>NC_064924.1:449047640-449711211 GCF_023897955.1 Schistocerca gregaria
TGACGTTACGGCTAATAATGGAAGCAAGGCTGAAGAAAAATCAATGCACGTTCATAGGATCTGTCGACCTGGAAAAAGCGTTCGACAATATAAAATGGTGCAAGCTGTTCAAGATTCTGAAAAAAGTAGGGGTAAGCTATAGGGAGAGACGGGTCATATACAATATGTACAACAACCAAAAGGGAATAATAAGAGTGGACGATCAAGAACGAAGTGCTCGTATTAAGAAGGGTGTAAGACAAGGACGTAGCCTTTCGCCTCTACTCTTCAATCTGTACATCGAGGAAGCAATGATGGAAATAAAAGAAAGGTTCAGGAGTGGAATTAAAATACAGGGTGAAAGGATATCTATGATACGATTTGCTGATGACATTGCTATCCTGAGTGAAAGTGAAGAAGAATTAAATGATCTGCTGAACGGAATGAACAGTCTAATGAGTACACAGTGTGGTTTGAGAGTAAATCGGAGAAAGACGAAGGTAATGAGAAGTAGCAGAAATGAGAACAGCGAGAAACTTAATATCAGGATTGATGGTCACGAAGTCAATGAAGTTAAGGAATTCTGCTACCTAGGCAGTAAAATAACCAATGACTGACGGAGCAAGGAGGACATAAAAAGCAGACTCGCTATGGCAAAAAAGGCATTTCTGGCCAAGAGAAGTCTACTAATATCAAATACCGGCCTTATTTTGAGGAAGAAATTTCTAAGGATGTACGTCTGGAGTACAGCATTGTATGGTAGTGAAACATGGACTGTGGGAAAACCGGAACAGAAGAGAATGGAAGCATTTGAGATGTGGTGCTATAGACGAATGTTGAAAATTAGGTGGACTGATAAGGTAAGGAATGAGGAGGTTCTACGCAGAATGGGAAAGGAAAGGAATATGTGGAAAACACTGATAAGGAGAAGGGACAGGATGATAGGACATCTGCTAAGACATGAGGGAATGACTTCCATGGTACTAGAGGGAGCTGTAGAGGGCAAACACTGTAGAGGAAGACAGAGATTGGAATACGTCAAGCAAATAATTGAGGACGTAGGTTGCAAGTGCTCCTCTGAGATGTAGAGGTTAGCACAGGAAAGGAATTCGTGGCGGGCCGCATCAAACCAATCAGTAGACTGATGACAAAAAAAAAGGCTTCCATCTGTTCCCGATAATGAAAGACGATCTGCGGGGACATAATTATGCTTCTAATGGAGACGTCGCGGAAACAGAGTGTCGACTTCTTCCGTGACGGCTTCAGAAAACTTGTTCATCGTTGGCAAAAATGTATCCAATTGGCTAGTGATTATGTGGAAAAGTGAATACTGGTGTTTAAAGATCACATTATAAGGATTATTTCTGCGTGTGATTTATTAAAATATTCCCATCAAAACCCAATTAACAAAGGTGGAGTCATTACTTTTCATTCAGCCCTCATAGGTGCAAGTTCATGACCATCGTTCGCGAGTGTATCGCTGCCATTAAGCACAGACTTCCATTCTGGTTACATCGGTAGCCGCCATCGATCGCGCTACATAATTTACAGGGTGTTACAAAAAGGTACGGCCAGACTTTCAGGAAACATTCCTCACACACAAAGAAAGAAAATATGTTATGTGGACACGTGTCCGGAAACGCTTACTTTGCATGTTAGAGCTCATTTTATTAGTTCTCTACAAATCACATTAATCGTGGAATGGAAACACACAGCAACAGAACATACCAGCGTGACTTCAAACACTTTGTTACAGGAAATGTTCAAAATGTCCTCCGTTAGCGAGGATACATGCATCCGTCCTCTGTCGCATGGAATCCCTGATGCGCTGATGCAGCCCTGGAGAATGGCGTATTGTATCACAGCCGTCCACAATACTAGCACGAAGAGTCTCTACATTTGGTACCGGGGTTACGTAGGCAAGAGCTTACAAATGCCCCCATAAATGAAAGTCAAGAGGGTTGAGGTCAGGAGAGCGTGGAGGCCATGGAATTGGTCCGCCTCTACCAATCCATCGGTCACCGAATCTGTTGCTGAGAAGCGTACGAACACTTCGACTGAAATGTGGAGGAGCTCCATCACGCATGAACCACATGTTGTGTCGTACTTGTAAAGGCACATGTTCTAGCAGCACAGGTAGAGTATCCCGTATGAAATCATGATAACGTGCTCCATTGAGTGTAGGTGGACGAAACTAAAATAAGCGCTAACATGGAAATTAAGCGTTTCCGCACACATTTCCACATAACATCTTTTCTTTATTTGTGTGTGAGGAATGTTTCCTGAAAGGAACCTGTTCAGTTAAAAGGCGGTTAATGGTCTGCATGTATATCTTATTTCACAACCTCGTCTGTTCATTAAGAACATTGTGTGGGTGTTTCGTCATGTATTTCTAATAAAATTTTCAATAAACCATCTTTATCTTCCTTTTGAACAATAGTGATGGTTTTAGTGATGTTATTAACACAAAGTTTGCACTTTCTCAATGACAACTAAATACTGAGGTTCTATAAACCTCGTTTTCAAGTTTATCCCTGTTTTCTCAACATAAAACGTTTCACAGAACTACCTACTACTTTTTATTCTCCGGACTCTTATCTACGTTGTGTATAATGCGTGATCCTGCAGTGTTCTCTGTCCTGAAGTCAATTTTTAGCATAGTTTTCCGAAACAAACGACGTATCGGAAATATGACCTCAGTATGGTAAAACTATAAACCTCTCTTTTTATTTTGTTCAGTTCTTTGTGATGTAACTTGATCTCTGCTCCTAGTTTGTTCCTTCTGTTTCCTTATATGTAGCCTCATAACTAACGCTGGGTCAAAGGCGTTATTAGACACCATCTTTTTCAATATCTGTAACGTAGGAATAACTGACATCTCACTTAAAGGATTTATGATTAACCTGCCATTCACCGAGCGGAAATACGTTTCTATATGTGGCAATGGAGGGCAAGCACTGTTGTCGCTGATGTTGTCAGATGTGAGTTTTCGTAATATATTGAACAATTGGGCACCATTCGTAATATCTGCTAACTTCGTCAAGAAATAGAATGAGATGAATTAAATAACCTTGACATCAGTTCTGATTGTGAACGACTCCATACCATAAAACCATGCGTATCATTAAGTCATTCGGTAAAGTAAGTTCTGCACACTTCACACACGTAAGCATGCACATCTGGATTTACATAAACATCAATGAGAAACTGATTATGGAACTATACAGACTCACCCAGATGCGTCTCGTAAATCATACAGGAATGTAAAGTAATTTCCATAATTTCGGGTAATTTTCAGATTCCTTTTCTACTCCTATTTTCCTGCTTTCTTGGATAAAAATAATAGTTTTGTGATAAGTTCGTATAGGACCAAACTGTCAACTGTCCCTGGGCTTATACATTACTTAATATAACTTGAACTAACTTACGCTAAGGACAACACACACACACACACACACACACACACACACACACACACACACATACACACACATGCACAAGGAGGACTCGAACCTTCGACTGGGGCAGCCGCGCGAACCGTGGTAAGGCGTCTGAGACAGCGCAGGTACCCCGCTCGGCAAATAATAGTTGAACAAAGGGCAAAATTGTTTACTGGCACTATCTAATGATGTTCTATCTGAATTTTCAACATAATTTCAGATTACTGAGAAAAAGTTGATCAGTGTGTTTTCCGTCTTCGCTTTTTGCCATATTAATTGTGGCGTTCGATTGTTATTACGCACAGTACTGCCAGAATTGATATTTGTTCAAAACTATTTTTGCAGCAATTTTCTAAAAAAATTAGCCAGTAAGACAACAATAAGTGCAAGTGCGCAAAATACGATAGCTATTTGCGTTTCAAAGCTGTAAAAGAGCCTTCTAAACACAAAAGTATTATGTTCAGTGCAGTATCAATGATAAAATTTCAACCTACTTAGATACCAGGTAATCGTAGGTATAATGTTTCTTTCGAGGTCTGTGCTCAGTTGTCGATTTGTATCACTTGTAAGTCAAATGCCAGTAGAAACGAACAGCATTCCCTGATTGAGAGTGGCTAGGCATTTATTGCCAAAATATTAATCCTAGTACAGCTACAACACTCTTCACAAGGTGTAGAATCTGTCATTATTTGCTAAACTGCCTTACACAAAATATCTGTATCAGAGATTATAGCTGTGCTCGGGAATGCACGCACATATTTTTTTCTTTTGTTTCACATTAGGTATTACGTAAACACGTTTTGTCATTACAGTGAGTGTCGGTGAGCATCCAGTGTTGTAACCTACGTTGCTTAGCTTACTTTTATTTGAAATTCAAGCAACGTGTGCTGCAACGAGTGAATCTGGCTGGATGGAATGGAATCTATGAAGCGACCGCAGAGGTCTTCTTGCGCGCCTGCGCGTTAAAGCACACTGCCCTGCGTCGTGCTTCTCTGAAACGCTGTTACACCCGGCTGTCAGCCGTAGCAAAGAGGTCCGCGCTTGAGTGAAAAATGTTTGCTCTGATAAAAACGACAAGCACGTGTGCCCCCGTGGTCGTCATCGCCCCGAGGTAAAGTGCGGCGTGCGAGCTGACCACAGGATTGGTTGGTTTTGCGGAGTATCGCTCTTATTGGCTGCAGCGTGCGTCTGCGTGCTAGGCTAACAGCCGTCGCTAGGAGGTGGCAGCCGCCGCCTGCACCTGTTGCACCGTTTCGCCGTCGGGTTCTGCGTGGCGCTGGTGTCGGCGTCTGCACCAGGCACGTAGAAGTGGCGAGCAGGTCGGCACGTTGCAGCACGAAGCGAGCGCTCAGTCCCGTCTGGAGCGCGCACTGCCTTCGCGGCCAATAAAAATCTAAAACAGAACTTAAAAAGGAAAATTACTGGACGGAACGAACAGTTGAGGAGCATATCAGTGTCTCCGTATTTCGTGAACAGATAACTTGAATGAAGCGTTCAATACTTCAGTAAAAGCCACTTAAATGTAAGCAGAAGTAAAACATGTCTCATGTTCAAGAACAGTAGTTTTAATAATGAAATTATACATAGACAATGAATTAGTAAGAAAAGAGTTTAGTGTAAAATTCCTCGGTTTAACAATTCAAAGCAATCTAAAATGGGACGCACATGTTGACATTCTAGCAAGTAAGTTTTATAAGAACATACTCGCAGTTAATATGATCAGCAAGTTCTGCAAAGACACTGTTGTCTTGAAAGACTGTATACCACGCTTTATTTTCCTCTCACTTGAATCATGGAACAGAAATTATGAGAACAACAACCAAAGCAAATCTCAGTGAGCTATTGCTACTTCAAAAAAGGGCTGTAAGAATCATCTGTGAACAAGAATATAAGGAATAATGCCGTGGCTTGTTTTCAAAAACTGGTGTACTAATCGCAGTAAACATATACATTCCAAAGACCGTATTACTTGTTAAAAGACTGCAGCCCTGCGTCTGTTCTGACTTGCGTCAGTACAGTAACAGAAATAAAGAAAAATTTTACATCAGCAGCCACAGAACAGCACTCCCTTGAAAGGATCCTCAATACGCAGTTTTAAAATTAGCAAGTGCACTGCTGCTCCTTACAGTTATGACCCTCCCACAACGAAGCTAAAATTTCAGCTAAAGAAATTCCTGTTGCAAAAGCCCTTTTACACGTTAGAAGAATATAATACTTATGTGCAGAATAAGTAATCCTTTGAAAAAATATGTAAATAAACAACCATTTTATTTGTAAACAGTTTTTATGTTGCTAAGCAAGTCATACATTAATTTGTAAATGAACACACTGCCGTTTAACTGTGTTGTTGTTTATTTGATTACGACCTAGGTTTAGGCCTTTTATGCCATTCTCAAGTGACTGAGATTGTGTCATTAACACACACTGCAGGACATCAAGTTCAAAATTGTCCATAAATTAAGAAAAATATTGGCTCCCTACTGCGCGTATGTCCTGTTTAAGCTCTTGACTGCTTATCATCCACGTTTTACTTCCGATGTTACGGAATTCCTCCTTTTGAGAAACGATTTTCTTGCTATTTTCAAGCTACGTTTTATTTCCACTCTGTTTCGGCCATTGTCACTCGCTTTGCTGCTCAAATAACAAAACTCATCTAGTTCTTTTGTGTCATTTTAATCTAATCGTTGCCGCGTCAGCCGATTTAGTTCGACTACAATACATTCCCCTTGTTATATTTTTGCCATATGTATCATATCAAGTGTTTTCAAGACATATCAGTTGGGTTCAGCTGCACTTCTAGGTTCTTTGCCGTTTGAGACTGGGTAATGCTCGCTTCACAACAGTTCCCGCAAACATGACGTCTTTTTGACGTCACGCGCAATATCGACGACCGAGTGGACGGCTGTTGACTACATAACAAGGAAGAATATGAATATGACTGTCCCTCGATTCACACGCAGCATTTTATGCTGTAATCTTAGGTTCCAGCTTAATTACACACTCGGAAATCGCCGCCTTTTCGGAAATAAAGTATAAATATTAGTGTTGCTCCTTTCAGTAACAACAATTAAAGCTGTACTCTTAGGTTCTTGCCTAACACCATATGGCGGTACGCACAATAGGTGAAAAAATAATATTGAAGAACTTCGCAAATATAACAAAACTGACATCGTAATAAAATAAGTATTACCGCAGAAAAATCTAAAAGACTATGTAATCAACTAACATGATTATTTGTTTAGCGTATGGCATACATATGAACAGCGACTAGCAGTTGTGGATTACAGTTTTACAAAATTTTACAAAAATATATTAATTTCATAATTTATAATTTAAAAAATAAGTCTATAAATTAATATCTAATTTGTCAATCCATTCAATGGCTGCTTCTGTCACTTCAAAGAAATCTTCCAAGTTCACATGGTGGACTCTTCTACTACAGATTGTTACAATGTAATGGATCGGTTGGTGTTCATTTCCACAGTCATACTGAGAAGATGAAGCCCTTCCCTATCGTTTGAGGGTTTCAGCACAGACGCCGTGGCCTGTGCGGATCCGATTGTTTTCCAGGCACGACGCGTTAGTTCCGTAACGGCTGGTCTTGTGTCAGGTCTTTGGAGCGTCTGATGTTTCTCATGTGCAATAATGTTCCACAGTTCTGTCCACTTTTTATTGATACTGGAAGTAGTTGCCTGTAGCGATTCTGCCAGTAGGATACATAGCTGCCTAGATTTTAATCGGTTCTTCGGACTTTAGGAACGTCAGAGTGCATTGGGAGCTCGGGGATTTTAAGTAATTTTTGGTATTCCTTGAGGAGGACGTTCTGTCTTCGGAGCTCTGGTGGCGTAATGTTACTTAGAGGTGGTAACCAGTATAGAGGAGTAGGTTTGATGCAAAAAATGGCTCTGAGCACTATGGGAGTTAATATCTATGGTCATCAGTCCCCTAGAACTTAGAACTACTTAAACCTAACTAATCTAAGGACATCACACAACACCCAGTTATCACGAGGCAGAGAAAATCCCTGACCCCGCCGGGAATCGAACGCGGGAACCCGAGCGCGGGAAGGTTTGATGCAGCCTGATATTGTTCTCATTGCTGAATTCAGCTCCACGTCAATTTTTCTCACATGTGTGCTATTGAGCCAAACTGGGGCACAGTATTCAGCAACAGAATAGACCAGCCCTGAGGCAGCGCATCGCAGTGTCGTAACCGTCATTCTGCCAACGGCCTTGTCAAAGAGGGCGGAGGAGCGGCAAGGCGTTTAGGACACTCTCTTGCCCTTCGGGTGGGAAATTGCATCTGAAGGTGGAAGAATCAGCAGTGGTCAATGGCATGAGGATGCCGATAGGAATGGAAACCACTACGTTAAAGACACATAAAATGTGTATCCACAGGCCATGTGGCCTGTAACTGAAAAAGTGTCATGATGATCTCTCCATTGGCAAAAGATTATGGAATAGCGCCTAGGGGATCTCCGGGTGTGGTAGGGAACACAGAAAATCTGAAAAGGAAAATGCAAAGGCTGAATTTAGATATAGTGGGGGCCAGTAAAGAGAAATGGAAAGAAGACAAGAATCTCTGGTCAGATGGGTACAGGATAATATCAACAGCAGCAGAAAATGGTATAACGGGAGTAGAATTCGTTATTAATAGGAAGATACAGCAGAGAGTGTGTTACTGTGAACAGTTTAGTGACAGTTTTGTTCTTCCCAGAATCGACAGCAAACCAACACCGACAACCATAGTTCAGGTACACATGCCGACGCCACAAGCTGATGATGAGGAGATTGAGAAAGTATATGAGGATACTGAAAGGATAACTCACTACGTAAATGGAAATAAAAACCTAAAAGTTATGGGGTACTGGAATGGTGTTGTAGGGCAAGGGACAGAAGAAAGGTTACGGGAGAATACGGGCGTGGCACTAGGAATGAGAAAGTACAAAGATTTATTGAGTTCTGTGATAAATTAAAGCTAGCAATAGCAAATACTCTGTTCAATACTCAAGAGAGGATTCTTACTTTTTACTTCGAAAAGTCCGGAAGATACGGGAAAACTCCATTTAGGTTACATCATGGTGACGCAGAGTTTCCGTAGCCAGGAGAAGATAAAGACTCAGATCGCAATATAGTAGTGATGAACCGTAGGCTGATGGCTAGCAGACTTAAGAAGAATCAATGCCAAAAAAAATGGGATACGGAAGCACTAAGAAATAACGAGATACACTTGAAGTTCTATGACGCTATAGATACTGCAGTAAGGAATAGCTAAGTAAGCAGTTCAGCTGAAGAGGAATGGACTTCGCCAAGAAGGGCAATCACAGAAGTTAGAAAGAGAAACATAGGTACAAAGAAGATAACTGCAAAGAAACCATGGGTAACACAAGAAAAACTTCAGT
The DNA here is from genome assembly GCF_023897955.1 of Schistocerca gregaria. Classification (NCBI taxonomy): domain Eukaryota; kingdom Metazoa; phylum Arthropoda; class Insecta; order Orthoptera; family Acrididae; genus Schistocerca; species Schistocerca gregaria. The sequence continues at coordinate 449,056,461 of NC_064924.1, forward strand.
TGATCGATGAAAGACGGAAGTAAAAATGTTCAGAGAAATTCAGGAAGACAGAAATACAAGTTGCTGAGTAATGAAAGAAATAAGAAGGACAGGGAAGCTAAGACGAAATGGGCGCATGAAAAATGTGAAGAAATCTAAAAGGAAATGATTGTCGGAAGGAGTGACTCAGCATACACGAAAGTCAAAACACGTTTCGGTGAAATTAAAAGTAAGGATCATAACATTAAGCGTGCAATGATAATTCCACTGTTAAAGGGAGAGCAGAGGGAGGATAGGCTGAAAGAGTACACTGACGGGCTCTATGAGAGAGAAGATCTCTCTGATGTGATAGAAGAAGAAACACGAATCGTTATAGAAGAGGTAGGAGAACCAGTATTAGAATCAGAAATTAAAAGAACTTTGGAAGACTTAAACAAATCAGGCAGAACTCCTAAAATCATGGGGGAAGTAGCAACAGAACTATTATTCATGTTGGTGAGTAGAACGTATGAGACTGTTGATACCATCTGACTTTCGGAAAAATATCGTCCACACAATTCCGAAGACTGCAAGGATCGACAAGTGCGAGAATTATCGCACAATCAAAATTGAGGGGGTCTTAGATGACGATCAGTACGGCTTTAGGGAAGGTAAAGGAACCAGAAAGGCAGTCCTGACGTTGCGCACGATAATGGAAGCAAGTCTGAAGAACAAGCAATACTCGTTCTTAGGATTTGTCGACAGGGAAAGAGAGTTCGACAACGTGAAACGGGATAAAATGTTCGAAATTCTGAGAAAATAGGATTAAAACGTAGGGAAAGACAGGTACTATACGATACGTATAAGAACCAAGAGGAAACAATAAGACTGGGAGTCCACGAACGAAGTGCTCGGATTAAAATCGGGGTATGACAGGGATGCGATCTTTCACCACTACCGTGCAATCCATACATCAAAGCCTCAGTGACGGGAATAAAACAAATGTTCAAATGCGGACTTAAAATTGGAGATGAAAGGATATTAATGATAACCTTCGCGGATGATATTGCTATTCTCAGTGAAGGTAAAGAAGAATTTCAGGATGAGTTGAAAGAAATGAAGAAACTAATGGATGCTGAATATGGACTGAGAGTGAAACGAAGAAAGATTAAAGTAATGAAAAGTAGCACAAATGAGAACGGCGGGAAACTTAACATCATGGTTGATGGTGACGAAGTAAATGAAGTTAAGGAATTCTGCTACCTAGGAAGCACAGCAAAATAACCAATGACGGACGGATCAGGGAGGACTCAAAAGCAGACTAACACTGCCAAACAGGGCATTCCTGGCCAAGAGAAGTCTAGTAGTACCAAAAATAGGCCTTAATTTGAGGAACAAATAGCTGAGAATGTACGTCTGGAGAACACCATTGTATGGCAGTGAAACCTTGGCTGTGGGAAACTCGGAACAGAAAAGAATTGAAGCATTTGATATGAGGTGCTACAGGCGAATGTTGAATACTATGTCTACTGATGAGTTAAGGAATGAGGAGGTTCCGTGCAGAATGGGAGAGGAAAGGAGCACATGGAAAACACTGACAAGAAGAAGGGACAGGACGATAGAACATCCTTTAAGACATCACGGAATAATTTCCACGGTACTAGATGGAGCTGTGGAGGGTAAGAACTATAGAGGCAAACAGAGATTGAAATACATCCCGTCAATAATTGAGGATGTAGGTTGCAAGTGCTACTCTGAGATGAAAAGAATGACACGTGAGTGGAATTCATGCCGGGCCGCACCAAACCATCCAGAAGACTGATGACTTAAAAATATGATGTTGATGGAATTTCATACATAATGCTGAAAAACTGTTCTAAATTAGTAATGAGTGTCGTTAATGATATATGTAATGCATCACTGGCCCAAGGTTTATTTCATACATATTAAAATTTCGGTTGTTAAATGCAAGAAAGGTGTAAGTAATTATTGTCCAGTCCATGAGTGTAAGCTGGTTCATAGTGTGCAACAGGCATGGTGGACACTATGAACCGTCAGTACAGTCGTGGACTATTCAGTCAACAAATATACCGGGAGAAACTGAAGAATAACAATTGTTGTCCAGTTTCCTCAATGACATCTTTTTCCAAAATATTCGAAAAAATAATGTGGTCAAGAACAGTCTCACATTTAAGAAGAAACAAGTAATTTAACACATCACAGTTTCGAGTCCAGAAGAGTTCCTTAACAGAGAGTGTTATTTATTACATCACTCACTAAACATTAGTAGCCTTAAATAATAATGTGTCTCCAGTTGGTTTCGTCGTTTTATTTTTACTTTTTTTATACACTCCTGGAAATGGAAAAAAGAACACATTGACACCGCTGTGTCAGACCCACCATACTTGCTCCGGACACTGCGAGAGGGCTGTACAAGCAATGATCACACGCACGGCACAGCGGACACACCAGGAACCAAGGTGTTGGCCGTCGAATGGCGCTAGCTGCGCAGCATTTGTGCACCGCCGCCGTCAGTGTCAGCCAGTTTGCCATGGCATACGGAGCTCCATCGCAGTCTTTAACACTGGTAGCATGCCGCGACAGCGTGGACGTGAAGCGTATGTGCAGTTGACGGACTTTGAGCGAGGGCGTATAGTGGGCATGCGGGAGGCCGGGTGGACGTACCGCCGAATTGCTCAACACGTGGGGCGTGAGGCCTCCACAGTACATCGATGATGTCGCCAGTGGTCGGCGGAAGGTGCACGTGCCCGTCGACCTGGGACCGGACCGCAGCGACGCACGGATGCACGCCAAGATCGTAGGATCCTACGCAGTGCCGTAGGGGACCGCACCGCCACTTCCCAGCAAATTAGGGACACTGTTGCTCCTGGGGTATCGGCGAGGACCATTCGCAACCGTCTCCATGAAGCTGGGCTACGGTCCCGCGCACCGTTAGGCCGTCTTCCGCTCACGCCCCAACATCGTGCAGCCCGCCTCCAGTGGTGTCGCGGCAGGCGTGAATGGAGGGACGAATGGAGACGTGTCGTCTTCAGCGATGAGAGTCGCTTCTGCCTTGGTGCCAATGATGGTCGTATGCGTGTTTGGCGCCGTGCAGGTGAGCGCCACAATCAGGACTGCATACGACCGAGGCACACAGGGCCAACACCCGGCATCATGGTGTGGGGAGCGATCTCCTACACTGGCCGTACACCTCTGGTGATCGTCGAGGGGACATTGAATAGTGCACGGTACATCCAAACCGTCATCGAACCCATCGTTCTACCATTCCTAGACCGGCAAGGGAACTTGCTGTTCCAACAGGACAATGCACGTCCGCATGTATCCCGTGCCACCCAACGTGCTCTAGAAGGTGTAAGTCAACTACCCTGGCCAACAAGATCTCCGCATCTGTCCCCCATTGAACATGTTTAGGACTGGATGAAGCGTCGTCTCACGCGGTCTGCACGTCCAGCACGAACGCTGGTCCAACTGAGGCGCCAGGTGGAAATGGCATGGCAAGCCGTTCCACAGGACTACATGCAGCATCTCTACGATCGTCTCCATGGGAGAATAGGAGCCTCCATTGCTGCGAAAGGTGGATATACACTGTACTAGTGCCGACATTGTGCATGCTCTGTTGCCTGTGTCTATGTGCCTGTGGTTCTGCCAGTGTGATCATGTGATGTATCTGATCCCAGGAATGTGTCAATAAAGTTTCACCCTCCTGGGACAATGAATTCACGGTGTTCTTATTTCAATTTCCAGGAGTGTATATTTTTTTTTCTATCTTCCTAAAGTGACTGGATAGATCTCGAAAACCTTAAGTGTTACGGAACGGAGGGCTTTACACGCAACTGATGTGAGTCATACTTAGCAAACAGAATGAAAAGACGGTACTGAATAATTCAAACAATGTTTAAAGGAGAAAAATTCTCACCGACTGAGGAAAAATCACAAAGGGAGTACCAAAATCTTTAATTTTGGATCCATTCCTGTTCCTTGTATCAGTGAATAACCTACCACTTATCGTTCATTGAGCAGACATGATACTTTTTGCAGACGAGATTACTAGTAGCGTTTTTCAAACAATTGTTAGGTGGTTCTCTGATAATGCATTCCTCCCTCACTTTTTTAAAAAAACGCAGTAAGTTCTGTATAACGATTAGTCCTACCAAATATTGCTGCAGGACATGAACAAGAGCCAGTAAACAGGCTTCAAATTTTTGAGTGTACATATATATATGAAAATTTGAAGTGGAAGAAGCGTATTACTGGGTTTCTCAAATGATGAAGTTCCACTACTTTTGCTCTTCATAAAATTTCCAACCTTGAAAACAAACGAATCAGCTTTCTGACATATTTGCGTATTTCGACTCAATAATTTCTTATGGAAGCCCTGGAGCGACTCATCACTTAGAAAGAAATTATCGTCTGCACAAAAGCGAGCAGTAAGAATAATATGTGGTGTTCATCTGTGGGCGTCATCTACGCTCCTCTTCAAGAAGTTGGGCACTGTAGCTGCGCTATGACAATATATATGTAATCACTAATGAAATTTGTCATTAATAACGAATTAGAATTTGAGAAGAATAGTAATGTCCTTACCTACAATGCTAGAGGGAAAAATTACTTTTATTACCCGTTACTAAATCGATCAGTGGATCAGAAAGGAATCCAGTATGCAGCAACAAACATTTTTTATTATTCGCCAGGTAGCATGAAATGTCTGACAGGTAGCAAAGCAAGTTCTAAATCTAACCTCACATCGTTTAAAAAAATGTTAGTCTGTAAAAAAAGGAACCGCGTTTTGTTTTTAATCTAAGTTGCGTAAGTAAGTCTAAAAGATAATATGTCCATTAATTTTAATATTGATCTCATTTACATATCCCGTAAACTATCTCGTTCCGCATCATTTCGATAAAAGAATCTTTCAAATGATTTAGGAAACATGTAACTAACTAACATCCATTCAACAAATTACCAAAATTTGGATGGAGACGTCCACTGCACAAGAAAAAAACGTTATTATACTCATATTTATTGAACAGGAAAAAGAAAGAAGACAACATATCTACTCCTCGACAAATTTTTCCCATCGCTGAGAGCTTCATCAGCAATTTAGTTGGTATTCGTGTAGAGCTAAAGACGATCGACAATAATAATAATTATTACTTTTAATGGCAGCCAGTTTCCGGTCACGTAGCAGCTATTTAATTCAGGTGATCACAAGGAACAGGTGGATGATGCAAGGCAGTGAACTCCCAGCTAGAAAAAGAGTTGGCGTGGTAAACAGGTCGCACATGCTGCATTCCATTACAGCTCTAGAACCTATCTTTAAACATTGCCCAACTTATAAATACCATCTCTAATATCATCTCTACTTGTGTTACCTGGGACGCTGAAAAACTAACTAAAACAGATAAGCCTTATGAGTTCTTCCTCTCTTAAATCGAACTAACTTTCAAAGACTTTCGCGTATCACACTTGCAAATGGTATACAACTTGAGCAATGAAAAGAAAAAATTTAACAGTTCAAAAGGCCATGCTCGTCCTTTATTCCCACTAATAAGAGTATACTTGGTTGGTGCATTAGTTCGAAGCGTTTTCGTTTTGCATGTTGGTATTCTGGTTGCTATGGGTTTATTTATCGATTGTCATTTTTCATTTTCAGATCACTGTTACTGTTCGAGTTTACATATTGTCATTTTGTCATTTGGAGATAATGAGTGGAGCTATGGACGCTAGAAAAAGGAGTGTAAAACGGAGAAACCAGAACATTTCCGACATATTTTTCTGTTTCAGTTCAGTAAAGGAGTGACACCAGTGTAGGGAGCCAGAAACATCTGCGCCATGTATGGAGATAAAATCATTGGACAGAACATGGGAAGAAAATGGTTTTCACGTTTTAAGAAGGATCGTTTTGACGTTACTGAATCTCCACGTTCAGGAAGAACTTCAGAGTTTGATGAATATCGTTTAACACATTATTCTACAACGATCCACGTCAGAGTGCTCGAAAACTGATAAATGTGGTGAACTGTGATCATTCCACCATTGTGCTACATCTGGATGCGACGGAGAAGATTAAAAAATGTATATATGTGAACTGCATGCTCTAAGCCAAAATCACAAAAATCAGCGAGTGGCCATTAGTGCATTGCTTCGGTTACGCGAATAGTCACGCAAATCTGAAGGCCATAAATTCAACTAGATACTTAGGAATTACAATTACAAATAACCTAAATTGGAACGATCACACAGATAATGTTGTGGGTAGAGCAAACAAAAGACTGCGATTCATCGTCAGCACACTTAGAAGGTGCAACGGGTCTACCAAAGAGACTGCTTACACCACGCTTGTCCGCTCTATTCTGGAATATTGCTGTACGGTGTGGGATCCTCATCAGGTGGGACTGACGGATGACATCGAAAAAGTAAAAAGAAGGACAGCTCGTTTTGTATTATCGCGAAATAGGAGAGATAGTGACACAGACATGATACGTGAATTGCAGTGGCAATCATTAAAACAAAGGCGTTTTCGTTGCGACTGGATCTTCTCATGAAAATTTAATTACCAGTTTTCTCCTCCGATTGCGAAAACAGTCTGTTGGCATCCCCCTACATAAAGAGAAATGATCATCATGATAAAATAAGAGAAATCAGGGCTCGCACAGAAAAATTTTAGTGCTCGTTTTTCCCGCGCCATTCGAGAGTGGAAAGGCAGAGAGATAGCTTGAAGGTGGTTCATTGAACCCTCTGCCAGGCACTTTATTGTGAATAACAGAGTAATCACGTAGATGTAGCACATAAAGCTAACGATTCTTGATGGTGGGTCACTGCGTCTAATAAAATACGTCGTAAGCAAATAGATTACCACGAATGTCAGAGACTCTGTGTGTGTTAAGCACCAGCGTCTTTTATGATTTTAGTACATTTGACCATCGTCTTTGACAAATCCACTCATCTGAAATCTACGGCTATATAAACGCTGTTCCTTTCCCAGACGCGCACGTTGGCTGGTGTTGGCCGCTACTATGAACGCTAGCGCCGATTTCCAGGTTCCGGTGGCTGGGGATATTCTCAGCTTCGTTCTGGACTTCCCTCCCTCTCTCTCTCTCTCTCTCTCTCTCTCTCTCTCTCTCTCTCCCTGTTTTTTTTTTTTTTTTTAATTTATCAGTCTTCTGTCTGGTTTTACGTGGCACGCCAAGAATTCCTCTCATGTGCCATCCTCTTCATCTCAAAGTAGCAAGTACTACCTACGTTCTCAATTATTTGCAAGATGTATTCCAATGTCTGGCTTTCTCTACAGCTTTTGCCCTCTACAGCTCCCTCTAGCCACATATTCCTTTCTTCACCGATTGTGCGGAGAACCTCTTCATTCCCTACGTTATTAGTCCACCTAATTTTCAACATTCTTCTGTAGTACCAAAACTCAAATGCTTCGATTCCCTTCTCTTCCGGTTTTCCCACATTGCATGTTTCACTACAGTATAATTCTGCGCCCCAAACGCATATTCGCAGAAATTTCTTCCTCAAATTAGGGTTTGTTAGATACTAGTAAACTTCACTTAACCCGGCTAAATAAGGTGGTGATCTAGATCGACCCCACTATTTTCAAAAGCGAATGATTTTCACAGAGTGGTCGGTGTGACTAATACCTTTTGGCAAAGGAACTTCTGAGAGAGGTGGCAGGAAGCAGCACCACACGGCAAGATCTGTGATTGGTATTGGTAAAGGGCCTGTTGAAGTGCCTATATTCTGTCTTGGAGCCTGACTGTTCGAAAGGGCCGCATTTCAAAATAATTTCTTGGAGTGATTTGGTAGCTCGCGTAATCTGAAGTCAGGCGGCAGCGCTCACGAATTTAGGAGGAGAGTTGTGAGTCCTGTGTCCTGTAGGGTGGAACAGTTTAGGAAGTGTTGCGCGAATGAAACTGGAAATGAGTGGTCCTCAATAATAAATTAACTTGTTTTCCAATTTTTGTAAGAAAAGGAGCAATATAAAGAGTGGGCTTTTGCTAGGTAGACATAGGCATCATATTACAAAATGAAAACATCAGATAACTAGAGGTAGTGTTTCATAATAACGATGCGAACTTGGCGAAGTCTTATAGAAGATAATATATTCCATTCGTTTCAATGGAAACTTGTGAATTTTTTGCGTACATCCTTTTTCTTTAAATCTGTCCTGTCATACTGCTCTGCGTTTTGAGGAGATGTTACCGGTTTCGACTGTGTAGTCGCTATTTGTGGTGCTCGTTTACGATGCGGTCGACGAATTTTGGCAGTCTTTCTAAAGTAAATGGATTGCTACCGGTGACTGATAAGCAGTATAGAAAAAAAACCTATTTTAATCCTGTCTCGCGTGTCAAAGCGTCGCTGGCGACCCTTAATTATCATGACAGTAAGTAGGTAGCAGTGCATAGTAACAATCCTGGTCCGCCAACAAACGTTTCGGAGAAAGCCTACGGAACTATTCGCCGCGAATTCTTTCTCGAGCATTTCACGGTGTTAAGAGTGCCAACAGTTGCTCAAATATAAAAAAAATATCAATTTTTGTGCAAGTCGGGACCATATGGAGGATGATCGATGGGTATTAACCGAGGCGTTGGATTGTTGCACATGGTCGGCCGGGGTGGCCGAGCGGTTCTAGGGGCTACAGTCTTGAACCACGCATCGCTACGGTCGCAGGTTCGAATCCTGCCTCGGGCACGAATGTCCTTAGGTTAGTTAGGTTTAAGTAGTACTAAGTTCTAGGGGACTGATGACCTCAGAAGTTAAGTCTCATAGTGCTCAGAGCAATTTGAACCATTTAACTGTTGCACATGACGCAGCGCTCGTGTGTGGTCTGTCATTGTGATGCCGAAGAAGAGGGTGCTCCCCGTGTGGACGAATTCTTCGAATTCTAAAGTTGATTGCAGCACGCTATTTCTCACGCACAGTTATTGTAACATTACACACCGCCATGTCACTCGCTACATTACACACCACCATGTTACACCCTACAATTACGATTCCTCTAACGGCAAAGGGCTGCAAATGGGTAGATTTTAAGAATAAAGGCGTAGAATGTTAATAATGTTTGATTTATTTACAAAGTTCTAATAGTTTTCACATAAAAAATTCGAAGGTATTTCTTTTTAGCACGTCCTAGGACATATTTTAGCAGTTTTGTGTGTGTTGTACATTAAAATGTCTTTTACAAAAGTTGTCGAATACGATTTACAGAGGATTTTATGGACCTTTATACACTGGTGTCCAAAATTAAAGCAACAAACGGAAATTTTGCAAGGTTGCATTTACTTCGTCACAAAACAGTATAAACAGGTAATAGTAAGGTAGAAATAATCTAAAGAAACATGTAAACAACTGCTACAAGCATAACGGTAGACAAAAATGTTCTTCGTTTTCTCCAACTGAACGGATTTCCACACATACTCCGAGAAATGTTAATGTGCTCAGCATGGGGTATGACCACCTCTGGCAGCAAAGGAGGCCTGACAACGAGGGGACATGCTGTGAACGACGTCATCAGTCTCATGCTAAGGCAGTAACTCAAAATTCTTCCTGCAGAGATGCTCGCTGTCTAGGAGAGTGGTTGGTGGATGCTAACTTAAAGCAACCCGTCTCCCTAGTGCTCTATGGGATAGAATTTCTCGTATGAAATGATTACGCATTCAGGCTACACGATCTAATAGAAAGAGCTATATTAGGAACAACTTCTGAGTTACAGGGCCACTAAAAACAACCCGTAATATTTAAAAAATTCTTATCGTTATATCAATGCGAAATAGCAACAATTTTGAAAATTTGTAATTACAGACATTGGTTACTTTTTTGTTTCCTCTGCAGTTATTATTTGTACCATTTTTTACGGAAACAAGACGGCTGCTTTTGTAAAATGTTCTAGAGTGCAAAACGCTACTTGACTATTTAATTACTTTACATTACAATCTGCCTCGAGATACAACAAAACAAGACAGTTGTAATACGAGACAGTGGCACAGGTTCCACTCGAACAAACTTGGCACCCGCGCCAGTGCAAACGTCGGCAGTTGTAAAAGAAACTCGAATACAGCACCGGTAATTCCAGATATTTGTATCTGATAAGCGAGACCTACACCCGATTGTAATCATAGAATCATTTCGACGTGGTACTGCCACACTTGTGGACAGATATACTCAAGGTCAGATTTGTTAGTGATATACACGAAGGGAAACTGTTCTATAGGCCACAGAGGCAGTAGAATCTTTTGATGGTGCAAGACGCCACTGGGCTACAGCTGACTGCAAACGCTGTCTCACAGATCTGCATCGAATGAACCCTATCGATATCCTGGGCCTTCCACCGACTCAAATGTGAAGTGAAAACTTGTGCGCCAAAGGGAAACGGAACAAAACACCTTGCACTAAGTTCATTTAAGCACATCCACTGAATAACAAAGCCTACAGAGTAATGGCAGACAAAAGAAGTTGGTAATTAATCTGTGATCCACTGAGATAAATCAGATATTCGATGCTGCATCAAACGTGACGGTTGCATCGATCTCGATCTACCGGGTGGTAAAAGACATCACATGAAGAAACCCAAACGGCCTGAACCAGGAGGAAGCCACAGAGCACATTGCGTAATTCCAAAAGAAGGTCCCAGTAACTTTAGGAAGAAACGCTCCTGCATCTTTCTCGCCACTCTTATCGCACATTCGCCTTGGTGTCGTGATCTTGCCGTTGTTCATCGTCACAAGAATGTGGACTGGTCTACTGTCCTGTGAAACGAAAGCCAAAACCACAATCTCCAGAGCTAAGGCCGCCTTAAAAGTCTCCAAAAAGAGTGCTGCCTCCTGTAAAAATCTCACTGCAACCTGGAAAATTATCACCTGTTTTAACTGCCGTTAGGATTTTCGTCTTAATATTACCTGTAATTTATTGTGGTGTGTAATGTTGCACTAGTATCTTTAAGGTTTGCTCTGTCAGAACTATTATCATGACCTACAAAGCCAATGTGTATTTCTGTGTTGAACTGTCTATGATTCCCATCCAGGGATTCCATAGTAAAGTAATTGCTGTAACATGATTTAGTTTTTCTCAAACTATTTTGTTCTTCGCTCAGAATTAATGTAACAGTTTCAATACAGTGCCTAAAACAAAAGGCATGGTCTCTCAGTTAATCTCAATTCACAGAACGCAGATGTCGGTATTAGCGTCCGTTTGAAGTACACGTCATTGCTGCAGAAATCTATTCGCTTCACAGTGAACACTGTCCTTCGACCAATAGCAGCGAACACCCACGCACCGGAGTGCACCGCTTTGTCTGCTTCCAGCAGGGATGCTCCTCCAGGTTAACAGAGTGCGTTTCTCTTGTAACAAGAACTGCGTAATGAATAACTGCAATATTCATTAGAAATAATTGGTTTGGGCTCATGCATAACCCAGCGCATACGAGTTCCATTAGCTTTTCAGAGTGTTGGGGGTGGTAAACTGCTAATTAAAAGCGAACCAAGTCCATGAGGCGTGTCGCTCGTACGTCGGACACATGGCGGCGTTGCGTTCAGGACTCGCAAGGAAAGAATGGCGTTACCCGTGAAGTGCGTGCCGGAGGGAACCCGTTGGGGATGAGAAACGAACGCCAGCATTCAATTTATAATGAACACTTCCATAGCGAAAACTTTCAGAAAAAATGTCGCTCAGTTTACTTGCCTTCACTGATGAAAGCCAGGAAGATAATATTTAATATCTCGTAGAGAATAAGGTCGTTAGAAACTGAGCACAAACTCGGATTACGGAAGGCTGGGGAAGGAAATTGGCCGTGCCTGTTTCAAAGGAACCATCCCAAACGGTTTAAGGAAGCCACGGAGTATCTACACCTGGATGGCCACCCAAGCGTTTCAACCCGGCATCTCCCACGTGAGTGCCCACTACAGCTCCTCTCTCGGTTAATTGTTTTCAAAATGTGTGCTTGTCTTCAGTCACTGGTTCCGCCCACCACACAGTGAATTCCGATGAAGGTCTAAGGGCACAGACATTGCGATATTGCTCCTACGTCGGCCTCCGCCTGACAATTAGTTACTTGTGGCCCCGACTGTGTTTATACGACTGATTGTAATAACTAATGAGATGCAGTAGCCAGATTAATGTAACTCTAAGTTTCACCTTAGACAGTAGACGCACACATTAATCGAAACGGAAATGCTCTGAATCAAAGGGCACCGATCCGATGCTACTTGTCGCGTTGGACAGCAATATTGTGACCGTGGATCGTTTCCAGATCTGCAAATATTCGGTGATAGCAACACACCGTATCTAATTTTCGCCGGGTGAAATTAAAAGCAGTGGCTGGAACACTAAGAGTGCAATGGGAGCTCCACTGTTAAATGCAGAGGAGAGAGAGGACAGGTGGCAACACTACATTGGCGGCCTCTGAGAGGGGGAGAACTTACCCGATAACATGATACAAGAAGAAACATGAGAGAATAAGGAAGAGACAGGAGACCCAGTGTTAGAATCAGAATTTAGAAGAGTTGTGGAAGAGTTAAAATACAATAAGGCAAAAGGGATAAATAACATCCCATCGCAATTTCTAAAATCCTTGGGAGAAGTGCGTTATGAACGATTGTTCACATTGGTGTGTAGAATGAAAGCGTTACGGAGACGATAGAGAAACTCCAATGGAAGACTCTGCAAGAGAGACGCTCAGTAGCTCGGTACGGGCTTTTGTTGAAGTTTCGAGAACATACCTTTACCGAGGAGTCAAGCAGTATATTGCTCCCTCCTACGTATATCTCGCGAAGAGACCATGAGGATAAAATTAGAGAGATTAGAGACCACACAGAGGCATAGCGACAATCTTTCTTTCCACGAACAATACGAGACTGGAATAGAAGGGAGAACCGATAGATATACTCAAGGTACCCTCCGCCACACACCGTCAGGTGGCTTGCGGAGTATGGATGTAGATGTAGACGTAGACTGACTTTATACTGCAATATTTTAGGGAAAACGTCATCCACACAAAGATTGCAAGAGCCGACAAGTGCTAGAATTATCACACAATCAGTTTAACGGTTTATACATCCAAGTTGCTAGTGAGAATATTATGCAGAATAATGGAAAAGATAACTGAGGATCTGTCAGATGACGATCAGTTTGGCTTTGGGATAGGTAAAGGCAACTCTGATGTTGCGGTCAATAATGGTAGCAACACTAAAGAAAAATCACGGCACGTTCGTACGATTTGTTGACCTGGGAAAAGCGTTCGACAGTGTCAGATGGTGCAAAATTAGGGATAAGATGAGTAATATAGAAGACGTACAGGGGTCAACAGGGAACAATAAGCCAAGAACTAAGAGCTCGGACTAAAAAGGGCTTAAGACAGGGATGTAGTCATTCCCTCCTACTGTTCAATCTTTACATCGCAGACGCAATGACAAAAATAAAAGAAACGATTAACATTCAAGGTGGAAGGATAAAAGTGACAAGATTCGCTGATGACATTGCTATCCCCAGTGAAAATGAAGAAGAATCATAGGATGTGTTGCGGGTATGAACGGTCTAATGAGTACAGAATATGGATTGAGAATAAATCGAAGAAAGACGAAAGTAATGAAAAGTGGCAGAAATATGAAAAGCGACAAATTTAACATTATAACTGGTGATCAAGAAGCAGATGAAATTAAGGAATTCTGCTACCTAGGCAGCAAAATAACCCATTACGGACGGAGCAAGGAGAACATAAGAAGCAGACAAGCACTGTCAAAAAGGACATTCTTAGCCAACGGAAATCTACAAGTATCAAACCTGAATTTGAGGAAGAAACTTCTGAGAATGTACGTTTGGAACACTGCAGTGAGACATGGATTTGGGGAAAAGCGAAACAGAATAAAACTGAAGCATCTGAGACGCAGTGCTATAGAAGAATGTTGAGAATTAGATGGACTGATAATTTAAGGAACGAGGAGTTTCTGCTCAGAATGGGCTAGGAAACGAATATATGGAAAATACTGACCACATGGAGGAACACGATATAGGACGTGTGTTACGACATCAGGGAATAACTTGCAACGTGCCAGAGGGAACGGTAGGGGGTAAAAACTGTAGAGGAAGACAGAGATTGGAATATATCCAGCAAATAATTGATTATTTAGGTTGCATGTACTACACTGAGATGAAAAGTTTTGCATAGGCAGTCGTGTCTGACAGTATCAAAGCAGTTAGAAAAGTGAAAACCTAACTGACGTAGCAGGCAAGCTCCTCGCACAAGAGAAACGGGATAATCTGTCTCTTCTAAGTTTCCTTCCCGGGTTCGTTTCCCGGCGGTGTCAGGGATTTTCTCTGCCTCGTGATGGCTGGGTGTTGTGTGATGTCCTTAGGTTAGTTAGGTGTAAGTAGTTCTAAGTTCTAGGGGACTGATGGCCATAGATGTTAAGTCCCATAGTGCTCAGAGCCATTTGAACCATTTTTTCTAAGTTTCCCAGATACACAACCACATCTAGGCTTCACGTCCGGCTGTCACCTCTGTCCTGTGTGCAGTGATCACGCGGCTCCTTTTTCTGGCACCGAGCGAGGTGGGGCGGCGGTAGCACACAGGGCCCGCCTTTGGGAGAGCTACAGTTCAAACCCGCCTACGGCCATCCACGTTTCGGTTTTCCGTGATTTCCCTAAATCGCCAGACGCAAATGCCGGAGTGGTTCCTTTGAAATGGCACAGCTGATCTCCTTTCCCAGCCTTAACGTAATCCGAACTTCTGTTCCTTCTGTAATGACCTCGATGTAGACAGGACGTTAAACCCAATCTTCCTCCCTTCTTTACGATTCTTGTTCAACTGAAGGTGAGTTTATAGTCCTCCGAAACAGGACGTGTTTGAAGCAATAAAACTATGTACAACAGAAGCAAACAAGAGATGTTTACCAAAGCCACAGTGCTTGTTAATAAATACTCATCGGAGCTCTGATTATGGCGAGGAACAGTTTAGATATCAAAATCTGGAATGTGACACAAAAACCGTTCACTTGTGAAACTCGCTGCTCCACAGTTCCACTGTTATAGTCTTACGATTATTATTTCGTCAAATGTTAATCCGATAGTTCCTTCACCACACTGCAGTAGCCTGTACTGTCCACAAAAAGCTACAGCATGCAGAGGCTGCATCAAATCGGTCTTCGATTTTAAAACCAAAACATCATCATCAACAACAAAAACTACCGGAGGAAGAGGACTTTTGAACTGATTGCAGTGAGATCGGTAATGAAAAGCAACGAATGTATTTAACCTAGGTAGGCTTTCACTGGACAATACTGGCCATTAAAATTGCTACACCACTAAGATGACGTGCTACAGACGCGAAATTTCACCGACAGGAAGAAAATGCTGTGATATGCAAATGATAAGCTTTTCAGAGCTTTCACACACGGTTGGCGCCGGTGGCGACACCTACAACTTGCTGACATGAAGTAAGTTTCAAACCGATTTCTCATACACAAACAGCAGTAGACCGGCGTTGACTGGTGAAACATTGTTGTGATGCCTCGTGTAAGGAGGAGGAATGCGTACCACGACGTTTCCGACTATGATAAAGATCGGATTGTAGCCTATCGCGATTGCGGTTCATCGTATCGCAACATTGCTGCTCGCGTTGGTCGAGATGCAATGACTGTTAGCAGAATATGGAAACGGTAGGTTCAGGAGGGTAATACGGAACGCCGTGTTGGATCCCAACGGCCTCGTATCACTAGCAGTCGAGATGACAGGCGTCTTATCCGCATGGCTGTAACGGATCGTTCAGCCACGTCTCTATCCCTGAGTCAACAGACGGGGACATTTGCAACACAACAACCATCTGCACGAACAGTTCGACGACGTTTGCACCAACATGGACTATCAATTCTGATACCATGGCTGCGGTTACCCTTGACGCTGCATCACAGACATTCGGATGAATCCAGGTTCTGTTTACAGCATCTTGATGGTCGCATCCGTGTTTGGCGACATCGCGGTGAACGCCCATTGGAATCGTGTATTCGTCATCGCCATACTGGTGTACCACCGAGCGTGATGGTATGGGGTGCCATTCGTTACACGTCTGGGTCACCTCTTGTTCGCATTGACGGCAGTTTGAACAGTGGACGTTACATTTCAGATGTGTTACGACCCGTGGCTCTACCCTTCATTCGATCCCTGCAAACCACTACATTTCAGCAGGATAATGCACGACCGCATATTACAGGTCCTGTTCGGGCCTTTCTGGATACAGAAAATGTTCAACTGCTGCCCTGCCCAGGACATTCTCCAGATCTCTCGCCAACTGAAAACGTCTAGTCAATGGTGGCCGAGCAACTGGCTCGTCACAATTAATCCAGTCACTACTCTTGATAAACTGTGGTATCATGTTGAAGCTGCATGGGCAGCTGTACCTGTACACGCCATCCAATCTCTGTTTGACTCAATGCCCAGGTGTATTAAGGCCGTTATTACGGCCGGAGGTGGTTGTTCTGGGTACTTGATTTCTCAGGATCTATGCACCCAAATTGCGTGAAAATGTAATCACATGTTAGTTCTAGTATAATATAATTGCCCAATGAATACTCGTTTATCAGCTGCATTTCTTCTCGATGTAGCAGTTTTAATGGCCACTATTGTAGAATAAAAAGCCGTTGAGCATTAGGCCGTCTGATTGTGTAAAGCTGGATATGATCTGTGAAGTAAAAGCTGACGTTTCAAACGTCTTGTAGTTGTCGCCGTCGTACGATACCGAAACTACTGGATTCTCAAAATTATCTTCCTAGTCCATTCCAAGATGCTACTCCAGGCTTGTGTAAAATGAATGTGCGCAACGGAAATACTGAACGCGAAAATGAAAATTTGGCCTTATTTGACTACCCCCTGATGCAGATCTTAGGATCTGTTAATGTTGATTATCTTCTTCTTGGTCTTTAACATATATATTACAACATAAAAATAAATGAATGATTAAGGGAGCTAGAAACTACCAAATGATAAATGCTTTTTCCGCTTATACATTTATTGTAGATTAAAACACCTTGATATTACAAATACTTATATATCAATGTCCAATGAACATAAAGAGATACAAATGGATTTCCTAAACATAACGATTAATCAGTTGCCCAAATCTTCCCCTTTTTATGTCTACGCGATCCAATATAAATGACACGAGACGACTGACATCATCTAGTTACCAAACACTAGAAGACACTACTTTCAAAGATCATCTACACTGGTGTGCAACATCAGTGGAAATAAAATTTACGTGATCACAGCTGTTTGGCTTTATAGCCTTAATAAGCCAAAGAATTTAGCAATATCACAGTATGTACTGCATCCAGTGCGTCGGAGTGATGATTCTCGTACACGTCTGCGACGATGGAAGAACCTCTGCCACAAAATAAAACTCTTTCAAACACTAGGTCGGCAGAAGGCGGTCCTCTGACTACTATAATCTAATACTGTCTTCTCCTCTCGGTGTTCTACAGGCAAGTACGCAAACTCCCAGCCACAAGCACAGAATTCAGATAACGTCCCTGCGTGATTATAGACAGAAGAAGTGCTCTCACTCACTGAACGCTGCATACTCAGTGACAACTCTCTACCCAGAGGCGAAGTTCAGAATCGTGTAAGTTCGCAACAGTACAGTGGCTAACCATTCTAACTATAAAATCTCCTGAGAGCAAAGACCGCAAGACAGTCTGTACCATCAAAAGCTGACACTGAGCGACCGTCAAACCGAGGGGACTCAAAACGGAAGACTTCTTCTCTCCACCGCTGGCTTCCTCGCGAAGCTCGGCTCCCCTCCCTGGTAATTCAGAAGGTGAAGAATATTCTCAAAACCACGGGATATTCTCCCTCTCTACAGATTCTTCCAAACGCCGACCAACCATATTTTAATTCTTTGTAGTCCAACGCCGGAAGCTTGCAAGGAAATACCTATACTCATACAATGGTATGCTTCTCAGAGTAAAAATCCTTGATTTCCGAGGTAACGCTTCCCCGTTCCTGTCTGTTGCATCCAAGACTTTCAGGGCTTCCGAAGTATTATCCAGTTATCCTTCTGGCCCCGCTACAGCCCCGGCCGGCCACCGCCGTATTGTGCTTCCGCACTCAGGTGCCGAGACCGTCTGTCTTGGCACTTCCGGTGTGTAGCAGAACCAACGCACCTGTGCGGGCTTTTCCACGCAGCGCTTGAGTTACACCTGCCGTTTCATTTCCACTGGCATTCCAACCTCTACTAGTACAGGCAATCATTCATTACGCCGTTTTCATAATAAAGACACACCGTCACCTTTCATGCAATAAGCGTTAACAATTATTTACAAGGTGTACGTGGCAATGTCAGTCTACTTTAAATATTCATATATACGGTGTACAACCCATTCCTGTTGTAAATCACGCCAAAGTATGTAGATGAGTGCTTGTAAGGTGCGAAATTATAGGCACCTTACAACAACACTTCACTTTCCGGTTGTCATTTGAAATCCAACATTTTGGCAAGTCATTGGACTTACAAGAGTCCCCGTAGGTATCCCAGAACAGTAATATACAGATAAGACCAGCATCAAAACCCACTTACACAGTTATTGCGTCACCCCGAAGAGGACTGCTACTAGAAGGTCGACATGTTAGCTAGTATTTTATAGATCCTACCTGATAGTTGGGGATGACGTAATTCAGCTCGAAAAAGGACTTTGTTCAGAGTATGCGTAAGGCTCAGCTTCGTCTTGTTGTCTTCGGCTGTCTTCTTTTTTCCAATGGACAGGGAGTTGATAACCAGGGGAGGAAACTTGGGCAGAAAATAATTAGAATTACATCTCAGTTTGGCACTCGTTTATCTTGCAATCATCTCGTTCAACAGCTGAGAATATTAACACAGCCTCACGGTACATTTACTTATTAAATTTATCAATAATCCGACTGAGTTTCAGAGTAACAGAGATATTCACAGCAACAGAAGTAAAAAGGATCTGCGTTACCTTTTAATAAATCTACATTTTGCACAAAAAGGGGTAATATACATCTATAAACCTCGCTGACAATCCACGCATGGAGATAAAATGTAACACAAATAGCAGAAATATTTTCAAGTGTAGATTAAAGATGTTCCTCCCTACAAATTTCCTCTGTAAAGTAACGGAATTCTTGGATAGAAATAATGAGTCATTTTTAAGGAAAAATCTGTAGATGCAAGGAATATTACAAGCGTGTAAATGGCTGGTATGTGCATACTCACGATGTGAATGTGTCCACAGCGAAAACATAGAACACACACGCACAGACATACACTTCATAAGTTTGTTCTAATGATACGTTCACCTCGTACCATTGATTGTGAAATATGATCTATGGAACAAGCGAATCTGTGGAACAAGTGACTATGTAATTCAGTTGCTTCACAAGAAGCTTGCTTGACTTTCTTCATCCAGTCAACTGTACAAACGAAGGCTGAAGTGTAAGCGAGAAAACTGAATTCACTATGTTATTTCATATAGCATCCTGCATAATACAGTATTGCAGTCAAACACCACACGTCCCTCGGCATTACTCATTTCACTATGAGAACAACCTCGTTTACACTTTCATCCACGTTCACTTAAAAAAAAAAAGAAATCACTTGCGCTAGGTATTTCTTTGGAAGATATGTGGCCTGCCGCCACGTCCTCTAATATTACCACTTTCCTGTTCCTGTAGCTCCATAAACCGCAGCATCCCGGCACCGGTTTTTCCTTATCGGAAGCGTCCAGTTTTGCTCGGAACAAGCGATGCCCGCGAATCTCGGCGTGAACAAAAGACGGCTTGTCAGCTCGCCACAAGAGGTCAGGTTATTTGCGAGCGTTCGCAGCTCTTTGAGCGTCAGGGTCTTGCCGGGGCGCCCTCGACTCGGGTCCATAGTTCTGTCGCCTCTCCTGATTGCCGGTAATGGCGGCTGGATCGAGCCGGCCATCGCTCGCCTACGCACCTACTCCCGGGGACGCCTCAGATATGCAAATGGCCGACAGTGTGACGTGGCCGGCGGGCGACATTCCCACGACCCCGACGGGATGGGTAGGCGGGCGGTGCGGTGCATACAGACACGCCCTTTCAATGAAACGGTAACAGGTAAAGCCCCTGCAACGTGAATGAGCTTTATGATGTAAATGCATTTCGCCTCTGGGAGACCGTCATCGCTACGTGATACCTGCTCGTCTGTACGACTTAAAAACTCAGGGCCACCAGACGATCTCCGTGGAGAAACACGTGTGTGAATCACCGGACTCGGCGCTGGACATCGTCTCCCACGCATCACATACACAAGCACAATTCTATTTCCTTTCAGCTGAATTAGATTCACCGCAACGCACTAATTGCTCCAAGAAGACAAAATCATTGAAATACACTACTGGCCATTAAAATTGCTACACCACGAAGATAACGTGCTACAGACGCGAAATTTAACCGACAGGAAGAAGATGCTGTGATATGCAAATGATTAGCTTTTCAGAGCATTCATACAAGGTTGGCGCCTGTGGCGACACCTACAACGTGCTGACACGAGGAAAGTTTCCAACCGATTTCTCATACACAAACAGCAGTTGACCGGCGTTGCCTGGTGAAACGCTGTTGTGATGCCTCGTGTAAGGAGGAGAAATGCGTACCATCGCGTTTCCGACTTTGATAAAGGTCGGGTTGTAGCCTATCGCGATTGCGGTTCATCGTATCGCGACATTGCTGCTCGCGTTGGTCGAGATCCAATGACTGTTACCAGAATATGAAATCGGTGCGTTCAGGACGGTAATATGGAACGCTGTGCTGGATCCCAACGGCCTCGTATCACTAGCATTCGAGATGACAGCCATCTTATCCGCATGGCTGTAACGGATCGTGCAGCCACGTCTCGATTCCTGAGTCAACACATGGCGACGGTTTGAAAGTCAACAACCATCTGCACGAACAGTTCGACGACGTTTGCACCAGCATGGACTATCAGCTCGAAGATCGTGGCTGCGGTTACCCTTGACGCTGCATCACAGACAGGAGCGCCTGCGATGATGTACTCAACGGCGAACCTGGGTGCACGAATGACAAAATGTCATTTTTTCGGATGAATCCAGGTTCTGTTTACAGCATCATAATGGACGCATCCGAATTTGGCAACAACGCGGAGAACGCACATTGGAAGCATGTATTCGTCATCGCCTTACTGACGTATCACCCTGTGTCATGGTATGAGGTGCCATTGGTTACACGTCTCGGTCACCTCTTGTTCGCATTGACGGCATTGACGGCACAGTGGTCGTTAGATTTCAGATGTGTTACGACCCGTGGCTCTACCCTTCATTCGATCCCTGCAAACCACTACATTTCAGCAGCACAATGCACGACCGCATGTTGCAGGTCCTGTATGGGCCTTTCTGGATACAGAAAATGTTCGACTGCTGCCCTGGCCAGCACTTTCTCCGGATCTCTCACCAATTTAAAACGTCTGGTCAATGGTGGCCGAGCAATTTGTTCGTCACAATACGCCAGTCACTACGCTTAATGAACTGTCGTATCGTGTTGAAGCTGCATGGGCAGCTGTACGTTTACACGCTATCCAAGCTCTGTTTGACTGAATGCCCAGGCGTATCAAGGCGGTTATTACCGCCAGAGGTGGTTGTTCTGGGTACTGATTCCTCAGGATCTATGCACCCAAATTGCGTGAAAATGTATTCACATGTCAGTTCTAGTATAATACATTTGTCCACTGAATACCCGTTTATCATCTGCATTTCTTCTTGGTGTAGCAATTTTAATGGCCAGTAGTGTATGATAGGAGTTGAAAAGTTCATGGGACAAATGTTGCATGGGACAGCGGGGGCCATAACATGACGTTGGTTTTTTGTTGGTAGGTGGGGTCGCTTCAGAAATATGGAGGGTAATTTCGCTTTTTTAAATGGGATGCTATAGCTTGGAACTTATTTTCTGTTAGTGGCTATCGCGTGAATCCAATTATGTGTAACAGTAAGATCTTTGAAGGTCAACGTAGGTCAAAAAGGTCGCATGAACTTCCATTCACAGAAGGTGTTCGAAGTGATGACCATTGGTATCAATACAGTGCTGCAATCTTCTTATCATGGATTGAGTGGTATACGTTATCACATCGCCAATTATCGCAGCACATGCACTGACAATTCTCTCTCGCATATCTTCACGTGTGGTTGGAACGTCTTTATAAACAAAGTCTTTTGCGAATCCCCACAAGAAAAAATCTAGAGGCTTCAAGCCTGGCGAACGAGCCGGCCACAGCACATCTCCTCCACGCCCAATCCAACGATTTGGGAATTGTCTCTGCAACTCACTCCTAGCCATCACCGAAAAATGTGCCGGACAGCCATCCTGTAGATACCACATTCTGTTCCTTGCTCCTAAAGGTATTTCTTCCAATAACGGACCTAATGTTTCTTGCAGGAATGTGGTGTACGTCCTACCACTAAGACTTCCTTCGATGAAATAGGGGCCTGTAATTCTGTCCTCCAGAATCCCACTTCATACATTCACCGACCACGGTTTTTAGTGTCAACTTGCCGCAGTCAACATGTATTTTCAGTTGCCCAATAATGAATATTATGCAAATTAACATTTCCTTGGTTCGTGAATGTAGCCTCGTCAGTAAATAGAATCAAATTAATAAATGTGTCATCCCTATGAATCTAAAGTTGAGCCCATCGGCAGAATTCAATGCGAAGCATACAACCCGTGCAAGTTAATTATTGGTGGAGACTGATGTGGTAACGATGATATTTATTGCACTGCAGAAAACGAACAACACTACTCTGGCTCATGCCAGATTCCCCTGCCATTTGACGCGAACTAATACAAAGTTCTCGAAACACAGTGGCAACAGTACCAATTTCCGTTTCCTCGTTAGTAACTTTTCTTTGCCGGATATGTTTCCGATGCGTTAAAGATCCCGTTGTTCTCAGTTTATCATACACATACTTAAATTTACAACGTGAAGGCTGAGTACGTTGAGGATATCTTTCAGCGTATAAGTCTCTAGCTCTCACTGAATTTCGTTGGCATTCTCCGTAAATGAGAAGCATATCGACTAGTTCTTCGAAGGAATACATCATTCACATTCAGCTGATTCGACGATACTAGTCTTACCGTTCCTATTAGTGTTGTATTGCGAAATCGTCGAATTGTGTTTACATATCAATGGCACGTTAGATGGATAAGCCGTATTCGGCGAATATTTACTATTAGCACGATATACGAGAGAGAATTGTCAGAGCATGTGCTTCGATAAGCGCCTAAGTTGTAAGGAATACCACTCAATCCATGGTGAGAAGACTGCAGCACTGCGTTGATACCAGTGGTCATCACTTCGAACACTTTCTGTAAATGGACATTCATACCACCTTCCTGACCGTCGTTGACCTTCAAAGACGTTGCTGTAACACATCATTGGATTCGTCTCGATAGCCGCTATCAGAAAATAAGTAGCAAACTGTAGCATCCCATTAAAAAAAAAACGAAGTTATCTTCATATCTGTGATGCTACCCCAACAAGCACCCCAAAAAAAAAAAACAGCATCATGTTATGCCCCCGTTGTCGCATGTGACATTTGTCCCACAAATTTTTCAGCTACTATCATACTTTAGAAGTTATTCTAGGTGCCAATAGTTAGTGACTCACCCTGTATATCGAAATGACTACTCTGCCATCCACAATTAAGTGCCTGGGAGAGAGTTCATGGAAAAACCTTCAGAAAACGCTAAATGCGGAATTATAAGAATACATTTCATGGCATTGTGTACTGTGTGCAGTGAGAGGAGCGTTTCGAAGACAATGACAGCATCAGCATGATAATGCATCCAGTTATAAAGCTGCATCTAATTGTGAACGAGAACATTTCTGAAATTGACTGGACTGTTCAGAGTGCCACCATGAACCCAATGAAAGAGCTTTGGGATGAGTTAGAACGTCGACTTTACTCCGGACCGCAGAGTCCATTACCTTCACTGCTTTTGGCTGAGGTGGAAGAGTGAGCTGCTGTTTCTCTACAGACATTCGGTCAGCTCATCGAAAGGGTCTACAACAGAGGTCAAGCTATCATAAAGGCGAAGGACTGACATATCTCGTATTTATGTCCAGTAATAGGTGTGCAGATACATTTTATCATGTGTTGAACTGCTTGTTTTATAAAACTCAGTTGCGGATTTCCTCGTGCTGTGTTTCTTTGTAATGTTCCTTCTAGGTAATGTATAGAGAACTAGTTATGCTGTATTATGTTACCAATCAACTCCTGTCTTTTTCGTTCCAAGTTTCTAAACGACCTTTGTCCCCCAGCTCCCTGCTGGACTTAGAGGATGGTGGTTACGACTGTCCACTTTATCTTCTTACAGGCGTCTCTGCTTTAAGAGATTTAATTTCATTTTTGCGTACTGTTCATGTTTTACAGCCAAATGGAGCTCTTAAGCACTTTTTTCACTAAAGTGTTTTCTTTTATTAATGAAAATTGCTTTTGCTTTTCTAATTCTCTGGTTTGTGTCTTCCATTTTCAGTTACCTTACTTCCTAAAAACGTTTGTGATCTAATTTTATTTTATCTCCTCTAATTTTTACAGTTTATTTCGCTTCATTTCTTGGAGCATACGAATATTTCTCCGTATCACAGTTAATTTCCGTTTCGTATTCATTACTTAGTACTGCATCCACAATCTGTACAGTTCTTTAGAGGGTTTAGAGGGATGGGTTGGTTTGGGGGAAGAGACCAAACTACGAGGTCATCGGTCTCATCGCATTAGCGAAGGATGGGGAAGGAAGTCGGCCATGCCCTTTCAAAGGAACCACCCCGGCATTTTCCTGTAGCGATTTAGGGAAATCATGGAAAACATAAATCAGGATGGCCGGACAGGGGATTGAACCGTCGTCCTTCCGAATGCGAGTCCAGTGTGCTAACAACTGTGCCAACTTTAGAGATTTCTTTCGTCTGGAGCTGTCAGAAATATATCACTCTAAAACCTAAGCATCTATCCTCTTCCTCCATTTATTTTCATGTTCAATGCAAATGTTCAATGGGAATGTGAACAGCTTGTATCATTGCCTTACGTCTTTAAAAATTCTAGCTTTCTTATCCCCAATAACGCTACTTATCCTTTGCATAGTTCTTCACTTATTCTTCAGTCTCTATAGTTTACCTTAATCATTTTTAGATTATCTGTTATTTTGTTCCAGTTGACACTGTGGAAAGCTCTCCTGAGTTCTAAGAAAGCTACGTAAATTTTTCTGTTGAGACTAAATCTTATTATACTGCGAAGACGTAGGATAGCTTGTCATGTGCTTCTGCCTTCTTAGAAGCCCAATTGGTTTTCATCTAAATTGGGTTCTGTTTCTTTTTTAACGCGTCTGTATATTACTCTAGTTATTATTTTCTAGGTATTAAAGTGTCGAACGTCCTGTGATCTCCACACTTAGCTTCTTCTTTGGCAACATATTCAGAACTCTTTTCTCAGAGCCTTCTGGGATGATATCTGTCTTACATGCAGGGACCAGCAGCTAAGAGAGGCCACCTGAATAACTCGACCACTTTTAGAGATAGAAGAAAATCTTTCAAACAGAATCCGCTTAGTAGGAAGGAGGACATACTCCTGTTGTGGTGTTCACCATTTTCTAACAGGTGGAAGGGCACAGGAGAAATGATAGTTAACTTTATTTTTTAAATGGATTGGCTAGTTATATTATTTATCTTTTAATAATACTTGTGAAGACTCGTAGAAACCATTAGGTTCTGTTACGTTTGGTTGTGAATGAGAGGTACAGAGTATCATCGAAAAAGAACAGGTACACTGCTTGGTTGTTTTAATGTACAGGTTACATCAAATGCAAACAACATTCCACTCACTGCACGTTTCGTGTGTTTATCTGTTGCGTAAAGATCATCGAATGTAAACATCATTTCGCTCACTACTGGGTTCGTGTGTTTACCTCGGCTATGAAGACTATCAGTCTGCTGTTTGCTGTCGTACCGAGTAGATATCGTCCACATAATGTTCTCAGGTATTCACAATGTTCCACGCAAGAGCTGAGAAAGGTGATATTGTTTGTATTTACGGCGAATGTCGCCAAAATATGACAGCAGCAGTGCGATTGTGTACCGATAGATAACCTAATCGTGTTACACATTCGCGTTATGCCTTCGAAAATATAATACTAATATTTCAGGAAACAGGAAACCTCGATAGTATCAAACGCCGCAACCGACGAGCGAGATGCAACTGATATCGTAGCAGCTGTAGCACACAACCCACATTTTATTACAAAATAGCTCGAACGCTGGAGTGGAATCAGTCAACCAAGTTTTCTGCGAATATTACATTCCAACAAATTTCACCCATATCACAAATCACTTCATCAGGATCTCCATGACGATGACGTTCAATGAATGGTACTCTTCTCCACATCGGGGCTACGAAAACTGCAAAGAAATGTCATATTCTTGACCAAGAAGTTATTTACAGATGAAACGTTATTTACAAACCATGGACACCATAATATTCGCAAAATACACTACTGGTCCTCTGAAGACCCACGGTGGTTGAGAAAAGTGGACAGCGACCTTTGTCACTCAACGTGTAATATGGTCTCCTCAATAGTCGCTTTAAGCGCCCCTATTTTATTAATAGGAACTTAAAAAGTGGGGGCATTTTGATTTCTTAACAGAGGTATTGCCTCTATTACTAGAAGACATGCGATTCAACATACGACAAGTCGTGTGGCGCCGGCCGAGCGGTTCTAGGCGCTTCAGTCCGGAGCCGCGCAGCTGCTACGGTCGCATAATGGTTCAAATGGTTCTAAGCACTACAGCACTTAACATCTGAGGTCATCAGTCCCCTAGACTTAGAACTACTTAAACCTAACTAACCTAAAGACATCACACACATCCATGCCCGAGGCAGGATTCAAACCTGCGACCGTGGCGCCGGCTGTTGTGGCCGAGCGCTTCTACGGGCTTCAGTCCGGAACCGCGCTACTGCTGATGTCTCAGGTTCGATCCTGCCTCGGGGCATGGATGTGTGTGATGTCCTTAGGTTAGTTAGGTTTAATTACTTCTAAGTCTAGGGGACTGATGACCTTAGATGTCAAGTCCCATAGTGCCCAGAGCCATTTGAACCAAGTCGTGTGGCATCAACACAATGGATGTCTTGCACATTCTGCACGGAAAATTACAGAGGTTCTGAACAACAGATCTGATTATCGTTGGGTTGCTAGGTCTGACAACACAATATGGCCTGCACACTCGTCAGACCTAACGCCACAGGACTTTTGCTTCTGGGGTAAATTCAAAGAACAAATTATGCAATGAAATACCAACCGCCCACGAAGACACGGAAGATCGTATTACGAGATCTTCTTCTACTATCAGCCTGTATGAAATTCAAGGTGCAGTACTGTCCACAACCACTTGTTTTATAACATGTATGACTACTAATGTTCACCATTTTGAACAGGTGTTGTAACAATGTCATATGATGTTATTAAATTACTTACTATATATTGTCTCATTGTATGCGCTTGCAAAAGCACTTGCAAAAGATCAACAGCATGTTAGATAATTACTGTACAACGTAATGCATTTGTAAGCGACTTCAAGCGTATTATTAAAAGGTAAATATTGTAACATGTGAATCCATTTAAAACGACAAAGTTCACTGTTACATCTCATCTACCCTCACATCTGTGTTAGATCCTTCACCATTGATTAGAACTTATATCAGATTTTTTGTTTCTGGGCCTAATGCTCTAAAAAATTCACTTGTGATGTATTCAATGTTACTAACTTTCCTTTACTTCAAATCATTTAATGGGTTTTGGAATTTCGGCCTCATTTCCATTTGACATGATTTTTTTTCTTCTGTTTCACTTAATTGTTGTTCTAGCTCGTTACAGAACTCCTCAATGTACTTGTTCCATCTCTCCACTACATCCTCATTCTCTGTAAGAATTCCATTTTCGAATTTAATTTAGGTTTTATAAATGCAGATTAGGATAGCGAACTGGCACAAATTTCCATTTGTCGCGACATATTTATTATAACTCTGCGCTGATTGTCGTCAGCATGAATTAACGTTCTACAGAATTTTACATGTGCGGAGAGGTTACACTGTTGTTACATGTGTCAATATTTACCATTCAGATTTTACTAAATTTTATAATACAAATCAACAAAAACATTGAAATCATCCACAGTTTTGTCAAATGAAAGTTTTGTTTGAAAGTCACCTAGTTTCTGGCCTAAGTTTGCTTTCACATAGATTTCACATTCTCCGTCCAACAGCAAAAACAAAGAAAGTGTCGTTAAAGTGTACATTTGCAAACGTCGAACTATATTCATACTGAAAATCTGAATAGATATTCTACGGACAGGTACGTCCTCGTGAACGGAATTAAGTTAACTACGTGGTTGTTAATGGAGAGGCATCGTCGGAAGCGAAGGTAACGACTGGCGTACCTCAAAGTCGTGTGATAAGGAAGGTGCTATGCATAAAAAACAAGAAAACGAACTGGCGGGTAAGTCTGCGGTGTTACACACTCTTTCTTGGTTATTTTCTTGGTATAATGATTGGCCCTGTCTCAGCTTCGTAAATTTTAAGAGACGTATAACAAGCTATGTGCAATGCCTCCTTTTATCCTTATTTAGAGATTATAATGGTGAGTACTACTACAAAGCTGCTTTAGGTGCTTAATCCGTAACCCTATCTTCACTGGATTCATTAGAAACCATTAGTTGTTCAGTTTGCGCTGTCACTAACGAGGATACAAAAACTTTGTTTTAAAATAGTGCATGACTTATGGAAATGGAACTTTTATGTCATAATGTTATACAAAGTATTATTCATCAAATGTTCAAATGTGTGTGAAATCTTATGGGACTTAACTGCTAAGGTCATCAGTCCCTAAGCTTACACACTACTTAACCTAAATTATCCTAAGGACAAACACACACACCCATGCCCGAGGGAGGACTCGAACCTCCGCCAGCACCAGCCACACAGTCCATGACTGCAGCGCCTGAGACCGCTAGGCTAATCCCGCGCGTCTGTTATCATCAAATCAGAATTAAAATTAGTGAGAGTCCTTATGACCGCATTCGTTGTTTACTGTAGTTCATTCAAAGACCCACGACCGGTTTCGCACCTTAAAGGTACATCCTTAGGTGCATTTAAGTAATCGTTTTATACCTTATGAGAATTAAGATGTTTCAAGGTGCGGCTATAAACGAAAGTGAGCGATCCCGCAAACTAGAAAGTTGTTACACACCGACGGCGGGTGTCCACAATAAAATCCTCAAGCTAAGAAAATGTGGGTGTCGGAAGTTTCAACAAGCGGGAGAAATGCTCACTGGAATTCGCACGGGACCGCATATGGTTAATTGGACAGAAAATTGTGTACAAAATTCGATAACCACCATAGTCAGTTGGATAATATCGGCGCACCGAGAATCTAATGGATCCCGAAGATATCAGTGCCGTTGAGGTCAGGTCATATAGACTTTCATTCGTTTTAATTGTAATTTGATAATAAATCCTTGTATAATATTGTGGTATGAAAGTTCCAATTCCATTAGCCACGTATTGTTTTTAGATGTGGTTGCCTCATCTATAGAGTAATTTGTAAAATATTGCATTTGCGATTTTCCATGGAAGTTACATTACTGTTTTTTTTCTCTCTTCCTGGGGCGTTTTTACAAACCAAGGACATAATGTCTAATTTTCTTTTAATAACACTTTCCTGTTATTGTGGCCTTCAATCTGAAGACATGTTTGTTACCGCTAAAAAAATGGTTCAAATGGCTCTAAGCACTATGGGACTTAACATCTGAGGTCATCAGTCCCCTAGACTTAGAAGTACTTAAACCTAACTAACCTAAGGACATCACACACATCCATGCCCGGAGCAGTATTCGAACCTGCGACCATAGCAGCAGCGAGGTTCCAGACTGGAGCGGCTCGGTCACAGCGGCCGGCTTTTCCTGTTACGAACAAAATAATTTGTGAAGGGGAATTTTACGTGTCCATTCGATAGAGCGTCCCCAAAGTAGTGTGATATTCGTTTTAGCGACATTTATTTAAAGAGGACAGGGAAACCAGTACTCCAGCAGCGACTGAACACCACTGCAGCATGGCGGGAGCAGTCAGCTCGCGACAGTGCGGTGCAGTCACCGTTGGGGGTCGAAATAGATCGTCGCCTAACATGGAACAGGCACCTCACTACCGCAGCAAACAAGGGCTACACCCTCTTCTGAAGGCTACATCCATTGTCGAAAGACGATGGTTTAACCATCCAGTGCAAACTCCTCCTCTGGCGCCAGTTCATACTTACACTCATCCTGTATGGCTCGGAGGTATGGTCTATGGCGTCAGACACAGCACTATCCCGACTGCAACGTCTCCAGAAAAAAGTTTTCCACCTCATCTCAGGCGCTGACAGATACGTCCCAACACACACATAAGAGACTTCCTAGACCAACCCACAATTTACAGACTTAAGAAAAATCGACAAAATTTTAGGAAACAACTTTACTCTACTTTATCGTACAAAATTTAGGAAACGAACCACCGGAAGATTCCTAAAGACGCCCAAAATTAACCCTTACACGCCTCTTTGGAGACCAATAATACATACACCCCCTAGCGTATTCCGAAGTCAGACGGCCACAGCCTAGTGGTACTTCGTACACAACCAGAATGCCCATAGCCTCATTGATTGCTGTTTGACTGCTGGTTATTCTTCCTGTTTTACTGTCCCTGTTAATACAGACTCTAAAAGGTGGCTACACTGAGTCACAGCGCCAGAGATTGCGCCAAAGATTATTATTCCGCCGCCTCCACTGGTGCAGTAGTAATTCAGAGGATGTCGAGGGCAGTAGTAGTACAGAGTATGTCGAGTGCAGTTGTTGTTCTGTTGGGCGAGAGAGTAGATGCTGTTCGGTTGGTGTAATGTATAGATGGAAGATGTTGCAATGATCACAGTCTATGTTTCGTCAATATATATTAAGGGAAAAAGAAAAGTATTACAGATTTCTTTAATGACAATGCCTCTTGGTCACAGGTTCAGTCAACAAAGCATCTGGCTCGTGTTCATGTATTAGACTTTTAATTCTGGTTTCTATGTGCAACTATAGTTTTTCTGGTTTTTCAATTAGTTCATTGTAAATGGTGTTTAAAATATCTTGTCCTATTGAGGAAGAACTGAGCCAGATACATGTATGTTGACTCACATTACCACACACACAGAACAGTTACACTTTTGCTTTGTTGTTTCGTACATTTATAGTTGCAGGGGACTTAATTAATCAATTGTGTTAATAGATATTTCTTGTCATTCTTTATTTTTATTTTATGCAGTCAGATTGCGTACTAATACTAGTCAGGGCAACCGGTTACGAGACTTCATAACCGGACACATAGCTACTAAAATAATTGCATCTTATTTTTTTAATTAAGGCCCCATGCACGTGGCGACCCTGCCAGGATCGTCCCTTGAAATTCTTCTGATAGTAAAAATGGTAGACAGTAGTATCGTTGTAGTAATTTGCAGGTTAGTAATTGTAGTCTATATTGCATGTATAGATTTTGTAATTGAACATTTGTAGTTGTATTGTCATTCTTCTGATGGTATTTTTGTAGAATTTAATTTTTGATGAGTCGTACACGGGTTTGACAATTTTGTGCAATTGTGAAGGTTTTAATTGTTCGTTAATCGTGTTTGTCGGAAAGCATTTTGTGTGGATGGTATTGTTGGTAATAAAGTGTTATATTGTGTGTAATTTTCGTATAGTGACGAATTTTGTATGTTTTGTAAATGATTACGCGGCGATGAAAAAGGCAAAACTGATGGACAGTCAGAATGACGAAATTGTTAACATGGCGAACTCGCCAACACAGGGGAACGGTATGATGAATAATGAAGGAGAAAACAATTTAACTTTACGGAAGACGTAAATAAACAGAAGGAACAAATAGGTGACTTATCGGAAGGAGTTGAGGAGATTTCAGATAAATTTACAAGTCTTAGTTTAAATACGGACACAGATTCAGATGATACAGCTCCATCGCCATTTTCAGAAACAGAAGAGTACCAGAACATAAATAAACATGTTGAAAATCAAGGAAAATTTAATGAACGCGTTAAATGGGAATTTGAGGCGTTACGAAAGCAAGTTAAACGAAATGAAAGCGAAATCGTAGGAAAGGACAGTAGAAGAAATTTAGAATCACCGATAGCAGCAGGTTTTGAAGAAAATAATTTATTTCATTTACGAGAAGCAACAAGAGAGAGCCAGGCGCGCGAACTTGACAATAATCGATATTGGGAAGGAGACAGACGCGGTAGGTCTTTGTCGCCACGAGGCGAAAACTTTGACTATAAACCCTTTTTAACTGTTCGGCAATTTAAGGTATTTCGCAATTCTAATAATGACATACATCCATGGTCATAGTTAGATCAATTTATGCACGCACTTCTGCCAAATTGGCCACTAAGTTACAAACTGGAGTTTATGTGTTGCTATTTAGGTCCTCAAGGGATTCACTACACTAAGTGAATATGTGCCGTAGCGTGTACAGGGCCTCGAGATGTAGTGGTGCTATTTCCCTTTTAGTTTTCAGCACTGCTGCCTACTCTTTTAATATTCTTTTTAAACGAAAATCGGTTGACAACTCTGTTTGGTTAGTTTGTATTCCTGATGAGTGGGTTAATAAATTGATTTGCTATACACATTTCAGTTATGCACACTTTGGTCCCAGAAGGTGCTTTCATAAATTACGAGAAAATTGGTACTTCAGTAATATGGAAAAACGTATTTGATTTGTTCTTGTAAAATGCAAATTATGTCAAAAGGCTAAGCCGCCAACTATTTCTCACAGAGCACCGTTGTTTCCTATCATTCCAGCGAAATTAAAGGACATGGCTGCAGTCGATTTGTTCGGTCCAGTGGTTCGTTCTACCAATGGTTTTGCGTACATTATGGTAGCAGCGGAACTGACATCAAAATATGTGTGTTTCACACATTTACGCAAAGCAACAGCTCGTTCAGTATCTAATGCTTTCATCAAACATTTTCTCAAAGAAGTGGGTCATGTTGATAAAGTTATATCAGATAATGGATCACAGTTTCGCTCTAAAATTTTGCTTCGTTCTCTACGGCGTCGTAAGATTAAACCAATTTTCATTTCAATTTTTCACCCTCAACCTAACGCTTCAGGGAGATGGATGAAGGAAATCAATAAATTATGTCGTCTTTACTGTCATCATAATCACAGAACGTGGGATCAGTATCTTCATATTTTTCAAAACATTCTGAATGAACTCCCCAATGATTCAACTTCTTTACCGCCTATATTGATATTAAAAAATAAAGCACCGACAAATCGCATTTCTGAAATAGTTCCTTTTCCGCCTACACGGAAAATGCGGCATTCTGAAGTTGTCAACCTGGCTCTACAAAATATTGCATCTGCGGCTGCTAGAAGAGAGAAATCAGCTAAACGTCCTGGTCGTTTAAAAACGTTGTCAGTTGGTCAAAAGGTGTTAATTAAGTCTCATCGTTTGTCTCACAAAGGAAAAGGCTTTGGTCGCAAATTTTTTCTGCTTTATAACGGTCCATATAGGGTCCGCAAAATTATTCATGATAACACTGTTGAAGTAGAAACGGCGCTCTAAGAGAATACATCATATATGGAACGTTAAAATTTTTGTGGAATGACATACTTTTGAGAAATTAAGAGTTACACTTAAACACGCAGAGAATACAGGGATACCGTGCCGTGTTCTGGCGGTGGCACATGCCCAAAGCTACAGTCAGTCCGCGCGCCGCACAAGGTAGCCGTTGACCGCAAACAATTACTTCCTACGTCACGCGTACCTACAGCTGATCGAGCGCTCAGTGCGAATGCACTGACTGCCGTAGACAAATACACAGTGTAATTTCTCGGATTAAATTCAGTATAAAGCGATAGTGAGTTGATAACTAATGCTATTAACGTTCAGTTTTTTTTTCCAGGATACAGTTGTATAAAATATTTAAGAACTTCAGGTAAATTCTGTCCGTGTCCGACGTTAAGAGGACTTGCTATCGAGAAAATTTAAGGGAGAATGTAATTTCGAAGAAGAAAGTAGTTTATTTTTCATGTAACATATTTCTGCTTAGGTATGTACTTTATACGTAATTTGCTGCTCGCGGTTCCTTGATTTATACTTTGGGTTAACTGATTTTGACAATGTTTTATTAATGAGCGGGGTTGTTACTTGTGTATATTATGCATCGCTTGGATGCTCTGCTTTTTTACTTATGTCATATTTTTAATTATGCGCCTGCTGTGCCTATTTATTTAAATTATAATTGTCACCTGATTAGTTGTGCTGATATGGTTATGTATGTAAGTTATACTTTGTGGTTTATCTGCATACGCCTTCATGTTTATTTATTAAGATTACATATGAACATTTATTTCCTTATGCTGATATGATGCTAATGACCTATTTATTATGCAAGATATATACTTGCTGCTTTGCGTATGGATTGCATATATACACATTTCTGTTTTGCTGTCATAACTACTCTTAAATTTCGTATATAGAAATGCTTACATACTGTGTATGAACATGGAGTTTAGGTTACTCTATGGTATTAATTATAGATTGTTCGCTTGGCAGAGCCTCGTTGTAGGGATTGTGCTGCAGCCACTTGTTGACATTCTGTCCTCTACTGGTAATTTACTCGATATTGCATGTTTTGCTTACGCCCAGTGCTTTATATTTTAAGATAAGAAAATGAACTGGTATAATTCTACGAACTGCATGGGTATAAGAAACTTCATTGAAGTCACATGAACTGGAGGTTGTATGGAGGCTGTGTTAATTCATTATAATAGAAAAGAAGCTGACAACATGAAATACCAACACTAGCTTTAGACCATTGACGGTTATTACACTGCATTCTTCGTGAGCAATTGAAATAGCAAGTGACACTTGACACAAAGAAATACTCCACATGTTTGCTTCTGTTTTGCATTGATTCTTGAAGCGGTGCACACACTGTGAAATATTACGATTTATTCATTCAAAGTCTTATGTGATCATTCATACTGCGTACTCGCGCCTACTTACTGAAAGTTATTCAAAGTGAAGGCTGTTATAGGTCATGTATGCATTTCTATTATTTTATGATGGCCAAGGTAACCAAAATGTATTTTATAATTCATAATGAGTAGAAGATTTGGCTCAGGTGGATTACACAGATATTGGGTGTGGACACTGTGTCTTCGGATTGTATGGGATGATGAATTTAAGTTTGCACTAGGATTTTATCTGTACTTGTTCGAGGAGACTGACTAGAGGAAGGAGTTGTTATGGAAATGAAATGATATTGGTGATAAGGTTTACATATATCGACGTATTGAAGAGGTATTATTGAAGTATTGAGATTGTGTGATGTTGACGATTATTGGAGTTTCGGTGGATAAGAGATAAGGTAAATGATATTGGTGATAAGGTTTATATGTATCGACGTATTGAAGAGGTGTTAGGTGTTATTGAAGTATTGAGATTATGAGATACTGATGATTATTGGAGTTTTGGTGGATAAGAGGTAAAGCAAGTGAGGAGCATTTTTTTGTTTTTGTTTATATGGAACAAGAAGGATGAAGATGGCAGACCAGAACACTCCAGTGGAACGAAGATTGTCTACACACACACTTTGGTAAATCAATAAGCAGTATATACTTTTTTGGAGAGAGGAAATATTTGCATATCTTGGCACACTGACAGTTGTTCAGCAACCGTACATTTTGATTTCGCTTGGTAAACATTGGTCTTGACATGATGATTATGACATTGACTAACTATTATTGACTATTATACACTGCTGCCACTACTATTTGATACACCTGTTGAACATCAAATTTTGACAGAATTGCATATACACAGTTAACACTATTCAATTACACAACAGTATTTAATATGTGGATGAAAGATGAGTGAATGTATTTTGTGTGTTTTCCTTTCCTAATCCCAAATAATTGGTACTGGCCTACCTTCTAAATATTATTTTACTTGTTTGTTGTGGCTTGCACTGACACCCAAAAATATTATAGGTTTACTGATACTTGTGTATTTGTAATAGTTAATATGACAATTATCTTATATCATTTGTGTGTTTATTATAATTTGTATGTTTAGTGTAAGAGCATTGATAATAATTTTGTAAAAGCAATTGTGTGTGCATTCAAACTGTTGTTCGTGCTTACACCTATTATCATTGATGGGTGCCACTTGGAAATGTTTAATTTCTGCTGAGGAACTCTGATGAACTGTGTAATTATTGCTGGTGAATATTATGGACTGTCACCTGCACTTATTCAACATTGATGGGCGCCACTATTGGAACTGCTGCTATTGAAATGAAGCCACTTGTTGCTGTTTGCACCTGCTCGCCATTGCTGGGTGCCACTGCTGGAACTACTGCTACTGAGATAATGTCACTTGTTGCTGTCTGCACCTGTTCAACATTACTGGGTGCCACTGTTGGAACTGCTGCTACTGAAATGATGTCACTTGTTGGTGTCCGCACCTGCTCGCCATTGATGGGTGCCACTGTTGGAACTGCTGCTACTGAAATGATGTCACTAGTTGGTGTCTGCACCTCCTGACCATTGCTGGGTGCCACTGTTGGAACTGTTAACTACTGTGAGGAGTGCTACTTGTTTATTGAACTATTGAAAAGATTTTATATGTGTAAACTGATTTATTGTGCATATACTGTTTATGAAATGTTATAAGACTCTTATCTGCACCTATTCGGCATTGCTGGTGCCATTGATTGAACTGTTTAACT
Organism: Schistocerca gregaria; assembly: GCF_023897955.1. NCBI lineage: Eukaryota > Metazoa > Arthropoda > Insecta > Orthoptera > Acrididae > Schistocerca > Schistocerca gregaria. Next base: position 449,093,278 of record NC_064924.1, read on the forward strand.
ACTCTGAGAAATTATACTTGTATAAACCATTATGTAAAATCATATGTATGCAAGCATTTGTATTCCTTACTGTATTTTTATATGTTGAGTTATTGAAGGGTCAGTGCAAAGCCAAAATTTATCTAGTTATGTGATATTTACATATTAATATCATCTTTTATTTTTCTGTGTTTTTGGACGAATTTGGTGGTATTTTCACCACCAATGCTGGTAAAATACCACCACATTCTAGCCTGTGGAGGAGGCGCATATGAAAGGTGGCTACACAGCGCCAGAGATTGGCCCAAAGATTATTATTCCGCCGCCTCCACTGGTTCAGTAGTAATTCAGAGGATGTCGAGGGCATTAGTAGTTCAGAGGATGATGAGTGCAGTTGTTGCTCTGTTGGGCGAGAGAGTAGATGCTGTTCGGTTGGTGTAACGTATAGATGGAAGATGTTGCAATGACCACAGTCTATTTTTCGTCAATATACACTCCTGGAAATGGAAAAAAGAACACATTGACACCGGTGTGTCAGACCCACCATACTTGCTCCGGACACTGCGAGAGGGCTGTACAAGCAATGATCCCACGCACAGCACAGCAGACACACCAGGAACCGCGGTGTTGGCCGTCGAATGGCGCTAGCTGCGCAGCATTTGTGCACCGCCGCCGTCAGTGTCAGCCAGTTTGCCGTGGCATACGGAGCTCCATCGCAGTCTTTAACACTGGTAGCATGCCGCGACAGCGTGGACGTGAACCGTATGTGCAGTTGACGGACTTTGAGCGAAGGCGTATAGTGGGCATGCGGGAGGCCGGGTGGACGTACCGCCGAATTGCTCAACACGTGGGGCGTGAGGTCTCCACAGTACATCGATGTTGTCGCCAGTGGTCGGCGGAAGGTGCACGTGCCCGTCGACCTGGGACCGGACCGCAGCGACGCACGGATGCACGCCAAGACCGTAGGATCCTACGCAGTGCCGTAGGGGACCGCACCGCCACTTCCCAGCAAATTAGGGACACTGTTGCTCCTGGGGTATCAGGGAGGACCATTCACAACCGTCTCCACGAAGCTGGGCTACAGTCCCGCACAGCGTTAGGCCGTCTTCCGCTCACGCCCCAACATCGTGCAGCCCACCTCCAGTGGTGTCGCGACAGGCGTGAATGGAGGGACGAATGGAGACGTGTCGTGCTCAGCGGTGAGAGTCGCTTCTGCCTTGGTGCCAATGATGGTCGTATGCGTGTTTGGCGCCGTGCAGGTGAGCGCCACAATCAGGACTGCATACGACCGAGGCACACAGGGCCAACACCCGGCATCATGGTGTGGGGAGCGATCTCCTACACTGGCCGTACACCTCTGGTGATCGTCGAGGGGACACTGAATAGTGCACGGTACATCCAAACCGTCATCGAACCCATCGTTCTACCATTCCTAGACCGACAAGGGAACTTGCTGTTCCAACAGGACAATGCACGTCTGCATGTATCCCGTGCCACCCAACGTGCCCTAGAAGGTCGGAGTCAGCTACCCTGGCCAGCAAGATATCCGGATCTGTCCTCCATTGAGCATGTTTGGGACTGGATGAAGCGTCGTCTCACGCGGTCTGCATGTCCAGCACGAACGCTGGTCCAACTGAGGCGCCAGGTGGAAATGGCATGGAAAGCCGTTCCACAGGACTACATCCAGCATCTCTACGATCGTCTCCATGGGAGAATAGTAGCCTGCATTTCTGCGAAAGGTGGATATACACTGTACTAGTGCCGACATTGTGCATGCTCTGTTGCCTGTGTGTATGTGCCTGTGGTTCTGTCAGTGTGATCATGTGATGTATCTGACCCCAGGAATGTGTCAATAAAGTTTCCCCTTCCTGGGACAATGAATTCACGGTGTTCTTATTTCAATTTCCAGGAGTGTATATTGAGGTAAAAAAAAGTATTACAGATTTCTTTAATGACAATGCGTTTTTGTCACAGGTTCAGTCCTCAAAGCATCTGGCTCGTGTTCATGTATTAGACTTTTAATTCTGGTTTCTATGTGCAATTATAGTATTTCTGGTTTTTCAATTAGTTCATTGTAAATGGTGTTTAAAATATCTTGTCCTATTGAGGAAGTACCGAGCCAGATACATGTATGTTGAGTCACACTACCACACACAGAACAGTTACACTTGTGCTTTGTTGTTTCGTAGCTTTTATAGTTGCAGGGGACTTAATTAATCAATTGTGTTAATAGATATTTCTTGTCATTCTTTAATTACAAGAAACAAATTGGATTTACTCGGAATGTGTTAAGTGGGATGGGTAGGTTGCGGAGAACTAGAAAATGCCGACTTCCTATTGTACTATAAAGGTAAAGATAAAAATGGAATATATGGGGTTAGAATTTTCATAGGTACAAGACTGAAGGACAAGGTCATCAAGGTTCAAAGTGTTAGTAGAAGAATAGAATATGAGACTGAAAGGGAACAAGAAAGACTTAGTTATCACCCAGGTCTACATGTCAACATTTGATCATTCGGATGAAGAGGTAGAAGAATGTTACTAGAAGATAGAAAACTTAGAAGAGAGAGAGAAAAGAAATGCATGTATTATTGTAATGGGTGATTGGAGTGCGGTAGTTGGTGAAGGACAGAAGGAAAAGCTCTGGGAAAATTTGGACTGGGAGAGGGCAAAGATTGTTGAAATACTCAATGAAAATTTCATGGTAGTTGGAAATACTCTATTTGATAGCCACAAAAGACGACAGTATACTTGGATATCTCGATTTGACAACAAAAAGATATCAAATTGATTTCATAATAACACAACAAAGATACCGAAATTGCCTAAAGAGTGTTAAAAGTCATCCAGGGGCAGATAATTATTCAGCTCATATGTTAATAGTAGCTGAGGTTCTAGTTAAATTGAAAAGAATCTGGAAAGGACAGAAGAGAGAGCACTTTAACCTTGAGAAACTGAAAGACAAAGGCAATTGTGAAAAATTAGTGAATGCATATTGTGAAATCATGATGCAAGGACAGGAAACAGAATGCAGAGAAGGAAGATGGGATTGTTCCAAAAATGGGATAAAAGAAGCAGCTAAGGTAACGCTTGGACTCAAGGAGAGGAAAAAGTAAAGAAATAATGGGTAACACCAGATACGATAACCAAGGTGGATGACTGCAGGACATGGAAACCTGTAAATACAGAAAAAGCGGAGCGCTACTACAGTAGGTTAAATAATGAATTACGAAGGGAGACAGAAACAGCAAAGGAGAAATGGCTGACAGAAAAGTGTGACAAGCTAGAGAGATTAGAGAAAGAAGGAAAATATGATTTGATGTACAAAGAGGCAATAGATTTTACTTTCAGGGAAAAGAGAAACAACAATGGACTAAAGGAATTAGAGGCAGCAGGCGGTAAAATGGTTAGTGAACCCCAAGAAGTAATGAGATGTGAAGGATATATAGAATTACTATACGCTGCAGACAGCCGACCAAGTGAAGAAGAGCTAAGGATAGAAGAAGAAGATGAAGTTGCAGATGATGACAAAAGAAAATGAAATACTAACTAGTGAGATTGAAGAATCTATGAAGGAGATGAAAAAAGGAAAGGCAATGGGAACTGATGAGATTACTGAGGAACTGTAAAAGTCACTGGAAAAATAAGGGGAAAGGAGGTGGATTGAATTGTGTAGTCAAATGTACAAGTCAGGTAAATGGCCAAAGAACTTTACAGAAAGTATCTTAATACCTATAGAAAAGAAAAGAACTGCAAAAAGTGTGAGGAACATAGAATAGTGAGCCTGATATAGCATGCAGCCAAAGCCTTGATTAGGATGCACAACAGAAGGCTATATGGGAAGCTGAACTGGGTAATAGGAGATGAACAATTTTGTTTCAGACGAGGAGTGATAGGGGAGAGGTACATGGAGAAGAAAAGGAAAGTGTATGCTGTGTTCATTGGTCTTGAGATGGCTTTTGACTGAGTCAGATGGGACAAACCGATGGAAATCCTAAGGAAACATGAAGTTGATTGGAGGGATAGACGTCTAATTATAAATTTATATTTGAAAAATGGTTCAGATGGCTCTAAGCACTATGGGACTTAACACGTGATGTGATCAGTCCTCTGGACATGGAACTAATTACTCCTAACTAACCTAAGGACATTACATACATCCATGCCAGAGGCAGGAATCGAACCTGCGACTGTAGCAGAAGCGCAGTCCCGGATTCAAGGGCCTAGAACCGCTAGGCCACAGTGGGCGGCTTTATATTTGAACCAGAGAGCAAGAGTAAGAATAGGTGGTGTGATGAGTGAAGAAATTGAACTGGGAAGAGGTGTAAGACAAGGTTGTTGTTTATCACCAACTGGAGTGTATATTTGCACACGACATTGTTGTGATGGCACAGAGTGCAAGAGAGATGGAACAAATGTTAGATGATCTAAACACAAAATTAGAGAATATAGAATGAAGATTAACAAGAAGAAAACGAAAAGCATGGCAATTGGAGGAAAGGAGAAAAAATGCCGTATGAAAATAGAGAGAGAGGAAATAGAGCAAGTAAATAACTTAAATTACTTGGGAAGTGTAATAATGGATGATATGTATTGCTCAACAGAAATTAGGAAAAGAATTGCAATGGCAAAAGAAGGATTCAAAATTAAACAGAAATTACTTTGTGGACCACTAAACAAATGTCTGAGGAAAAGAGCTACCAAATGTTACATCTGGAGCGTTCCACTGTGTGGTACAGAGACCTGGACATTAAGGAAGGAAGATGAAAGGACACTGGAAGCACTAGAGATGTGGATATGGAGAAGAATGGAAAAAGTGAAATGGGAAGACCGAGTAAGGAATTAAGACGTAGCAAGAAGAGTTCGAGAAGAAATAAACATGCTGAAAGTCATCTGTAAGAGAAAAAGGAACTGGATTGGACATTGTCTGAGGAGAAAGCAAGAAATAGAAGGAATGGTGGAGGGAAAAAAGGGAAAGGGGAAAAAGTAGATATGAAATGCTGTATAATATCAAAGGAGACAAATATTCAGAAATGAAAAGACTGGCTATGGACAGACAAAAGTGGAAGAAGCTTAACCCATGACAAGACCTGCCGTAAGGAAGAATACATATTGTAAGTAGGATGTTTAGGTTTTTTTTATTGGTAACGCCGCCGTCACGTAGCGCTCTGTATGATAATCACTGGCTGTGCCGTGTGCAGTCTGTGGCTGGTTTGCATTGTTGTCTGCCATTGTAGTGTTGGGCAGCTGGATGTTAACAGCGCGGAACGTTGCACAGTTGGAGGTGAGCCGCCAGCAGTGGTGGACGTGGGGAGAGAGATGGTGGAGTTTTGAAATTTGTAAGAATTGGTGTCATGAACTGATATATATATTATGACTATTAAGGTAAATACATTGTTTGTTCTCTATTAAAATCTTTCATTTGCTAACTATGCCTATCAGTAGTTAGTGCCTTCAGTAGTTAGAATCTTTTATTTAGCTGGCAGTAGTGGCGCTCGCTGTATTGCAGTAGCTTGAGTAACGAAGATTTTTGTGAGGTAAGTGATTTGGAGGTGAGCCGCCAGCAGTGGTGGACGTGGGGAGAGAGATGGCGGAGTTTTGAAATTTGTAAGAATTGGTGTCATGAACTGATATATATATTATGACTATTAAGGTAAATACATTGTTTGTTCTCTATTAAAATCTTTCATTTGCTAACTATGCCTATCAGTAGTTAGTGCCTTCAGTAGTTCGAATCTTTTATTTAGCTGGCAGTAGTGGCGCTCGCTGTATTGCAGTAGCTTGAGTAACGAAGATTTTTGTGAGGTAAGTGATTTGCGAAACGCATAGGTTAATGTTAGTCAGGGCCATTGTTTCGTAGGGATTTTTGGAAGTCAGATTGGGTTGCGCTAAAAAATATTGTGTGTCAGTTTAAGCACAGTCTTGTATAGTTGTTCTACGGGGGCGTTTCATATGTCGACCCTTAGCCAAGGATACCTCACTGGAATCTTCTGATTTTTTCTTGTAGTTTGTGTAGTTAGTGTAGCCTTTGTTTATTGCTAGCGCGTAATCATAGAGAGAATTTCCTTTGTAGTTGCAGTCTTTCATTGTTGTACAGTAAAACAGTTGTGGCATGCATGTAGATTTGCACAAAGTATTTCGAAGCTGCGCTTGCAATTAACTAGATATTATTTTCAGTGCTACATTAATGTGTTCTCTTATTTTGCTTTTTAAATTGTGGTTTTCTGTGTTGTTGGGTGAAATATTGTGACAATAATGGCGTGTGACAAACGTAACACTGGGCGCCAAAGTAAACTGAGAAATAATAGTGACGACGAGCGTAGCTTACCAGCACCACTGTGTAATGAATTAACAGACATTCTAAGTAGTAATTTAGTAACTATGCATAGGGAAAAGGAGCGGGCGTCAAATAATGGTGTAGACAGTGAAACAGGTAGTGAACAGGGAAGCATTATCGATCGATCGGTCGGCAACAGCTCGCCTCAGGAATCGGGAATGACAGGACACAACCTTGCAAATACTGTACATTCAGGCTTTGCGTCCTCACCGTTTTCTCACATAAGACAAGACACTTTCTTTGCCTATCAAAATGTAAATGTTGCCGGTGAAAATGCACTGCCAAAAAGCATAGAAAAACAGATTCCAGACACTAATACATTATTATTGCAATTAATGCAACAAATGGAACAAAATCAGAAACAAATGGGACAAAAGCTTCAAAAGTTAGACACAATGGAACAAAATCTTCAAAAGTTAGACACAATGGAACAAAATCTTCAAAAGCTAGACACAATGGAACAAAATCAGAGACAAATACAGCAACAGTTAGACGCAATGGAGCAAAAGATTCAAAAGTTAGACTCAGTGGAACATACGCTTGAACAAACACGTGAAGATTTAACTACTGAATTACATAAAATCGAATCGAAATGTCAAAATGTCTGTAATGACGTAAAAACACAAATTTGTGAGCATTTCCAACCTATTTTTTCGCGGCATGAAAATGCATTACAGAATCACAAAGCAGCCATAAAAGAACTGCAAACTATTGTTCATGAAAATCATGAGACCTTGCAAGCTAAAATTGACTCAGTTGCATCTACCGATTCGGTTACGCAACTTGCAAAAACTCAAGAAAACTTAAAAGACACAGTAGATATTCTGAAAATTGGTTCAGAAAGACACATGGAGGACATTAGTTCATTATCAGAGAAAGTAGTTGAACTTTCGGATCAGCTAAATAATTTATCTACGAAGGTAGATGATAATCTGAATGACACAAAACTGGTAGTCTTTAATGACACAGAAGAGTTCGAACAAATTAGGAAATTCAAACAAAATCAAAATCAAATTAATACGCAACACCAAAGAGAAATCCGGGAAGTACAAGATCAGCTGACACAGGTAATACAAGAATTACGTATTTCAGAGGACACTCGCACTCCAATACGGGAAGAGGGACATAGAAATACGGAAAAGCCACAAAATAATAACACAGGGCACTTTGGAGATTATGAAAGAAATTGGCAAAGTACACGGAATTTTGATATGGAACCGCCGAAACGAGGTAACAATGACCGACATGCAATCCGCCGACACGATGATTTTGACTATAAGCTGTTCATTACTACACGTAAATTCAAAACATTTAGGAATTCTGGCAACGACATTCATCCACAAGCGTGCCTTCATCAATTCTCTCATTGTTCCCCCCCCCCCCCCCCCCCCAACTGGTCATTAGAGCACAAATTAGAATTTATGTGTGGCTATCTAGAGAATGAACCAGCTGTAAGAATGCGATCGGTCATTCACGATTGCCACAGCGAAGGAGAATTTTACCATGCCTTCCTCTCAGCATATTGGTCTCAAGCCACACAAGACCGAGTAAAACATGGCATCATAATGATGAAAAATTTCGAACAATATGAATTTTCAAGTCTTGTGAAATATTTTGAAGACATGTTACATAAGAATCAGTATCTTTCAAACCCATATAGCCCTTCAGAACTCATCCGCATTTGCATAATGAAATTGCCTGAACATTTAAGGAATATTATTTTGGCACGGCGTTGCAAAGACGACATTGAAGCTTTTCAGGGACTCTTACAAGAATTAGAAATTGACACTGACAATCGCGGAACGCGAAAACAGGAACACAACAATTACAGGTCATATCCGTCGCAATTCCGCGATGAAAGAAACAATAACTGGACACGACATGGCTATTCTTACAACGCAAATCGTGAACAAAACAGACACCACCCATATGACAACCACTGGCAGAGTAATAGTTAACAGAGAAAGATCGCATTTCCGTAGTAATGAATATTACACAGACAATCACAGAAACAGACAATATGGCAACCAGAACTATTATTATCACGGGAGACAGAATAATTGCAGATGCAAGGGTCCACCGCGCAGCGATAATTCAGGGAGAAATTCTCCACCACTTAACCGACAAGAAAGAAACTACAAGAACTACCGACATGACGACAGACGATATAATCATAACGACAGACCGGAATTCCATCAGAACTGGCGTGCTTCAAACAGGGCAGGGCCTTCTCGTCAATGTGAATTTGTAGAAGTTAGGTCTCCTAATCCCCATAACGGCGCGCGCCAACAAAGAGACAGACAATGACTCGCACCGCAGGCAGCCGCGTGCGCCGGCTGGCTCAGAGAAAAATAACATAGACGCTAACCTTGAGAAAAATTCCAGTATTCTTTACCGACGTATACCGCATGATAATTGCTTTCAGTTTCAAACACTGAGTACTAGGAAGAGTAAAGGTTTACACCACATTTCACATGTAAAACCGTTTATTGAAATAAAATCTGCTTTTTAACTTTGTCTTTGCCATAAAAAAAAATTCACTTCACATTTCTAGTATGCTTTGTCACACTGAGAAACTGTTAACATGCAACAATGTTTTGAAGTTAACTATCCAGTCTAGAACGTAGGGAACATTTTTTAACAGAAATTACGAATGCATGGTTATAGTGAACAGACGACACAGTGTTGTTATTTGTACATTCTTGCTTGTTAGTTGCACGATTACGTAACGACTATAAGGCTTACATACTTAGAACATATACTGTTAATGAGGTTTTAATGAAACATTTTGGTTCAGTTGAAAAGACATTCTTTATTTGAAGTACTTTCTGTGAGATTAAAGATGACTTAGCGTTTGGTTTCTTTGATAGCTACACGATTATATCACGACGCTACTAATGTGTGACAAAATTTACATTGTGCTTTTGCGGTGTATCTGTTTTATATCTGCGCAGTTTTTCTGAATTATTCTGGAAAGTAAAACATGTTTTAGTGGTAACTCTTGTGGTGTAGCTACAATTAGACAGCCTTTTAAATAGCACAGCAATACGTTACAGCCCAGTACTTTCTTCATCACGGCAATAAGCGTAATAACTAAGATATTTATACGCAAAGCAATTCACTTCGTTTATTAGAGGTAAGTACATTGACTTCAGCAGAACTTTGCTTACAGAGGACGATAACTACGACACTTCCACAGAGATTATCTTACAACAAGACGCACAGTTTAGCGCTACAGTACACGTATTTGAGTGATTAATTTTGTACTTAAAACATTTATTTTTAAAGATATTTGAAATACAATGATACAAAGGTTTTCCGTGATACATTTCATTACATTGCTGTAATCTGTAACACCTGAGGATATAATCACATTAATCCTCAGGGGGCTACACGCTTACTTTGTGTACCATGTGTTTGGCAAGCACAAGCAACCCTAGCTAATATGGTATTTGCTTATACAACTCTACACATCGGTACCATATTTATCTAACACATAAATTACACAGCTATCTGATCATTTAACTGAGAGAAACAAACATTTATTATACTACATCAGTGACAGATGTTTACGTAATTACACAGTTGGATAACTTCACACTTACGAAATTGTATTCTTTTCTGTACTTTGTGAACTGTTCATATTTTTCCAGAACCATTGTGATACTATGAGAGCTTTGAATGACGTATTTGGTATGGGATCATGATTTTTAAAGTACGTTTGAGGTAGATGACACTTTTGACATGAGCAGAGAATTTTTTTTAGGTTTTGAAATTATTGGAGGAAGCTACGACGATTTTGTGAATTTAATTGAGGTGTTATGATATTATTACGATGACTAAGTGAATTATGCTGCTGAGGTATGTTTAAGCTGATGCTATATGAGTTATTTGGTTATGCTACGTATCTGTTATGATGAAATATTGAAGAAGTGTCGACGAAGATATAAATGTGTAATATGGTAAGAAATAATGAGTAGTGGTTAGGGACTCTGATTTGTGAAAAAGGATGTTGGAAACCGAGAATCGTACTTTAAGAGTTATGAAATGTGTGTATATGCGTGAATGTATCACTATGCTGGCGAAAATTTTTTGGACACTATTCTATTTAAAGGATTTTGTTTCTACATATTTGTAACGCAAATTCTTGACCTGTGAATTTTTTTTATATGAGACTGTCATTGTAGCGGAAACTACTGTCGTAAATTTTTCAGTAAGAAAGGTAAGTGGCCACCTGCACGTAATGCGTCGTGGGCACCCAGCTGTGCGACAGTTGCCTGGGAAAAAAGCCATTAGTGTGTGCCTTTCAGAGGCACAGGTAAAAAAAAGGGGGTCATTATCCTCGCTATTGACATTTCTTTGTAGAAAGCGTCGCAAATACGACACGCTCAAACTTGAAAACATATGATTACACTTTGGAGTTCTTAATTTATGATATTTACTGAAATGAAATGATGAGAAACATTTCATGTCTATTGTCTTGCTAGTTGGAAGATTGTTTACTGCATTATGAAATGACTTATGGCTAGCGAATGATGTTTCACGCCTTGCTTTGCCTATTTTGTTTAATAACTAGTTTCTAGCTGCACTGCAGCATTGGTTACAATAAAATTTAATGGATGTGCTAATATAGATATTTTATGCCTACAGATCCAGTAAATAATTATGATGTACTTAAAAAAAACGAAGGTGCACAAAAAGACTTCCCTTCACAGGAACTGCATACATAATTTTCTTTTCAAGTACTTGGTAATTTTTATGGTAGAATAAGTTGTGGTGCACCACTTTAATTATATTGACATTAAGATGTGAATCGACATCTCCATTTTCTGCATTGTTGTCTTTACTGTAATATTTTTTCTGCTTGAGCTTTGTCATGTTTAGTTATAAGCTGTTGCATTTGCTTCTACTGTGTGCCAGGCATAGTGCTACTGAATTTCACCTTGTATTACTCTGTTAAGCCAGTTTTACTACGGATTTATTTTTTCTTGTTTGCTGCGCATTGCCTTATATTAGTTGTAATATTGCTGCCTTTTTTTGCCAATTTCCATTTTTTTATCATTGCTGTTTGTGTTAATTGTTTTGTGCTGCTGCATTGCCTCGTCCCTTAGTTTAGCATCTGAGCTCAGTAGATTTAAGTTAGCTTAAGAGGTGGTAGACTATATAAGAAACTAACTATGATGAATTGGAAGAAAAGTATTGAGAAGCTTTAAGAAAATGGTTTGGCCAAAAAAAGTAGTGTACAGTGGACAAAATCTATTTTGAAAGAGAATGTGAACAGAATACAGAAAGCAGGTTTAGATAGGACTTTTTGGGAATAATGATGAATTAAGGGAGATCTCTATATGCAAAATACTGCAGTAAAACAAACCCTGTCCTTTCCTTTCGTATTATCCCTCTATGTGTTTATGTACCCTTGTGTATTTGTCTTCTTCCTGTCTTTATGTCTTTAGCTAATAAGATTTATGTTGTAGAATTTTTCAAATACTATGTTATTTTCTTTGTAAATATGTTCAGACATTATTTATTGTGTTTTGTTTTAATGCTCATGTGTGAAGTTGGTGTTTCAAAAGTTATTCTGATCTTTTATGTACGTACTTATTTTTGTAACACTTATGTATTTGCTATTTTGATTCTTTTGTAAAGCCTGTACTACTGCAAATGTTATCTATATTGTTATGTTCTTTAAAGATGTATTTTGTACCTTTGTTATTGCATTCTTATGTTATAAAATTGTAATTGACACCAGTTCATCAAATTTAGTAACTTATAAATTACATTTAACTGCACACGTTTCTGTTGGTCATAGTATATGGACAATATATGAGAAGTAGGGACTGATAGTGTTTGCACGTGTGTTAATAATTCAGTAAGGGACTGGATAACAGCATTGCTGGTTGTAAGGACATTTCAAAAACAATTTTTGTGAGTGCACAAGTGGTGGTTATGGACTTGCTATATTATACGCAAGACTCTTCAATGGTGATTGTGCGCCTGCACAGTCGCAGCAGATGGCTGCTGGCCATCTCTACAAGGACTACAGTGGGTCTACACCTTTGATGACCCACCAATACCATTATTTCTACAAGGACTGCAATGGGTCTGCACCTCTGGTGGCCCACCAATAGTAATCTCTACCAGGACTACAGTGGGTCTGCTCTGTGATGACCTACCTACCGATAGTCTTCAACGTCGACTGACTCTGTTGTGGCCCATTACCGGTCTGCATGTCAAGAGTCAGCACTGTCTTTCGTTGGAAGGACAACACTACTTCTTCAAGACTGCTTAGAAATCCACTACTTCCGTATGCATTTTCTTTTACTACTCAGACTTTGAGAAAAACACTGCAATTTTATTTGATGAATGATCAGGACTGTCTTTATGGACTGTGAGACAATTTTAGCTTTTGACCAACATTGTATCGATAAGTGTGTGCATTTCATTTCTTAGTTATTGTAATTATGAAAAAATTGTTCAAATTTGTATTGGCCACTGCCCAAAACAATTTGTAAATTTTTTGTGGGGAGCATGGGGGCTATGTAAGTAGGATGTTTAGGTTTTTTTTTATTGGTAACGCCGCTTAGCGCTCAGTATGAAAAATCACTGGGTGTGCCGTGTGCAGTCTGTGTTTAGTTTGCATTGTTGTCTGCCATTGTAGTGTTGGGCAGCTGGATGTTAACAGCGCGTAGCGTTGCACAGTTAGAGGTGAGCCGCCAGCAGTGGTGGACGTGGGGAGAGAGATGGCGGAGTTTTGAAATTTGTAAGAATTGGTGTCATGAACTGATATATATATTATGACTATTAAGGTAAATACATTGTTTTTTCTCTATTAAAATCTTTCATTTGCTAACTATGCCTATCAGTAGTTAGTGCTTTCAGTAGTTCGAATCTTTTATTTAGATGGCAGTAGTGGCGCTCGCTGTATTGCAGTAGCTTGAGTAACGAAGATTTTTGTGAGGTAAGTGATTTGCGAAACGCATAGGTTAATGTTAGTCAGGGCCATTCTTTCGTAGGGATTTTTGGAAGTCAGATTGGGTTGCGCTAAAAAATATTGTGTGTCAGTTTAAGCACAGTCTTGTATAAATTGTTCAAAGGGGACGTTTCAATACTACTACTACTACTGCTACTACTACTACTACTACTACGACCGAATGGGCTCGAAAAATTTCGCTTTACAAATCATTTTGTTTGTAACTGGAAACAAAGCAACGCTTTACGTCGCACTGGGTGTCGCATGAGAGACTTGATGACCAATATTTGTTTAGCCTGACACTGACTACACTTGCAGATATCTCCCGAAACATCATAGAAAAATCGCCTGATGGCTCTTAGGAGAGACACCCGGTATACGTGAATAGACACTCTTTCACTCGATTATTAATTTCATTGCAAATACCAATAGACCTATATTTTTAATCTTAAGTCCAATAGGACGAAAACTCCAAAGTGACTGAATGCAAACAGAATTTACGTAATAATAAAACAATCGTGTCCAATGATAATCCCGTCACTCGGAGTCGATCTTTTTGAAAACGCAGACGTGTACTGCGCTTTCATACAACTCGTGTTTGATATCCGCAGGATGAACCTCACTCGGCCTCAGTCTAGTTCGCTGGTCACGGAATATAAAAGAATGCGATAAATCAGTTATTACATTTTACAGATAGTAATAAAAAGCGTAAAATACATATTCCTTGTTTTCAGTACTGTGTGTTGCTGAAGCGAGAGCAATATGAGTGTCGTATTCCACATTTTTGACACTTCTGAGTCTACGCAGTCATGTAGGAGGATGTGGGATCGTTACAAACTAGCTACGAAATACACAGAAACTTGTAAACGATCAGTGAGTGGTATGAAGATTACTGTTGCTATCGTTAGACCTCAGTACATCTTGAAAATAACTTCTTCAAATGTCTTCCGTTTGCTGGAAGCATTGCTGAAGGCATCACGAAAAGGCTTCCACCACGCAGTTTAATATATCCGCCGGAACAGCTTTTACTTAGTAGTGAATGGGAGTCTTGAGTTCGTCAGTTGTCGGCAAACGTCTGGCAAACACCCCATCCTTAGTATAACGTAATTCGGGCATATAATATCTGGGTGTCACCAAAGCGGGATATGACACAGTTTGGACGCATTTTCTTGTGGATAATAACTCTTCGACGTGCTTCAACTTGCTGAAATCAAGTAGCATTCAGTAACCCTCTTGCAACTCCAACATTTTGTAGTAGCTTTCGGCATTCGTTGCTGCTGCAAATCCGACATCATCCCAGGGGAAAAAAAAGTGGTCAGTAATCTCAAGCATGCCAACTGCGCACAATACCACAGTTTTTGGATTCGCCTTGCATAGAAGAATCGTTGTGATTTTCCTGAGACCAATACCTGAAGTTCTGCTTATTAACAAATTCAGTCACGAAAAAGTTTGTTTCATCAGCAGTTGTTGGAGTAACTGGTTCTCGGTTAATCATTGCAAGAATTTGAGCACAGTAAGCGGTTCTGTTTAGCCTATAATTTCTCTTGACTCTTGAACCAGATGCACTACGAGTGCAACAGCATTGGAGGACTTGCAGAGATGTCGCGTTATTATAGGGGGAGAATGCTGTCGCGTGATGTAGTTTATGAGTCTGATGACAACATATCACTTACTAATTAGGTTCAATTGGGATCCTAACCCGTTCCGGTGGTCTAGTGGTTCTAGGCGCGCAGTCCGGAACCGCGGGACTGCTACGGTCGCAGGTTCGAATCCTGCCTCGGGCATGGATGTGTGTGAAGTCCTTAGGTTAGTTACGTTTAAGTAGTTCTAAGTTCTAGGGGACTGATGACCACAGAAGTTAAGTTCCATAGTGCTCAAAGCCATTTGAACCATTTGAACCGTTCTTCACGGACCGTACATTTGGTCAGAGTTGCCAACGTCAGTTGGTAGATACCACATGCGCCGCACTGGAGGTAGCAGATGCCACATTTATCGTGTGAATCCTAAGGAAGGTAAAACTTTTGTTTGACTAATGTTCTTGAGAACCTTTCGTCTGTCTAGAGTCCTTACCAACCCGCACTGGCGGAAGAGATAGAAAAGATTCAAAGAAGACCTCTGTTTTTTGTTATGAGTATGTGAATGCGATAACGTCAAAGGAACACTGAACAAACTGCATCGGAAAACGTTACAACAAACACGTTGCACCGCAGAGCCTTAGCCACGAAATTTCAGGAGCCTGTGTTCCAAAATGTGTCATACAACGTATTATTTCGACCAACATAAATGTCACGTAATGACCACGACCTTAAAATAGAGAAAAGCGACCTCATACAGAAGCAAACCGACAAGCTTTCTTCCCACATACCATCCACGAATGGTGTGGCGATCTGGTACTCACATCACACCAATATCATAGTACGGTGGCTTGAGGAGTTCTAATGTATAGTGCACAGAGACTTACCTTCTAAGTCGAGCGTTCATATTCGCTGTTGATTTTCTATCTTGACCAATGTTGTTTCGTTGCGGAATCATTTCATATTTGATACTAATTTGAATGAAATGGCGCGTAAACGTGAACGTTGGAGAACTAGCGAGCTGTTCACGGATGGAACGATTTCGGAATACGTTGTTAACGAAATAAAGATTGGAACACATAATAGCTTTACGGAGTTTCACCCTAAAGTCTCTTGGTTTTTGTCTTCACTTCTGATGATGAGAGGATTGTGAACCGAGACATGTGACTGACAGCAACCATCCCAATTTTCTTTCCGTTGCGCCTTCTTGGCAAGTGCAGAGTACTTCTTCCACACCCCGTGTCTGGCTGCCCTTTGATTTGTTAGCTTGGAATAGGAGAGGTGCTAATCGCCAGCTTATTTATTTTGCTCTAAATGGGGTGAAGCTTGTTATGTAGTTCAAAATAATTCAAATGGCTCTGAGCACTATGGGACTTAACATCTGTGGTCATCAGTCCCCTAGAACTTAGAACTACTTAAACCTAACCAACCTGAGGACATCACACACATCCATGCCCGAGGCAGGATTCGAACCTGCGACCGTAGCAGTCGCAAATTGTTTATGAAATGTGTGCATAGTTTGCTTATTATGGATGTGACTCTTTCTGAGTCCCCACTATATTCTTTTCTTTTACGAGAAAGTTAAACTAAAGATTGTTTTGCTAAAGAAATCTGAAGTATTTCCATAAATGAGAGAGGGTAAAAAAGTGTTTGTACAGTATTATTTATCTGCATTTGTGGTGTGTGTGTTAGTTAAACCAGGACTCTTGTCATACTTCATTTAGTCTCGTGAGGTCTTTGGTAACCTTTTAGTGCTGAATTGGTTAGTTATTGAGGTGGTGATTATTATCAATAGGAGTAAAGTGCTAATTATCTTCATGTGATTGCCATTTTATGCAAATGATAACTACTGCTTACCACGGGTCAGTTTGTCTGGTATTTGTGTGTGTTCATTGCACTTTATCAAGAGAGAAAGAATGAAACGGCCTATTCCTAAATTATATTTAAATTCTTTGAGCTTAATGTTTCAAATTATGATGCCTAATTAGGCTGGCGACTGTTTAGTATTTCATTTACGCGAATTTTACTACTTTCATTACTTACAAAATTAAAGTGTTTCAATTTTCTACTAATTGCCACAGTAACGAAATTCATGTTCGATAGCCTCTGTCCATTAGGTTAACTCATGGTCATACTTCACAATTCCTCCCAGAGGGTAACACTTATTGTACGTTAACGTCATATTTGGCACAACGTACGTACATAGGTGTTATAAGGTACATGGTTAATGTTGTTTAAGTTATGCTTTTCTACACAGCATGAATGCCAAAGAATTCGAAATATAAACGCCCTGAGTATATTCGTGGATATAAAGAAAGCGATTTATTGAGGGCAGCCGCCAAGAAACAGGAACACCAGCAATAGCACATGAATATTGAGAACATGGAGGTACTTCGACGACCGTAGCTGTAGACGTGGAAGAGTTTCTGTATGGTCTAAAGTTTTGTTGATTTCTTCAAAAGCCCCCGATTATTACCTCCTCGTCTGTTGTAATTTTTCTTTATCCCACCAGTATCACGTCCAATTTCTGGGTGTTGATAACAACAAAGTGGGAATGCTCGATCTAGATTTACGTAGCGTAAATTACCATGTGACGAAGTGGTTATCAAACCTCGTTACATTACACTGAATGAACCCATGTGTGTTAGTTAATTCCACATATGGAATTCAGAACCCAAAGAAGGAAATTAGATTTCCTGTGCAACTCAAAAGCAATTAAACTGCACTCAAATACTCGCCTTGTCCCTTAATTCAAACATGCAAAAACCAAGATCAAGGAAATTAAATAAACATAATTTTGTGGCATTATATTTAGTTGCCACGAGTACATGCTAACAATATTGTTGAACAATAAATATGCACGCACATGTAAATCCAATCAGTTACTTGCAATACACCGAGGCGCCCAAACCACGCAACTCGGGTAACATTTTAAACAAGCCAGTCCCAAAAACGTGTACACCAGCTGTCAAATTCGAATATCGCGCCAAGTGTGCTTCACGGCCGGTAAGAACAAAGCACATTTATGATAGGATTGTGCGGACGTCGCTTAATGCAAGGAAGCAAAGCTGTTTATTTCAGAAAAATATCTGTTTACTTCGTGAGGTATCAGAATCTGCGAAATATGGGTAATGCACTGAATGCTGGGAATATATATAATTATTATATTACTAAATAGAAAAATTGTAGGGATGGAGATGGAGCTAATACTAAATTTATATTTTGTTACTGTTAGATGGACAGTGTTGTCGTAGACTTACTAAATACAGTCTTATGACTGGAATCACATATTATTGTAAAGAGGCAACAGCTACTTCATTACTTTCGCAACTGAGAGCTTGATCACATTTAACAGTCTTTTTCTCAAAATTACCCGCGTTAGCTGCAACTCACGACGTTGCAAGATAACATCTCCAAATCCGTTATGTATCGTCGTGGATAGTTATGTTCACTGAACTCCAGATTATCTATATTGCATTTAAATCGAATGAGGTGTGGTTTTGGTACTTAAAGTAAGCTAAAAAGTACTCATTACAGCTTAAATTGTTTCATGTCTACTTTCGATACTTTGAGTCGAAAACCTGTTTTTGTACGCTTCGTCTGCAAAATAAAGAAATAGTGATAAAAATAAACCGTATGTGTAGGGCTCTTGTGCTCCATCTACATTTACATCTACATGGATACT
The DNA here is from genome assembly GCF_023897955.1 of Schistocerca gregaria. Taxonomy (NCBI): domain Eukaryota; kingdom Metazoa; phylum Arthropoda; class Insecta; order Orthoptera; family Acrididae; genus Schistocerca; species Schistocerca gregaria. Next base: position 449,111,823 of record NC_064924.1, read on the forward strand.
CTGCAAACCACATTTAAGTACCTGGCAGAAGGTTCATCGAACCACCTTCACAATTCTCTATTTTTCCAAATCTCGAATAGCGCGCGGAAAGAATGAACACCTATATCTTTCCGTACGAGCTCTGATTTCCCTTATTTTATCGTGGTGATCGTTCCTCCCTATGTAGGTCAGTGTTAACAAAAAATTTTCGCATTCGCAGGAGTAAGTTGGTGACTCGAATTTCGTGAGAAGATTCCGTCGCAACGAAAAACGCCTTTCTTTTAATAATGTCCAGCCCAAATCCTGTATCATTTCTGTGACACTATCTCCCATATTTCGCGATAATGCAAAACTCACTGCCCTTTTTAATCTTTTTCGATGTACTCCGTCAGTCCTATCTGGTAAGAATCCCACACCGCGCAGCAGTTTTCTAAAAGAGGACGGACAAGCGTAGTGTAAGCTGTCTCCTTAGTAGCTCTCTTACATTTTATGACTGTCCTGCGAATAAAACGCAGTCTTTGGTTAACCTTCCCCCACAACATTTTCTATGTGTTCCTTCCAATTTAAATTGTTCGTAATTGTAATGCCTAGGTATTTATTTGAATTTACGGCTTTTACATTAGACTGATTTATCGTGCAACCGAAGGCTAACGAGTTCCTTTTAGCACTCACGTGCATGACCTCGCAATTCTATTTACAGGGTCAACTGCCACTTTTCCCACCGTTCAGATATCTTTTCTAAATCGTTTTGCGGTTTGTTTTGGTCTTCTGACGACTTTATTAGTCGATTAACGACAGCGTTATCTGCAAACAACCGAAGACCGCTGCTCAGATGGTCTCCAAAATCGTTTATATAGATGAAGAACAGCAAAGGGCCTATAACACTACTACCTTGAGGAACGCCAGAAATCACTTCTGTTTTAGTCGATGATTTTCGTCAATTACTACTAACTGTGACCTCTCTGACAGGGAATCACAAATCCAGTCACATAACTGAGACGATATTCCATAAGCACGCATTTTCACTACAAACCGCTTGTGTGGTACAGTGTCAAAAGCCTTCCGGAAATCCAGAAATACGGACTCGACCTGAAATCCCTTGTCAATAGCACTCAACACTTCATGTGAATAAAGGGCTAGTTGTGTTTCACAAGAACGATGTTTTCTAAACCCATGTTGACTGTGTGTCTACAGGGTGTGTCTTCGAGGTAATTCATAATGTTCGAACACAATATACAGGTTGCTCGGAAACTCCTATTACAAATGTTGAAATGTGTGTGAAATCTTATGGGACTTAACTGCTAAGATCATCAGTCCCTAAACTTACACACTACTTAAAGTAAATTATCCTAAGGACAAACACATACAACCATGCCCGAGGGAGGACTCGAACCTCCACCGGGACCAGCCGCACAGTCCATGACTGCAGCGCCTGAGACCGCTCGGCCAATCCCGGGCTGCTTCCCGTTACAGACTTCTAGGGATTGTATAGGGGAGTGAGTAAATCGTATTTTGAGTAGCAACCCATGTCCGGAAACGTCATCCAACGAGACCACAGAGCGTCAAAGTTATAGACGCCGGCATCTGTAAATGTACGAATACACGGGGTGATTCCGTGATGATGTTACAGACTTTCTAGGATGATGGAGACCGATAAATGTATTACTTTGAAGTTAAGGATCCCTGTACCAGAAACGAACGAGTCAAAGGTTATAAACGAAAACCGTTCTGATACCTCTGACAGTTGAGTACATGTACCGGTTCTTGCGTTGCGAAGAGTGTAGGGGTGGTAACTTTCAGTGGTAGTAGTGTGGACAAAAACGAGAAAAAATGTCCAATAAACGTGGGCTCTAAAGTGCGTACCTAGACAGCTACGAACACTTGCTCAGTAGAGGAGATGTGTTTCACATTAGCGTAGATGAACGAATGATCATAGCTCCTCAGGTATGCAATTTAGAGCCCTCGTTTATTGGACATTTTTTCTCTTTTTTGTTCACACTACCACCACTGAAAGTTACCACCCCTACACTCTTCGCAACACAAGAGCCGATACATGTATTCAACTTTCAAAGGTATCAGAACGATTTTCGTTTACAACTTTCGACTCGTTCGCTACTGGTACAGGGATCCTTACTTCAAATTAATACATTTATCGTCCTCGATCATCCCAGAAAGTCTGTAACATCATCACGGAATCACCCCGTGTATACGTACATTTACAGATGCCCACGCCTATATCTTTGACGCTCTGTAGTCTCGTTGGATGACGTTTCCGGACATGGGTTCCTATTCAAAATACGATCTACTCACTCCCCTCCACAAGCACTAGAAGTCTGTAACGGAAATTTCCGACCACCCTGTATGTTCCAAAATCCTGCTGCATATCGACGTTAACGATATGGGCCTGTAATTAAGTGGATTACTCCTACTACCTTTCTTGAATATTGGTGTGACCTGTGCAACTTTCAGTCACTGCGTACGAATCTTTCGTAGAACTAACGGTAGTATATGATTGTTAAGTATGGAGCTAATGCATCAGCATACTCGGAAAGGAGCCTAATTGGTATACAGTCTGGACCAGAAGACTTGCATTTATTAAGTGATTTAAGTTGCTTCACTGTTCCGAGGATATTTACTTCTACGTTACTCATGCTGGCAGCTGTTCTCGATTCGAATTCTGCAACATTTACTTCGTCTTCTTCTGTGAGTGCATTTCGAAGGGCTGTGTTTAGTAACTCTGCTTTGGCAGCACTGTCTTCGACAGTATCTCCATTGCTATCGCGCAGAGAAGGCATTGATTGTTTCTTGATCCTAACATATTTCACATACGACCAGAATCTCTCTTGATTTTCTGCCAAGTTTCGTAGCGGTAACTGTTATAAGCATCTCGCATTGAAGTCCGCGCTAAATTTCAAGCTTCTGTAAAAGATCGCCAATCTTGAGGATTTTGCCTCTGAATTTTGCATGTTAGTTTCGTTGTTTCTGCAACAGTCTTCTAACCCATTTTGTGTACCAAGGAGGATCAGCACCGTAGTTTGTTAATTCATTTGGTGTAAATCTCTCAACTGTTGCTGATACTATTTCTTTGAGTTCAAGTCACATCTGATCTAGACTTATATTATTAATTTGTAATGAGTGGAGATTGTCTCTCAGGAAGGCTTCAAGTCAATTTTTATCTGCTTTTTTGAATCGGAATATTTTGCGTTTATTTTTGGAGGATTTAGGGATTACAATATTCAGTCCCGCTACGATAACCCTGTGTTTACTAATCCCTGTATCGGTTTTGATACTCGTTATTAACTCAGAATTATTTGTTGCTAAGAGGTCAAGTGTGTTTTCACAACTGTTTCCTATTCGCGTGGGCTTATGAACTAATAGTTCAGGCGAAGGAGCTCTTGAAACGAGAGGGTATTCGGAGAATGAATTGGCCTGCCGGCTGCCCCGATTTAAAATTCCGTCGACTACGTGCGATATGTGTTGCGGAGATGTCTCGCAGCACTTTTACATGCCCCAACGACCATCCATCAGTTGTCACGCTCGCTGGTGGAGGAGTGGAACGCACTACAATTAGAATCTTCTACATCTGCATCTACATTTATACTCCGCAAGCCACCCAACGGTGTGTGGCGGAAGGCACTTTACATGCCACTTTACATGCCACTGTCATTACCTCCCTTCCCTGTTCCAGTCGCGTATGCTTTGCGGGGAGAACGACTGCCGGAAAGCCTTACATTCGTGATCTCCTCGGGAGGTACAATTAGGAGGAAGCAATATATTCAATACTTCATCCAGAAACGCACCCTCTCGAAACCTGGACAGCAAGCTACACCGCAGTGCAGAGCGCCTCTCTTGCAGTCTGCCACTTGAGTTTGCTAAACTGTAAGTAGGCTGTTTAGGTTTTTTTTTTATTGGTAACGCCGTCTCCACGTAGCGCTCTGTATGAAAATCACTGGCTGTCCTGTGTGCAGTCAGTGGCTGGTTGGCATTGTTGTAATACTCGCTATTGTAGTGTTGGGCAGCGGCAGCTGGATGCTAGCAGGGCGTAGTGTTGCGCAGTTGGAGGTGGGCCGCCAGCAGTGGTGGATGTGGGGAGAGAAATGGCGGAGTTTTGAAATTTATAAAACTGGATGTCATGAACTACTATATATATATTATCATTTTTGAACACTATTGAGGTAAATACATTGTTTGTTCTCTATCAAAATCTTTCATTTGCTAACTATGCCAATCAGTAGTTAGTGCCTTCAGTAGTTTGAATCTTTTATTTAGCTGGCAGTAGTGGCGCTCGCTGTATTGCAGTAGCTTGAGTAACGAAGATTTTAGTGGGGTAAGTGATTTGTGAAACGTATAGGTTAATGTTAGTCAGGGCCATTCTTTCGTAGGGATTTTTGGAAGTCACATTACGTTGCGCCAAAAATATTGTGTTTCAGTTTAAGCACAGTCTTGTATAATTTTTTCTAAGGGGACGTTTCAAAACATCTCCGTAACGCTATCACGCTTACCAAATAACCCTGTGATGAAACGAACCGCTCTTCTTTGAATCTTCTCTATCTCCTCTGTCAACCCTAACTGATACGGATCCCACACTGATGAGCAATACTCTAGCATAGGTCGAACGAGTGTTTTGTAAGCCACTTCCTTTGTTGATGGACTACATTTTCTAAGGACTCTCCCAATGAATCTCAACCCGGCACCCGCCTTACTAACAATTAATTTTACATGGTCATTCCACTTCAGATCGTTCCTTACGCATACTCCCAGATATTCTACAGAAGTAACTGTTACCACTGTTTGTTCTGCTATCACATAATCATACAATAAAGATTCCTATTTTCTATGCATTCGCAATACATTACATTTGTTTGTGTTAAGCGTCAGTTGCCACTCCCTGCACCAAGTGCCTATCCACTGTAGATCTTCCTGGATTTCACTGCCTTTTTCTAATGCTGCAACTTCTCTGTATACTACAGCATCATCCGCAAAAAGCCGCATGGAACTTCCGACACTATCTACTAGGTCATTTATATATATTGTGAAAAGCAATGGTCCCATAACACTCCCCTGAGCACTCCAGAGGTTACTTTGAAGTCTGTAGACGTCTCTCCATTGAGAACAACATGCTGTGTTCTGTTTGCTAAAAACTCTTCAATCCAGCCACACAGGTGGTCTGGCATTCCGTAGGCTCTGATTTTGTTTATCAGGCGACAGTGCGGAACTGTATCGAACGCCTTCCGGAAGTCAAGAAAAATGGCATCTACCTGGGAGCCTGTATCTAATATTTTCTGGGTCTCATGAACAAATAAAACGAGTTGTGTTTCACACAATCGCTGTTTCTTGAATCCATGTTGATTCCTACAGAGTAGATTCTGGGTTTCCAGAAATGACATGATACGCGAGCAAAAAACATGTTCTAAAATTCTACAACAGACCGATGTCAGAGATATAGGCCTATAGTTTTGCGCATCTGCTCGACGACCGTTCTTGAAAACTGAACTACCTGTGCTCTTTTCCAATCATTTGTTACCTTCCGTTGCTCTAGAGACTTGCGGTACACGGTTCTTAGAAGGGGGAGGGGGGCAAGTTCTTTCGCATGCTTTGTGTAGAATTGAACTGGTATCCCGTCAGGTCCAGTGGACTTTCATCTGTTGAGTGATTTCAGTTGCTTTTCTGTTCCTTGGACACTTATTTGGATGTCAGCGATTTTTTCGTTCGTGCGAGGATTTAGAGAAGGAACTGCAGTGCGGTCTTCCTCTGTGAAACAGCTGTGGAAAAAGGTGTTTAGTATTTGAGCCTTACGCTTGTCATCATCTGTTTCAATGCCACCATCATCCCAGAGTGTCTGGATATGCTGTTTCGAACCACTTACTGATTTAACGTAAGACCAGAACTTCCTAGAATTTTCTGTCATGTCGGTACATAGAATTTTACTTTCAAATTCACTGAACGCTTCACGCATAGCCCTCCTTACGCTAACATTGACATCGTTTAGCTTCTGTTTGTCGGTGAGGTTTTGGTTGCGTTTAAATTTGCAGTGAAGCTCTCTTTGCTTTCGCAGTAGTTTCCTAACTGTGTAGTTGAACCACGGTGGGTTTTTCCCGTCCCTCACAGTTTTACTTGGCATGTGCTTGTCTAAAGCGCATTTTACTACTGCCTTGAACTTTTTCCATACACCCTCAACATTGTCAGTGTCGGAACAGAAATTTTCGTTTTGATCTGTTAGGTAGTCTGAAATCTGCCTCCTATTACTCTTGCTAAACATATAAATCTTCCTCCCTTTTTTTATATTCCTATTTACTTACATAAACAGGGATGTTGCAACGGCCTTATGGCAACTGATTCTCTGTTCTGCGCTAACAGAGTCGAAAAGTTCGGGTTTGTTTGTTATCAGTAGGTCCAAGATGTTATCTCCACGAGTCGGTTCTCTGTGTAATTGCTCGAGGTAATTTTCGGATAGTGCAGTCAGTATAATGTCACTAGATGCTCTGTCCCTTCCACCCGTCCTACACATCTGAGTGTCCCAGTCTATATCTAGTAAATTGAAATCTCCACCTAAGACTATAACATGCTGAGGAAATTTATGTGAAATGTATTCCAGATTTTCTCTCAGTTGTTCTGCCACTAATGCTGCTGAGTCGGGAGGTCGGTAAAAGGGGCCAAGTATTAACCTAGCTCGGTTGTTGAGTGTAACCTCCACCCATAATAATTCACAGGAACTATCCACTTCTATTTCACTACAGGATAAACTACTAATAACAGCGACAAACACGCCACCACCGGTTGTGTTGTGGTTGGCAGGAGAGCCAACACCGTGTTACTAGAGGAGGCCGAAAGGCACGCGATTTAGCACACGCAGGTTGGCGTGAGGTCTGGAACAGGACAAGGAAATTAGAATTTAGAAACAACGGACGTAGCTGGTGGAATACTTAATTTTAATCCATTAATGATGAACGTCAGTTTTGACGGTACATAGTTCACAATATCAATGTCTGGTTCGTAGCAAATAACGTAGCTGAAGGCTAAGCTAACTATCGTCTCGGCAAATGAGAGCGTATGTAGTCAGTGAACCATCGCTAGCAAAGTTGGCTGTACAACTGGGGCGAGAGTTAGGAAGTCTCTCTAGACCTGCCGTGTGGCGGCGCTCGGTCTGCAATTACTGATAGTGGCGACACGCGGGCCCGACGTATACTACCGGACCGCGGCCGATTTAAAGGCTACCACCTAGCAAGTGTGGTGTCTGGCGGTGACACCACAGATTGCATGCAATCTATCCTTTCTAAACACCGTCTATGCCTTTGTAAAAATTTCGGCAGAATTTATCTCTGGCTTCAGCCAGCTTTCCGTACCTATAACGATTTCAGCTTCGGTGCTTTCTATCAGCGCTTGAAGTTCCGGTACTTTACCAACGCAGCTTCGATAGTTTACAATTAGAATACCGATTGCTGCTTGGTCCCCGCATGTCCTGACTTTGCCCAGCACCCTGTGAGGCAACCGCGCAGTCCACGCCACATAACCCCTGCTACCCGTGTAGCTGCCTGCTGGGTGTAGTGGACTCCTGACCTATCCAGCGCAACCCGAAACCCCACCACCCTATGGCGCAAGTCGAGGAATGTGCAGCTCACACGGTCGCAGAACTGTCTCAGCCTCTGATTCAGACCCTTCACTCGGCTCTGTACCAAAGGTCCGCGGTCAGTCCTGTCGACGATGCTGCAGATGGTGAGCTCTGCTTTCATCCCTCTAGCGAGACTGGCAGTCTTCACCAAAGCAGATAGCCGCCGGAAGGCAGAGAGGATTTCCTCCGATCCATAGCGACACACATCATTGGTTCAAATGGCTCTGAGCACTATGGGACTTAACACCTCAGGTCATGAGTCCCCTTGAACTTATAACTACTTAAACCTAACTAACCTAAGGACATCACACACATCCATACCCGAGGCAGGATTCGAATCTGCGACCGTAGCAGTCGCGCGTTTCCGAACTGAGCGCCTAGAACCGCTCGGCCACCAGCGGACGGCCACATCATTGGTGCCGACATGAGCGACCACCTGCAGATGGGTGCAGCCTGTACCCTTCATGGCATCCGGAAGGACTTTTTCCACATCTGGAATGACTCCCCCCGGTATGCGCACGGAGTGCACATTGGTTTTCTTCCCGTTCTTGTTATGGCCAACATGGGAGTACGTTGCGAAACATGCATTGTTGCACACACACCCTATTAGGAGTCATGTCCCGCCTTTCGTAATGTCCAGGAGACCGGCACAAATCGCGATACCTACAGTGTAATTATTGTCTTTGAATAGTAATGTCATTTGTGTTTGTTTCTTTGCGTATTTCTTTCAGTTACCTTCTGTACTGCACTGCAGCACCTATTTCTTTATACGGGGTGATTCTTATTACGTTTAAAAAAGCACCCGAAGCGTCTTAGATGACGCTGAGGCAATTTAATATAAGATACATAGTGCCGAAAAAAACCCAAAAATGGATGAGAAATGTTTAACGTGCGACGCTACCAGACGTATCTCGGGGCCAAAGAGATATACGGACACTGCAAAGAACTTGTGACGTCACTCTAGACAGCTTCTCCGCCACACTCCACGAACGTTCGGCTCCGTGCAGCGCCCACGAGAAATCAATTTGTAATTGAAGAGGTAACCACTAAAGGTCTTAATTTTGTCCTGTGCTATCGAGAACTTACATTTATTTAAACACGCAGTCAAGAGTTATTAAGCTCGTCTGAAATACTTACTCACTCCCTGCCGGTGAAGGCTGTTTACACTCCTTAAGACCTGCAGTGTCACGTGCTTTGACGTACGCGCCACAGCCTGTCTTTCTTGTGGGTCTCGAAGTACTACGTCGTACGTGCAGCGGTTGAGATTATTGGTCTGCCGCACCTGAACATCCCAACCCAAGTCAAATACTCCCGTTGGTGTGGCTCTGGGCCCACGTGCTCTACATTAGCACGTGGGGCTCAGGATTCAAGTCTTATGTCTGCCAGACAGTATTTTTGTCAGTGCGTTAGACAGTTATGTATGTACATTACCGTAATATTTATTATTTTATTTGCCGGTCTCGCCGTCTCCACTGGTTTATTGCAAAGTAAAGTGCAGCGTAAACCTACTGTACTGCGTCTCGAGTATAAGCTTCCGAATTGCGTCGATACCAGTAAATGACCTGCGTTTTGAAAACTTTGGTGTAGGAAATAAAGTCCAGGGAAAAGAAACTAAATATTGAGATTTGGCGATGTTGCTGTAATTCTGTCAGGGACAGCAGAGAACTTGGAACAGCGTTTGAGCTGTATGGGCAGGGTCTTGACAGAAGGATACATGAAGATCGACAAAAGTAAAGATAATGAAATGTAGTCGAATTAAATTAGTTGATGTTAAGCGAATTAGACCAGGAAACAGGAGACTTAGAGTAGTAGATGAGTTCTGCTGTTTGGGCCACAAAATACTGTTGATGGCCGAAGTAGAGAGGATACAAAATGTAGACTGGCAATGGCAAGAAAAGAATTTCTGAAGAGAAGAAATTTTTAACATCGATTCAAGTGTTAGGAAGTCTTTTCTGAAAATATTTGTGTGGAGTGTAGCCATGTATGGAAATGAAACATCGACGGTAAACGGTTTAGACAAAAAGAGAACAGAAATGTGGCGCTACCGAAGAATGTTGAAGATTATATGGATAGATCACGTAACTAATGATGAGATACTGAATAAAATTGGGGAGACGTGAAATTTATGGCACAACTTGATCAAATTAGGGATCGGTTGATAGGACATATTCTGTGATGTCACGAGATCACAAGTTTAGTACTGGAGGAAAGTGTGAGAGATAAAAATCGTAGAGGGAGACCAAGAGATGAATATACTAAGCAGATCCAGAAGGATTCAGGTTGCCGTAGTTATGCAGAGATGATGAGGCTCGCACAGAATACAGTAGCATGGAGAGCTGCATCAGCCCAGTCTTCGGACTGAAGACCACAAAAAAAAAAAAAAAAAAAAAAAAAAAAAAAAAAAAAAAAAAAAAAAAAAAAAAAAAGACATGGGCTAAAAGGAAACAAACAAAAAATAAGGACAGCCTTTACTAGATTACAGAGAAGACAACAGTTTCGTAACTTCAAAGTTTATAACAGATCACGTTTACAAAACGTGTTCAAAATTTCCACCGTTTTCTTGAATGTATCTCTCAATTATCCTTTCACGCCCAATCCCAACAGTTGCACGTGTGGTGAAGTGACGTGACATGTTCAACGTTTATCATCCAATTTCGGTTCAAATGGTTCAAATGGCTCTGAGCACTATGCGACTTAACTTCTGAGGTCATCAGTCTCCTAGAACTTAGAACTAATTAAACCTAACTAACCTAAGGACATCACACACATCCATGCCCGAGGCAGGATTCGAACCTGCGACCGTAGCGGTCGCTCGGCTCCAGAATGTTTCGCCTAGAACCGCACGGCCACTCCGTCCGGCTCATCCATTTTTGGAGTTGTTGTTGTCGTCTTCAGTCCTGAGACTGGTTTGATGCAGCTCTCCATGCTACTCATTCCTGTGCAAGATTCTTCATTTCCCAGTACCTACTGCAACCTACATCATTCTGAATCTGCTTAGTGTATTCATCTCTTGGTCTCCCTGTACGATTTTTACCCTCCAAGCTGCCCTCCCTTGATGCCTCAAAACATGTCCTACCAACCGATCCCTTCTTCTAGTCGAGTTGTGCCACAAGCTTCTCTTTTCCGCAGTCCTATTCAATAACTCCTCATTAGTTATATGATCTACCCATTCAATCTTCAGCATTCTTCTGTAGCACCACTTTTCGAAAGCTTCTATTCTCTTCTTGTTCAACTAGTTATCGTCCATGTTTCGCTTCCATACAGGGCTACACTCCATATAAATACTTTCAGAAACGACTTCCTGACACTTAAATCTATACTCGATGTTAACAAATTTCTCTTATTCAGAAACGCATTCCTTGCCATTGCCAGTCTACATCTTATATCCTCTCTACTTCGACCATCATCAGTTATTTTGCTCCCCAAATAGCAAAACTCTTTTACTACTTTAAATGTCTCATTTCCTAATGTAATTCCCTCAGCATCACCGGACTTTATTTTTGGACTATTTTCCGCGTTTGCGGCGCCGTACGTCTCATATTAAATTACTTGTGCCAGTGTCATATACATCGCTTCGGGATTTTTTTATATGTTAATTAGAAGCACCTCATGTAGAGGAAATTTCAAAGAGCTATGTTACTTGGCAATGACACATCATACAAAAGGTACTTCCGTCCTTAAGCTATGCACACCACAATAGGTGGCCCGTGTGGCCGTGCGGTTCTAGGCGCTTCAGTCTGGAACCGCGTGGCCACTAGGGTCGAAGGTTGGAATGCTGCCTCGGGCATGGATGTGTGTGAAGTCCTTAGGTTAGTTAGATTTAATTAGTTCTAAGTTCTAGGCGACTGATGACCCCAGAAGTTAAGTCTCATAGTACTCAGAGCCATTTTGAACCACACTTTCGGTCGTCGGAATTCTCTTCCTGCCACTTTAGTTATTTTGACGCCAAGTGTATGTGGTGAATGCAACAGATACCACGACATTTGGTTTCCAGACACGAGCTTTGCCGTTATACGACGCAGCCCGAGTCTTCCAAAGAGAAAACACAAGGCCGTGACCCAATGGCTGATGGTTAGATGACATTAGGAAACATGTAGGAGAAACAGGGAGGCGTATACCTGAAGATCCAAATTAATACGTAAGGGAGGCTTCTATTCAGCAGTGAATGCAAACGGTTGATGATCAAGTGCAAGAACGCAAGGAGGGATGACTACTAACCTCTACTGGCGCACTCGTGCAAACTTGTGAAACGGTTCTGAGTTGAGAGTACCCACCTCGGGCGCGACCCCTGCCGCCAGATTCAATTGAAATTTGCTCGCAGAAGCCAGCCAGAGCAGCGTGGAGGGTAACGGTAGAAATAACCGTCCATCGCGCCGTTCCCTGGAGCAGCGTGAGTGGCCAGTCTGACTCGTGCTCTCCGGTAGCCGGCACGCGGTGGCGCCGTCGTGCCTCGGCCGCCGCGCTGTGACTCACGAGCGGTCTCGATTCGTCGAAACGCGAGCAGGCGACGTGGATCCGGCGACTCGGCTCGCGAACAAGGGATCACGTACTGGTTGTCGACCGCCGCAGAGAAACTAGGCAAAGAAAGAAGGAACAAGTCGCGGAAAAATGAGCAGAACTTGTGATCTTCCGTGTACTGTACAACAATCTTCCTGCTAGTTGTGTTTTGGTAACATAATACAGGGTGATTGAAAAGTCGCGCGACGTAAGACAACTCCGTTATTTGTGCAGATGCCGAAAAAACGATAGAGGGCAGAACTGCTGGACAGGCCTTTTAAAACATGACCTTCCAAGATGCTACTCCGGGCGGGTGTAAAATGAATGTGCGCAACGGAAAATAATAAACGCTAAAATGATGATTTCGCCCTGTCTGACTACCCCCTGAAGCAAATCTTAGGATCTCTTAATTCTAAACATAAATGAATGGTCAAGACGACTAATACTACTAAATAATAAACGTTGTTGTTCATTATATTTATTATAGATTAAAATCAACCATTTAAGTACAATTGTCTATATTCCTAACTACAATTAATAATCAATTGCACAACTCAGCCTCTTATTACGACTGCGCGATCTAATCTCAATAACGCGAAATGACTGAGATGATCTACGTACCAAACACTAGAAAAACACTACTTTCAAAGATGATCTACGGTGGTGTGAACCCTCACTGGAAACAAATTAACATGATCACAGCTGTTTAGCTTTATAGCCCTAATAAGCCGAATCAATTTGCGATATCAACGTATGTAGTGCGTCCGCTGCGTCGAAGTGATAGTTCTCGTACTCGTGTGCAACGTAGGAAGAACTCCATCCACAAATAAACTCTTTCAGACACTAGGACGGAAAAAGGCAGTCCTCTGACTAATATACTCTAATGCTGTCTTCTCCTATCTGTGTTCTACAGAAGAGAAGCGCGAACTCGCAGCCACAAGGACGGAGGTCAGATAACGTCTCAGCGTATAGGCAGAAGAAGTGCTCTCAATTACTGAACGCTGCATACTCAAGGACGATTTCCAACCCGAAGGTGAAGTCCAGAATCGTATACGTTCGCAACAGTACAGTGCCTAACTGTTCTAACTATAAACTCTCCTGAGAGCAAAGACAGCAAGTCAGACTGTACCAACAAAACTGATACCGAGCGACCGTCACACACAGGCACTCACAATGGAAGACCTCGTCTTCCACCGCTGACTACCCAGCAAGGATCGACTCCCCACCCTCGTAATTCCGAAAACGAATCATATTCCCATGACCACAGAATATTCTCCCTCTCTACAGATTCTTCCTAACGCCCAACAACTGTATCTTAGTCTTTTGTCGTCCAACGCTGAAAGTTAGCGAGAAAAAATCTATACTCGTACAATGGTATGATCCTGAGTAAAAATCCTTGGAAATAACCCAGCCCCTGTGGTTTCCGAGGTGCCGCTTCTTCGTTTCTATGACCTGCGTCCAAGATTTGCAGTGTTCGGAAGTATTATCCGGTTATCGTTCCTGCTCTACTACAACAGTGTCCGATAGCGGCCGGCCACCCCTGTATTGTGTTTTCGCGCTCAGTTGTCCAGACTGTCCGTCTTGGTACTTCCTGTTTTTAAGCAGGACCAGCAGCTGTGCGGGCCTTCCACCGAGAGCTTGAGTTCTGCCTGCCATTTCATCTCACTCGCGTACTAGTATAGGCAATCATTCAATACGCCGTTTTTACAGTAAAGACACTCCGTTACCTTTCATAGAATAAGCGTTAACAATTATTTACAAGGCGTACGTGACAATGTCTGTCTCCTTAAAATAGTCATATATACGATCTACAACCTATCAAATGATACCTAATTGTGATTGCAGTTCACGGCAAAGTATGTGGATGAGTGCTTCTAAGGTGCGAAATTATAGCAACCTTAGAACCTTGACATTGACTTTGTATTATTTTTTTCAATTTTTTAGTAAGCTACACCAGTATTGTTGGAAATTACGTTTTATGTCATGGTCTTAATAACAAGTATTTTCCAGTAATCAACAACATTGTCCGAGTGTACAATTCAGGGAAGGATGTAAATGGTTATTACCCATGCTGCAGATCTTACTCTACGGGAAGCTGCAGAGACCTATTACAGACGGCGTCCAGATTAACCACCCCACCTCACGCAGCCATTGGTTGTTTACTGGAGCGGTTCAAGGCAACGGGCAGTGTCCATGACATCCGACGGTCTCGGCGGACGCGTACAGCAACAGATCACGCTAACATGCTAGCTAAGCTGACAGTCGGTCACACACGGTCAGCAACAAAAGTGGCTCAACAATGTGGCATCAGTCAACCGTCCGTGTCAAGTATATTATCCAGAAATCATTTTCATTCATATCTGGTGCTTTTTGTCCAGGAAATTCACGGAGATGACACAGGTAGTCGGTTACAGTTCTGCGACCGGTTTACGGAAAACTAACACACCAGACACACCTGGAAGCTGATTTTATTTTTGGCGGCGAGCCCTATTTCCATCTGAATGGAACAGCAGGTAATCATGACTCTGTTTATTGAGCAAACGAGAATCCATAAGCTGCTATAGATGCTCGTCATCAGACTACACCAAGGTTAAATGTGTGGTGTCCGCTCCTGGTAGCTGGGTAGTCAGCGCGACGGAAGGCCATGCCTAACGGCCCGCTTTCGATTCCCGGCTGGGTCGGAGATTTTCTCCTCTCAGGGACTGGGTGTTGTGTTGTCCTTTTCATCATCATTTCATCACCATCGACACGCAAGCCGCTGAAGTGGCGTCAACTCGAAAGACTTGCACCAGGCGAACGGTCGAAGCGACAGGAAGCCCTAGCCACATGGCATTTCCAATGTGTGGTGTGTCATTCACAGGGATGTTCTTATCGGTCACGCATTTCTTAACAACAAGCTCACTGCTGAACTGTAGAGAGAGAGCATCTCTAGATGACTTTCCTGCCCTCTTTGCACAATCTACCCCTAGAAAAACGATGGGAGTTTTCCGTTCAGCAAGATGAAGCACTGTCGCATTTCGGACGAACAACTCGCGAAATGCTGAATGAAGTTTCACCTGAGAGTTGATAGGTCAAAGGAACCAGTGGAATGCCCACCTAGGTCTCCAGATTTGACTCCACTTGACTTTATCCTCTGGAGCCGTCTCAGATCTGTAGTATATACAAACAGAAGCCCAACACTGCAGAAACTGGAAGAAAACATCAGAGAATCCCGTGCAGCAATAATACCTGCATAACGCGTCCCATTCACTCACTCCTGTGAACGGGAACGCGTTATGCAGATCTTGGTGCCTCTTGCGTACATCTAGAAAAGATAACCTGAAGATGCCTAAATAAGGCGAAACGCGTCGTTGAAAAATAAAAAGCTAAAATTGCAACCAAGACTGTTTTTAACCAATACTGTTAAGCACTGGTTTGCTGTATGCCACATATGGACTTTAAGAATTTCTACATATTTATGACAACAGAGCAACAATTCGAAATGTTTGCTGATTACATTTATATCATACACTCCTTTATAAAAAGTGTTCTAGGATTCCTGTAAGAAATCCATATTTAGAATGATAAAGCCATTAAAATACGTCACCCCATATTTTGCCACCATAAAATGAGTATCTTTAGCAAATATTGAAAGGTCTCTGTTGGATTCCTTTCATGTTAATTTCTTAAATCTGTTGTCATTTACGGCATAAATTCCTCTTCTAAATTTACTGTGGTGTTTCTGACTATTTGGGAAGAGACTGAGTAGTGGAACGTGTTACTTTTACACATAAACAAGAACGATCTGTCACACTGCTACACTTTAAAACACAGTTTATATGTAATTCACGTCACACAGTCTCATACGGAACCTACATCCGCTTTCTTTTATATACTGTATATGATAAGATACTGTCATCCCCCTTCCCTTCTGTGTGAGAGGATGAATGAGCAAATGTATTTCTAGTTGCATGATTGATGGTAGCAGACAAGTCTGTCTGCTAGAGAACAGTAGGACCAACGTCGGAACAGGTAGCTACGCTTTCTAAAAGCAAAGAGTTTTCTATCCTTAGTATTGTCCTGTCCGTCCCTTGTCATGTTGGTATAGGAAGCTGCCTCTCTGGTCACTTCCGTTTTGTATACGGAAGCACCCTTGGTAGGAGCCCAGGTCAGTCTGTCCGCGGCGAGCGTCTGAAGTGGTAAGATCTCCGGCTAACGCGTCTCTGCTAAGTTCGCAGGCCAATGGATTTCTTAAGTTCAGCCTAACGGAAAATTTAATCACCTTTATTTCAGGTTTAGCTCTAAAATATCTAATGTTATCTTAAATTGCAACGCAGTGTATTTCGAGTGTGAACTTCAGAATATTTTCCAGTAGTTGCATTGTCACTACTTTGTGAGTAAAGTGGAACCACGTGTTGATCAGTAACTCTAACTAAGATCATCAATCTTAAATGCAAATGTGCTTGAGATTATAACGTCTCGCCTTAACAATATTTTTCAATACAGCAACTTTTCTTTATGTTCAACCCACGTGGGGTGTACTTTGTGAGACCAGTACCACGTGCTTATAAAATTGTTTGACCCATCAGGTTAATAGTAAGACGATAGTAACCAGTTCGAGGTTTTTCTTTTGCAAATTGCTTTTCGATCTAATTTATTTTAATTATCAAAATTATTGTGGAGTTACACTATTTGTGTAAACCAAGTTGACCACGTGAAACATGCGGTGTAATCATCAATGTAGCCCTCAGCTATTCTTTTCGGGAAGATTTCACAGAGAGTTAGTATGAATTTAGTATACCAGTGTGTGGTAATTACATGACGGACAGGATTGCGCTACGAACGTAACTTCTTTGGGTGAAAATTGAATCGGTTGGTTGTGATTAATTTCCTCTCGCATACGTTTCAACGTTCTTCGTGTGTTAATTTATGAATGCAGTGTTGTATGCAGTCTCCCAATCTTGGCTCCATATTTGATGTATTCCGTAAGATTACAAACTCGCATTTTCACAATCCTAAATAAGGCACCAGCTTAGTTATGACTCAAGTTTAATATGCTGAAATTTCAATGATCAATGTTAAAATAACTTTCCAAACATAAACTGATTTATTTCTTTTTATTTAAATTCTCTTTTTTATATATATCACCGATTTTCGTATGACTATTAAAAGATTATAATTAATGTTAGTCTGGTTGGGAATTTGGTAAGCTAGACTGGATACCTGGTGAAACAGTTGCGCAGTAATGCAAGGTTAACTTCCTCAGACAGCTCACAGCTTTTAACCTACTTTTATTGTCTATCAGCATCGCTTTTATATCAAATTAAAGAAGCAACATTACAATATAGACCATAACAGGACAACTGGTTTCATAGAAGACCAACTCATTTGGCCAATTCAAAACTGGAAATACATATACACAAGAGAAGCTGTTGCATAATATTCAAATTCAATTAAAAGATTGTTTTGAAATTTAACATATATTCACAGGTGCTGTAGGACAAAAGGTCATGTTTTACGCATATAGCAGTAATCGACATGCTTCACCTTAACTGATATTACTAAAACATAAATTATAATATTAAATTCTCCATAACTACGAAAATACTCCAGACTCACCACAAAATTCTTTTGAGATGAAGTACTTTGTATATAAATTCTCAGCCTTTTAAAATTCTTAAAAATGTCGCATTTCATTTTGTTAAGATAGCGGGCAGGGTTGTGGAAATAATAGTGGACTCAAATACGGTTGTACCCCCGGTGACACCCGCGCATCTTTATCGAGCACTTCTTAAAAATGCTGTTACAGAGACAGCTATTGCTGGGCGCCTGCATTATAGGCATCCCTTTCGACATCCTTCAGGTTTCGCATGTGGCCGGAAGGCATTAGTTCAGCGATGCAGTGCCACTCAGCTCAGGGGTGTCCAAATGGTTGCCCGTCGCAGCGACGCCTAGTAATCAGTGACTGGATGTCACTGTACAGGGACATTTTTAAGGAGCTCAACAGTTATGCTCGGGAGGCACCTAGGGTGTTGTCAAATTGAGGTATCTTAGTGGGCACCTTTGCCGTTTTATTCAACAATGTGTCAATGCTTCGTCCTCTGTGATCACATCACAGAAAGCTGAGAAACATAAGAACTGTTGTTTTTCACGGTCCCAAGTGGTTCCATCCCGTATACCACAGCAAAAATTGTGGGTTTGCTGCACTCTAAATGGATGTGATCTCGTTCAGTGTGTCCACAGGCCCACGATGTCCTTCGAGGAGGACTGAACTGGACGGGGAAGATCAGTAGTCTCGAAGGTTGTTGTTAATCGCATCGCGAACTGTCGTTTTCGGCCACGAAATGGAAGCAGCGTCGGAATCAACGCTCCAAATGACAGAGTGGTTTTATTGTCGCCATTTGTGCCACCCCCTCTGGTTTCTTCATGTTGATACAAGGGAGCGGTGTGTCCGAAATGTTTTCCTCAGCCAACCGTAATAAAAATTGCGAGATTTCAACGCTGGATCTCACCATTCCGACCTCCATCGCAGAGGCATGAAAAGAAGGGATAAAATGTGGGTAAGAGTGACGACCTTCTGACCGTGTGATACATCCACTACGGCGTGCAAAGTTGTAGTTAATTTTGTACCTATTGTGGCATCATTAACCCACGTTACACCTCACATTAACTTTTGAGCTGTGGCCTTTTTTTTTCGCATGTGTCGGCACCTTGCAGTCTGAAGCGTCACCGTTCCAGGGGATATCCACGCAGGACACCACGCTTTTGCAGCATTACGAAAGGAATTTGAGGGCATTTTTCAGCCAAATTTTGAACTTCTGCATCTTAATGGAAGACAGTTAAGGGACCTCGAACAGCTGACCCTTATTATGTTGCTCAGTGTATACAGGTTGGTCCATTGATCGTGACCGGGACAAAAATCTCACGAAATAAGCGTCAAATGAAAAAATTGCAAAGAACGAAACATGTCTAGCTTGAAGGGGTAAACCAGATGGCACTATGGTTGGCCGGCTAGATGGCACTGCCATAGGTCAAACGGATATCAACTGCGGTTTTTTTTAAAATAGGAACACCCATTTTTTATTACATACACGTGTAGTACGTAAGGAAATATGAATGTTTTAGTTGGACCACTTTTTTCGCTTTGTGATATATGGAGCTGTAACAGTCACAAACATATGGCTCATAATTTTAGACGAACAGTTGGTAACAGATAGGTTTTTTAAATTAAAATACAGAACGTAGGTACATTTGAACATTTTATTTCGGTTATTCCAATGTGATACATGTACCTTTGTGAACTCATCATTTCTGAGAACGCATGCTGTTACAGCATGAGTACCTGTAAATGCCACATTAATGCAATAAATGCTCAAAATGATGTCCGTCAACCTCAATGCATTTGGCAATACGTGCAACGACATTCCTCTCAACAACGAGTAGTTCGCCTGCCGTAATGTTCGCACGTGCATTGACATGCTGACGCATGTTGTCAGGCGTTGTCGGTGGATCACAATAGCAAATATCCTTCAACTTCCCCCACAGAATGAAATCCGGGGACGTCAAATCCGGTGAACGTGCGGGCCATGTTATGGTGCTTCGACAACCAATCCACCTGTCATGAAATGCTATTCAGTACCGCTTCAACCGCACGCAAGCTATGTGCCGGACATCCACCATGTTGGAAGTACATTGCCATTCTGTCATGCAGTGAAACATCTTGTAGTAACACCGGTAGAACATTATGTAGGAAATCAGCATACATTGCACCATTTAGATTGCCAGCGATAAAATGGACGCTAATTATCCTCCCTCTCATAATGCCGCACCATAGATTAACCCGCCAAGGTCGTTGATGTTCCACTTGTCGCAGCCATCTTGGAGTTTCCGTTGCCCAGTAGCGCATATTATGCCGGTTTACGTTACCGCTGTTGGTGAATGACGCTTCGTCGCTAAATAGAACGCGTGCAAAAAGTCTGTCATCGTCCCGTAATTTCTCTTGTGCCCAGTGGCAGAACTGTACACGACGTTCAAATTCGTCATCATGCAATTCCTGGTGCATAGAAATATGGTACGGGTGCAATCGACGTTGATGTAGCATTCTCAATACCGACGTTTTTGAGATTCCCGATTTTCACGCAATTTGTCTGCTACTGATGTGCGGATTAGCCGCTACAGCAGCTAAAACACCTACTTGGGCATCATCATTTGTTGCAGGCCGTGGTTGACGTTTTACATGTGGCTGAACACTTCCTGTTTCCTTAAATAACGTAACTATCCGGCGAACGGTCCGGACACTTGGATGATGTCGTCCAGGATACCGAGCAGCATACAAAGCACACGCCCGTTGGGCTTTTTGATCACAATTGTCATACATCAACACTATATCGACCTTTTCCGCAATTGGTAAACGGTCAATTTTAACACGGGTAATGCATCACGAAGCAAATACTGGCGGAATGTTACGTGATACCACGTACTTATACGTTTGTGACTATTACAGCGCCATCTATCACATAGTGAAAAAGTGGTCCAACTAAAACATTCATATTTCTTTACGTCCTACATGAATATGTAATAAAAAATGGGGGTTCCTATTTAATAAAACGCAATTGATATCCGTTTGATGGTAGCGACATCTAGCGGGCCAACCATAGCGCTATCTGGTTTCCACCTTCAAGCTAGACAAGTTTCGTTCTTTGTAGTTTTTTTCGTTTGATGCTTATTTCGTGAGATATTTGGCCCGGTCACGATCAATGATGGACCACCCTGTATAAAGGGGAATCATTCTAGCGACGAGATGGGCAACAACAGAGGAAAGCCATTGTCATAGCGACTTTGTATAGGGTAGACTGTTATGGCCTTTTGTGACCTAGGAGAGAGCATCTGGCAAACTGCGAAGCTGTTCGACTCTTCGTTCGTGACCATCCGTGGAAGGCGGTTGAAGGCCGGTGAAACCATCAGTAGGTGACAAGGTGCTGAATGTCCACCCTCTTCGCAGAACTTGGAGGTTGGGGTTTTCCCATCTCTATGAAGCGGAGTAGTCAATTTTTAGTTGTTAAACGGTACTTCTTGCTACAGCAATTTCGACGCGTGGTGATTTTCAATCGTTCTGAAAGCAGTCAGTCGTCAGATATAATATACGTAAATATGAAATTGACTAATGATGAAAATGGAAATTTCAAACCTGCTTACGTGGGAAGCTGTAATCTACTCAATAATATAAAGCTGTGGCATACTATGTAAGACCAGTTGTGTGTGATGGTGTGAGTTTATATGCTATTCCATATACCGTACACGTTAGAAAGCTAGCAAAAAATATATACATTTAAATTCATATCTCATGTAGCAGGCGTGGTGAATTCCTGACACCCACGAACCCACAAGAAGGCATTTTGCCATTCTATGATTCACAGACTAATCAGTCTTCTGAACGAAACGAAGTTGATAAAGAACTAGCGATCCTTAAACATATAGCACTGAACAACGGTTTCATTGCACAAATGATTCATAAAGTGTTTGCTGCAAAATTACTTAATCGCTGTATTACCCCAGATCACGTTACTGATGAGATCACACTGCAGAAAGAAGAAGAAGCTAACACTAAATAGTTGTCTCTACTGTACAGTGGATCTGTTTCTGAAAGAAAAGATAAACATTTTCGTAACACCAAAGTAAGTGTAGGCTTCCGTACTGATAGAACGTTAGGTCTGACCACATTTCATAGTATCTGACACACTAAACCTCACATACGATCTGCAGTTTATAAAATCAGCTGTGAAGAATGCAACAACTTTTATATAGGATAAACTGCTTGAAGTTTTGATATTCTTTTTAGAGAACACAGTAACATCAGTGATAACTGTTTGCAAACTATATTCGGGCGACTAAACAAAAGTTAGATAATCGAAAGTTCTTCAGAAGTTCTCCATAGAATCGGAAAAGGAAGATAGCTTGATTATTTAGAAGGGATCGAAATTCGTTGGGCATTTAGAGACCAGCCAGAATGCATTTTGAATGAACAGACTAACCTTACAAATAAGAAACTCCTGGCCTGCTTCAGGAACACTCCTGGACTGCTTCAGGAACATCTTATAATCTTGTGATCTTTTCATTTGATTAACTTCAGCCGTGTTAATCCTGGCTAATATTCTGGACCATGCTACTTAGCACGTGTTTCTTTCCCAATGGGTGTTTTACTTGCGCTTATTTTGCATATGTGGACAGCTACTTTCATCTATGTATGAGATTTTAGACCCTTTTGTGTTCTATTTTGTTAGTATTGTTTTATCGCGACTTCATTATCCCTTCATATTTTGACGTACTTTTAATCTACATTCTCAGTTTTATTTGCGGATTCCGTTTTTATTTAACACATATTTCTGTCACTTTTCTCTTTTCTGAGCACACGTTTCACAAACCAAATAATATCGACTCCATAACTATCGTCCTTGTTCCCCAAAGCATATACTCTTTGTCGCTTTTGTGATCCATTTAGCAATTCTGTTACATGAGGTTTAAACTTAAGTGTTTCCATTATTAGCTCACCAGCGTTTTAACGTGTATGGTATGTGGATTAGCAGATCAATTCATACCACCATATGCAACTGCTAATACATAACGTATCACAATTTTTTATTATTGAGTGGGTTAGAACATCCCACATAAGTAGCTTTGAAATTTTCATTTTCGACGTTTTGACGGTGACAGCTGAGAACTACGTGAACATCACTGCAGACTACCTGCATCCCTTCATGCTTCATGTCTTCCTGACGCCGATGGCATCTTCTAGCAGAGTAACTGACAATGTCACAAGGTCAGAATCATTCCACAGTCATCTAAGCAGCGCGATAGTCAAATAACGTTGATGTATTGGCCAGCATTGTCATTCAGTGTTAGTTTGTTGAGCATTTTGCATCCTTAAAAAACATAAATTGCATTTCATAAGTAATAAAATTTAGTTTCATATCTTCTGAGTATTTATGTAGCCAAAGCAATTACTTTTGATACAAGTTCAGCTTACAATCAGTAAAATAAAATAATCTATATAATTGCTGTTGTTACTTTGTACTCAATAAAATGTTCATCGTGATCAAAGGCAAGAGTTTTCTGTTAATTACTAATTTATTTACGCATAACAGAAACATGTTTTACATAATCTCGACGAAGCATTTAAGGTATGTCTGATATGTTTTTGTTTTGCGTTTATTTTTTGTTTCTTTAGAGTATTGTGTTTTCTAGTGTTACATGATACACCTGTATTTTTTTTTTTACTACTTCATCCCTCTGTTTCCCATGATATATCAACTTTTGAGAATAAAACCAGATTTAAACATTTGAAAATTCAATTTTCCTATAAATACTTTTTATTCTTAAGTAGCAGACATGAGGATAACTGCGAGAGACAGTTAATAAGTAATATAACAGATTTAAATAAATGCGGAATTTGTTGTGGGACATCATGGAATGTTCCCGCTTCGGTCCCTATGTTTCATGAAGTTCCGTAATACGCCGGCCTACACGCAGCCTTCAAAATGCTCCCAGGATGTTTACGGAGACCTGGAGGTGAACAAAAGCACGGTGAGTCGTTGGGTGAGGCATCTGTAATCATGGCAACAAGGTTGCGCAAATCTGTCTGATCCCCTGTGTGCCAGACAGCAGCACACAGTTGTGACCCCTGCAGTGTTGGCATGTGCGGACACTCACATTCGAGGCTATCGATGGACCACAAAGAGACACTCGCAGCTCAGTCTGACATCTCTGTTGGTAATGCTGACACACTCATTCACCATCTACGGTACCCAAAGGTTTATGTCCGCTGGGTTCCTCGCCATTTGACAGAAGACCTTAAAGAACAACGAAGGACCATATTTTTATCTCAATGAAGGATATACTCCACGGGAAGCAGTACGTGGATGATGGGGACGTTATTGATGCAACAAGTCGTTGACTCCGACGGCGACTAGCAGCCCACGGTAGTTTTACAACTCAGTCTTATACAGAAGGTTAAATCAGGCTGTTTCCGTGACCCTAAGTTCATTCCACCAATTGAAAATACCGTGTATCGTGTCTCTAGTCCTTTATATTTAGAAATGACGACGTGACAAAAATGGTTCAAATGACTCTAAGCACTATGGGACTTAACATCTGAGGTCATCAGTCCCCTAGACTTAGAACTACTAAAACCTAACTAACCTAAGGACATCACACATATCCATGCCCGAGGCAGGATTGGAACCTGCGACCGTAGCAGCAGCGCAGTTCCAGACTGAAGACGACGTGACCATAAATTAATACCACCAATTGAAAATACTATGTAAAGAAAGACTAAACCTTTATATTTAAAAATTATGATGTAGAGGCTTTATTACAGCATCATATAACGACATTTAGATTCTTATATCAGGAGTACTGTTCCAGGAAACCGACAGCCTCTGAAATTCTAAAATAGTTCAAATTTATCTGTGTTTAACGTTGCACTGCTTTTTGTTCTGCTAAACTTGCTTATTGTGAGCCAGGTTCAACATATTAGGAAACAATCAGGTAACAATATTAGTTGCATAAAACGCAAATTGTTTACTTTTCAGCCCGAAATATGAAAGACTTCTAGATGTTAATGGCGAAAAAAGGCATTATGGATATTTACCTCTTTACTAACAACATCACCTGATTGCTTTATAATAAAAAAAAAAACAGCCAACATATTCTGGAAAAATACCTGTGTCTATCTTGGATCGCGTTAGTGTATTTTCATCGATAGCTCATCATCTAAACTTTACTTCCACTCACTGGTTGCAAAGCGTGTCAGTGACGTTATATGCTTTGACACCCTCTAACTTGCAAAGACGGTTACAAGTTCTACATCACTGAAATTGTTTCTACATTATTTTGCGTAATTGCTTTTCTTCGTTAATAAGACTTGAATTAGTACAAACGACCAAAGCACAGAATTTTAAACCTGCTCGTGAACATTCATTTGGATACTACTTTCCTTTTCCATTTCTCCTTGTAATTAATACGTTCTCCTGAATAGACGATAAAAGGATGTCTAATAAAGTTTAGTGAAACAGATAGGAAGAAATTTTAGGGAAGATGCATGTCTTGCTAGACGTTTAAGTACTCATTGTCTCTTTCATTCAAAATCAGATTTGGTTTAATTTTTTTGGATTTTGCAAATTTCACGTACTTTTACAGTATTTATTAATTTGCCTGTTTGTGTAGAATGATGATGCATTCAGCATCCCTTTTTTAAACTCTGCTTCATGGTACATGAAAAGAATTCACAACAGCAGACGTCATTCACACTCAATAACCCAGCAACATTGAGGAGTACGATCTTCAAAAAAATTAATGCTCCTGTCGGATCCTGTACCAGTAAATAACATTATTTTGATAACAGTCATAAAAATGAGTATAAAACCGAAACTATGAATAGAACTACACTCCTGGAAATGGAAAAAAGAACACATTGACACCGGTGTGTCAGACCCACCATACTTGCTCCGGACACTGCGAGAGGGCTGTACAAGCAATGATCACACGCACGGCACAGCGGACACACCAGGAACCGCGGTGTTGGCCGTCGAATGGCGCTAGCTGCGCAGCATTTGGCACCGCCGCCGGCAGTGTCAGCCAGTTTGCCGTGACATACGGAGCTCCATCGCAGTCTTTAACACTGGTAGCATGCCGCGACAGCGTGGACGTGAACCGTATGTGCAGTTGACGGACTTTGAGCGAGGGCGTATAGTGGGCATGCGGGAGACCGGGTGGACGTACCGCCGAATTGCTCAACACGTGGGGCGTGAGGTCTCCACAGTACATCGATGTTGTCGCCAGTGGTCGGCGGAAGGTGCACGTGCCCGTCGACCTGGGACCGGACCGCAGCGACGCACTGATGCACGCCAAGACCGTAGGATCCTACGCAGTGCCGTAGGGGACCGCACCGCCACTTCCCAGCAAATTAGGGACACTGTTGCTCCTGGGGTATCGGCGAGGACCATTCGCAACCGTCTCCATGAAGCTGGGCTACGGTCCCGCACACCGTTAGGCCGTCTTCCGCTCACGCCCCAACATCGTGCAGCCTGCCTCCAGTGGTGTCGCGACAGGCGTGAATGGAGGGACGAATGGAGACGTGTCGTCTTCAGCGATGAGAGTCGCTTCTGCCTTGGTGCCAATGATGGTCGTATGCGTGTTTGGTGCCGTGCAGGTGAGCGCCACAATCAGGACTGCATACGACCGAGGCACACAGGGCCAACACCCGGCATCATGGTGTGGGGAGCGATCTCCTACACTGGCCGTATACCTCTGGTGATCGTCGAGGGGGCACTGAATAGTGCACGGTACATCCAAACCGTCATCGAACCCATCGTTCTACCATTCCTAGACCGGCAAGGGAACTTGCTGTTCCAACAGGACAATGCACGTCCGCATGTATCCCGTGCCACCCAACGTGCTCTAGAAGATGTAACTCAACTACTCTGGCAGCAAGATCTCCGGTTCTGTCCCCCATTGAGCATGTTTGGGACTGGATGAAGAGTCGTCTCAGGCCGGCTGCACGTCCAGCACGAACGCTGGTCCAACTGAGGCGCCAGGTGGAATTGTCATGGCAAGCCGTTCCACAGGACTACATCCAGCATCTCTACGATCGTCTCCATGGGAGAATAGCAGCCTGCATTGCTGCGAAAGGTGGATATACACTGTACTAGTGCCGACATTGTGCATGCTCTGTTGCCTGTGTCTATGTGCCTGTGGTTCTGTCAGTGTGATCATGTGATGTATCTGACCCCAGGAATGTGTCAATGAAGTTTCCCCTTCCTGGGACAATGAATTCACGGTGTTCTTATTTCAATTTCCAGGAGTGTATTTAAAAAATATTAAACAGGACAAAGACTAGGAGAATTACCGAAGAGTAAATTTAAAATAAAATGAAATAAATAAATTCCGTACCATCACATATCTACGACGCATCTAATCGAGCGAATCTGAATTTCGTTCCTCTGTATAATGTCAACGTCAAACAGATAAGCAGAGGTCGGTTCCCAGACGTGTGGTCATTCTGCAACAGAGGCACTCCACCCGGAAGTTCCGCCTCCGGATTTCTATACTTTTATTGACTCTGGCGGAACACACTACTCTGTAACGAAAGAGAGCCAATACCTCGAGCATTAGTCACGCACCTGCTGATCGAAATTTACGAAGTTGTTATCAGGGGCGAGGGGCCGCACTTTATAATAAACTCATCACACATCCATTTATTTAATTACGGAGCGGCCGCGAACCGGATAGGAACGAACGGACCGGAGAAGAGGCAGACGGCCAGGGCATTAATCGGCGAGCCCGCCGCTCGCGACTCTGGTAATTGAGTCGAGGTGATCGCCGGCCACGATGTTCCGGAACTCTTCGCCGGCCCGGTGGGCGTCAAGCACTTTGCGCAGAAGGCTGCACTTAACCTGCCGAAGAGGGCGTGGGGAGGGTATTCCCCTTACCGAGGCTCATAATCTTCCTTTGTCCTTCCGTGCTTCTCTGTCACCTTCGAATATCTACCCTCAGAAGCGGGGAAACACACAGCACAGGGACTGAACAAGCCACAAGCACGAGGCGTGCTGCCTTAGAGAAACACAGTGACCATCTAACTTTTTTAAAATACAGTACATACAGCTAGTCTGGAAGACACAATGAGCCGACCGAGATTACTAACAAGCCGCACCTGGAGTCTACACTCTCCTAAAATTATCCGCACCTATAAATCCCACGTCTGCGCCTTCCTGACAAATGCCAACATTCCTGGATCTCTGCCTTTCCTAAATTCTATAAATCCCCTGAAATCCTGTAGAGGCATCCATTCCACCTCTCCTTCCAGATCCGTCTGCCTTCCCCAACTCGCATCCTCTACGAAATCATTCAGTTCTCACACCTTCCTGCAGAACCTTCGGAACGAATGTATCAACAGCGAAACCTAGGTACGCCACACAGTGTTTCATCCACTAATCACCATTTCAGATAACCTTCTGCGCCAGATCCCATCCTCTATTCAACTCCATGCCTCATTGACCCACTTCTGCCATAACTTTACGCAACTCCCACAGTAGGCTGTCAAGAAGAGTTCAAGCCCAGATGACGATTTTATGAAATTTGGTGTCAGTTGACACATCCGGAGTCAGGTTACCCGCTTGGCCGACTTATATTCAAGGTCACCTCACTCCTCCCTCAGGGAACCACCAGGAATTGATCAAGGTCACCTACAGAAACACCCCACAATCCTTAAGCAATTGTGTAATAGTGGTCAGATAGCATAAAACCGGCGGGAAATCCCTTCTTATTTCTTTCAGCCAACGACAGCACAATAAAATGACAGAAAACGCCTCCACTTCCCCTATACCAATGAGGAGAAAACACCCCTTCCTAACTTCACCTTTATAACTGTGACACGTGAGTGGGACAGATTCATTCTAGGAGCTGGGCAACGTAAGGACAAGATGAGGTTGTGTCTATTTGTTAACAACAAATTAGTTAAGTCACACCATTCAGTGTCTATTTCTTAAAAACAATTTAATATTACATGATCTGAGACACCAGCAGAGACTGCACCCTGCAGATAGGCAAGCACACTCATTCTTACGTAGTTATGTGTACTTACCATATTTCCCATAGTATGGATTTTCCAACCATTTTGAAATTTTTGCATATTTTCCACAACTTTACATATTTTTCCTCAATTGTTCTCTTTTGTAACAGCAGCTCTGAAGTGGTTGCGGTTTACTGTGCACCTTAGGGAGAGGATCAGGCTGTGTTTCGTTGTTAATACTCAATTATGTTAACGTCACTCACGGTCTATTTGTCATCCAAGACACTAGCAGGGACCACACACAGGAAGACATGTAAGTCTTGTCATCCCTCCCCAGTTTTACGTAATTTTCTCTCATTTTCATATTTTTCCCGTATTTTCCACAATTTACGTGTTTTTCCACATTTATTCGTTTTACATTAGTTCCATTCCACTACTCCCGACGTCACGTCAACATCGAACCGTGTCTTGTCGACGTCACGATGCTCTTATTCAATCACAAAGCAGCATAGGCATGATTTATTTGTCATTGCTAAACCACCATTTCGTTACTAGTGTGTATGACGTCATAGAGCATGTGTTATAAACGAACATGTTGCTAGAAATAATGGCGTTGCATCATATTAATGATGTTACAGCAAATTCTATAAGTAATACCGATTTCGAACTAAAGAAACTGTATGTATAAGAAATACCACACAGCTATAGATACACCCCCTACTAAACCGCCCCCACATTACTAGATTATGTGACATCTTTGCAAAATTCTGAGGCTTCCAGTCAAAGATATTATGTGTGTAGCACAGCGCTGCAAAATACTCTGCTAGAGAGGTGAACAGTAACTGCAACTAGTCCGCAAAAAGCATGTCGTCTGCAGGGCAACACGCTCCTTGAACTCCAGTGTGTGAGGTACAGCTGCGAACACGGCGCTACTACTGGTCGGGAATATGAATAATTATGCTTGGAATGATCTGTGGCCTAGTGGCTGAAGCAAAAGGCAAGGGTACTATATCAGTTCTGGCCGAGTCATCTCCCGCCCGCAGTAATAACGACAAAAAGATCCCAACATGCTGGTGAAAATATCAAAGACTACTAGAAATACATAACTAAAGAATCCAGATATCTCCAAAATACACTTGGCATCCCAACACTGCACCAGGTCATCTCCCCAGGAATGGTATATAAATCAGCATTATTTAAACAGTATGTATTTGTAATCATCTCCTATGCAAGAGACCTGGTGGCTAACAAGAAAGGCACTCCTCTAAAAATCTGGTATTCAAGGACAGAGCTTAGCACCTCAGTAAACCAGCTGTAGCTCGCTGACTCCTTTGCAGATAAGCGTTGGTAACAGTTTAAGTGACAAGCATTACCTCTCCCCCGCCGTTCGCTCCCTAGAAGCAAGCTTTCCCTCTTTCCCCAACCATCATTCTTAAAGTTAGCACTTATCCGTGGGCCACCCACACTCCAGCCAGACAGCACTCCCAGGTCCAAGGCTGAATGAAGAGACACGATAATAATTTACGATATCTAAACAAAATATAGCCATGCAACATTATTGGTATATGTGACATCGGGGAAGATCAGTTTGGATGCCGTAGAAATATTAGAATACGTGAGGCAATACTGACCTTACGACTTATCTTAGAAGAAAGATTAAGGAAAGCCAAACCTACGTTTCTAGTATTTGTAGACTTAGAGAAAGCTTTTGACAATGTTGACTGGAACACTCTTTCAAATTCTAAAGGTGGCAGGGGTAAAATACAGGGAGCAAAAGGCTATTTACAATTTGTACAGAAACCAGATGGCAGTTATAGGAGTCGAGGGACATGAAAGGGAAGCAGTGGTTGGGAAGGGAGTGAGAGAGGGCTGTAGCCTCTCCCCAGTGTTATTCAATCTGTATGTTGAGCAAGCAGTAAAGGAAACAAAAGAAAAGTTCGGAGTAGGTATTCAAATCCATGGAGAAGAAATAAAAACTTTGAGATTCGCCGATGACATTGTAACTCTGTCAGACACAGCAAAGGACTTGGATGAGCAGTTAAACGGAATGGACAATGTCTTGAAAGGAGGATATAAGATGAACATCAACAAAAGCAAAACGAGGATAATGGAATGTAGTCGAATTAAGTCGGGTGATTCTGAGGGAATTAGATTAGGAAATGAGACACTTAAAGTAGTAAAGGAGTTTTGCTATTTGGGGAGCAAAATAGCTGATGATGGTCGAAGTAGAGAAGATATAAATGTAGACTGACAATGACAAGGAAAGCGTTTCTGAAGAAGAGAAATTTGTTAACATCGAGTATACATTTTAAGCGTCAGGAAGTCGTTTCTGAAAGTATTTGTATAGAGTGCAGCCATGTATGGAAGTCAAACATGGACGATAAATAGTTTGTACAGCAATAGAACAGAAGCTTTCGAAATGTGGTGCTGCAGAAGAATGTTGAAGATTAGATGGGTAGATCACATAACTAATGAGGAGGTATTGAATAGAACTGGGGAGAAGAGGAGTTTGTGGCACAACTTGACGAGAAGAACAGACCGGTTGGTAGGACATGTTCTGAGGCACCAAGGGATCACAAATTTAGCATTGGAGGGCAGCGTGGAGGGTAAAAATCGTAGAGGGAGACCAAGAGATGAATACACTAAACAGATTCTGAAGGATGTAGGTTGCAGTAGGTACTGGGAGATGAAGAAACTTGCACAGGATAGGGTAGCATGGAGAGCTGCATCAAACCGGTCTCAGGACTGAAGACCACCACAACAACAACAACAACGTGACATTACTATTACTGTCATACATTTACAGGAAAATCTGTAACGTACGCTGCACACTACATTTAAAAAAAAGGAAAAGAGAAAGAAATAAAACCTGTGTCAAATTTTTGTGTGGTATATACACTCCTGGAAATGGAAAAAAGAACACATTGACACCGGTGTGTCAGACCCACCATACTTGCTCCGGACACTGCGAGAGGGCTGTACAAGCAATGATCACACGGACGGCACAGAGGACACACCAGGAACCGCGGTGTTGGCCGTCGAATGGCGCTAGCTGCGCAACATTTGTGCATCGCCGCCGTCAGTGTCAGCCAGTTTGCCGTAGCATACGGAGCTCCATCGCAGTCTTTAACACTGGTAGCATGCCGCGACAGCGAGGACGTGAACCGTATGTGCAGTTGACGGACTTTGAGCGAGGGCGTATAGTGGGCATGCGGGAGGCCGGGTGGACGTACCGCCGAATTGCTCAACACGTGGGGCGTGAGGTCTCCACAGTACATCGATGTTGTCGCCAGTGGTCGGCGGAAGGTGCACGTGCCCGTCGACCTGGGACCGGACCGCAGCGACGCACGGATGCACGCCAAGACCGTAGGATCCTACGCAGTGCCGTAGGGGACCGCACCGCCACTTCCCAGCAAATTAGGGACACTGTTGCTCCTAGGGTATCGGCGAGGACCATTCGCAACCGTCTCCATGAAGCTGGGCTACGGTCCCGCACACCGTTAGGCCGTCTTCCGCTCACGCCCCAACATCGTGCAGCCCGCTTCCAGTGGTGTCGCGACAGGCGTGAATGGAGGGACGAATGGAGACGTGTCGTCTTCAGCGATGAGAGTCGCTTCTGCCTTGGTGCCAATGATGGTCGTATGCGTGTTTGGCGCCGTGCAGGTGAGCGCCACAATCAGGACTGCATACGACCGAGGCACACAGGGCCAACACCCGGCATCATGGTGTGGGGAGCGATCTCCTACACTGGCCGTACACCTCTGGTGATCATCGAGGGGACACAGAATAGTGCACGGTACATCCAAACCGTCATCGAACCCATCGTTCTACCATTCCTAGACCGGCAAGGGAACTTGCTGTTCCAACAGGACAATGCACGTCCGCATGTATCCCGTGCCACCCAACGTGCTCTAGAAGGTGTAAGTCAACTACCCTGGCCAGCAAGATCTCCGGATCTGTCCCCCATTGAGCATGTTTGGGACTTGATGAAGCGTCGTCTCACGCGGTCTGCACGTCCAGCACGAACGCTGGTCCAACTGAGGCGCCAGGTGGAAATGGCATGGCAAGTCGTTCCACAGGACTACATCCAGCATCTCTACGATGGTCTCCATGGGAGAATAGCAGCCTGCATTGCAGCGAAAGGTGGATATACACTGTACTAGTGCCGACATTGTGCATGCTCTGTTGCCTGTGTCTATGTGCCTGTGGTTCTGTCAGTGTGATCATGTGATGTATCTGACCCCAGGAATGTGTCAATAAAGTTTCCCCTTCATGGGACAATGAATTCACGGTGTTCTTATTTCAATTTCCAGGAGTGTATATGCAGTAATAGTGAGTGGCAATCCAAGGTTTAACTACTAACCTACCCAAGCTCGACATTACTGAAGTGAAATGGAAAGAAGACAAAGATTTCCGGCCAGACGAATGTAACGTAAGATCAAGAGAAGCAGAAAATTGTATAACGCCATTGGGATTCGTTATGAATAGGAAGATATGGCAGAGAGTGAGTTAATTTGAACAATTCAGTGACAGGGTTGTTGTTGTCAGTATCGACAGCAAACCGACAGCAGCAACAATAGTACAGGTAAATATGCCAACGTCACAAGCAGAAGATGAAGAGACAGGGAACGTATATGAGGATACCGGAGAGGAATTCAGCATGTCAGAAAATCTAATTACCAGGAAATTCGAATGCGGTTGTTGGGGGAGGAACAGAAGATAGGATTACGGGAAAATATGAGCTTGGTAATAGGAATATGGGAGGAGAAAGATTAATTTACTTCTGCACAAATTTCAGCTAGTAACGTGGAATAGGCTGTTCAAGAATCACAAGAGCAGGATGTGTACTTGGAAAAGATTCAGTTAGATTACAACATGGTTAGACAGATATTCCAAAATCAGATATTGTATTGTAAGGCGTGCCCAGGCGCAGATATAGACTCAGAACACAATTTACACTACTGCCCAAAATTAAAGCAACAAACTGCTACTTCCCCGTCTGGAATCTGTCTTAGCATGGCAATATAACCGCCAACAGCGAATACTTTCTACTATTGATGATTATTCACTCTGTTAGAAAAAAAATCTTTCGGGAAGAGTCATGATGACAAGACTTCCAGTCACACGATCGAATTGTGATTATCCTGTACTGTGAGTGCCATGACGCGCATACTCCAGAGCCATGGAGCGGGGGCGTGGGGTCCAACAACGACAAGCAACATACATTTTGATACTCTGCACACCAAAAACGCATTCTTAGCGTTGTATCAGGCCAAATGTCTATAAGAAAATGCTAGATTGCAAGACGCCTCTGAGGTAGGCTATACTCTACCAGTTCGTCACTGGAATGCGTTCTCAGGTGGAAAATCGCCAACTATGGTCCAGATTTATGGAAATGTTCTGTGTTCAAGGAAAAGGAAGCACATGTGAACCGTAGCCGTATGCCCTGATGAAAATTTATAAATTACTGAGT
The DNA here is from genome assembly GCF_023897955.1 of Schistocerca gregaria. Taxonomy (NCBI): domain Eukaryota; kingdom Metazoa; phylum Arthropoda; class Insecta; order Orthoptera; family Acrididae; genus Schistocerca; species Schistocerca gregaria. Next base: position 449,145,924 of record NC_064924.1, read on the forward strand.
GGTGATGGGGAATGAGGCAATGATTCTGAATCATGTACATTGATTGTAGCATTGTCCGCCCGACAATCTCACCTCAACTGATGCTGCAGTTAACGGGAACCTCCAGGCAACAACACAGCACTCCCACTACTAAAAAAATGAACTAGCCACGCATATTAGAATTACCAAAGTAGAAAGGATAGCTTCAGCAATGATCGCACACTCACACGGATAATGACGCTCTCCCTTGTATTACCGTATAGAAGGATACGATAATGCCTTTCTAGTATGTAGCGTCGGTGTAGTACATGGATCACTTTTATATCGTTGTAAATAGAAATATGACGTGTATTTTGGTCAAGTATTCGCATAAGCTAGACTTACGTCCTCAGTCCAGCAGGCATGCGCCTGTTTAGTAGTAGTATACGACCACATACGTTATTTAGTTTGTACGAGCACACTCCAACAATACGAATCTGTGTAATCGATTTCCATGTTAAATGATTAAAATCATAGATATATAGATTATATTTCGCACTAGATTCCCCCGCAGGTCATAGACGGTTTAGTCAATGATTCATATCAAATATTTGGGCAAAGGTTCGAGATGATAACAATTTCAGTCAAGGTTTTTTAATTTCCTAACAATTACACTGTTTTATGTGCAAGTTGTGATCTAGACACACCAGAGCCAGCAAGTGGGGTGGAGTCACTTTATAGCAAGAGAGTAATTCCTTTTATTTTAAATATAACAAAATTTGAGTGTAAGACAGTTACCATCCTCTGATACACACACAGAGAGAGCACAGTTACACTCTTTGTGTATTGGCTTCCAGAAAACGTGTCCTTTAGATCCAAAAGAATTCACGAATTAAGACTGGATCGGCATTGTAGCTAAAGGAGGTCTCGCTTACTTGTCACCTGAATGGCTGGCGGCGGTGGCGGAGTTCAAAAATATTTTTCACAGTTTTTGAGGGATCAAAAGAGCCCAAGTGCATTGGGTTAATGGAAACGTTAGTATCCACGATGGATTCCAAGTTTCTCAAAATAGACAAAAAATTGTAGCCATGTATGTGAAGCATGGACATTTATACGAATTATATATCTGAATAAGAGATCTAAATGGGAGGCAGTCAAAAAGATTCAGAGAAGAAGAACCAGCTTTGGACTGCAGCACGTTCAGCAACCATAGATTAATTTTGCACTGCGATTATCGGTACGGAATACATCGTCTTTGCACTTACCGCAATTGCGAAAATACATTTTCTTAGACCAAACAACAAACGTAATTAACGGGGGAAAGGCATCCATTTTCAATTCGCCTATGGTTATTTAATATGCGTTTGGTAACCAAGAAAAATAGGGCATAGCGCATGATGGGGAAAGTTACTCGTGTCCTGCAAGTTGAGTTGTAGGAAAATGCGGGTAAATAACGTGAGAAGTGCGTGCGCAATGTGTCAGACTTGAAGTCGGCGCTGCCCCGCTCTCAAACTATTAGCGTCATTCGAGGTAAATAGTGGCGCTATACTCAGGGAATGGCCTACCCTCTCGTGTGTTCTACATAGCTTGGGTGTCACGTTCCAGATACTATCCAGCATGAGGGACTTCCCTCAACGTCGATCGATATGTGGGTCATACTGGTGCTCTACATTTCGCAGCAGAGTAAACCAGATTTGCAGCTGATTTTCGAAGAGCAGTGGTCGTGGATACTGGTATGGTACTACTGAGGTTTTGCACAAGGTTGTTCACGGTTCACAGTTTCGCAGTGATCTTCGTTAGATGATGCATAGAGCTTAAGGCTCCTAGATGCTACTCCAGGCGGGTGTAAAATGAATGTGCGCAACGGAGAATAATAAACGCTAAAATGAAGATTTGGCCTGTCTGACTACCCCCTGAAGCAGATTTTAGGATCTCTTAATTCTGTAAATTACAATCTAAACATAAATGAATGGTTAATGCAACTAATACCACTAAATGATAAACGTTGTTCCTACTTATACATTTACAGTAGATTAAAAAATAAACCTTTATATTACGAAGTTTACATTTCCTAAGTAAAACTACTAATCAATTGCCCAACTCTGGCCCTTAGTATGACTACGCGTTCTAATATCAATAACGGGAAATGACTGACATCATCTATGTGCCAAACACTAGAAGACACTACTTTCAAAGATGATCTACCGTGGTGTGGAACCTCAGTGGAAATACACTAACGTGATCACAGCTGTTTAGCTTTTGTAGCCCTAATAAACCGTAGCAATTTGCGATATCACCGTATGTACTTCGTCCGGTGCGTCGGCATGCTGGTTCTTGTACACGTCTGCGTAGATGGAAAAACTCCACCCACAAAATAAAAACTCTTTCAAACACAAGGACGCCAGAAGGCGAATATACTCTTATACTGTCTTCTCCTCTCTGTGTTCCACAGACGAGAAAAGCGAACTCCCAGCCATAAGGACGGTGTTCAGATAACGTCTCAACATAAGTATAGGCAGAGGAAGTGCTCTTAATTACTGAACGCTGCGTACTCAAAGACGACTTCCAACCCGGACGTGCAGTCCAGAATCGTATAGGTTCGCTACAGTACAGTACCTAACTGTTCTAACTATAAACTCTCCTGAGAGCAAAGACAGCAAGTCTGTCTGTACCAACAAAGCTGATACTGGGCGACCGCCACACACGGGCGCTCACAGCGGAAGACCACGTCTCTCCACCGCTGGCCTCCCAGCAAGGCTCGGCTCCCCACCCTCGTAATTCCGGAAAGGAATCATATTCCCGAAACCACGGAATATTCTCCCTCTCTACAGATTCTTCCGAGCCCCGACCAACCATATTTTAGTATTTTGTCAGCCAGCGCGGGAAGTTTGCGAAGAAAAAACCTATACTCATACAATGGTACGCTTCTGAGTAAAAATCCTTGGAAAAACCCAGCCCCTGTGGTTTCCGAGGTGCCGCTTCTTCGTTCCGCTCACCTGCATCCAAGATTTGCAAATTTCGGAAGAATTATCCTGTTAACCTTCCCGCCCTACTACAATACTGGCCCCCTGTCACCCTATTGTGCTCCAGAGCTGAGGTGCCACGACGTCCGTCTAGCTACTTCCTGTGTTTAAGCAGGACCAACACCTCTGCGGGCCTTCCACCCAGAACTTGAGTTCTGCCTGCCGTTTCATCTCCACTGTGCCACCTCTACTAGTATAGGCAATCATTCATTATGTCATTTTTATAATAAACGTTAACGATTATTTGCAAGGCGTACGCGACAATGTACTGAATGTATATATTCATATATACGATATATATATTGATATATACGATATATATATTGATATATACGATGTACAACCTATCACATGATACCTAATTGTGTTTGCAGATCACAGCAAAGTATGTGGATGGGTGCTTGTAGAGTGCGAAATTATAGCCACCTTACAAGGCAAAGCCTATAGTGATACCGAGATATGATGGGCTTTCGTTGTAGGAAGAAACGGTGTTCTCAAAGTCCACTGTACATGTACTGTCTCGGGCAGATTGAAACGTGTACTCGATAAAGTACGTTCTAAAACAAAAAAATAAACAAATAAAAATTAAAAAAAGCGAGGCACCACGAACTACGAAGGAATTATCCGAATAAGACGGAAATTGGCAGATACGAAGTACATGTTGTGGCGGAACCGGTTTATAGTATTTCGTGACCTTAATTACTTATAAATGATATTTCAGATAGATCAAAAAATATAAAACCAGTTACCTATTGTCAGCGTAACAATTCGTTTGATCTCAAAAATGATTATCCCGGCTAATATTTGTCACTCTGCTAAAGATATCTCCACTTGACGTTGTGTAGAAATGTCTGTAAAGTCGTGTGAGTGGCACTAAATTGTATATAATTTATCAGATTTTACACAACTGTTACTTAAGATGGAAGCACTTTTCTCTAACAAAGGAAACATTTAATCACAAAATACGACCCCCGCACAACACTGACGTATGTCTATAATTAAAATATTTCACGTAAATCGTCTGAAATAATTAGGCTTCGTACATTAGCAAATAAGAAATTGATATTACGTAACGTACTGTGAGCACTGTATTTAAGGATCAATCTGAGGTGAATTCTGTCTCTTAAAGTAGATTCGGGACTACCAGTGCACATTTATTTCCATACATTTATTTCTAACAACATTTATGTTTGTTAAAATTCTCGATTCAAAACTGCCGCGAAGATATTTTTGGTAGACGATAGTCAATTTGTCTATTGTTATTCTCGATTTATGATATTAAGGTAATATATTTAGATAAAAGCTCTTTAAGCCATTTATCTCTATTCTTTAGCATTTAAAATCATTTTCAATGATAAATACCGACATATTTTTTATACCAACTACTCGTAAATTCCGCTATAAGTTACTTGCGCTAATGGCTCTCTCCCCAGTCGAGAATTTTGGAGCATTATGAGCAGGGCCCTCCAACCATCTTGGAATTCTAACGCCCCAACTGGTCCTAATTTGGCACGATACCCCTTAGGTCATCCAACAGGTCTCTCAATCAATACCAAGCCGAATAAATGCTTTCATAAGGGCCAAAGGTGGACCAACACATTATGGACCAGTTCAATTTATAGAGCTCTTTCTCTTGAATAAGTCTTTCATTTTTTCTGAGATAGTAATCATTGTTTGTCTGAAAATGTACATCGCATCCGCTGATTTCCGTCCCATTCACATAATTCCTTCGGTTCAGCGAGCCCCTTCGTCGGTCAACTATAGTTCACTCATCAGCGTACCGGAATTTTGAATCTCCGAAGCACATGGGCGACTTACGTACGTCGGCGATAAACAGACCGAAAAGAAGTGACACTAGGGCAGAATACTGAAAGTGACCGCTGCCCGCTCTAAAAATTCGTGGGCTCCTTCCATTACTTATAACTTCTAAAAGTGTGTTGCTGAGAGCCTCGTTCTGCAGATGAACTGTTTTCTGATTGAGTCTGACGCGCGGGAACTTGAGAATTATCTCTGACTTCAGACAGTGTCACACGCTGCTATCACATAGATTATTGCAACCTTTAGTTCCTTCTGGAAGCTTGCGTCATACAGTTCGTCAGAGCGAGTAGGTGGTCTGTGAAGCTTTTTTTTCTTTTTTGTCGTAAACCAGCTTGCTCGACGTCGTTTTTATTTGAACAGGCCTCTACGATAATTAATGACAGTCTCCAGAAGTTTATACACCATGATGAACTCGTAGATCAGACGGTAGCTGTATGTTAGTTGACTTAAGGATGTTTTTGCGCTCTTGGAGGAATGTTTCTCGATCTCATTACACCATTGATAAATCTTGAAAGGCACTATATAGCACATATGCAGCAGTGACGCACAAACTCCGAGATGATATCATCAAAACCGGGAGTATTCCTAAAATTCTTCCGGAGCAACCGTAATTTCCTTAGTCGAAACAGGTAAGCATTAAGATGAGCGCTCTTCAGATAGCGATTTAAGTCTTTTATTTTCTTTCTTACGTTGATGACGGGAGCTCAGTGTCCTGGAGGCCTACACGTTTCTCACGTCGTGATTTCAAACCGTATTTCACGATATGTGGTTCGTTTCTCTTGTACTGATTGTTACCTCCCAGTCTGAAAACTGTAGGTCATGTTTACCTATTCAGTCTTGAGTTCAGTTATTTTGTGGTTTCGTAACGTCTGTCGTTCTGCCTAGGCTATGTAGAAATTTACTTCCATCCTCCCTGTCTCTACTATGAAGCACTGGCTGTGGAGTCCATAGGCCGAACACGATTGTCTTCCCTCTAGATAGTGCCACACGGCTGTCTGGAGTCCGGTATTCTTGCGGCCATATGTTCTCGTAACCACCGCTGCAATCATTCGATTACAGTGGCTACATTCCACCCAAGTCTTTAAGGAATATCGCAGAAGAAACATTCAGCTTCTCTTAGCCTTATTACACGAACTCGTAAAATCTCAGTGAGGTGCTGACAATGGCGGCTTTGTCGCGCTAAAAGGCATTCTTGACCAACACCAACTGACCACGTGCAACCTCAGAGGTAACTACCGCTCACCACCATTACAGCGTGTATTTAAAGCAAACCGATTTGCATCCTTATGGTGAGGCTACTAGCGCCACTTCTACGAGAGTGGTGCGAAATCTAAAAAGACGTCATTTTTCAGAAGCAGAAACACGCCTACCAACGTTCGTTTGTGTCGCAAAATTCCTTCTTGGTAAAGCGATTTGTTTTCCGTCAGTGTATTTTTATTAATGCAAAATAGATTTCAAATCAAGTGCATTCAGATTCAGTTGTTACTCACAATAAAAGCCATAGAAGACTTTTTTTGTTTCAGTATTTGGTACAATAATATTTACCGTGCCGCTCTAATTCTGAAAATATATGTAAGAATCACTTGAAGATGTAGTAGTACGCTACTGGCCATTAAAGTTGCTACACTAAGAGGAAATGCAGATGATAAACGGGTATTCATTGGACAAATATATTATACTAGAACTGACATGTGGTTACATTTTCACGTAATTTGGGTGCATAGATCCTGAGAAATCAACTCTGGCCGTAATAACGGCCTTGATACGCCTGGACATTGAGTCAAACAGAGCTTGGATGGTGTGTGCAGCTTAAACACGATACCACAGTTCATCAAGAGTAGTGACTGGCGTATTGTAGCGAGCCAGTTTCTCGGCGACCATTGACCAGACGTTTTCAATTGGTGAGAGATCTGGAGAATGTGCTGAGCCAGGACATTTTCTGTATCCAAAAATGCCCGTACAGGACCTGCAACATGCGGTCGTGCATCATCCTGCTGAAATGTAGGGTTTCGCTGGGATCGAATTAAGGGTAGAGCCACGGGTCGTAAAACATCTGAAATGTAACGTCCACTGTTCAAAGTTCCGTCAATGCGAACAAGAGATGGCACCCCATACTATCACGCCGGGTGATGGCGATGACGAATAAACGCTTCTGACGTACGTTCACCGAGATGTCGCCAAACACGAATGCGACCATCGTGATGCTGTAAACAGAACCTGGATTCATCCGAAAAAATGACGTTTCCCCATTCGTGCACCCAGGTTCGTCGTAGAGTACACCATCACAGGAGCTCCTGTCTGTAATGCAGCGTCAAGGATAACCGCAGCCATGGTCTCCGAGCTGATAGTCCATGCTGCTGCAGACGTCGTCGAACTGTTCGTGCAGATGGTTGTTGTCTTGCAAATGTCCCCATCTGTTGACTCAGGAATCGAGACGTGGCTGCACGATCCGTTACAGCCATGCGGATAAGATGCCTGACATCTCGACTGCTAGTGATACGAGGCCGTTGGGATCCAGTACGGCGTTCTGTATTACCCTCCTGAACCAACCGATTCCATATTGTGCTAACAGTCATTGTATCTCGACCAACGCGAGCAGCAATGTCGCGATACGATAAACCGCAATCGCGATTGGCTACAATCCGACCTTTATCAAAGTCAGAAAGGTGATAGTACGCATTTCTCTTCCTTACACGAGGCATCACAACAACGTTTCACCAGGCAACGCCGGTCCACTGCTGTTTGTGTATGCGAAATCGGTTGGAAACTTTCCTCATGTCAGCACGTTGTAGGTGCCGCCACCGGCGTCAACCTTGTGTGAATGCTCTGAAAAGCTAATCATTTGCATATCACAGCATCTTCTTCCTGTCAGTTATATTTCGCGTCTGTAGCACTTTATCTTCGTGGTGTAGCAATTTTAATAGCCAGTAGTGTAGTATTAGTAGTAGTAGTGTTGCTCATCCAAAATCACTTTTACAAGGATGTACGTCGTGTCGTGGTATTAAAAACAACACAAATAACATAATTCATACATGCAGACATTTACATACATTTAGTTTGACGAGATTGGACAGGTAGTTGACTGTAGCCTTAAAGTTGGAACCGTCCCGACATTTCCCTGAAATAATTTGGGAAAGTCTAAACCAAGAAAGCTAGATGAAGATTACAGTCCCCACTCTCCTTAGTACAAGTCCACTACTTTTAAAACAGTGTACCACATTCAGTTCATACTTACTTCACAATACCGTTTTGCAAGGAAGTTATATAATAAAGAAAACGGCTAGCGGTACATTGTTCATTCATTTCTCACTCTCAGTGACTGCACAAAATATATACACACTGTTTCAGAATGTAACACTACACACACCATCAGCTTACATCAGTACGGTAGCGACGATGTCCGGGTTCCATATTGAGTACCGCAACTTCGCATTTGCTAGCCTGGAAAACTCAGTCATCATCCCTCTATAATGAGCGAGATAAGGAGTTGAGAATGACGATAATACGTTTGTATTATACATTGCGTAGTTCCCGAAGTAAGGATTGCTGAGTACAAAAAAAGTAAAAAGGAAGAAGAAACAGTGCGAAAAAGTGTCGTGTGAAGTACTACGTTTTGTGCTGCCGTTATTATTATTTATTTGTATTACATTTTTTTTACCAGACCGCTACTCTGTGTTATTTAAGTAATTCTTCGTTCCATAGAAAATATTAGTTTTTAACAGTAAATTTTAAATAAGTTCGTTTTAGTATATCTCTAATAACATTGGGCAATTTATTGTACAGTTTTATTCCTTGGTAGAAAACAATTTTGAGTTTTTGTTTATTATTTCTTGGTAAATGTAGGTACAGTCTAGATATTGTTCCGTGGAGATGGACAGCGCTCTTTGTATAGTAATTATCAACGTTATTTTTGATATGAATAACTGGCTGCTTAATGTAATCACAAGGTGTGGTTAAAGCTCCTAGTGTTACAAGCAGATCTTTATAATGAGCTTGATTAATATTTTTGGTTATTATTCTTCTGGCTCTTTACAGTAGATTCAAAACTGCGTTCATATTTTGTGCATTTGTTTCCCAGAAAAAGATTCTATGACTTTAGTGTACATATGAGTAGCATGTAACTGAAAGACACTGACTGTTTCACACTGCTGACAGTACTCTAACGGCATAACATGCTGCTGGCGTTACTTAAAAAGTATCTTCGTGTGTAGACCACTTCAACTGAGAATTAATATTCATTCTCAGAAATTTTGTGTTTGTTATGCTGTCTATTGAGGTTCTATCTATAATTTGAAGTGTCATTTTTCCTCTTCTAACTGAAATTGGTGGCATTTGTTTATTTTATGTTTTATCATCAGCAAACAGAATTTTGTCCCCTTGAGTGATACTTGTGGGAAAGTCATTGGTATGCATTAAGAACAGCATTGGTCCTAATACATTAATCAAGGAAATTACTATACGTATTTTAGTTCTCTTATGTGTTTCATTAAAAGTTCAACTTTATTTGAGGTATGTGATATCACTATGATTTGTGCTCTATCTGTTAGGTATGGTTTGACCAAGTCATTGGCTATGCCTCCTATTTCTAATCATTCTAGGTTACTTATTAGAATCTTATGATCAAAAGCATTAAAAGCTTAAACAAGATGTAAAAACATGTCTACGATACAAGTACCATGCTAATGAGTTATACTATGGCTGATGCTGTACTTCTATGACTTCAGGACCCAAACTGTGATTCACTTAGAAGGTCGTATTTATACATGTAATTCAGTAATCTATCTTTCATAAATGATTCTATTATTTCTGAGAAATTTTCTTCATGCTGATGACTTAGGGAGTTTGTATGCTCTGTATGCGTTGTTTCAGCATGCGCATTGGTACGCTACTTCATCTAAGATTACTGACTTTCTTTTTTTATGTTTTGTACAATATTACTGACTTCATGCTTTACATCATTGTACTAAGTGTCTAATTATTTACAGGTGTTATATTTGTTTATGGAAATGTTTGCTGTAATTTCACTGCAATACATCATAGTTCTCAAGATGGTGTGGAGCATTTATTACTTTATCCTTTCGCGTAGAAGTGCATTATGCTTTTGTTTGTCTCTTACTGTTTCCTTTTTAGTGGCGAACTGTATTGCTTTGCTTTTATTGGCTCGATTTATATTAGTTTGACATTAAATGACTTTTTTGCAGCAATCAGCACCTCCCTATAAGCATTTTCCAACCTGTTATAGAAATGTAAGAACAATTGCTATTTATGAATTTTTCATAGAACTAACGTATTTAAGAGATTGGGAGGGCTTCCTAATACCAACTGCCACATCTTTGTTTTTATGAGAAATTGATACTGATGTGGGTACTTTTGAAAAGATCTTTTCAATGTTCAACTTAAACAATTTAGAGAATTTCGTGTTGCGTCGGTTTCTCTATACACATCATCCCAACTTCATATTGTTTGCTCCCTTGAAAAAACTTGTTTTATTTCCGATAAATTTCTTTTGAAAGCCTGAAGTTTAGAGTTTTTTCTATATCTGATTTTACTGTTATTGGTTGCCAAAAACGTTCTAAGTTTTTAAGACTTTTTAAAGCTACGCCACTCTTTTCCTTTTCTATATTAGTGGCTATATGGTTGATTAAAGATGGAGCAACTGTTGAAACTATTGTTGACTACTGAATAGCAGCGGATGTCAAAAACTCTGAAGGATGAGTTTATTTGTGATATTTCTGTTTATGATTGTATCTCCACACAAATTATGTTGACTTGTGTAGTGGAGACTTTATCTAGAACTTCAGTCAATTTATTGGAAAAAACCGCCCACATTATGACTGAATGGTCGATACATACACACAGGGATTAACTTCTTGTTGATGACAAGCCCTGTTAATTCAGTAGCTGACATTTCAAGCTGTTCGTCTTCACTAACTGTACAAAGGTCATGTCTTCATTTAAATCACGTCCCTTTGCCCATGCTGGTGCATGCTCTTCCTCCCTTTGACGTCATCCTACAGAAATAGGATGTCCTTTCATATAACGATAATTCCACATTTTTAGATTTTTGTGTCTCTACATTAGACTAATGTGCAATTGGAAGATTGGAGCTCAATTTTAAATTGCTGTATTTTATCTTTTATTGTCTGTATGTTTTGATCAAGGAATGTTAAATGTCCCACGCTACTTTTTCCAACTGTTTATTTTTATTTTTCTAGTGTAGTATGTGTACCATCTGGTTTGTTAGAATCTGTCTTGTGAGTGCTTACTGCGGAAATTTTTAAACTACTAGGGATATTCTTTAGGCAGGGCAACTTGCTGTCTGGATTTTGTGCTGAAACAGACCTACTTCACCTACCCACAACAACAGGCATTAGACCATGCATGGCTCTGGATACACACTGCATACTTTCATGGATCACTCGAACATATTACGTTATTCATTTGACAAGTATTACAAGAGTAAAGAAAACATTATAAAACAGAGCAAGCCAAACACTAATTTCAGAACTTAATTCCCGGCTAAATGCGCCATTCAATCTCATATCTCAGGGGCAAAACAACTTTAATTTAAAATCAGCTAGAATCCATACTTAAACAAACAACAAGGACAAATAAGAAAAGGCAGCACATCAAACGGCGCTCAGAAGTTTCCAGGGGTCGGCCTGGAATTCTAACACTCACTTAGGTGAGACAGACTAGTCGGCCCAACATTTCTCAATCCCACGGCATCCCAACCGACAGACAGTCTACGGACCAAGCTCCAACCGACGAGCACACAAGGAGTTCAGTGGAACAACGCAGAAGGTATCGGCGACCACGACGAATTACACTTTCAGCTGTCAAACTACACGCCGTGCTGGACAGCCACAACACGACGAGGAAAATACATTGCCTGGATTTACGTCAACGGCCAGAGCAGGTAACTGGAACATTAATGGCCACAAGGCACAAGATTCCGCTGGAGCACTTCAATTCAAAAATAATAAAGTTAAACTCCACAGGAAGGCGACTAGAATTTCGCCAACTTGAAAACACACTTTGTTGCTCGCGGGAATGTCCCAACAGCCCACAATTAAATTCAAACGACACAATGTGAACAGTTGGGGCTGGCTCGTAGGTTAAGCAAAGACTCAACTTTCGTGTCCGGCCCGGGCCAGACAAGAGCCATGGAGAGTTCCTCGCTGCTCCACGCGAACCGACCAACTGCCCGCACACCGCACAGCCGGAAACTATAAGCCGGAGGCCGAAGATAGTACAAGGATGCGAATATCAATACACGCTGCTGCTGCCACTCGCGGAGAGAGAGGATGACAGCATAATCGCGATAACCGCGGGAGACTAGTCACAGAATAGCAACCAATGTTTAATGCAAAGCATAACACGAGTCAGCCACGGCTCAACCTCCCGCCTGTAACCTCCCCTTTCACTTATCGACCTTAATGACATTGAAAAATTAAACCGCGTGCACCTAATGGAAATTTGGGAAAAGCAATCGTCACCGAAGTTAATTTGTCGGTAAAGACGGAGGAAAGGGTTACATCTAAATGAAAGGAAAAATGCAAATGAAATTGGTGGAAATAAATTTTGAGAAAAGAGTAAAATTAATAAAGAAAGTAAATGTGCGGTTGTTACGTTAACAATTAATTGGCGTTAATTAGATATTTGAGATTTGGGGAAAATTACGGTCGCCAGTCCTATGGACAATTACTATAGCAACTGAAAATGAAAGATTAATGCACATATAATTAGCACTGAAAGCGTGGCAACTAAAGGTTGACACGTGTTGTGTGAAAACTGAATGTTTGTCAGAAGTAATAAATTTGGCTACATTCTGACTTAATTTAGCAAAAGAATTAATAAAACTGGAAAATTGAAAGTTAATTTAGTGACTGAAATTAATAGAGAACTTTGTTTCTGAAGCACTACAAAATTCAATAAAATAAAGTTAGTCTTGGGCTACCTCAACAATCATCTCAGAAGCTACTTGAATCTACGCAATTTAGAAATAAGAGATTTAACTTTGAACTTGAATTAAATGATTCTGAATAATTAACAATAGTAAAATTTAGTACGTACCAAGCTGAGCTGCAGTCACAGGTAAGCTAAAATATGGTAACAAAACTAACACTCTTAATTTCTGCTTGATTAATCTAAATATTGTATCCAGCTATGAATACTTTAACTGAACTTTGAAATTAAAGCAGTGAATTAGAGTGATATTATTTTAATGCTGGCGTATGAATTTCGACGACACTCGGGTTCATTCCAGAAAAGGAATGGATCGTACTTGGTAATGCAATCGGGACAATGAGCAACAAAGGTTCATGCTAAGTTGCTGTATTTTTGTGATGCAACAGTTTTAAAAGCTGAAGTCTGCCATACAGTTCTAAAACTTTACGTGCTTCCAGTCTTCCTTACTGGTTGATTGAAGGTTTGAAGCCAACAACCAAGGAGGTGGCGACAGTCACTCATTGTCGGCCGTCGCTGTTGCAGAAGCTGGATGTTGGCGCGCCTCCTTCTCGACACGGTCACCAGGCGAAACGGGCTCTAGATGTGCGCCAGCTAATGCTCCCCGTCCGCGACACCGCGTCAGAAACTATCATAGCAAGTCGAGAGCAATTACATGCTGCCAAACCCCGAAAGCGCGGCAACTCGCTGGAGCGTCACACAACACTCCTGCTCCACCGCCCTACTCCAGCCAGACTCCCCCTGCCCGCGCTCCATGAGGCAAAGTTAACACTACCAAAGAGCGTAAACACTTAGGTTCTCCACACGACCTATCGATGTAATCTTTGATAGCATAGTTTTCACTATGCAAGACCCAGCGTAAAAATACAAATAATATTTACAAAACAAACCAATTAGATGGAAATAGGAGGATATGCATTTCCGGCGTTACAAGCCCTTAAACTCAACACAGGGAGGGGCGTCGCAACCCACGGGCGACCTGTTTTTAACTTGGCTAAGGTGAACCCGATACTGCTTACCCGAACAGTTATCCTTAACCAACAGATTCACCAGGCCTAAAATACGCACAATGGTGCAAGACCCCAGAGTCGATCGTGTGTTTGGACCTGTGCAAGAGTGTCTAAGTGTAGTAAGCACCAACAAACAGTGTTTACAACATGCTGCACTGTACTCTGTGTCAATCACTTCCATGTAGTATCAATTAACAAATTACTTACGGAACAATTGCCAGGCGATAACTTGCCATAGAGAGTATGTAAAGGGGGACGAAAATCTAATAGTCATGGGCGACTGGAATGCAGTTGTAGGGGAAAGAGTAGAAGAAAAGGTTACAGGAGAATATGGGCTTGGGACAGGGAATGAAAGAGGAGAAAGACTAATTGAGTTCTGTAACAAGTTTCAGCTAGTAATAGCGAATACCCTGTTCAAGAATCACAAGAGGAGGAGGTATACTTGGAAAAGGCGGGAGATACAGGCAGGTTTCAATTAGATTACGTCATCAATGTTCCCAAGTGCGCCGATATGCAACTTTAGATTGTTCTTCTGTTTTAAAAGCTCATAAACAGAATTTACAAAGTGCTTCCCTGTACTCTGTGCCAACTGCCTAAATTGTTCAGGTTCTCCATTAAAAACCACTTTATGTAAGAAGAATGCGATATGAAGCTAGTTGTAATCAGCGGAAAACTGCACTGCACAGCGGCAATGACTGAGGCAGGTCTCTTGTTACGGGCGACGTGACTAGGAACAAGCCGAGCGTAGTGGCCGTGCGGTCGCAGGTGCCATGTCACGGATTGCGCAGCTTCTCCTGCCAGATGTTCGAGTCCTCCCTCGGGAATGTGTGTGTGTGTGTGTGTGTGTATTTTGTTCTTATCATAACTTAAGTTAGTTTAAGTAGTTTGTAAGTCTAGGGACCGATGACCTCAGTAGTTTGGTCGCTCAGGAATTCACACACATTAGAACATTTGCACTAGGAGGCAGATTTAGAGACGCAAATGCGCCTCTGAACGATATAAATAAGTCTGAGTTTTGAGACAGGTAGGCATTATCTCGTAACCGGGCCTCACAAAGGCTAAATCAGCAGTTTACCAATCGGCTGAACGCAAGGGCCTCTTTTTTTTATCCTGAAATTATGGAAAACTTTAACAAGCACTGTATCGTTATATTAGATGTGTGATAAGTGAAAAAACTTATTTGCACGAGTATTATCGAGTTTCTTGCAAGTAGTGGACTGAACACTGCTCTTCAGATGAGATACTGTACGAAACAAACGCCTTAGTCATAGCGTAGCAGACGAGGTTGTCATCCACTTATTCACAAGTGTCGACTTGGGCAATCTGTCCAAATTGTTAATTCCATTTCGCTGCAACGGAGAAACCGTAGCTGAGTCACATGCTTCAATCCTTAGTATTCCCTAAATCGCTTTTGCAGTATCCAACACATGATCCTGCTTCCAATTCTATCAAGAGTGTCCGCAAATCCCAGAAAATCTGATGCAGGATGACGTACCATACATGACCTGCCTTGACAAGCAATCATTTCCCTTCCATTGAGCTCTTATTTCTACTTAACAATGTATATATGTTCTTTTTTCATCTATTTGTTTTCTGTAAGACCATTATGATCTCCAGTATTGGTAGATGTTCTCTTCGTTCAGCTGCAGTAATCAATTATGGAACTATGAGTGGAGATATCATGAATGCTGTAATGAACTTGCAATGGATTCTGCGAAAGGGCAATTGGCATCCATTATTTCCATCCATTTTTAATGCTAGTGTGATGAAGCACTGAAGCTTCAGTGCCCTTTCAGCGTGTCAGCCAACATGAAGATGACGTTCAGTCATAACAGTGAATTATCTGCCGTATAAAATGGCTCAGAAGTTAGTGATTGCCCAGATAGATTGCTCCAGTCATAGAATAATTAGTCTCGGACTTGGACAGTACTCTGTAGGCGCAAGTAATCACTACTTCAGCACCTTACTGGATTGAGCTCCATATGTTCGTTTTCCTGCGTGGCGGTCGAACTGGCGTGGGACACTCTTTCGTCGAGAAACTTGGTTGCGGCACAAGTCCTGGAATTCCGGTTCCTCTCCTCCAAATTCGTCTCTCTTGGAGATCGGTGCACTGATAGACAAACCTCTTCTTGAATTACCA
Organism: Schistocerca gregaria; assembly: GCF_023897955.1. NCBI lineage: Eukaryota > Metazoa > Arthropoda > Insecta > Orthoptera > Acrididae > Schistocerca > Schistocerca gregaria. The sequence continues at coordinate 449,161,841 of NC_064924.1, forward strand.
ATGCTACTTTCCCCTGTCTAGTTTGACAGTCAACGCAGCTACTTCCAGGAGTGTGGGTTCGACATTGAAGGACGTCATAAAAAAAATGGTCCAAATGGCTCTAAGCACAATGGGACTTAACATCCGATGTCATCAGCCCCCTAGACTTAGAACTACTTAAACCTAACTAACCTAAGGACATCACAGACATCCATGCCTGAGGCAGGATTCGAACCTGCGACCGTAGCAGCAGTGCGGTTCCGGACTGAAGCTCCTAGAACCGCTCAGCCACAGCGGCCGGCTGGACGTCATGAACCCACATATCTCTTCTCTCACTGCTTTCCACAATAGCGACACAGGTTCTTGATAGTCTTTCATGAATGCCCTTGGTACTATATTCGGAAGTCTGTCGAACGTATTTTGGCACATTTTTTCTGGAGATTTACCTCTACGTTGTGAGACCTCGGTTGTGGTCAGTCCGTTCGGAAGACGGGCTGGCTAGTTCTTTGCCATGCCCTTCGTTATGTGTGAAACTTCGTCTACTTCTGACACCTTCTAGTTCGCTGTGTGCACCAGTCCCAAAGCACTCCGTATATACCATTATGACGTCTTCTCTTGTTGTTGGATTCTGTTCCTGTGTTATTCGTCGGGTATGAGGACGTTGTAACGTTGCTTGTTCTTGGAGCCATCAAAAAATTTATTCACACGATTCACAACTCAGTTGAGCGAAGATGCAGTAGTTGACACATAACGTCATAAAGTGGAGTGAGGTACAAATAACGGATGATACTAGAAGGAGACCTATCGCGAGACACTGCAAGAACTGGTCTCAATGCTGCGATCTCATTGGCTGCTGTGATAAAAATGAAGGCCAGCGCACAAAATCTAATATTTTCGTTAATTAATTATAATTAAAATTTCATTCAATTTTTAAAAAATATAGGGAACTTCTTAATACTGAGCTATCACCACATAACCAAAACCTCAATTTATTATCAAATATTTTATTTATACATTTAGGAAATATTTGAATAATTAGAAAGAGCCGAATAAGTTTATGTGTCATCGGCTTCGTGGCGAATGACGAACTAGCGATGCGGCTCACACTAGATAGTTTTGCTGGGACTTAGGCTCCTAATCGTATGAATTAAAGTGTCCGTCTAAGACAACGGCTCTGCGCCCAATGAAGAGTATAATTGAGCTTAGTAAGGATAATTTGATTTCTGAGATATTAACAACACTTTACATTATTTTGAATAGTAAAAGCAGTTAGTAACTTTTGACTCTTGTAGGCTATCGTGTTGCCACAACAGATCAATGAATACTTTTCTCTTTTTTTGATGCAACGAGTCTGATAAAAGACTGATGGCATTCCTCTAAATCTCATAACTTATTACATATTTTCTCCAGTGCGGATAAGGAATACTGTGACTGTGATGAGTAAAGAAATTTACTGCTACCAGTTGCTGATATCGGGCCGGCCGGTGTGGCCGTGCGCTTCAGTCAGGAACCGCGTGACCGCTATGGTCGCAGGTTCGAATCCTGCCTAGGGCAGTGGATGTGTGTGATGTCCTTAGGTTAGTTATGTTTAAGTAGTTCTAAGTTCTAGGGGACTGATGACGACAGATGTTAAGTCCTATAGTGCTCAGAGCCATTTGAACCATTTGTTGCTGAAATCGGAAATTATCAGAATCAGTGAAATGACATGGAAGGACTAGGCCCCATTAAGTAACATCTTTTATCGTTGGACAACAACATTTAAGTTTATATATTATCTTAAATAACAATAGGTCCCGTTTGAAAAATAAGTATAAGAATTGAATTTAATTTGCCGTTACAGGCATTCAAAATTGTGAGTGAGACAGCTGTTTACGTCCACGTCTACGTCTACATTATTACTCTGCTAGTCACAATAAAGTGCCTGGCAGAGTATTCAATGAACCACATTCAAGCTGTCTCTCTACCGTTCCACATTCGAACGGCGCGCGGGGAAAGCTAGCACTTCTGTGCGAAACCTGATTTCTTACAATAAAAATAACCTCAAACAAATTCAAGAAATAAGACCTTAACAATATTGGTCTTTTTAAAAAAAATTAAAGTAAATTATTTTAAATAAACAAGTCAATTAAAATTTTAAAAAGTCCTAGACATATTTCTTCAAGTGAATTACAGACCTTAGGCGGACCCCCAAAAGATAAACGTTAACAGAGATAACATAGGGATTACCCAAGAGGTTAACACAAGAATACGGTATCTATTAAACACTAAAAAGCAAGTTTCCTGTGCGAGGGCAGTTAGTCAAAAGCCTCTTGGTCGACAGCAAAATTTCGTTTACAGTGCAAGGCAGATAACATAAGATACTCAAGTCGACCACAGACAGCCATGACGTGCGATTGCAAACATAGCAAGCCGGCTAGGAAATGCTCGAGAGCCGTGCACACGGCCGCAAGTGAGCCACGGTGACGCTGCAAGAGGCCGCCGACACGGAACACTCTCCCAGCTGTTGGATTGTTTGTGAGAAGAGACCAAACAGAGAGCTCATCGGTCTCATCTGATTAGGGAAGGACGGGGAAGGAAGTCGGCCGTGCCCTTTCAAAGCAACCATCCCGGCATTTGCCTGGAGCGATTCAGAAAAACACAGAAAAGCTAAATCATGATGGCCGGGCGCGGGATTCAACCGTCGCCCTCCCGAATGCGAGTCCAGTGTACTAACCACTTTTTTTTTGAAAAAAAAAACTGTATTCAAATCTCATTTTGTTCGCTCTTGTTCTTTGCATCTGCTCGGGGCGGACGTCATAAGGCATCCGTCCAAGTTCTTTGTTGGTCGATTAACTCAGTTTTGTTTATTACAGAGGGCAGCTGACCCTCTGACCGAACACGCTGAGCTACCGTTTCGGCTAACCACTGAGCCACCTCGCTTGGTACTGAGTGCTGTGAACAAACAAGAAAGATAAGTGGCTGAATGGATTATACTATAAGTAATGCTATTGTTTACCTGTGATTTCACTTATAGAGCGTTTCCAATAATTTGATACAAACTAGGAAATAAGCTTCGCTAACAGAACTACAGAAAGATAGATGTAATATCTTCGAGGAATGAATATAACAAACAACTCGCTAGGGTTTTAACATTAGCTGGAGCTCACAACATGCTCAAAAGGGCTGGATAATAGTAATACTACAGAGCCCACCAGCTTCTAAAACATCGTGATAACAAACATTAAAACTTAGAACAACTGGTTCTCTTGCGTCAGAATTTTAAAACACAAAACTAGATAATGTCGCGTGACAACTGGGCACCCATAAAAAAATTAACCATGAAAAATGTTTCGAGAGGAAACACTGGCCAGGAAGACAAGTTACTCAAAATGACAATACACTATTCCTAAAATCACAGAGCCAAGGCGTGCATGACTACTCAATGAACGTAAACACAAACATCTGTTCAAACACGTTGCGGAGCGAGAAATCAGTACACAGAGCTTACCAACTAGTTGCGCATAATATAAGTGCACCAGACCTTTCCCTTCTGTCCAGTCCCGGCGAAGAAGGGTGAACCACGTCCCTCAAAAGACGTCGTGCCAATCCACACCACGTGTGTCTTGCTACAAGCGCTGCTGCTGCCCCCAGCTTCAAACAGTGCGAAAACTCCCGTTAGCTGCTGCCCCCCCCCCCCCCCTCTCTCTCTCTCTCTCTAGATCTGTATCAAGCGGCCGCCTTTGAAAACTAGGCGAGGCAGCAATAATCAGACAAGGGCGCAATCCGCCCCCCTGATGAGACGCCAGCTAAGTCATTGACAGTGGAAAGAGCCGCCTCGGCTCAGTCGCCTTTTGTTTCATTTTTCAGTTTTTGTTTACCATGAACAGTTTGGAATCGCCTAACGATTCATCATGAGATGGCACTTATTTATTGCACGTCTGGAGCGTTGTGGAGGTCGTGCAGGTATGACAAGATGCAAAACGAAACGTGTCAGCCGCGCGGGATTAGCCGAGCGGTCTGCGGCGCTGCAGTCATGGACTGTGCGGCTGGTCCCGGCGGAGGTTCGAGTCCTCCCTTGGGCATGGGTGTGTGTGTTTGTCCTTAGGGTAATTTAGGTTAAATAGTGTGTAAGCTTAGGGACTGATGACCTTAGCAGTTAAGTCCCATAAGATTTCACACAGTTGAACAGTTGAAACGCGTTAGTAATGAATGTGGCGAGAATTATTTATAGTAAGAAATCGACTTAAATGCATTACTTACAGTTATAGTATCTGTTGGTTTGTTCTAAATGCACATGCACACATTATTCTAGAAAATGTAATGTATATTTTCCAGTGACGTTAATTTCGTAGCTGTTCAAAAACTTTGCAATAGGCAACAACTTCCGCTTGCTTTAGAAAACGTAAATAAACCAAAGAGAATGATTAAACTTTTGTTCAAAGAATTTATGCTGGCGCAGAGACTTTATTTGTTCAGCACTCGCGTTCTACGTTGGCGACAGCAAGTACATGTCTACTTATATTACATTCATTATTACAAAAATAACATGTGTTTATATTTCAAAACTGACAGATGCGATTTAAAAAATCTATCAAACAAAGCATTTAGGATGGTATAACACGTGCAGTTTTAGTCCTGAAATTACATTTGACACTTACCCTTTTGTTAATAATTACTAATCATTACTTATTAGTTAAACATTAAGCTATACATCAGAGCTCTTTTAATGAATTTAATGAAATTTTAAGTTCTGTGCGCGTTTGAAATTGTGGCGTATGGGGAAGGGTAGGCATTGGGAAAGGTAAAGGTGTGTGTGTGTGTATACATGTGCATGTGTGTCTGTGTCTGTGTCTGTGTGTGTGTGTGTGTGTGTGTGTGTGTGTGTGTGTGTGTGTGTGTGTGTGTGATTTTTTTGTCCAAGGCTGTCTAGTTTTTCAAGTTTAAAGGTTAAAGGTTAGTTGAAATTTTGAAAAAATTGATTATTTGCTAAGGCAGTTTGTTCGTTTAAGATAGTGTTGGGTTATTTATTGTTACGGGTAAAACTCCCTAATTTCTCCAAGAGATCCATCATTCCTCTGTCTACAGTGTGTAGAATATGGAGAATGTTTTGATATCTGTAACTGAACGACTATTTTGTGCTAGATGTGTTGCAAAACTTTGTTTATTTAATTTTTTTGAACTGAGTGCACCAGGGGGGTCTTTGTATTGAATTACAAAGCTTCTGCCTGTTTGCCATATGAAACAGCTTAAGCAGCTGTCTAAGATTAATTTGTACTATATACTATAAACCAGTATATTATGAAACATTTTGTTTTTTATGTTGTTGTTATTCTAGATACATATTTTAACGTTGTTTGGTTTAAACAGCTTTACAAGTTGATATGACATTTTACCCGGCATATACATAGATATATATAGTTACTTTCTTCTGATATTGAGTATCGGTCTTTGATGCTGTTTGATTGGCTTTAATTTTTCATCTAATTTATGAACTTTTATTAAGTCTATAGAACATTAATATAGACGTCAGCTAGTAGGCTAGCTAAGCTACTCTCCATTGCCAAGACGGAATTAATTATCTTTTCCTAAATGTAACCTTCTCAGTAACAAACATACATTCCAAATTTATAAGAGACCCACCATATCATTAAAAAGAAAAAACATATGCCATCCAAATCAACAAAAAGTAGCATTTGTTAGACCAGCACTCAAACGTGTAAACGAAACTCATGCACCCTGAACCTGACGTAAAAACCAAAGAGCTAAACGTTTTAGAAACGAAAGCCCTCAACAATGGTTTGACTCATTTATAGTTGACAAATTAGATGGAAAAATAAGAACCTATCAAACAGCATCAACAGCCTAGTCCTAAACACTATAAGGAACTAAATATATCTCTAGTCCTTTCCTCGATAGTATCTCATACCAACTTGCAAAACTCTTTCAACCATACTAAGCCAAAATAAGTTTCCACATCTTGTTGTTGTTGTGGTCTTCAGTCCTGAGACTGGTTTGATGCAGCTCTCCATGCTACTCTATCCTGCGCAAGCTTCTTCGTATCCCAGTACCTACTGCAACCTACATCCTTCTGAATCTGCTTGGTGTATTCATCTCTTGGTCTCCCTCTACGATTTTTACCCTCTACGCTGCCCTCCAGTACTAAATTGGTGATCCCTTGATGCCTCAGAACATGTCCTACCAACCGATCCCTTCTTCTGGTCTAGTTGTGCCACAAACTTCTCTTCTCCCCAATCCTATTCAATACTTCCTCATTAGTTATGTGATCTACCCATCTAATCTTCAGCATTCTTCTGTAACACCACATTTAGAAAGCTTCTATTCTCTTCTTGTCCAAACTATTTGTCGTCCCTGTTTCACTTCCATACATAGCTACACTCCATACAAATACTGTCAGAAATTACTTCATGACACTTAAATCTATACTCGATGTTAACAAATTCCTCTTCTTCAGAAACGCTTCCCTTGCCATTGCCAGTCTATATTTTATATCCTCTCTACTTCGACCATCATCTGTTGTTTTGCTCCCCAAATAGCAAAACTCATTTACTACTTTAAGCGTCTCATTTCCTAATTTAATTCCCTCAGAATCACCTGACTTAATTCGACTACATTCCATGATCCTAGTTTTGCTCTTGTTGATGTTCGTCTTATATCCTCCTTTCAAGACACTGTCCATTCCGTTCAACTGCTCTTCCAAGTCCTTTGGTGCCTCTCACAGAATTACAATGTCATCGGCGAACCTCAAAGTTTTTTTTCTTTTCCATGGATTTTAATACCTACTCCGAATTTTTCTTTTGTTTCCTTTACTGCTTGCTCAATATACAGTTTAAATAGCATCGGGGAGAGGATACAACCCTGTCTCACTCCCTTCCAACCACTGCTTCCCTTTCATACCTCTCGACTCTAATAACTGCCATCTGCTTTCTGTACAAATGGTAAATAGCCTTTCGCTCCCTGTATTTTACTCCTGCCACCTTCAGAATTTGAAAGAGAGTATTCCAGTCAACATTGTCAAAAGCTTTCTCTAAATCTACAAATGCTAGAAACGTAGGTTTGCCTTCCCTTAATCTTCCTTCTAAGGAAGGAGTAAGGTCAGTATTGCCTCACGTGTTCCAACATTTCTACGGAATCCAAACTGATCTTCCCCGAGGACGACTTCTATCAGTTTTTCTATTCGTCTATAAAGATTTCGCGTTAATATTTTGCAGCTGTGACTTATTTAACTGATAGTTCGGTAATTTTCACATCTGTCAACGCCTGCTTTCTTTGGGATTGGAGTAATTATATTCTTCTTGAAGTCTAAGGGTATTTCACCTGTCACATACATCTTGCTCACCAGATGGTAGAGTTTGGTCAGCACTCGCTCTCCCAAGGCTGTCAGTGGTTCTAATGGAATGTTGCCTACTCCGGGGCCTTGTTTCGACTCAGGTCTTTCAGTGCTCTGTCAAACTCTTCACACAGTATCCCCTTTAATCTTCATCTACATCCTCTGTCATTTCCATAATATTGTCATCAAGTAGATCACCCCCCCCCCCCCGTACCACCTCCTCACCCCCCCCCCCTCCCCATGAACGATGGATCTTGCCGTTGGTGGGGAAGCTTGGTGCCTCAACGATACAGATAACCGTACCGTAGGTGCAACCACAACGGAGGGGTATCTGTTGAGAGGCCAGACAAACGTGTGGTTCCTGAAGATGGGCAGCAGCCTTTTCAGTAGTTGCAGGGGCAATAGTCTGGATGATTGACTGATCTGGCCTTGTAACATTAACCAAAATGGCCTTGCTGTTCTGGTACTGCGAACGGCTGAAAGCAAGGGGAAACAACGGCCGTCATTTTTCCCGAGGCATGCAGCTTTACTGTATGATTAAATGATGATGGCGTCCTCTTGGGTAAAATATTCCGGAGGTAAGGTAGTCCCCCATTCGGATCTCCGGGCGGGGACTACTCAAGAGGACTTTGTTATCAGGAGAAAGAAAACTGGCGGTCTACGGATCGGAGCGTGGAATGTCAGATCCCTTAATCGGGGAGGTAGGTTAGAAAATTTAAAAAGGGAAATGGATAGGTTTAAAGTTAGATATAGTGGGAATTAGTGAAGTTCGGTGGCAGGAGGAACAAGACTTCTGGTCAGGTGACTACAGGGCTATAAATACAAAATCAAATAGGGGTAATGCAGGAGTAGCTTCAATAATGAATAAAAAATAGGTGTACGGGTAAGCTACTACAAACAGCACAGTGAACGCATTATTGTGGCCAAGATAGACACGAAGCCCACACCTACTAAACCAGTGGTTGTACAGAGTTTCAGGGAGAGCATAATGGACAATTGACAGGAATGGGGGAAAGAAATACAGCAGAAGACGAATGGGTAGCTTTGAGGGATGAAATAGTGAAGGCAGCAGAGGATCAAATAGGTAAAAAAACGAGGGCTGGTAGAAATTCTTGGGTAACAGAAGAAATATTGAATTTAATTGGTGAAAGGAGAAAATATAAAAATGCAGTAAATGAAGCAGGCAAAAAGGAATACAAACGTCTCAAAAATGATATCGACAGGAAGTGCTAAATGGCTAAGCAGGGATGGCTAGAGGACAAATGTAAGGATGTAGAGGTTTATCTCAGTAGGGGTAAGACAGATACTGCCTACAGGAAAATTAAAGAGACATTTGGAGAAAGGAGAACCACTTGCATGAATATCAAGAGCTTTGATGGAAACCCAGTTCTAAGCAAAGAAGGGAAAGCAAAAAGGTGGAAGGAGTATATAGAGGGCCTATACAAGGACGATGTACTTGAGGACAATATTATGGAAATGGAAGAGGATGTCGATGAAGATGAAATGTGAGTGAATTGAGTGAATAGATTGACAGAGCACTGAACGACCTGAGTCGAAACAAGACCCCCGGAGTAGACAACATTCCATTAGAACTACTGACAACCTTGGGAGAGCCAGTCCTGACAAAATTCTACCATCTGGTGAGCATGATGTATGATACAGGCGAAATACCCTCAGACTTCAAGAAGAATATCATAACCTCAATCCCAAAGAAAGCAGGTGTTGGCAGATGTGAAAATTACCGAACTATCAGTTTAATAAGTCACAGCTGCAAAATACTAACACGAATTATTTACAGACAAACGGAGAAACTGGTATAAGCCGATCTTGGGGAAGATCAGTTTGAATTCCCTAGAAATATTGGAACACATAAGCCAATACTGACCTTACGACTTAACTAAGATTAAGGAAAGGCAAACCTACGTTTCTAGCATTTGTAGAGAGAAAGCTTTTGACAATGCTGACTGTAATACTCTCTTTCAAATAATGAAGGTGGCAGGGGTAAAATACAGGGAGCGAAAGGCTATTTACAATTTGTGCAGAAAGCAGATGGCAGTTATAAGAGTCGAGGGGTATGAAAGGGAAGCAGTGGTTGGGAAGGGAGTGAGACAGGGTTGTAGCCTATCCCCGATGTTATTCAATCTGTATATTGAGCAAGCAATAAAAGACACAAAAGAAAAGTTCGAAGCAGGTATTAAAATCCATGGAGAAGAAATAAAAACTTTGAGGTTCGCCGATGACATTGTAATTCTGTCAGAGGCACCAAAGGACTTGGAAGAGCAGTTGAACGGAATGGACAGTGTCTTGAAAGGAGGGTATATGATGAACATCAACAAGAGCAAAACAAGAATAATGGAATGTAGTCGAATTAAGTCAGGTGATGCTGAGGGAATTAGATTAGGAAATGAGACACTTAAAGTAGTAAAGTAGTTGCTATTTGGCGAACAAAATAACTGATGATGGTCGAAGTAGAGAGGATGTAAAACATAGACTGGCAATGGAAAGGAAAGCGTTTCTTAAGAAGAGAAATTTGTTAATATCGAGTACTGATTTAAGTGGTATTTCTATGGAGTGTAGCCATGTATTGAAGTGAATCATGGACGATAAATATTTGTACAAAAAGAGAATAAAAGCTTTTGAAATGTGGTGCTACAGAAGAATGCTGAAGATTAGACAGGCAGATCACATAACTAATGAAGAAGTATTGAATAGTATTGGGGACAGGAGAAGTTTGTAGCACAACTTGACTAGAAGAAGGGCTCGGTTGATAGGACATGTTCTGAGAGATCGAGGGATCACCAATTTAGTATTGGAGGGCAGCGTGGAGGGTAAAAATCGTAGAGGGAGACCAGGAGATGAATACACCAAGCAGATTCAGAAGGATGTAGGTTGCAGTAGGTACTGGGAGATGAAGAAGCTTGCACAGGATAGAGTAGCATGGAGAGCTGCATCAAACCAGTCTCAGGACTGAAGACCACAACAACAACAACAACAAGTACATCGCCCTTGTATAGACTCTCTATATACTCCTTCCACCTTTCTGCTTTCCCTTCTTTGCTTAGAACTGGGTTTCCGTCTGAGCTCTTGATATTCATATAAGTGGTTCGCTTTTCTCCAACGGTCTCTTTAATTTTCCTGTAGGCAGTATCTATCTTACCCCTACTGAGATAAGCCTCTACATCCTCACATTTGTCTTCTAGCCATCCCTGCTTAATAGTTTTGCACTTTACTGCATTTTTATATTTTCTTCTTTCATCAATTAAATTCAAATTTCTTCTGTTACCCTAGGTTTTCTACCAGCCCTCGTCTTTTTACCTACTTGATCGTCTGTTGCCTTCACTACTTCATCCCTGAGAGCTACCCATTCTTCTTTTACTGTATTTCTTTCCCCCATTCCTGTCAATTGTTCACTTATGCTCTCCCTGAAACTCTGTACAACCACTGGTTTAGTCAGTTTATAAAGGTTCCATCTCCTTAAATTCCCACCTTTTTGCAGTTTCTTCAGTTTTAATCTACAGTTCATAACCAACAGATTGTGGTCAGAGTCCACATCTGCCCCTGGAAATGTCTTACAATTTAAAACCTGGTTCCTAAATCTCTGTCTTACCATTATATAATCTATCTGATACCTTTTAGCATCTCCAGGGTTCTTCCATGTCTGCAACCTTCTTTCATGATTCTTGAACCAAGTGTTAGCTGTGATTAATTTATGCTCTGTGCAAAATTCTACCAAATAGCTTCCTCTTTCATTTCTTACCTCCAATCCATATTCACCTACTATGTTTCCTTCTCTCCCTTTTCCTACTCTCGGATTCCAGTCACCCATGACTATTAAATTTTCGTCTCCCTTCACTATCTGAATAATTTCTTTTATCTCGTCATACATTTCTTCAATTTCTTCGTCATCTGCAGAGCGAGGCGGCATATAGGCTTGCACTACTGTCGTAGGCGTGGGCTTCGTGTCTATCTTGGCCACAATAATGCGTTCACTATGTTGTTTGTAGTAGCTTACCCGAACTCGTATTTTTCTATTCATTATTAAACCTACTCCTGCATTAGCCCTGTTTGATTTTCTATTTATAACCCTGTGTTCACCTGACCAAATGTCTTGTTCCTCCTGCCACCGAACTTAGCTAATTCTAACTATATATATCTTTAACCTATCCATTTCCCTTTTTAAATTTTCTAACCTACCTGTCCGATTGAGGGATCTGATATTCCACGCTCCGATCTGTAGAACGCCAGTTTTCTTTCTCCTGATACGTTTCCACACAAGCAACAAAAGACAGAACAATGTAGTCCCTAAAACAAAAACAACAAACCATCTTTTCACAAATCTGGTGTATATAAATTAACCTGTGACGGTTGTTCCTGTTACTACATAGGGCAAACAGGAAGAAACTCTGGAATTCGATACAAAGAGCAGTGTTGCATTCTGTTTAAAAATTTACATAAATCAATTTTTGCAGCCCACCTAGCACAAAATAGTCATTCAATTACAGTCCTCAAAACGAATCACCATGTTATACACACTGTATATTAGGTTATAAAGATGATTCTTCTGGAACACTTAGACATTTTCACCCGTGACAATGTCCCCCCCCCCCCCCCTCCACTCTCTCCATACACTGCCCTCCCAAATCTCCACTTAACTGAATGTTTCATTAAAAGAAGCCTCATGTAGAGCTCAACTGTTTAACGCGTAAGAAATGATCAGTGTTTATTGACCAAAAAGGCAAATGTGAAACAACATTGTAGTACTACAGCTGTAGATGAGATATTGTCTTAAACTCTTTGTTTGATAGATTTTGTAAACGCGAGTACTGAACAAAGGAAGTATTTGGTCCGACACTAATTCTTTGAACATGACTTTAGTCATGTTCTCTGGTTTATTTACATTTTGTAAAACACATGGAAGTTGCTGCCCGCATCAAAGTTTGTGAACTGCTATAAAATCAACGTAGCTGGAGAACATACCTTAAGTTTTCCAGAATAAAAAGTGCACTTAAAACAAACCAACAAATACAAATAACTGTAAGTAGCGCATTAAGTAGCACTCGTAATCTAAATAACTCTAACCACATTCAGTACTTACATAAAGAGCGAGGTGGCGCAGTGGTTAGCACACAGGACTCCCATTCGGGAGGACGACGGTTCAGTCCCACGCCCGGCCATCCTGATTTAGGTTTTCCGTGATTTCCCTAAATCACTTCAGGGAAATGCAGGGATGGTTCCTTTGAAAGGGTACGGCCGATTTCCTTCCCCATACTTCCCTAATCCGAGCTTGTGCTCCGTCTCTAATGACCTCGTTGTCGACGGGACGTTAAACACTAATCTCCTCCTCCTCCTCCTCCTCCTCAGTACTTATATGTTTCGTTTCTACTCCTTGTCACAGCTATACGACCCGCACAATGCTGTATACATGCCATAAGTGTGTTCCATCTGATGATCAATTGCTAAGTAATTCGAAACCTGTCCTGATAAATAAAATTTGAAGAATAAAATAAAAGGCTACTGGCTGCATCAATTTCTGGAAACCTTCATAACTTATTGTTTGAGAACGAGATGGCTTTACCTTATCAATAGTTCCATTACAGCTTCACAGCAAGATCAGAGGTCACACGATCTATGTGTACCTCTGTCCTGAGACGACAACATCACTTCAATTTGCCAGGTTGGTAACCATTTTTACAAATTTTGCGTTTTATTTTCACACGACAATTCCAGTACAAATGAAGACGGTTATGTGTCATCGGCGTTAACGTGAAGAAGGGTACCGCAATCGCACTCGCTCTGATGACTGACTTATGTCATGTTTAATCGCGATAGAATATTTACTGCACGATTGTGAGAAGCGCCGTAGCTTGCTGCTGGTTGTCACTAAACATCATCTTAATTTCCACCTGAAATTTGCTACAAATCAAGACCTTTTCCTCAATGTTGTCGAACTGCTACTAGACTGAACCATTGGCGTCCATGTAAAAGTAGAGTTAGCCACAACAAATCTGTTGTATTTAGTTACATATCCGATCTATTTAGTCATTTAATTGGACCCTCATCTGCGTCTCCTCAAAACACTTCTGGATGATTGACGTACATCTGACTCACCGATTCTTTTGTATCAATTGGTATCTTGATAATACGGCAATCAGAGGAATGGACGTTCTGTGGTGTCACCGCCAGACACCACACTTGCTAGGTGGTAGCCTTTAAATCGGCCGCGGTCCGTTAGTATACGTCGGACCCGCGTGTCGCCACTATCAATGATTGCAGACCGAGCGCCGCCACACGGCAGGTCTAGAGAGACTTCCTAGCACTCGCCCCAGTTGTACCGCCGACTTTGCTAGCGATGGTTCACTGACTTCTACGCTCTCATTTGCCGAGACGATAGTTAGCATAGCCTTCAGCTACGTTATTTGCTACGACCTAGCAAGGCGCCATAGTCAGTACTATTGATATTGTAAACCATGTATCGTCAAGAGCGACGTTCGTCATTAATGGATTAAAGTTAAGTATTCCACCAGCTACGTCCGTTTTTCTCAATTCTAATTCCCTTGTCATGTTCCAGACCTCACGCCAGCCTGCGTGAGCTAAAACACGTGCATTTCGGCCTCCTGTAGTAACGGTGTTGGCTCTCCTACCAACCACAACACGTTCATATTAGGATTCCTGCCCGCGCAGCCGTAGAGTTTGTGTAGTCCTACTGGAGCCACGGCGATGTCGGTGACCGATATACCCGGCATCTCCGCCAAACAATGTCACGTAGTATCTTGATTCGGGTACCAGTTACAAGCTCATTAAGGGTATTAACACTCCCATTGAAGTAACGTCTACAAGAACATTTGGAGGTAGACTGCATGCTTCAGAAGAAAGTTTTGCTATTTCTGCACACACAAAATTTTCTAGCAAACACCATATTTCATTTTTAAAAAAAGATTAGAGAACCTTCCAAAATGTCAATCTGAAACAATCGCAGGATATGGGAAGCGAATCGAAGACCCACACGTCGCGAGTCAGCGACTGTAAACGTCACCCCACGGCCGACGATTCACAGTGTCCACAAGTCTATCGGAGTTATAGTATAAATACAAAAATTAACTAGACACTAATCGAAATATATCTCTTCTTTTCTGTTTACTACATTACATTTACTTTTACATAATCAAAAACATACTTTTCCCATCTGTGAGATACAATGAAATATTTCGACTCTCGCCTTGACAATGAAAACAAAATTAAGGGAAACAAACTTATAATGCTGCACGGTAGCGATGCTTGCGTCGGTTGCTTTTACACCGAGGCACCTGGAACAGCATATTATTTCCCATCAATTTTTATTTTTCTTCTTTATTTAGCAGCAAAGGTGAAAAATAGGAATCCATCAGAGAGGTAAGGGAACAGTGTCATCGAAATTGGACAGCGAAATGTATTTCGTCCTTTACTTTTAAAGAAACTGTTAAGTTTAAGTTCCAGTGGCTTCAACGTACATTTTCATTCCATATGAAAGTGCAGATATCTGGAGTTTGATTCAGCAGGCACAAAAATCTATGAGAAGCACAATGATGAGTACTCTATTGTCAGACCGTTAATAGTCAGGCAAACGTCAGTAGCAGAATATGGGGTATCAACTACTATGTTAAGACTATGAATTCAGAACTGAGAGTGAAACATTTTGTGTTTTGAAATCGATCTCTATTCATGAACAACGATATATACAGTAGCTTGGATATAAAAGTTGTAATAAAACGTTTTTTTTTTAATATTTGGCTGAAAGTACTTCACGGACATGTTTTAGCACCTAGGGGAGCGACTCAGGTTTCGGTGTTAGTCCGTTTGGATTTCTAAGACCATCTTTCTTACATGGATTTCTTCGTTTAACCGCGCCCTTACGACGGACTGCACTTGCTGCATCTGTAAGTGCACAGTAACCTAAATTATTGCCAACGTTCTCTATTTCGATTTAGCAATTTGGTGTGTCTTTTCTGTGCACTTGTTTACTTCTTGCGTTTATGTGTCGACTTCCGTGGAAAGGAGGCGAGTACTTGGTATTACTATTTCGGTGTGATCTGATGATGGACTATTGTAAGGTTTTTTTTCATTTTTGTGTATTCATTTGGCTTTGGAAAGCTAGTCCATACAGCTACTCAGATGGTTTGCAAATCTGATTCTTAATAGCTTTAAGAGCTTCACACATAACTCTCTCACTCTCTCTCTCTCTCTCTCTCTCTCTCACACACACACACACACACACACACACACACACACACACTGTGTGCTCGCTAATGTTAAGTATTTTGCTATAGCTTCACTCCATGTAGTTTCATTTCTCTATAACACACATAATGTTGTCATACATTAATTCCAATGTTACTTGATTATAAAAAGAAAAGATAAACCGTAAGGCTGATTCTCGTAGAACCAGGAATTGTCATATTGCAAATAGTATGCCCTTACCTTTGCTTCCTAGTCGGTTATAGGGTGACTAAAGCTTATCGTAGACTCCTGAACTCTTTCATTTGACTTTTTTCACATCAATCAACTACGATTACAGGTTGAAGCAGCGTAAGGGAGGAATGATAAACCCTTAGGTGGAGTGAAGCAGTTTTTAAATTTTTTAAGGGCCTCTGTCCTCTACATACAGCATTGGCTTTGGCTCACCATTCATTCCTTCTCCACCATGGCTTCTCTATCTTTGATGTTGAATTACACTGAAGTGACGGAATATCGGATGCTTCAATTAGAACTAAGCAACACCTTACACTTATTATCATTTATTTATTCGAATGGCTCTCTTACATAGCAGGTTCAATCACTGCATCAGTTCTTGCTTTCTTCCCTCTTCTTCCTTTCTGTCCACATTTATTTTATTCATAGTGCTCTTTCTTCGGAGTTCCTCTGTGTTATGAGGCTACTTTCTTTTTCTCTCTTGTTCTTCCCTGAAGATCACCTTCTGAATTTTGTTCCTGTATAAGTTTCTGTTGTGTGTGTCCATTATCTCAATGTTTGCTTCTTTGAGGTCATTTAAACTCTGTGTAAACCACGCTGGTTGTTCTTTAAGCTTCATTATTTTATTATTCGTTTTGTGAGCCTGTCGTTTTCCATTCTCGCCAAATGTTCAAAAAATGACATTCTTCTTTTGCGCATAGTATGTTATGTTCTCTACATGTTCGTAGATTTCTTTGTTGGATCGTAGTCTGTTGTCTCCTGCTCCTCTTGTCCTTCGGCCGAGTACGATTCTAACCAGTCTCTTTCTATTTTCACTCCCTCATTTACCCCACCTTCTTGTACTAGGTTTAGTGCTTCAGCACCATACAGAGCCTCTGGTCACAGCACTGTATTGTATTTAATTTTGGTGTCCCAAGATATCTTCTTCTTCATTATGTTTTTGGTGGTCTGGAATGCGACGTTCATCTGTTTGCTCTTATTTATAGATTTTCTTTCTCCTTGTGGTATGGTTAGTCACTCACCTAAATACTTGAATGAATTGACATTCCTGATTCTGTTTTGGTTTATGTGTAATTTCTGTGGACAATTTTTTAAATTTTTATAAACTCTGTCTTTGTAAACGAAATTTGTAAACCTACTTTTCTTGCTTCCTCAGTTAGGTTTCTATTTGGATTTTCGCATTCTCCGTTATGTCTGTGATCAGAGAGATGTCATCCACGAATGCCAAGCAAACTATGTAGATGTTATCCTTTCGGCTTGCTAATATGATACCTTTCGTACTGGATTTTCTCCACTCTCCAGGGCACAATTAAAAAGTATAGGTGACAACTTGTCTCCCTGCTCAGTTTCTGTTTTTACTTCATAGCTTTTGCAGAATTCTCCACAGAAGGTGATATTTTTTCTTCTTATCCATATTGATTATTATTTTCGTGACTAGTTTATGCTAATCGGGTTCACTCTTACTTTTGAAGGTAAGATGTACAGGAACGGGCGCTCCTCACGTGGTGAACAGACGCCTTCCAAGGAGCCACTTAATATGAAACAGATGCTTCTGGATTTAACTTCCTTCCCACACTGACTAGGGTTGCTTCTTCCGCAAGCTTCATCGTATCAGAGTCCATCTCTTTCGCTGTCGCTACCGTTGAGAATTTCGTCGTACCCTGTCAAGGGAACCTCACAGGGCACTAACTATCACCCGTGTCAGGTGAACCAAGGTTTTTTTAACAACGTGTCACTATTCCCCCTCCCCTGTTCTCAAACGGGCTTTGGGTCGGCTGTAACGGAGTTTACAATTATTATATAATTAAAGAAACTAAATTAATTCTTCATCCTTGACCAAATTCCTACTATGGTTAAAAACCAGAATCATCTTGAGCAATAAAAGTGAGTCCAGTCTGTCTCCAAAAACCTGTCGCTATTACGTGAATTGAAGTACACAAAAATGAGTAAAGCAAACTAAAAACTATTCCTTTCCCAATATTACTCACATGATTTGTCTGAATGAGTTTTGTTGATAAAAAGTTCTCTGGTTTCCACTACATAGGATATTCGAGAGCGGTATTTAGAAAAATTTGTGTCGCTATTCTGTACTTGGGCAACTTACGTGTTGTAAAGTTTTCTTTACATAGCACCAGCACAACGTCCACTAAGTACGGTTCTTTAATGAGTAATGCATGTTGCTGCTGCAGTCTTCAGTGCGAAGACTGGTCTGATACAGATCTCTATGCTACTCTGTCCTGTGCAACCCCCTTCATCTCCGAGTAACCACTACTGCCTACATCCATCTGAATCTGCTTACTGTATTCATCTCTTGGGCTCCGTTTGCGATTTTTACGCCCCACGTTTCCCTTGGTGACCCTTGATGTCTCACAATGTGTCTTGCTAACCGATCCCTTCTTCTAGTCAGGTCATGCCACAACTTTCTTTTCACCTCAATTCTATTCACTACCTCCTCATTAGTTACGGGATGTACCCATCTAATCTTCAGCATTCTTCTGTAGCACCACCTTTCAAAAGCTTCTTTTCTCTTCTTGTCTAAGCTATTTATTAGCTAAGTTTCACTTCCACACATGGCTGTACTCCATACATATACTTTCAGAAAAGACTTTCTTACATTAAAAATATACTCGATGTTAACAAATTTCTCTTCTTCAGAAATGCGTTCCTTGTCTTGTCAGTCTACATTTTATATCATCTCTATTTCGGCCATCATCAGTCACTTTGCTGCCCAAATAGTAAACTTATCTACTACTTTCAGTGTCTCATTTCCTAATCTAATGCCCTAAGCATCATCTGATTTAATTCAACTACATCCCATTATCCTCGTTTTGCTTCAGTTGATTTTCTTCTTATATCCTCCTTTCAAGACACCGTCCATTCCGTTAGACTGCTCTTCTAAGTGTTCTGCTGTCTCTGACAGAACTGCAATGTTGTCAGCAAAACTTAAAGTTTTTATTTCTTCTTCCTGAACTTTAATTTCTACTCCAAATTTTTCTTTCCTTTACTGCTTGCTCAATGTACAGAGTGAACAACATCGGGAATATGCTACAACCATGTCTCGCCCTCTTCTCAATCACTGCTGCCGTTTCATGCTCCTCGACTCTTATAACAGCCAATTGCTTTGTGTTCAAGTTGTAAATAGCCTTCCGCTCCCTGTATTTCACCCCTGCTACCCTCAGAATTTCAAACAGAGTATTTCAGTTAATACTGTCAAAAGCTTTCACTAAGTTCACAAATGATAGAAACATATGTTTCCGTTCCCTTAAGTATATTCTATGAGAAGTCGTAGTCAATATTGCCTCTCGTGTTCCCTCATTCTACCAGCTTCTCCAATCTTCTGTAAAGAATTTGTGTTAGTATTTTGCAGCCATCACTCTTAAAACTGATAGTTCGGTAATTTTCAGACCTGTCACCACCTGCTTTATTTGGAATTAGAATTACTATATTCTTTTTGAAGTCTGAAGGTGTTTCGCCTGCCTCATGCATCTTGCTCACCAGATGGAAGAGTTTTGTCATGGCTTGCTCTCTCAAGGCTATCATAGTTCTAATGGACTGTTGTCTACTCCTGGGCCCTTGTTTCTACTTAGGTCTTTCAGTGCTCTGTCAAATTCTTCACGCAGTATCTTATCTCCTATATCGTCTTCATCTTCTTTCTCATTCATTTCTGTACTATTGCTTTCCAGTACGTCTCTCTCATACAGACCCTCTATATACTCCTTCCAACTTTCAACTTTCCCTTCTTCCTTTAGGACTGGTTTTCCCTCAGAGCTCTTGATATTCGTGCAAGTGGTTCTCTTTTCTCCAAAGGTCTTTTTAATTTTCCTGTTGGCGTTATCTATCTTTCCCCTAGTGACACGCTTCTAAATCCTTAAATTACTCCGACGAGGCTTCCCACAGACGTTTTGGGCAGTGTCTCTGGTATGCCCGTCGATCGCACCAAGACGCTCTTTTCAGTTGTGAGCGCACTGTGAGCGAGTAATGGTGCCTAGAACAACAATTTGTGCCGCCAAGCACGAGGGCCCGCTGAGAGGCTTCGCCTTAATGAATGCAGCCCACCTAACACGATTGCCACACACGACCTTCTCCATGGCAATTCTCAGCCGCACTCTGCAGGGGCAGTGAAGACGCACCTGCGGCCTTTTCGATGGGAAGTGTTCGACCACCCTCAACACAGGCCTAATTGGCTCATCCTGAGTATCATCTCTGTTCACATGAAATGCCGGATACGAAGACAACACTTGGGCGCAGGCTACGCGCTGTAGCCCAGCGTAGAGAATTGTCGGAAAGCACAGGCGGCCGCCTTCTATGACGATGGTGTCTGATATTTGGTATAACGCTCCGACAAATGTGTAAGTCGGAGAGTTGATTATGTAGAGTAGTACCTGGAAGGTGTAGCTAAATGTGCAAAAGAAATGGTTTTGAATTTCACAGTGGTTTCCATTTCGCGACAGATTGTTCCTTACTTTCCGAACAACCCCCATATAATCAATCCGAAGCCTTCCACGTATAAAACCTCTTTCATGATTCTTAAATCAAGTGTTAGCGATGATTAAATTATGATCTGTGCACAATTCGATGAGATGGCTTCGTCTTTCATTCCCTTCTCCCATTACATATTGAACTACTACTTTTCCTTCTGTTCCTTAACCGAGCGATCTGAGGCGCCTTGTCACGGCGCGCGAGGCACGCTCCGTCGGAGGTCCGAGTTCTACTTCAGGCAGGAGTGTTTGTGTTGTCCTTAGCGTAAGTTAGTGTAAGTTAGATTAAGTGGTGTGTACGCTTAGGCATCGATGACCTCAGCAGTTTGGTCCCATAAGACCTATCACCAATTTCCAAATTTCCTGTTCCTTTTCCTGCTGTCAAATTCCAGTCCCCCATGACTATAAAACTTTCGACTCCCTTAACTATCTGGTTAATTTTTTTATCTCATCATACATTTATTCAATCTCTTCACAATCTGCGAAGAGAGCGTAGCACTGTAGTACTGTGGCGGGCGTGGGCTTAGTGTCTATCTTGGCTACAATAGTGCATTCAGTATGCTGTTCATAGTAGATTATCCGCGTTCATATTGTCTTATTATTATACCCATCCCTGCATTACCCCTATTTGATTTTGTATTTGTGGGCCGTATTCACATGACCGGAAGTCCCTTTCCTTTGGCACCGGACTTCACTAACTCCCACTACATCTAACTTTAACCTATCCATTTCCCTTTTTAAATTTATCTGAGCTACTAGCCCAGTTAAGGGATCTGACATTACAAGCTCCGATCCATAGAACGCCAGTTTTGTTTCTGTTGATAACGACATGCTCCTGAGTAGTCCATGCCAGGGGTCCGAATGGTGGAGTATTTTACCTCCGAAATTATTTACCCAAGAGGACGCCGTCATCATTTAACGATACAGTAAAGCTGCATGCCCTCGGGAAAAATTACGGGTGTAGTTTCCCCTTGCTTTCAGCCGTTCGCAGTACCAGCATAGCGAGGCCATTTTGGTTAGTGTTACAAGGCCAGATTAGTCAATCATCCAGACTGTTGCCCATGCAATTGCTGAAAAGGCTGATGCCCCTCATCAGGATCCATATGTTTGTCTGGCCTCTGAATAGATATTCTCCGTTGTTTTTGCACCTACGGTATGGCTAACTCTATCAATGAGGCACACAAGCCCCCACCCCCACCCCTCCCCAACTGCTAGGTTCATGGTTCATGGGGGAGGGAGCGGGGAGGAAGTAGTAATGCATAACGTATGCAGTTGTTTTTGGATAATATATGCAATTGTTCTTGATTCACGTGATCCAGTTGTTCTTCGGGTTGAGTACCAAACCCTTCGCGTTGCAACAGGGTAAATTTCAACCCTCAGACACCGGATTTATATTCGTGGTTTGGTACCTACTCACTTAGCAGTCGAGTCACATAAAATCAGCTCCCTAACTTTTTAGATCATTGGAAATCAACAGTGTTCTAAGAAAGCAGGTGGTTTAAAATTCAAACTCATCAGCGTTTTATGCAACTTCTGATTTTTGTTGCAACTTTTTACGCCCAGGCAAGACATTATTTTCAATTTCTTCTTGGCCGTAGGAGAAATTTTGCTCACCCAACACGCCTTTTCACACTAAATTAATCTTACAGCATGCTTAACTAATTTCCATAAATTCCATTCGTAAAGTAGTTGTTGAAAAATAGCTTAAATACGTACTATCAAAATCAAAACAAGACTTGCCAACTGTCAACACTGTAAGTCACTGCACAGAAATAGTAGTACTAACTATACATCCATAAGTACAATGTTGAATTCTACTTGAGTAATGAAGTTGGTTTGAAATTTCCTGTTCCTTTATTGGGGGCAAGGTATTTATTTTACATAATTTTACGGTCCTGTAACTTCAATGCACGAAATATTTCGCTTGAAATATTCCGGTTACGGTTTTCGTTTGTGGCTTGAGGCGAAGAGCTACGTTTGTCAAGTACTTACGTAAGTTGTTAGTCACATGAAGCACGTAAAGGTGCTTAATATCTGGTTCTCAGAAAAAATAAATTTTCTTGCAATATTCAATATTATGTTATTCTACAAGTGTATCTTTTGCCATTTGGATGGTAAATTTTGGGAATCCCACAGAAAATTTTAGCGATGGTAATGTTTGGGACATTAAGATCTATTATTTATTTATTTGTTTATTTTCTTATTGCTTATTTACCCTGACCAAATAAGACCTTCAGGCTAGGAACACCAGCTACCACGAATATAAAACATTCACAATAATAATAATAATGATAATAATAATATTGGCAGACTATTGCAGAAGACTATTGGACTTTAAGACCGTAATAATAACGAACCATTATTTTGTACAACTATTCACCAAGGAACTACAGACAGTCATTTCAAACCTCAAAAACTACACTCCTGGAAATTGAAATAAGAACACCGTTAATTCATTGTCCCAGGAAGGGGAAACTTTATTGACACATTCCCGAGGTCAGATACGTCACATGATCACACTGACAGAACCACAGGCACATAGACACAGGCAACAGAGCATGCACAATGTCGGCACTAGTACAGTGTATATCCACCTTTCGCAGCAATGCAGGCTGCTAGTCTCCCATGGAGACGATCGTAGAGATGCTGGATGTAGTCCTGTGGAACGGCTTGCCATGCCATTTCCACCTGGCGCCTCAGTTGGACCAGCGTTCGTGCTGGACGTGCAGACCGCGTGAGACGACGCTTCATCCAGTCCCAAACATGCTCAATGGGGGACAGATCCGGAGATCTTGCTGGCCAGGGTAGTTGACTTATACCTTCTAGAGCACGTTGGGTGGCACAGGATACATGCGGACGTGCATTGTCCTGTTGGAACAGCAAGTTCCCTTGCCGGTCTAGCAATGGTAGAACGATGGGTTCGATGACAGTTTGGATGTACCGTGCACTATTCAGTGTCCCCTCGACGATCACCAGAGGCGTACGGCCAGTGTAGGAGATCGCTCCCCACACCATGATGCCGGGTGTTGGCCCTGTGTGCCTTGGTCGTATGCAGTCCTGATTGTGGCGCTCACCTGCACGGCGCCAAACACGCATACGACCATCATTGGCACCAAGGCAGAAGCGACTCTCATCGCTGAAGACGACACGTCTGCATTAGTCCCTCCATTCACGCCTGTCGCGACACCACTGGAGGCGGGCTGCACGATGTTGGGGCGTGAGCGGAATACGGCCTAACGGTGTGCGGGACCGTAGCCCAACTTCATGGAGACGGTTGCGAATGGTCCTCGCCGATACCCCAGGAGCAACAGTGTCCCTAATTTGCTGGGAAGTGGCGGTGCGGTCCCCTACGGGACTGCGTAGGATCCTACGGTCTTGGCGTGATTCCGTGCGTCGCTGCGGTCCGGTCCCAGGTCGACGGGCACGTGCACCTTCCGCCGACCACTGGCGACAACATCGATGTACTGTGGCGACCTCACGCCCCACGTGTTGAGCAATTCGGCGGTACGTCCACCCGGCCTCCCGCATGCCCACTATACGCCCTCGCTCAAAGTCCGTCAACTGCACATACGGTTCACGTCCACGCTGTTGCGGCATGCTACCAGTGTTAAAGACTGTGATGGAACTCCGTATGCCACGGCAAACTGGCTGACACTGACGGCGGCGGTGCACAAATGCTGCGCAGCTAGCGCCATTGGACGGCCAACACCGCGGTTCCTGGTGTGTCCGCTGTGCCGTGCGTGTGATCATTGCTTGTACAGCCCTCTCGCAGTGTCCGGAGCAACTATGGTGGGTCTGACACACCGGTGTCAATGTGTTCTTTTTTACATTTCCAGGAGTGTATAAAGGCTCGGGTGAAAATCAAATTACAGCCGAACTTCGGAAAAATTTCAGTGGAAAAGCCATAGACTCACTCCGAAACATCTTTGAAGAAATCTGTATAAATAAAAGAATACAAAATGAATGGAGGAAGGCTCTATTCCACCCACTCCAAAAGCAAGAGTCCAAAACAGAACCCAACAACTCCAGAGGGAACTCACTAGTAGATGTAACATACAAGACCATTTCTAAGGTCCTAATAAATAGGACAGAAACCCACTTAGAACTTCAACTTGGAGAATACCAAGCGGATTTCAGAAAAGAAAGATCCTGCTCAGGGCAAACCGCAAACCTAAACCTCAAAAACCTCATAGCCTATAAAAAATCTAGAGCTAAATCTATGTTACCATCTTCATTGACTTTCGGAAAGCATATGACTCAATAGAAAGGGTATTCCTCATCTCTATGCTGAAATAATTAAACCTAGACAACAAAATCACAAACCTGATCAGACAAATCCTTAAGAACACATACGCCAAAGTCAATTCGTAGAGGACATCTCCAATCCTTTTGAGATAAAAAGTGGTGTCCGGCAAAGAGATAGACTCTTTATTTCACTGCGCTCAAGAAAACATAGTCATAGACTTTAACACGAAGATCCGAATAGGAACAAAAAACAAAGGGATTAAAGTCAGTTCTAGTCTTTGCAGACGATATGGCCCTGCTAACCCGAGATGTGGGAAGAAGCCAAAAACCAAATTTTCGAATATAAAATAAGCTGAAAAAATAGGTCTCAAATTCGCTCTTGAAAAGACCAAGATAATGGCAAACGTAGAAAACCCACCACAACATTTTAAAAAGAGAGAATAAAAAATAGAGATCGTAAAAGAAATGAGATATCTTACCAACTGATCAACTGGAACGCCCTAGAGAAAAAGACACTGGAATCTAAAAAAGTAAAATTGAACTAGCCTTCCAACTGAACTCAAACACATATAAAAGGAAGTTCCTCTCATGTAATGCATAAAAAATTACAACACAGAAATAAAACTGGAAGCTTGCGTGCAGTCGAACATTGTTATCACCAACCTTCGCCGAGCTGAAAGGTTGGAGTTCAAAAAAGGTAAGATATTAAGGAAAATCCTTGGCCCCAGATTACACAACAACGAACTAATTCACATCAAAAATAAAACCCTTTACCAGACTACCGAAAAACTTCAGAATAATGAGGTAACCGAATGAACGAAATTAGATTAATTAAAAAAGTTTGACTACTTCTACAAAAAAAGCCCAACCATTTTAGTTTAAGGAAAAAAATAACCAAAGACAAAAAAAAAAGAGAGGTTCCAAATCAAAATGAAAACCAAACAAACAATACAAATCTCAGAAAAAGAAAGGAATGCAAGATCAGAAAGAATGAATTAATACTGGTCTAACAGAATGGCACAGAACATTAAATATTGATTGATTTAACGTACCCCAAAGTAGGGTGAAACAAATGCATAATATCAATGATACATAATAATAATAATGAGAACTTGCACTAATAATAACAATAATAAATACCATTAAGAATGATATTAATTTAGGACATTTGAAGCCATTTTTAGTATTATCAGAAGTGGAGGGGAAATACTGAAATGACTGTGTGAACAACTTTTTAAGGAAGAACAGAATTAAACAGAGAATTCTGTAGACAAGGAAGATTGAAAAGTTGAGGAGGAGAGGGCGAATAGTTTGACGAGAGAGAGCTGCAGACAAGTCTATGGAAGAAACCAGTTATTGTGATAGAAGTTGGACACTCTTAATTGTCTTTTGAAGTTTAAGGGAATTTAATTTCTCTCATGTTTTGAGGAATATTGTTCCAAAGTCGGTTACCTGATACAGAACATGATTCAGAGAACACAGCAGTGTTATATAGTGGTACTGAGAGGATCTTACTTTCCTGAAAAATGGTATTTCTGCTGTACTGTTCAGATAGTAGTGTGAGAGCTGAAGATGAATAAGAAGGTATGCAACGACTGAGAACGCGGCTACCTTGGTAAATGTTGTCGACCCCACTCCTGCACCCCACCATCTCAACAGTACTGTTCCAGACCCCTCTTCCTCAATGGATGGACGAGCAACTTCGTAGGCTGGAGCAAGCTGAGATCACATCATCTACAGACCCACTCGAGAAGAAATATTCTGATAACAAGCAGCCTTGGAGTTGATGGTTGCATAGCTGCTTTGATTTCTTGGTAGTTCTTACAATGACGTTTGTAGACAAAGGATTTAATGCATATCTTGAATAATGAAAGTACTGTATATCATGTTATGACACGATTGGCTTAGCCTGTCAGGCCTCCGCTGGATGTTAACGCACGACCTTCCGAATATGAGAAAAGTGCTTCAACCCGTTGTACGACCTACCCCGGCCTTCATCTTCCGCCCTGGCCCATTCCGCTCCCATATCAAACACACTGGGAAATGTGTGGCCCAGAGCTAATAACAGGCTACACGAACCCGGAACAAGTGCCGAAGCACTGAAACGTTCGACTAGATTGCAGCACTACCATCCAACGGCAGAGGAGCCAGGCGCCCATTTCTCCTAAAAACGCAAGGAATACGTATATTTACACCGCTTGGCCTCTTACTCCCATTACGAATTCCGCTCGCGCCTCATAATTGAAAGCCGGATTCCTGTAGCACTTTGTTAATAACAGCAATTTCCGGCTAATGGGTCCCTGCTGCTAAACGGCGATATGAGTTAATACGGAACTAACGCAATAAAAAGGAATTATAAATAACTAACGAGCGCGGCCGGCAGCATCAGTCCGTTGGCCGGTGTAATTGAAGCTCTTCGTAACGCGACGCGGTTACTCCGGCCGAGCCGGTGGCAGAAATGGAAACGCTCGCCCAGATTACAGGCCACTCGCGAGCTCTAAATTTGAGGTGTGATCGTAAGTCAGGTAGTAATTACCTGCGACTAATTAATATTACTTCGCGGCGAAATTACACGTCTCGGGCTGATTGGCCAGCTCCACGGGACGTGGCAATAGGAGAAACGCGGTGGAAACAGAGCGGTGAGGAGAGGGGGGGAGCTAGACTAACCAATGGCAGCAGGCGCCGCCGCTACGTGGCGACGACAGTTCTGGTGGCGACCGTGCCAGGGTCCAGCAGCCCCGCCCTGGAATGCACTGAAAAACACACACAAATTACACCCACTCCAGTTGTAGTGGCCAGCTACTGTTTTCACACATTATGTCCTGAATTTCTGCAGGCACAGTTTCCGAGACAGCACCTTCTTTTTCTTGTGCCTTTGTCCTGCATCGGTGCAGGATCAGCATGATCATGAAACTGGTTTGGCTTGGTTAACTGAAGGGTTGGCCAGATGTCCTCCTGTCACAACCCCATTACCCTGGGCCATCCCCCCCCCCCACGACATCTCTGCACAAAGAAGGAATCGACCCACGTCCGGCAAGTTGACCAACTGACGAGGCCCAGAAACGGTCAAAAGATCAAATACACGTCGCCCGATGATACGAACAACCGAACGGCCAACCAACGGTCGTCCCCGCTCCAATCTCCTTCCGGCGGACAATTCATGAGAGTCGTCATCGGTCGGCGAGTGTTAGCTGGCGCTCCGTCCCTTACTGAACTCCCGACAGACGACGACCCGGAAACACTAGCGGTCGCTCAAGAGATAGTAAGAGAGTACACTTACCGATAAGCGCTGCTGCTGCCACTCAGGGGCAAATAAGCCAGCAACTTAGTGACGCCAATAACTTGAAAAGAAAAGAGGTGACAGTACCGTAAAGACAAGGTGACAAGCAATAAACGGCGTGAACCCGAGCCGGGCACGGCTCACTAATAATAAGAAATTTTAACAACAATGAAAACCATCAAATAAATTTAAAACCTAATAAATAAAGTACGACCACTGTCCATAAAACAGCAAGTTTTAATTGGCAGCGTAAATTTCGAAACGCAAAACCTATTTATTAGGAGTTTAAATATGCTTTCGAAGCACCTTCGTTGTGAAATAAGAGCGTCAGACTTATGCTGTTTTTTGTTGTGATTTAATATGATGATTAAAATACACTACTGAAAAAGATAATTTTGACTCTTGCATAAATTACTCTTCGTAGATGTCTTCCACCCCTCCATGACAGTGTGATCTGTAATATATGTCCCGATTTTAATTCCATTCCATATTCCTTCTACGCCATATTTCTGATATCCCCATTATTTTCCCTTTGGTTTCGTGTAACGCTTCTATAATTTCACTAACCTATCGTTGGATTCTATTGTTCTGTAACTTATTGTCCCTAAATAAAAAGTGGATAGAACCAGTCGGGTTTGTAGTGCCCACTTAACTAAATTTCGTACAGCGAGGAGTCGACGCAGAAGCAAATAGTGCTCGAAGCGTTAGTCCACTGGACTCATACTCGGGAGGACGACGGATAAAACCCTGCCTGGCAATCCACATATAGATTTTCCCTATAGATTTTTCCTGAATCGCTCCAGGTAAATGCCGGGATGATTTCTTTGAAAGGACACTACCAGTTTCCTTCCCCATCCTTTCGTAATCCGAGCTTGTATGTCTGATAACCGCGCTGTCGACGGGACGTAAAAACTCTACTGTTCATTTTCCAAAGAGTTTGAGGAAATACATGAAGAGAGTTACACCACGCTTACTCCTATCTCAGCACTGGCTGGTGCATTTCGAATCTCAGAGCTTGAAATTAATACTGCTGGTTTGCGGACTGAACACGAGCCAGCAGGTTCTGTAACTCTCCAGCAAATTCTCTCGTCGGTAGGCAGGCAGTCTTTGTGTCACATGCAACACAGACGTCAACAAAAATTTTGCTCATCCGGATGCGCTGTGCAGGAGTGTTGCTATTGCGTCTGTTCGTGAGCCGAGCGGAATGTCACCCCAGACGTTGTTTGTAAACATATGCACAGTTACCATGAGCACTACGTATTGGTACCCGAATGAACTGCTAGATTTCAGTTGAAAGTAAATCACCAGTAGGGAAGCATTAGAGACGGCTGTCGAAGGGCAGTCGCTACCAATTAGCGATTCCGCATCAACACGTTACCCACAGAAAGCTTGTCAACCGGAGAGCTTTTTCGACGTGTGCACCGGATTCAAAGTGATGTGATGTGGACATGGAACTAGTTCCAACCGACACCGCACAGGCCGTCCACGTTCGACAGGTGCACAGGATGACCGAATCTACGACTTTTGAGTCAGAGGAACTTTGGGCTGAATGCTGCGGTGTTCGAAGGCACTACAGGGCGTCATGCACTGCACCAAACTATTAGCGGCCGGTTTCGTGAGGCGAATCCCCATTTCCGACAACCATCATGAGCACCACGTCGTGCGCCATAAAATCACGGACTCCATTAATATTGGCAAGAAATCATGCAGAAAGGGGAGGAGTTGTTTACAAATTAAACTTGGATCTGTTTGTACGCTAAGAACTGCAGACAGCGTGTATGGAGACACGTGTCCGAAATGTGCAACAAGGTGGTGGTGGACTGATTGTCTGGGATTGCATTAAATGGGTCCACCGTACACATCTCGTGGTTGCTGGCGGCAGTGTGAAACGGTCCAGGGACGAGATTACGCAACAAACACTACGTCAAAATTTTGGTGGTTATTTCGTCTTGATGGCTGATAACTCGTGTGCTAATCGTGTTGTTTTCGCGAACACCTACCTTCAGCAAGCTAGAATGGAGTGGCCTGCCTGTTCTCCAGACATGAACCCAATCGAACATGAGTGGGATCGATTGAAGCGAGCTGTTTTCGGACGTCGACAACGATCACACACTTTGTGCGCCTTTGAAGAGTAGGACAATTTGCATCCAGCGGTGGCTTTGTGATATCATCGAATTTATACTAGGACGGATTCCAGCCTGCATCCGAGAGGGGGTGTGCCACTGAAAAAAAAATGGCTCTGAGCACTATGGGACTTAACATTTGAGGTCATCAGTCCCCTATAACGTAGAACTACTTAAACCTAACTAACCTGAGGACGTCACACACATCCATGCCCGAGGAAGCATTCTAACCTGCGACCGTAGCAGTCGCACGGTCCCGGACAAAACGCCTAGAACCGCTCGGCCACCGGGGTCGGCGGTGTGCCACTGACCTTGCTCAGGAGCCCTGTGGGAAACAAGATGTTTTTTGTTATCTGGACACATTGAAAACGAATATACACTATTGCTTGAGAACCAGTTTTTGTTTTCTGTCTCATGAATTTCGAAATAAAGAGGTTTTTTTATGTGTGTACATTTAGGACGCAGGGTGTAGTCTGTCTGCAAATTTAAGAGAGAGAGAACATGAAATTCCCCACTCGGTCTAACTCAGTAGCTCACAAGGAGAGCCTATAGGCTGTTTCACAAGATTTTACCTACCTTTCCACAGTGCACCTTTGACGACGCCGTATGCCAAGGGGTGTTTATTGTTCAATACACTTGTTAATTCTGTACAGAATACAGAAATTATAAGTGGTGTAACTAAAGCAAGAAACGAATACAACCGGAACATATAGCAACCGGTTTCTAAAATAATAAATATCGTACAATATTACACCACTGTTCATTTTTGGAACACACCTACGACCAGCTTAGAGACAGAAGTGATGACAGTTTCTGCAGTACCTGACCATCATTTTGCAGGACAATGCTCAAGCAGGTACAGTGCAAGCTGTTACTGATTTGTTTGACAGATGTGGCTGCTGAGTGCTATACCACCTACTGCATTCCCCTGACTTAAGCCCTCGTGAGTTCAACTCGATATCTAAACTGGAGGAAACACTTCACGGCATTCACTTCAGAACTGCTACTAGTTCGTCGGGCAACAGACCGCGCCGCTCGAGCTGTCAACACAACTGCCACAGCTAAGAGAATTCTACGACGTCCACGTCGCTGGCAAAATGTTATACAAAATTCTGATGACTACTCTGAAGGTCAGAGTTTGTTGTTGTGGTCTTCAGTCCTGAGACTGGTTTGATGCAGCTCTCCATGGTACTCTATCCCCTGCAAGCCTCTTCAACTCCCAGTACCCATTGCAGCCTACATCCTTCTGAATCTGCTTAGTTTAGTCATCTCTCGATCTCCCTCTACGATTTTTACCCTCCACGCTGCCCATCCAATACTAAATTGGTGATCCCTTGATGCCTCAGAACATGTCCTACCAACCGATCCATTCTTCTGGTCAAGTTGTGCCACAAGCTTTTCTTCTCCCCAATTCTATTCAATACTTCCTCATTAGTTATGTGATCTACCCATCTAATCTTCAGCATTCTTCTATAGCACCACATTTCGAAACCTTCTATTCTCTTCTTGTGCAAACTACTTATCGTCCATGTTTCACTTCCATACGTGGCTACACTCCATACAAATACTTTCAGAAATGTCTTCCTGACACTTAAATCTATACTCGATGTTAACAAATTTCTCTTCTTCATAAACGCTTTCCTTGCCATTGCCAGTCTACATTTTATATCCTCTCTACTTCGACCATCATCAGTTATTTTGCTCCTCAAATAGCAAAACTCTTTTACTACTTTAAGTATCACATTTCCTAATCTAATTCCCTCAACATCACCCGACTTAATTCGACTACATTCCATTATCCTCGTTTTGCTTTTGTTGATGTTCATCTTATATCCTCCTTTCAAGACACTGTCGATTCCATTCAACTGCTCTTCCAAGTCCTTTGCTGTCTCTGACAGAATTACAATGTCATCGGCGAACCTCAAAGTTTTTATTTCTTCTCCATGGATTTTAATACCTACTCCGAACGTTTCTTTTGTTTCCTTTATTGCTTGCTCAATATACAGATTGAATAACATCGGGGACAGGCTACAACCCTGTCTCACTCCCTTCCCACCTGGTGCTTCCCTTTCATGCCCCTCGACTCTTATAACTGCCAACTGGTTTCAGTACAAATTGTAAATAGCGTTTCGGTTCCCGTATTTTACCCCCGCCACCTTCAGAATTTGAAAGAGAGTATTCCAGTCAACATTGTCAAAAGCTTTCTCCAAGTCTTCAAATGCTAGAAACGTAGGTTTGCCCTTCCTTAATCTAGCCTCTAAGATAAGTCGTAGGGTCAGTATTGCCTCACGTGTTCCAACATTTCTACGGAATCCATACTGATCTTCCCCGAGGTCGGCTTCTACTAGTTTTTCCATTCGTCTGTAAAGAATTCGTGTTAGTATTTTGCAGCTGTGACTTATTAAACTGATAGTTCGGTAATTTTCACATCTGTCAATACCTGCTTTCTTAGGGATTGGAATTATTATATTCTTCTTGAAGTCTGGGGGTATTTCGCCTGTTTCATACATCTTGTTCACCAGATGGTAGAGTT
Organism: Schistocerca gregaria; assembly: GCF_023897955.1. Taxonomy (NCBI): domain Eukaryota; kingdom Metazoa; phylum Arthropoda; class Insecta; order Orthoptera; family Acrididae; genus Schistocerca; species Schistocerca gregaria. The sequence continues at coordinate 449,194,251 of NC_064924.1, forward strand.
TTGTCAGGACTGGCTCTCCCAAGGCCGTCAGTAGTTCCAATGGAATGTTTTCTACTCCTGGGGCCTTGTTTCGACTCAGGTCTTTCAGTGCTCTGTCAAACTCTTCACGCAGTATCACATCTCCCATTTCATCTTCATCTACATCCTCTTCCATTTCCATAATATTGTCCTCAAGTACATCGCCCTTGTATAGACCCTCTATATACTCCTTCCACCTTTCTGCTTTCCCTTCTTCCCTGAAGGTCAGTATAACTTTGAAACACGATCTATTTTGTACGAGCCGTAAATAAATAGTTGCCAATATTAAACCGTTGTATATGTCTCTGTACGAGCCATAACCTCTCTTGTCTTACATTCATAGACCTTATGCAAAATGTACGCTTGTGGCAGTAGAATCGTTCTGCAATCAGTATTGTGTACTACATGTTCTCACCTCTCGCCATATCAGGGTATTATCTCTTCCCCATCCATCCAGCCATCCTCTTCATCCAAAGGTAACTTGCCGCCAAGCTCTGTTTTAGCGTACAACAGAAACCTGATAGTTTAATAATAATACTCGTAATAATAATGGCGATGGCAACGGGCACACTTTTCACAGATGTGAAAAACCAACCGTTATGTGGATCTTTGCCGCTATTACAGTGTAAATCACACTAAAAATCCATTAGCTCAAATAAAACTGCACATGACATGGACAGCATTTAGCATTTAGTTAAAGTGTGGCGACGACTGTGACTGCTAAGCCTGTCTGTCAATAATATTTTTATTACCAGACACACACACACACACACACACACATATATATATATATATATATATATATATATATATATATATATATATATATATATATATATGGTGTTACAAAAAGATACGGCCAAACTTCCAGGAAACGTTCCTCACACACAAAGAAAGAAAATATGTTATGTGGACATGTGTCCGGACACGCTTACTTTCCATGTTAGAGCTCATTTTATTACTTCTCTCCAAATCACATTAATCATGGAATGGAAACACACAGCAACAGAACGTACCAGCGTGACTTCAAACACTTTGTTACAGGAAATGTTCAAAATGTCCTCCGTTAGCGAGGATACATGCATCCACCCTCCGTCGCATAGAATCCCTGATGCGCTGATGCAGCCCTGGAGAATGGCGTATTGTATCACAGCCGTCCACAATACGAGCACATTTGGCACCGGGCTTGCGTAGACAAGAGTTTTCAAATGCCCTCATAAATGAAAGTCAAGAGGGTTAAGGTCAGGAGAGCGTGGAGGCCATGGAATTGGTCCCCCTGTACTAATCCTTCGTTCTGGAAATCTGTCTCGATACAAACGTACCGCGCCACGGCTATTGCCCCGTGCTATCCATACATCAAATGTACATCTGCCAACTCCGCATTTGTAAACATTGCACTGACTGCAAAACCACGTTCGTGATTAACACTAACCTGTTGATGCTACGTACCGATGTGCTTGATGATGGTACTGTAGAGCAATGAGTCACATGTCAACACAAGCACCGAAGTCAACATTACCTTCCTTCAATTGGGCCAACTGGCGGTGAACCGAGGAAGTACAGTACATACTGACGAAACTACAATGAGCTCTAACATGGAAATTAAGCGTTTCCGGACACATGTCCACGTAACATCTTTTCTTTATTTGTGTGTGAGGAATGTTTCCTGAAAGATTGGCGGTAGCTTATTGTAACACCGGTTTCAGATCAATACAGCACAGTAGACTTAGCCTTGTTGGTAATAAGGCATTTAAATGAGTGTCTCTAAATGAACATTATTTCAAGAGTAATAGTGAATGTCAAGTAGTAACAGTTATTATACACATAACCAAAACACAGAAATGTGTATGTCGTATTTTAGACGCTTAAATAGATTAGTTGCTCACGGAAAAGGTTGCCTTAAGGAGCGAACTAATGAGGGAAGAAATGTGGAGGTACCAACAATGATAAATCAACCATAATTGAGAAATTAGTGGGCCTTAAGGAGAATTGTTACATAGCATTTTCTTCAGATTTACGGTTACGGATACCAATCAAAAGTACATGTTATTCTTTTCAAATAATTTCACTGGTTCGAGTGGCGTTCTTCATCTCCGAATAACTACTGCAACCTACACATTTTTCAACCTTCTTACTGTATTAATCTCTTGGTCTCCCTCTACAATTTTTACACTCCATACTTCCCTCCAACACTAAACTGATTATCCATTGAACGTGTCCTGTCAACCGATCCCATGTTATAGTCAACTTGTGCCACAAATTTCTGCGCTCCTCATTCGTGTTCAGTACTTGCTCATTAGTTACATTATCTACCCACGTAATATTCAGCATTCTTTTGTCTGTTTTACGCCCACGTCCAATTCCACAAGGGACTACACGCCAGACAATTACCTTCAGAAAAGATTCCCTAATATTTAAATCTATATTCGATGTTAGCAAATTTCTCATCTTCAGAACGCTTTTCTGGACACTGCCATTCTGCATTTTATATCCTCTCTACTTCAGCCATTATTATTGAATAACATTGGGGATGGGCTACAACACTGTTCACTCCCTTCTCAGACATTGCTCCTCGACACTTATAACTGACCTGATTTCTGTACAAGCTGTAAATAGTCTTTCGCTTCGTGTATTTTACCCCCGCTACCTTCAGAATTTCCAAGAGAGTGTGCCAATCGAAAGCTTTCTCTAAGTCTACAAAGGTTACAAATGTAGATTTGCCTTTCCTTAATAAGTCGTATGGTCGGTATTTCCTCGCGTTGCCCACATTTCTCCGGAATGCAAAACGATCTTACCAGTTTTTCCATTCTTCTGTAAGGAATCAGTGTTAGTATTTTGCAACTATGACTTATTAAATTGATAATTCGGTAATATTCACACCTGTCAGCACCTAATTTCCGTACAAATGGAATTACTACATTCTTCTTGAAGTCTGAGGGTATTTCGCCTGAGCATACATCTTTCACACCAGGTGGAATAGTTTTGTCATGGCTGGCACTCCCAAGTATATCAGTTAGTTATGACCGAATGTAGTCTACTCCAGGGGCCTTGTTTCGACTTAGTCTTTCAGTGTTCTGTCAAATTCTTCTCGCAGTATCATATCTCTCACCTAATCTTCATCTTCGTCCTCTCACGTTTCTATAACGTTGCTTTCAAGTTCACTTCCTTCTGCAGCCCTATTCTTTCCTCGTTTCAGTTTTTTTCTTTACTTAGTTCTAGTTTCCATAGCAAACAGTTCTGCACAGCGACTGTAGTAGATTTCAAAAAAGAAAAAGGATTCAGCAACCATTTGCAAATCAAAACAATATTTTTCTACAGATCTAGATCGCAGCTATTGAATACCTTTCTTCGTGCTTTTAAACAGAGTCATATAGGAACATCAAGCTGTTGCTATACGACTTTAAGACGCACATGACCAGATTCAAACTGAGGCTGTTTTTGAAACTAGTGTTAGCGATGATTAACTTTCGTACTGGGCAAAATTCTGCTAGGTAAATTCCTCTTTCATTTCTTTCCCCCTTCCATATTCACGTACATTTTTCCTTCTCTACCTTTTCCTACAGTCGAATTCCAGTCCCCCAAGACAATTAAATTTTCGTCCCCCCTGACTACCTGGAAAATTCCTTTTATCTCATCATACGTTTCTTCAGTCTCATCATTACCTACAGAATTAGTTGGTATACAAACGTGTACTATTGTGATGGGTATTGGCTTCACGTCTCTTGGCTACAATAACGAATTCACTATGCTATTCATAGTAGCTTACCCGAATTCATGTTTTCTTATTCAATATTAGATCTACTCCTACATTACCCCTATTTGATTCTGTATTTATAGCCCTGTATTCATCCTGTCCCTCTTACCAACTAGCTTCGCTAATTCCTAGTATTTCTAAGTTCAATCTGTTCATTTACCTTTTTAAATTTTCTATCTTACCTGCCCAACATTCCACACTCCAATTTGTAGGATGCCAGTTTTGTTTTTCCTGACCATGAATGTGCTCGGGGATACGAATTGAAGACTATTTTACCTTATGAATATTTTACGGTACAGGATGTCATCATCATTTAAGCATCCAGTATGGCTGAACTTTCCCCTTACTTTCAGCCGTTCGCATTACCAGCACACCAAGGCTGACTGATTTCATCTTACTTTAAGGTCAGTCTAACATCCAGATTGTTGCCCTGCAACTGCTGAAAACGCTGCTGCCCCTCTTCAGAAAACATCGTTTGTTTGGCCTCTCAGTACATAATACTCTGTTGTGGTGACACCTACGGTACGGCTGTGTGAATCGCTGAGGCGTGCAAGCTACCCTATCACGACAAGATATAGTCCATGGAGGAAGATTTAAAACATTCTCCGGCGAGTGTAAGATGATTTTTCCAATAATGTCATGGCCGATTAATATTTGATTCTTTGTATAATCTAGAAGAAAACTCTCGTTGTACAACACAGCACTTTAAACTTTTGCATTGCTTGCCCCGTTAGCTGTTTATAGCGCGTAGCGCCACACAATGAGCGTTCACCTGACCCATGAAATGGAAATTCACCTGGCGGAGAAGTCTGGACGCAGCGACGGTCACTGAAGATACGGCCGTTGACGGTTGGCGGGCCCTCGCGCGGTGACCTGGATCCGCGGAAGGGTCGCCGGAGGTCATCCACTCGCTAGCCGGCCATTGTGTGGGAAGTCCAAACTATATAGCACGCATGATATACGGCGGGTCTGCTTTCACAATTGGCCGTTTCAGGGCCGTAAAGCACTGCCCAATGTGCCATCATTCGGTCAACCTGGCAGGCAGTAAACGCGAGCGAGCCGTGGACGCGGCGAGGAGAAAGAAGGCGAGGAAAAAGGCCAGATGGGAAATAAAAAGTCGCTTTAATTCTCGCCGTCGACCGGCGCGCCAGCGTCTAGAATATCGCACTTTGTCGAATAAATGTGCATTCTTTATCGATGGGAGAACTGCCCATTTCTGCGGTGGAAATGTCGATGTGGAGGCTGCATTATTGACGATGCTGAGCACAGAAACCTTTATCCACAAAGTAACGAGAACAGACGGACAAGCCCATTAGTTTTTATGGTCTTCAGGACTGGATTTGCGAAAATGGTTACCTAAGCGGAGGATTCAGGATAAATCTCCCACTCAGCCGTACCGGGAATCGAACCCAGATCCTTGCTTTTTACAGGCACTCCTCTAGCTTATTTTAAACTACTACTCCACTTCTCACTGTAATTTCAGTCTTCTTTTATAAAATGCTGAAATAGTGTTCCAGATATACTCCCATTGGAAGTCAAGTGTGCTCTAGATAACATAAAGAAGGGAACAGTGCTGCGTGATGATGAGCTCAGTGTTGACATCCTCAAACTGACAGGAGAGGTAACAATAAATCACTTAGCAAAAGTATTTACTTCCTGCCTGCACTATGGTTCAATCCCACTATCGTGGAACAAGGCTAAGATTATTTTGGTACACAAGAAAGGAAGTATTCACAATATTAAAAACTACCGTCCTACCAGCTTGCTCTCAATTTCGTACAAAATTTTCACAAACATCTTGTTAAACCGAATAAGTTCCACCCTAGACTCAGCCCAGCCTATAGAACAAGCAGGGTTCCGAAGCAATTTTAGCACTATTGACCACATTCTGACCGTTAGTGAAGTGATAAGCAGACCGAATAAATACCAACTGCCTCTGTGTATTGCCTTTGTTGACTTTGAAAAGGCATTTGACGCCGTTAGCCATGTAGCTGTCCTCCAAGCTTTGAGTGAGCAAGGAGTGGGAGCAGCATACATTGAAGTGCTCAGGAAAATCTACGAGAATTCTTCAGCTTATGTTAACATCGGCGAATCAACTCAAGAATACGGCATCATGAAGGGTATCAAGCAAGGGGATCCCATCTCCCCAAAACTGTTCTCTTCTGTATTGGAAATGGCTATGTCAAAGCTGAGCTGGGAAGGTAAGGGAATTAGAATTACAACTTGAGATTTGCTGATGATATTGCCTTACTGGCCAAAGACTACGCAGAGCTCCAAAACTTAGTTACTGATATTGCTTCGCAATGTCAGCTGGTTGGCTTGAACATGAACCTTTCCAAAACAAAACTTATGTCCAACAAATGGGTCCCAGCTGGAGATGTGAAAGTCAAGGACAGTCTATTAGAAGAGGTCAGTGAATATGTCTACCTTGACCAGATTATAAATATTAAGGGAGACATAAGGCCAGAAATCTATCGACGCATCAAGCTTGGCTGGCAAGCATTTGGGAAGAATTCAATAGTATTCAGATCAAAAATGCCAGTAAATCTGTAGAAAGCACTATTTGATCAATGCATTCTTCCTGTGATGACGTTTGGCTGCGAGACATGGACACTGAACTCATTTACAAAAAGGAAACTTAGGACAGCACAGAGAGCCTTGGAGAGATCAATGCTGGGCTATACAAGAAAGGATAGCAAAAGGGCAGATGACATCCGGTCTGTGACGAAGGTTTATGACATCTTAGAGACAGTAGGTTCCTTGAAATGGCAGTGGGCTGGCCACGTCGCAAGAAGGTAAGACAACAAATGGACGAAGCTAGTACTGGAGTGGAGTCCGAGAGCGCACCGGAGGCCTAGAGGAAGACCACCAGACAGGTGGGACAAAGACATGAAGAAGATCGCTGGTAACATCTGGCAGAGAACTGCCCAAGACCGTCCCACTTGGAGAAGACTGCTGAAAGCCTACCTGAATCCACGACTCGAAGAGGCCACATCATTTAATGATTGAATTGGCTGATGATGATGATGATGATGATGATGATGATGACATAGTACACAGGGAACAAATTTCAAAATACTGTAAAATCATCTCTCATATAGACTGCCCGAAAAAATAGTACACCAGGAAAAAAACATCGATTTTTATCCGATTATGGCGTATGCCACCTGGCAGATAGTAGATGTAATGGTAGTAGTTTCCACATCGCCCACCAACAGATAGCGTAGCAGCATAGCTACCAGAGCGACATCTGTGTCTACCCTTTAATAGGGAATGCTCACAGCCGGAAAGCTCAGTGCGGTGGAAACGTGTGAAGCACGCAGGCAACGATGCCACAGAAACGCACTCGACTTCCAACAGCGTGCTGAGCGAATTTGAAAGGTGTCGAACAGTGGCCTTCCGTATGGAAGGATTGTCCTTTCGGTGACTTACCACAGAGTTTTGAGGTGCTGTGTCAGTTGTGCAACGATGGTGGTAACAGTGGTCACGTGATCAAAGCTGCAGTGATAGACGAGATACTCTGGAAGTCCGCGAAGCGCAGACGCCAACCAGAATCGTCGTATTGTAAGGGCAGCAGAGGCAGATTTGACAGTTACCATTGCATAGATAGGAGGGCTTGTGAGCCCGGAAGTGTGAACACGAACTGTTGCGAACCGGTTATTAGCAGGGAGACTACGAGCTCGAACACCTCTAGCCTGTCTTCAACTCAAGCCACGGCATCGACGTGCCCGGCTCGACTGGTGCCTTCAGAGGGTCACTTGGAAGACGGGACGGCGCGCTGGGGTCTTCAGCAGAAGATGGAATGGTGCGCTTGGGTCTTCAGCAAAGAAGACAGATTCTGCTTGCACGCAAGTATTGGTCGTTTCCGCTTACGACCTGGTATCCAAGACACACTTACCTCATCCCAGACGTTATGATCTGGAGTACGATAAGCTGCAACTTTCGGTCACATTTGGTGTTTCTGGAGGGGACGCTAACCAGCGCTCGGTACGTCCAGAATGTTGTCAGACCCGTTCCTTTGCCATTCTTCAAACACGAAGGTGCTGTGTTGTTCCAACAGGAAATGCTCGCCTACGCACTGCCCGTGAAGACTCAACGTGGTCTGCAAGGCGCGCAGCAACTTCCCTAGACAGCACGATCTCCGGACTCGTCTTCAATCGAGCACGATTGGGATGAGAAGTGGCTCTTGCGACTCGTCAGCCAACAAATCATACAGAACTACGTGAACAGGTCGAGCAGGCGTGGCGTAACGTACCGCAGGACATTATTCGCCATCTGTACGATCGACTGGATGCTAGAGTCAGCGCCTGCATTGCCGCCTCTGGAGGTTGCACAACGTACTGAGAAGGGTGTCTCGACTGGGTCGATACCTGGTACCCCACAATCGCTTGTACTCTAGATCTGCGAGTGTAATCATTTCATGTGGTTCATATAAGCTGTTGGAATAACAGAGTGAATTGGAAACCTCTAAAAGCGTGTATTTTTTTTTCCGGCAATGTATATTTACATTACAGCAGCAATCCTCATTACCCAGTGAAATGAAAAAAAAATTTAAAGTAGTCCGATGTAGTTCAGCTCTAACAAATGACATGCGCTGCACGCTGTCACGAGTAGATGCAGACAAACGGTGATAATAACTTCTGGGTGCCGAATTTGTATTTTGATTTATTTCCAGTAAAACTTTAAGTTAATCCTGTCCTTTGAAATACGATTTTTGACGTATTCTTGTGGCCTTCCCCTGTCATATATTGATAGCCCTCCTCTTCAGCGTATGGCTTCTATTCCTCGATGGTGCTTAATCGTTTCTTACAGATAACGCAATCTACAAATATACCGTACACACGCATTACAGCAGTATTCTTATTATTTTGACAGTAAATAATTTCTGAAGCAGTCCCTGCTACCGCAATTATCTATAACCCTTTAGTTATGTGAAAGGTATTATTCGACTCCATAAAGCAGTACATTCTTTGCAAGTGAAACGGCGGACTATCACATCAACTAATTCAGAACTGAAACCCAAATTTGTTTCGTCCGTTGATATTCTTACAGGTCTATTCTTAACCACGCTGCACCAGATGGACCTTAATTCGGTTGTTTACGATTAGTAACTATACACCTCAGCATAAGTTTGGAAAATCACAGAGTTTGTTACAGTGACTTCTTATAGGACATCAATTTAGGTTTTTGCAACACCTTATTGACAACATAAACAATTCCTTCTGAAAACAAGAACAATTTTGGTTACTTACAAAAAATAAAAAATCAGTACAAAACAAATCAAGCTCTCTCCTGAGCGCATATCTCAAAAAAAAAAAGAAAAAAACTGTGAAAATCTTTATCTCTTGACGATGATTATCAGTCTTTAGAATTGAGTATGTGCTCTCCGCACACGTTTGAGTTCTCCCACTCTGCTAGGCATGCTGTGGACGAGACCATCAAGTTTATCTTGGGGTATGAGGTCCCACTCCTCAGTGGCAGCTTCAGTCGGATCCTAAAGATTGTGAGATGGATTCGGACGCTGTGCATTGGCCACCTTCAACAGGTCCCACGCATGCTCAGTTGCATTCATGTCTGGAGACTGCTGGCTAATGCATTCGCTTGATGCTGCATCTCTGAAGATACCGAGACACTGCTAGAGTACGGTGCGGTCTTACATTGTCATCGACTATGATGAAGTTGTCACCGACTGACTGTTGGGTCTTACAATCGTTTGTAGACCTGTTGGAGGTATCGGGGACCAGTCTAAATGCCGTACGTGGGAATTAAAGGGATCCGCCGTCCCATCCTTATTGCCGCGCAGAACATTACACTGCCACCTGCGAACGACGGACTTCCTGAACGTATCGGCGTTCCTGGTGTCGTCTAGCCTTTCCCCCAACCATAACACATCTAGTGTGCACTGTCGGACAAATCCTGGTCTCGTCACCAAACATGGCATTACTCTATTCTGAAATGGTCCAGTGTTGCTGTGCAGGGACCCAGGTCCTTCGATTCCGTCGGCTCCGCTGAATCGGTATAAAGCTTCTCATTGGTCACTCTGATGCAATCTTCTGCATGCTGTCTGATCTGAAATATGAATCCATGTTCCCTAGGAGAAGTAATTTCCAATATTTCTGGCAGCTGACGTTGGGCGCCTGTGAGCCGCCATTTGGAGGAAACGATGTTGCATTGGTAATGTCATACGAAGACGACCACTGCGAGGTCTATCGTTCACATTTCTCCTATCTCTGTACTTTCTTCACACCTTAAACACAACGCTTTGGGTGACGTAACCGATCGGCAACATCTTGCTTTGTATGTCCTGCTCAAAGTAAAGCCACTCTCCTGATTCTATCAAAGTGCTGTATGCTTCTACGTAGCATGTTACTGCATTGCTGAACACAAAGTGAATGAAGCTGTTACTGATGCTGGACTGTCTACGTGACGAGGAAACGGTCACAAAGCGAGCCAGAAGTAAACCCCATCCAGCATATGGGCTGTAATTGAATAATGCATGAAGTGCCTAGCTCAAAGAGAATTCTAATATCGTGGACTACATTTTACTATAGTATTCCGAACTTATGTTGAGCATTGTATGTGGAGACAAAACGTCAGATTAAGAGTGATCTTTAAGCGAAAATGCCAACCTAATCAATGGGAGAGTAAGCGGACAGAAATGTAAAGCCAGAATCACGAAGGAGCATAACATGGTTAAGATCTTCCACCCATGTGCCAAAGTAGCATCCCTTTCGGGATATCTGAAAGATGATCTCCTTTTACGAAAGGCGAATATCATTGAGGTAATGGTTATATTGGATGAACAGCGTGCGCTGTACCGAAACGGAACTCCGAAGGCCGACAGCACACAGACCTTCTACAGGTCAACAAATCTGCTATGGCTGAACACTGCGTTTCTGATCGTCTTTCCACGTATTACGGGAAAGTCAAGCTACTGACCATAGGCTCACCTTGTTGGCATTCAGTGCTCAAGGAAGCTGTGGAAATGCTGTTGGCAGACAACCTGCTCATCCGAGACGTGGGCTTCCATCTCGCTAATTTGTGGACGCCACTTATTTCAGGTCTGCGCTCACAGAGGAATTTTTCTTCTGAGACTTCGCTGCTTCGTATTGCAACACCTGACATCTATTTTAATAGTATCACCTGATTTATACGAATTACGAATTTGATGACTCGGCGCTTGCTACATTCTCATCATAGACGCATACATTTTATCAATGACTGGCTGAACTTTTCCAACAGTCTGTCTGTGACGCATGCACATTTCACTCACAGTGTGTCTTTCAGTCGCATGGTACCATTTCAGGGTATGAAGCGGCACGTTTGGACACTCAGAATTCAGTCATAGGCTTTCCCTGAAGAGAGCTGTAGGGTTATCAGAATAAATGGGGGAAGATAAAGTGCGGATCTTCCATTTGGACACCAAAAAGAGCATGGAATAGTTTCTAGTCTTCCTCCATATATTTACAGACTCTTGGTCGGGTTAATTGCTTCATTCCTATTTACCTTCTGACTCATATCTAGCATATCACGGACAGGAGAATTTTTATATTTCCCACATTTTCACCTATTGTTAGAAATAAATTCTGCTGTTCAGTTTGAAGTTTATTGAAGCTATATTTACGTAACTATGGAGACCATTCACTTGCAGTTTTTCAAATGATAGCGCCATAGTGCCTTCAAGATAGATCTGGAACATTTCGATAGTCATCTTGATGAACAAATCTGTTATATTCAAAAGTCCTTCTCCACATCGTAGAGTCTCTATATGAGCTGATTCCTTGGGTACTTGGCCTTGCCAGATAAGAAGACACACTCCCTTGTTTGCAATCCTGAAAGGTACGGGCAAGCATCGATCGAGATAAAGTGCTTTTCAAAGGATGGTAGAATGATTTAAGTTTAAAATGTAACCATCACCCTGCGTGAACACTGGTTATTGGAAACACGTCGAGGAAATTAGTCAGTAACAATACCTCTATTGCAAACACCTCATTCATAAGTTACAACCATTTTCTGAGATCAGAATTACTGTTTCTGATGTATTCTGCATAACTGATCAATGACAGTTTTGTATAATTCTGTCTTATCTGTTGATGACGATGCAACTTTGTGTAAGCATTGTCACCTATTCCCTTGTTTTTGTACATAATCGTTTAGTCGATCTCTGTTTCCATCGATTTTTGCAATTTTATGAATAATTGTGTGTTTTTTTACGTTTTATGTTATGTCTCCATTTATAATTTTGTCTTTACTAGTAACGATAATGATCCCATAATCAATACATTGTACTCCACAGAGGCCAGGTAGTGTATTTACTTGTTTACCTTTCTCGTGAAGTGGCGCCGTCTGAGCGGTCTAGTGTACACAGCTTGCCGTGTCGCCATGCTTCCACCAGGCAATGAGCAGAATGTCTACACGATCGTCATTTCCAAATTTTGCCTTTAACGCTACAAAGCACAACTGGGCCTCTTAAATCAAGATATATGCACAATTCAGTGAGCATTAATTACAAGACTGTTGGCAGCGTGAGTTGCCTATTTTACTCGGTAACCCTTAAGTAGTCGCCCCTCCTTTTTTTCCATTATTGCTCGCTTGGTGTGCTGCGTACACAGCCGGCCGAAGTGGGCGAGCGGTTCTAGACGCTACAGTTTGGAACCGCGCGACCCCTACGGTCGCAGGTTCGAATCCTACCTCGGGCATGGATGTGTGTGATGTCCTTAGGTTAGTTAGGTTTAAGTAGTTGTAAGTTCTAGGGGACTCATGACCACAGCAGTTAAGTCCGATAGTGCTCAGAGCCATTTGAACCATTGTTTTGCTGCGTACGCTATCTTCCTGATTCGCACTGTAGGGCCTATAATTACCTAAGGGCGACTCTTTTTGGTAGTTGTAGACATACAGTGACTTTAGTTTCCAAAAAAAGAGGATTCAACAAAGAAAGGTTCAGAAACTAAACGTGATAAACAGCAATAACTGTAAATCCAACTGTAAAAAATGGTTAAAATGGCTCTAAGCACTATGTGACTTAACATCTGAGGTCATCAGTCCCGTAGACTTAGAACTACTTAAACCAAACTAATCTAAGGACGTCACACACACCCGTGCCCAAGGCAGGATTCGAACCTGCGACCGTAGCAGCAGCGCGGTTTCGGACTGAGGCGCCTAGAACCGCTTTTTTTGTATTGTTCGTTGCGTTTGATCTGGGCGGACATTACAAGACATCCGTTCAAGTTGATCGTTGATTGCTTTACTCAGTTTTTTTTTATTACAGAGGGCGAGGAGCCCTCTGCCCGAACACGCTGAGCTACAGTGCCAGCAATATTGTTAACTAACTGTACGAAATAATCAGTCTGTTAAAAACCTTTCCTGGAGATGAGAGAACAGCTCTTCAATGAAATCTGATTCTTACCGCGTTACTTTGCACACCCATAAGGAAAGTGTCGTTGTATATATTATAGGAAAATTCTTTCAATTTCGGCAATAAATACTAAAAGAAAGAAATAAAATGATCAGCGAAGGCAAATTTGTCTTGACGGTATATTCATCACTGGAATGTGACAATGCTCTATTGATAATGTTACCCATGGCAAATAATGAAAAGTCAGAGCGAGAAGAACTTTCGTCAACGAGCACCGATATGCCTGAAAGAAAACACTGAGGAGGCGCTATGAGATATCGCTATATGTGCCATATTGTTTCTACTGATTTGGATTCTTCCTCCCTTACATACTTTGTTAAGTTAATTTGAGGGTGCAGTTATTAGACGTGACAGTCAGAAAGAAAACACTGAGGAGGCGCTATGAGATATCGCTATATGTGCCATATTGTTTCTACTGATTTGGATTCTTCCTCCCTTACATACTTTGTTAAGTTAATTTGAGGGTGCAGTTATTAGACGTGACAGTCAGATTCACTGATCAGACATTAAGTTCCTAATCTATGCTCAAATATTTACCAACTTAAATACGTATGCACGTTGTCGCTATTGTACTAGTTAAATCACTGTAGCTACTGCAGTACGACTAATCGATAGCTACGGCGACTAGAAGAAACTAGACGAAACTGCAGGAAGATAACAACAGGAGAATGCTAGCAGTGTTTCCCAGATACGCAGTTATATCACGATAATACTTAGCCACTACCAAATGTGTCCGCGTTTCTTGTGAGGACGAAGCTCTGTCAATACTAAGAATAATAATTCTGCAAGACACCAGATTTCTCCCTTGTCATCGTTCGTCAGAGTGCAGATTGGCCGGAAATTCCAATGTGCCAACGAGTTCAATAATATATTGTTCCTTTTTCAACAGGCGTAACTGATGGGCCAGAACAAGTGATAATACATTGAGTATTGATCACGAAGAAAACATTGAATAACCAACTAGAGGATAACGTTCTGCGAGGCAGGACGTGGAATGTTACGAGTTTGAAGGTGGTAGGGAAATTAGAAAATCTGAAAAGGGAAATTGAAAAGTTCAGTCTAGATATAGTGTGGGCCAGTGAAGTGAAATGAAAAGAAGACAAGGATTTCTGGTCAAATGAGTTAAGTGTAAGATCAGCAGTAGCAGAAAATGGCATAACGGGAGTAGGATTCGTTGTGAACAGGAAGGTACAGTAGAGAGTGGGTTAATGTGAACAGTTCAGTGATGGGATTGTTCTCATCAGAATCGACAGCAAACCAACACCGACACTGATAGTTCAGGTATACATACCAATATCGCAAGCCGAAGATGAAGACATGGGGAACGAGTATGAGGATACTGAATAGTCAATTCAGTATGTAAGGGAAGCTGAAAATCTAATAATCATGAATGATTCTAATGCGGTTGTAGGGGAAGGAGTAGAAGAAAGGGTTACGGGATAATATGGACTTAATACTAGGAATGAGAGAAGGGAAAGACTAACTGAGTTCTGCAGTACATTTCAGATAGTAACAGCGAATATTCTGTTCATTAATCACAAGAGGAGGAGGTATACTTGGAAAAGTCCGAGAGATACCGAAAGATTTCAGTTACATTACATCACGGTCAGGTAGAGATTCCGAAATCAGGTACTGGACTCTAAGGCGTACTTTGGAGCAGATATAGATTCAGATCGCAATTTAGTGTGATGAAGATTAGGCAGAAGTTGAAGAGGCTACGCAGGAAGAATCGATGCAAAAATAACTTGGTTACGGAAGTACTATGGATTGAAGAGATACGCTTGATAGTTTTCTAAGGCCATAGATACTGCGATAAGGAATATCTCAGGAGAAAGTGCAGTTGAAAGGGTAATCACAGACGTTGGAAAGAAAAACACAGGTACAAAGAAGGTAGCTGCGAAGAAACCATCAGTAACAGAAGATATACTTTAGTTGATCGATGAAAGAAGGAAGTACAAAAATGCTCCTGGAAATTCAGGAGTACAGAAATACACATCACTTAGGAGAGGATTAGGAGAAGAATTCTTGGCGGGTGGTATCAAACCATTTAGTAAACTGATGACTCAAAAAAATGATTCTCCTTCACCTTTTGTGTTTCTGGAGGGGACGTTAACCAGCGCTTCGTAAGTGCAGAAAGTTGTTGGTATCGTCCTTTGCCGTCTCTAGTCGGGCAAGTGGATATGATGGGACGAGAAGTGACTCGTGCCACTGCTCAACGAATTCTTACAGAACTACGTGAATAGGGCGAGCAAACATGGCATAACGTATCCCAGGACAGCATCCGCCACCTGGACGATCGACTGGACGCCAGGGTCAGCGCCTGCATTGCCGCCCGTGAACGATACATCGCGTACTGATGTGGGTGTTTCAGCATGGTTCGATATCTAACGCCTCATAACGGCTTATGCTTTTGATCTGTCAATGTAAAAATTTCATGCGCTGCGTTTGCACTATTGCAGTAATAAATCTTGAGTGAATTGGAAACCCCTAAAAGGGTGTAATAACTTTTTGCTGGCGGTGTATTTACTTTACCAAATGTAACCCACGCCAGTTTTACTCCTCTGTTTACTTCATTTGTTTCGTATCTGGTCTTGATAGTCAGCTCTTGTCATCAATAATTAATTATATTAGTATCTATATCCTTGACTTGGAAAATCGGTAATTAAACAGGGCTCTAACACCATTTTCAATGAAAGAAGGAATATTTTCTGTCAGAAAAAATCGAGCTGAAGTTCAATTTCGTTGGCACAACGAAGACAAAACTTTGAAACCGTACTTCGGTAACACGGGAATGGCAACACATTGGAAAAACGTTGGTAGGATGTACTCTCTGTTATCAGAGACATGCGCAAAATATTTGTTTAATTTGTCACAAATTACAGAAGTGTAAACGGATTATGAACTATAGTGGGCCCGCATCTCGTGGTCGTGCGGTAGCGTTCTCGCTTCCCACGCCCGGGTTCCCGGGTTCGATTCCCGGCGGGGTCAGGGATTTTCTCTGCCTCGTGATGGCTGGGTGTTGTGTGCTGTCCTTAGGTTAGTTGGGTTTAAGTAGTTCTAAGTTCTAGGGGACTGATGACCATAGATGTTAAGTCCCATAGTGCTCAGGGCCATTTGAACCATTTTGAACCATAGTGGCATATACAACAAAATAGAGGAATCGAATGAACTTGGAGCCCGACTGAATGCGCCACACGCCGATAAAATGGCCATAAAATCGAGAAGGTTTGCAACAAACATCAAACTGGCATGAAGTGCACCAAATGCTTGCGTATATGAATGAATATTATTTCAGAGAACTGCAAGAGGAAAGTAAGAGTACAGCCATCTACACTGAGGTGACAGTCATGAGATAGCGAAATGCACATATCCACATGGCGGTAATATCGCGTACACAAGGTGTAAAAGGGCAGTGTATCGGCAGAGCTGTCATTTGAACTCACGTGGTTCATGTGAAAAAGTTTCCGACATCATTCTGGACACACGGCGGGAATTAACAGACTTTCAGCGTGGACCGGTACTTGGAGCTATACGTATCGAACATTCCATTTCGAAAATCGTTATGGAATTCCATATTCTGCGATCCACAGTGTCAAGAATGTGCCGAGAATTCAAATTTTAGGCAATATTATTTCACCACGGACAACGCAGTATACGTTAGGATAGTGCGGCGAAAACTGACGCTAAAGAGCTATGGCAGCAGACGACTGAAGAGGGTGCCTTTGCTAACAGCACAATATTGCTTGCAACCCCTACCCTGAGCTCGTGACCATAGTGGTTGGACGTTAGACGACTGGGAAGCCGTGGCGTGGTCAGATGAGTCCCGATTTCAGTTGGTAAGACCTGATGGTAGAGTTCGAGTGTGGCGCCGACCCCACGAAGCCATGGATGCAAACTGTCAACAAAATACTGGGCAATCTGTGGTGTCCCGATGTTCGTGTGGGCTTTCTTTACGTGGAATCGACTGTGTCCTCTGGTCCAACTGAAACGATCGTTGACTGGAAGTGATTATGTTTGGCTACTTGGAGACCGTTTTCAGCCGTTCACGGGCTTCATGTTCCCAGACAACTATGGAATTTTTATGGGTGACTATGAGCCATATCACCGGGCAACAATTGTTCGTGACTGGTTTGAAGACCATTCTGGACAGTTAGAGCGAATGATTTGGCCACTCAGTTCACCGGACATGAATCCCATCGAACATTTATGGCATTTATTGGACATAACCGAGAGGTCAGTTCGTGCACAAAATTTTGCACAGGCAATTCTCTAGCAATAATGGATGGCTATAGAGGGAGCATAGTTCAGACATCGAAATAAGTGTCCAAGGAATAGAAAAGCAACTGGAATCACTCAACAGAGGGAAGTCCACTGGACCTGACGGGATACCAATTCGATTCTACACAGAGTACGCGAAAGAACTTGCCACAGCCGTGTACCGCAAGTCTCTAGAGGAACGATCCCCAGCTCGTGGTCGTGCGGTAGCGTTCTCGCTTCCCGCGCCCGGGTTCCCGGGTTCGATTCCCGGCGGGGTCAGGGATTTTCTCTGCCTCGTAATGACTGGGTGTTGTGTGATGTCATTAGGTTAGTTAGGTTTAAGTAGTTCTAAGTTCTAGGAGACTGATGACCATAGATGTTAAGTTCCATAGTGCTCAGAGCCATTTGAACCAGAGCCATTTCTAGAAGAGCGGAGGGTTCCAAATGATTGGAAAACAGCACAGGTAGTCCCAGTCTTCAGGAAGGGTCGTCGAGCAAATGCGCAAAACTATAGTCCTATATCTCTGACGTCGATCTGTTGTAGAATTTTAGAACATGTTTTTTGCTCGAGTATCATATCGTTTTTGGAAACCCAGAATCTACTCTGTAAGAATCAACATGGATTCCGGAAACAGCGATCGTGTGAGACCCAACTCGCTTTATTTGTTCATGAGACCCAGAAAATATTATATACAGGCTCCCAGGTAGATGCTATTTTTCTTGACTTCCGGAAGGCATTCGATACAGTTCCGCACTGTCGCCTGATAAACAAAGTAAGAGCCTACGGAATATCAGACCAGCTGTGTGGCTCGATTGAAGAGTTTTTAGCAAACAGAACACAGCATGTTGTTATCAATGAAGAGACGTCTACAAACGTTAAAGTAAACTCTGGCGTGCCACAGGGGAGTGTTATGGGACCATTACTTTTCACAATATTTTTAAATGACCTAGTAGATAGTGTCGGAAGTTCCGTGCAGCTTTTCGCGGATGATGCTGTAGTATACAGAGAAGTTGCAGCATTAGAAAATTGTAGCGAAATGCAGGAAGATCTGCAGCGGATAGGCACTTGGTGTAGGGAGTGGCAACTGACCCTTAACATAGACAAATCTAATGTATTGCGAATAAATAGAAAGAAGGTGCCTTTATTGTATGATTATATGATAGCGGAACAAACACTGGTAGCAGTTACTTCTGTAAAATATCTGGGAGTATGCGTGCAGAACGATTTGAAGTGGAATGATCATATAAAATTAATTGTTGGTAAGGCGGGCACCACGTTGAGATTCATTGGGAGAGTCCTTAGAAAATGTAGTCCATCAACAAAGGAGGTGGCTTACAAAAGACTCGTTCGACCTATACTTGAGTATTGCTCATCAGTGTGGGATCCGTACCAGATCGGGTTGACGGATGAGATAGAGAAGATCCAAAGAAGAGCGGCGCGTTTCGTCACAGGGTTATTTGGTAGCCGTGATTGCGTTACGGAGATGTTTAACAAACTCAAGTGGCAGACTCTGCAAGAGAGGCGTTCTGCGTCGCTGTGTAGCTTGCTCGCCAGGTTTCGAGAGGGTGCGCTTCTGGATGACGTATAGAATATATTGCTTCCGCCTACTTATACCTGCCGAGGAGATCACGAATGTAAAATTAGAGAGATTAGAGCACGCACGGAGGCTTTCAGACAGTCGTTCTTCCCGCGAACCATACGCGACTGGAACAGAAAAGGGAGGTAATGACAGTGGCAGGTAAAGTGCCCTCCGCCACACACCGTTGGGTGGCTTGCGGAGTATAAATGTAGATGTAGATCTCTGCGTGGGACTTCCTACGACTTGTTAATTCCATGCCACCTCGAGTTGCTGCACTACACCGGGCAAAAGGAGGTCCGACGCGGTATTAAGGGGTACCCCATGAGTTTTGTCTTCTCAATGTACATTGCGTATACGCGGTGTCTCAAGAGGAATGATCACTATTCAGATATATGATAGTAACGATCATTCGAAGAAAAGAAGCCTAGTAGACATGGGCTCTGAAACGTACACCTTCAGAGCTATGAGCACTTATTCATTTTTGCTACTCTGAAACACATCTCTTGTGCTGAACACGTGCTCCTTGCTCTTATGGTATGCATCTTAGAGCCCTTATTTACTTTTTCACTTCGAATGGTTGGTCCCTCATATCTCTGAATATTGACCATTCCTCCTGAGTTATCCTTTATAAGGCACTCCAGAACTGCAAATGGCTCTGAGCACTATGGAACTTAACCTCCGAGGTCATCAGTCCCCTAGAACTTAGAACTATTTAAACCTAACTAACCTAAGGACAGCGCACACATCCATGCCCGAGGCAGGATTCGAACCGTAGCGGTCGCGCGGTTCTCCAGAACGGCATTCAGGTATTGATTGTGTCATGATATTATGCCTCCTGTATGAAGGAAAAACACCTACCAGCACCTGTTGCAATTCCTTATGGCAAGTTGAAAAAGGACAGAGAGGGGGAGAGAGGCGGAGTGATATATACGTGTGTATGAACCCCTTCCCTCAAAAATATTTCACTTCTTCCTAGCTCCTCTGTGTTACCACAGATTACGTGTCACTGATCTCATTTGTAGTAAGATTCCAGTACAAGCGAGGTGCCTATTTGCTTCCACCACCCTCAGTGCAACGCATAAGTTCTAATAAATGTTCACCAACCTGCACAGAAAGTTGCACGTAGGTCATGAACCCGTGATCTTGAGGCTGTAAGAAACTCTTGGCGAGGAACTGTTATTTTACAAATTATTTAATTTCCAGTCAGTGTGTTTATAAGGGCTGCCACCCGTTTTTTATATTGGCAGAACACGAGAAAGTGCAGTCTTCTATAGTTGTTGTCCCCTGCGCAGAAAATAGCAAATAGGTGGTGAATCCGTAATCTTGAGGCTGTAAGAATCTCTTTACGAGAAAGTGTTATTTTAGAAATTATTACATTTCCAGTCTGTTTGTTTATATGGGATGCCATTCGATTTCTTTTAATGGCAGAACACGAAAAACTGCATAATTACATTCCTTTTTAGAGTCGCAAATGATTTCTATTCTTCAACAAATTAATGGACTGCATATTTCCGTAGTTAGTGTCACACTTTGCTCAAGTATATGTCCAAACAACCATGTTGTTGTTGTTGTTGTCTTCAGTCCTGAGACTGGTTTGATGCAGCTCTCCATGCTACTCTATCCTGTGCAAGCTGCTTCATCTCCCAGTACCTACTGCAACCTACATCCTTCTGAATCTGCTTAGTGTACTCATCTCTCGGTCTCGCTCTACGATTTTTACACTCCACGCTGCCCTCCAATGCTAAATTTGTGATCCCTTGATGCCTCAAAACATGTCCTACCAACCGATCCCTTCTTCTAATCAAGTTGTGCCACAAACTTCTCTTCTCCCCAATCCTATTCAATACCTCCTCATTAGTTACGTGCTCTATCCACCTTATCTTCAGTATTCTTCTGTAGCACCACATTTCGAAAGCTTCTATTCTCTTCTTGTCCAAACTATTTATCGCCCATGTTTCACTTTCATACATGGCTACACTCCAAACAAATACTTTCAGAAACGATTTCCTGATACATAAATCTATATTCGATGTTAACAAATTTCTCTTCTTCAGAAACGCTTTCCTTGCCATTGCCAGTCTACATTTTATATCCTCTCTACTTAGACCATCATCAGTTATTTTACTTCCTAAATAGCAAAACTCCTTTACTACTTTAAGTGTCTCATTTCCTAGTCTAATTCCCTCAGCATCACCCGATTTAATTTGACTACATTCCATTATCCTCGTTTTGCTTTTGTTAATGTTCATCTTATATCCTCCTTTCAAGACACTGTCCATTCCGTTCAACTGCTCTTCCAAGTCCTTTGCCGTCTCTGACAGAATTACAATGTCATCGGCGAACCTCAAAGTTTTTACTTCGTCTCCATGAATTTTAATACCTACTCCAAATTTTTCTTTTGTTTCCTTTACTGCTTGCTCAATATACAGATTGAATAACATCGGGGAGAGGCTACAACCCTGTCTCACTCCTTTCCCAACCACTGCTTCCCTTTCATGCCCCTCGACTCTTATGACTGTCATCTGGTTTCTGTACAAATTATAAATAGCCTTTCGCTCCCTGTATTTTACCCCTGCCACCTTCAGAATTTGAAAAAGAGTATTCCAGTCAACATTGTCAAAAGCTTTCTCTAAGTCTACAAATGCTAGAAACGTAGGTTTGCCTTTTCTTAATCTTTCTTCTAAGAGAAGTCGTAAGGTCAGTATTGCCTCACGTGTTCCAACATTTATACGGAATCCAAACTGATCCTCCCCGAGGTCTGCATCTACCAGTTTTTCCATTCGTCTGTAAAGAATTCGCGTTAGTATTTTGCAGCCGTGGCTTATTAAACTGATAGTTCGGTAATTTTCACATCTGTCAGCACCTGCTTTCTTTGGGATTGGAATTATTATATTCTTCTTGAAGTCTGAGGGTATTTCGCCTGTCTCATACATCTTGCTCACCAGCTGGTAGAGTTTTGTCAGGACTGGTTGTCCCAAGGCCGTCACTAGTTCTAATGAAATGTTGTCTACTCCGGGGGCCTTGTTTCGACTCAGGTCTTTCAGTGCTCTGTCAAACTCTTCACGCAGTATCGTATCTCCCATTTCGTCTTCATCTACATCCTCTTCCATTTCCATAATATTGTCCTCAAGTACATCGCCCTTGTATAAACCTTCTATATACTCCTTCCACCTTTCTGCCTTCCCTTCTTTGCTTAGAACTGGGCTGCCATCTGAGCTCTTGATATTCATACACGTGGTTCTCCTTTCTCCAAAGGTCTCTTTAATTTTCCTGTAGGCAGTATCTATCTTACCCCTAGTGAGATAAGCTTCTACATCCTTACATTTGTCCTCTAGCCATCCCTGTTTAGCCATTTTGTACTTCCTGTCGATCTCATTTTTGAGACGTTTGTATTCCTTTTTGCCTGCTTCATTTACTGCATTTTTATATTTTCTCCTTTCATCAATTAAATTCAATATTTCTTCTGTTACCCAAGGATTTCTAGCAGCCCTCGTCTTTGTACCTACTTTATCCTCTGCTGCCTTCACTACTACATCCCTCAGAGCTACCCATTCTTCTTCTACTGTATTTCTTTCCCCTATTCCTGTCAATTGTTCCCTTATGCTCTCCCTGAAACTCTGTACAACCTCTGGTTCTTTCAGTTTATCCAGGTCCCATCTCCTTAATTTCCCACATTTTTGCAGTTTCTTCAGTTTTAATCTACAGGTCATAACCAATAGATTGTGGTCAGAGTCCACATCTGCCCCTGGAAATGTCTTACAACTTAAAACCTGGTTCCTAAATCTCTGTGTTACCATTATATAATCTATCTGATACCTTTTAGTATCTCCAGGGTTCTTCCACGTATACAACCTTCTTTCATGATTCTTAAACCAAGTGTTAGCTATGATTAAGTTGTGCTCTGTGCAAAATTCTACTAGGCGGCTTCCTCTTTCATTTCTTAACCCCAATCCATATTCACCTATTATGTTTCCTTCTCTCCCTTTTCCTACACTCGAATTCCAGTCACCCATTACTATTAAATTTTCGTCTCCCTTCACTATCTGAATAATTTCTTTTATTTCATCGTACATTTCTTCAATTTCTTCATCATCTGCAGAGCTAGTTGGCATATAAACTTGTACTACTGTAGTAGGTGTGGGCTTCGTATCTATCTTGGCCACAATAATGCGTTCACTATGCTGTTTGTAGTAGCTTACCCGCATTCCTATTTTCCTATTCATTATTAAACCTACTCCTGCATTACCCCTATTTGATTTTGTGTTTATAACCCTGTAGTCACCTGACCAGAAGTCTTGTTCCTCCTGCCACCGAACTTCACTAATTCCCACTATATCTAACTTTATCCTATCCATTTCCCTTTTTAAATTTTCTAACCTACCTGCCCGATTAAGGGATCTGACATTCCACGCTCCGATCCGTAGAACGCCAGTTTTCTTTCTCCTGATAACGACATCCTCCTGAGTAGTCCCCGCCCGGAGATCCGAATGGGGGACTATTTTACCTCCGGAATATTTTACCCAAGAGGATGCCATCATCATTTAATCATACAGTAAAGCTGCATGTCCTCGGGAAAAATTACGGCTGTAGTTTCCCGTTGCTTTCAGCCGTTCGCAGTACCAGCACAGCAAGGCCGTTTTGGTTAATGTTGCAAGGCCAGATCAGTCAATCATCCAGACTGTTGCCCCTGCAACTACTGAAAAGGCTGCTGCCCCTCTTCAGGAACCACACGTTTGTCTGGCCTCTCAACAGATACCCCTCCGTTGTGGTTGCACCTACGGTACGGCCATCTGTATCGCTGAGGCACGCAAGCCTCCCCACCAACGGCAAGGTCCATGGTTCATGGGGGGAGGCAAACAACCATACATTGCTTTAAAAAAGTTTTAACTAATACTGACAGCGGCAGACAACATGTCTGTCCTCCGACACTGCCGAACCAGCTCACTCACTTACAAACTAGACATTGCAAATTAACTCTTAACTGATACATGTCCGTCCTTCGAGGCTGCCGAACCAGTTCTGATTTTACAACCGAACCACTTCGCCCGCCATCCAAGTTAGGGTCAATCCGACGATCACCGAAGTTCTTCGTCTGCGTTTCCGTTTAGCAGTTATTTATTATTCTGCTCTTTATTAATACTTGTGAAATACTGGAATGATAGCACCTATTGAGAGATGCTTTAAATATAAAATGCAAATAAATATGCTTTGTAGTTTGTCTAATCGTAATAATAGAGTACCAGTTTGGCGTGCAACTTCCGAATGCAGCAGCCAATCGCGGAGAAAGACCACAATTTTGGTGGTCTTTCTCACGAAACCCATATCTAACAAGCGGTAGGCCGCGCAGGTTTATCCGAGCGGTCTAGGGCGCTGCACTCATGGACTGTGCAGCTGGTCCCGGCGGAGGTTCGAGTCCTCCCTCGGGCATGGCTGTGTGTGTTTGTCCTTAGGATAATTTAGGTTAAGTAGTGTGTAAGCTTATGGACTGATGACCTTAGCAGTTAAGTCCCATAAGATTTCACACACATTTGAACATTTTAATTTCATCGGTACCTCACGCCACATTACGTTATCTTGCAACTGCTGCCTTCTTAGCTGCTCTAAGAAGATCTTCTTGTACCTAAATATGATGGCTGCAAAGCCAGAAACAATACATCCTGTCGAGACGAGTTTATCGTTCCACGACACTGCTCTTCACGTTGGTCGGAACCCAAACATTATCCAGCGAATACGGAAACGTTGGACTTATGAAGATAATTCTCCACGCCACTCAGTATCTAAACGACACCAAGTGATTAGCTCGTGAGAGGAGAGATACAATTTAGCACTCGGTCGCGCAGAGTCGAATAGCCTCCGCTCGAATCTTGAGTCAGGAACTGAGGTGGTCTGTTGCAAGACATGTATCCACACTGACCATGCAATCACGTCTAGAGCACTACGGACTATCAGCACAGCGACCATTGTTGTGGCTTCATTGACGTAGCAGCAGTTAGAGCAGTACCGACAGTGGTCTCCTTGGTCCTGCGTGCAGTATCATGATGGACGTATACGTGTGTGGAGGCTCTGAGGAAAACGAGTGTTGACAGACTGCATTCGTCATCGCCACACTGGTCCACGACCCGTTGTGATGGTAAGGGGTGTAATTGGGAACAACACGATCACCTCTTGTTCATAAAGATAGCAATGTGGACAGCAAGCTCTACATTTCTGACGTGTTGACACCAGTGGCTGTTCCCTGTCTTCGGGTCTACGTGGCTTCATCTTTCAACAACGTAAGATCGCATGTTGCCTGTGCTTCTTGACTTACGTGAATACCGAGGGTGATCTACTGTTTCCCTGGCCAGAACATGCTCCAGATATCTCATTCTTTGAAAAGATCTTGTCATAGGATCCTGAGAGATGCGATGTACCACATTACGTTTGATGACCACTGCAACAGAGCTGAAACACAATGTAACGACGTGTCCATACCTGTAACCCAAGGTCAGTTCGACTCGACGACCATACACAACGTGCCCCGCGATAGCTCTCCCATCTTTCTAGTACTGGATCAGTTCCTCTACGCACACTGCCGTCAAAGTTGAAATCCTGCCACTCTTGCTTCCCTTAATCTTTGGGTTCATGAGAGACTATGACCCCTTTATTTATACCCTGAAATTTTACCGCTTTATATAAAACCTAGCCCATATGTGAATAAACGAAACCTCAGCAACTTTCTTTTAAGTTTAGGAATGACAAGAACTTTTACAAAACGCAACGGAGTTAACCAAGACAAAACTGGGATATAATCTTGATAACAGACCCCATACAGCTATTAACTGTTCATGTGCAAGATCTGCATCTAACTACGCAAATTTTATTGCTGCCTTTATTCTAAAACACAAAAAAAGCCTTAGCTATTGTTGTAGCAGGTTTCAGAATTCATCTCGATGTCTCCGTCTTCGCTGGCTCGTGCCTCGAAGTTCAACAGCGTAATAAATTTACTTTTGTAGCTGCAAATTTTATTTAATAAAATCCTCATCTTTTCTAAAGACAGCTTATCCCCTCGCGACTTTAAATGCAAGTAAAGTGAATGTAATACGTTCCTAGAACGTAGTTCTTGAGTGTTTACAAGTGGAGGCGTGTAAGACGTGGAACGTTAACAGACCAGACGAAATGAAAATAAGCGCGAAAAATCCTAAATTATGTTCACACCAAATTTAATGGTCAATACTTGAGTACAAGATATCATATTTCATATTCGTTACTATCCGAATACAAAAAAGGTTGCCAAATTTTATGATTAATGCTCAAAATACTATTTGATTAGTGGGACAGTAATGAAATAAGCTGCTTAAAATCGGATGGCTGACATAAAATTGGATTTTGATTCAACAAGTTCTTAAAAGTTAAACAAAGACCTTACATTTCCCACATTAAACTCGATTGTGAAATGTATCATGGAAAGAAATCCCGTGCTGTATTTTGTGTCTGTTCGGGGTGGAAATGCCGCAAAACCTCCCAGTCAGCACAAAAGTGACTACACTAGCTGGCGATGGTTCGAGTATGGAAGCTAGGGAACTGCACCCCAGAAGAGGAAAACAAACTCGACTTGCGGTCGATCTACGAGGGATCAGAGAGGCCTAACACTGCGAAGAGACGGGCGCTGGGAACAACACAAACACGACCAGCGTGAAAGGCTGAACAACTAGCTCGCAGAATCAAGCGCACAGCGCGACGCGAAAGCCAGGTCTGAATTACCGAGCGAGGTGGCTCAGTGGTTAGCACACTGGACTCCCATTCGGGAGGACGACGGTTCAATGCCGCGTCCGGCCATCGCGAATTAGGTTTTCTGTGATTTCCCTAAATCGGTTTAGGAAAATGCCGCGATGGTTCCTTTGAAAGGGCACGGCCGACTTCCTTCCCTATTCCGACGATTTCGATGACCTCGCTATTTAGTCTCTTCCAACAAATCAACCCAACCCCAAACCAGGTCTGAGCAGATCGATTTGAAAGTAAGAACTGACCGTCACTGGAGAGCAACACCTGGATCAGCGGTTCTGCCCATACAACGCTCTGCTCGGCAGTTTGGCTCACAATTTTGCCGCTGCACCCATGACAGGTCATCTGCATCAATACCTGTGTTCACTGACAGATGTGAATATTGTCTTGTTATCAGTATAATAGGTCGTGGCTGTAAAATACTGACAGGAAATATATAGAGAAGAACAGAGAAAATTGTAGAAACCAATCTTAGGAAATATCATTTTAGATTTCATAAAAATGTAGAAACGATTTACTTTAGAAGACAGACTGAAAAGAGGGGATACTTTTATAAAATTTGTAGATTTAGAGAAAGCTTTTGACAGAGTTCATTGGAATACACTCTTTTTTAATTTTAAGGTAGCAGGGGTAAAATACAGGGAGTGAGAGTTATCTACGACTTGTACAGGAAAATTAAAGTCCAGAGAGAACAAATAAAAACTTTGCTGTTCCCGATGACATTTGTAATTCCGTAAGAGCTGGCAAAGAACTTCCAAGTGCAGCAGAAAAGTAAACGTAGTGTCTTCAAAAGGAAGTTATAAGATGAATCTCGATAAAAGTAAACCATGGGCAACGGTGTGTTAACGATTTAAATCAGGTGATCCTCAGTGAGTCAATCTAGGAAACGAGACCCTAAAACTAGTCGATGAGTTTTGCTATCTGGACAGAAAATAATTGACGATTTCCCAAGTAAAGGGCATTATAAAATGCAGACTGACAACAGCAAGACAGCAGTTCTGAAAAAATATATATTTAAATGGTATTTACAAGAAGTGTAGCGTTGTATGGAAGTAAAACATGGACAATAGGCAGTTCAGACAAGAAGAGAATAGAGGCTTTTGAAATGTGGTACTATATAATAATACTGAAAATTAAATAGATGAATCATATAACTAATGAGGAGGTACTGCACTGAAATTGGGAAAAAAAGGAATTCTGCCACAGTTTGACTAGAAGAAGGGATTGTTTGATGGAATATATAGTCAGGCATCAAGGAATCGTTAGTTTGGTAAAGAAAGACTGAAAGAGGACAAGTTACTCTCTCACCTATCTGTCGCATACGGAAAATTATTAAACATTTTATTACAACCTGATGCACCTTGAGCGAGACTCCAGAAAGTTAACGACCTGAGCAGATGTCGATGGAGCCTGGAAGGGCGTTTAAAACATGACGTATTTTTATGATTCTTAGCTCATAGAAACGCCTTGTTGGGAGTTGAAAGCAATTGCGGCGAGTCCATCCCTTAGTAAATCTTGCCGGGCAGGTCCACAGCTGTACAGGGCAGACGAATGCCGGACATTTGCCACGCCGGACATTTGCCACACTTGCCCCTTCGCCAGGTAGCGTGGGTAGCGATCCCTCAGGTAAGGGACGCCTTTCCCCGTACTACCTCTGTCCGCTTTCAAACCGCCATCTCCACATCTTACTCGATACAACCAGTACGTAAGGGGCCTTCTTCTTCGACAACTTGGCCAAATACAGAGCTTCTTTTCCGAAATCGAAATATTTATAACTTTTGGGAAACGAAAACAATACCGACGATTATGTCAGTATGTAATTAGTTCTGCCAAGTGTAAATATAGATTCCTCTGTCTGTACGGTAGCTTCCTTTCACGCTTACTGATTGCGATAGAAACAGTCCATCGGCATGGGAGCAACAAGAAAGGAAGGATGTTACGAGAATGCGAATGCACTCTAATCATTTCTTTTTGATCACTGCATTTGTGCCTACTTTAATTACTACAACTGCATACCCAAAAGACAATAGGGAAAGAATAAATGGGTGTGTGAATGTTTGAAAAGAAGAACGACATACTCCATATTAATTTACTCTCTAAAAACATTAGTTAATAAAGTGTAGCGGGACAATATTCAAAACATGACTGAAAACACGTTCACTAAATAGAGATAAGAACATCTATGATTGACATGTCATCTAAAGTCGACTTACAATTTTAAAATGTTAGAAAAAAGGAAATGAAGTAAAACAGAATGCTACGCTAGTAACGTACGTTGTTGTTCTACATTGTTTAGCTCTGATATTTACAGGGTCACAGAGAAAGCATCTTAGGTTCTGGAGGGAAAAGCTGTAATTGTAATTATCTGCACTACAAAAGAAACAAGAAAGACAACTTAAGGAAAAATAATGTAAGTTCACAATCGACTTTGAAGCAGATAGTTCCTGTGACTTAGTATGGGCAGAGGTTATATTCGACAAGCGGAATAAATTAATAACTGGCTCCTTTTACCGACCCCCTGTCTCAGATGAAAGAGTTGCTGAACAGTTCAAAGAAAACTTGAGTCTCATCACAAATAGGTATCCTACTCATACAATTATAGTTGACAGTGACTTCCATCTACCTTCCGTATGTTGACAAAAAATACATTTTCACACCCTATTGTAGATAGAAAACAACTTCCGTAATTGTTCTAAATGCTTTTTTAAAAATTATTTTGAAGAATTTGTTCACGAGGCCATTCAAATATTAAATGGTTACGAAAACACACTTGACCTCTTAGCCACAAATAATCCTGAGCATCACGACGGGTACAGGAATTAGTGAACACCCAGTCGTAGCGAGGCTCAATTCCGTAACAAAGAAATTTACCCAAAGTAAACGTGAAATATATCTACTTATAAAAGTATCTAAAAATTCGGATGACGTCTTTCTAAGAGATTGTCTCCAATCCTTCCAAACTATGTAAACGAGGACCATATGTGGCTTAAGTTCAAAGAAATAGTATCAACAGCACTCGAGATATTCATACCAAATAAATTAATAAGAGACGGATCTGATCCCCCATGGTACACAAAATACGACAGAAATCTGCTGCAGGAGCACCGTAAAAGGTACGTATAATTTAGACGAACGCATAATGTTCAAGATTGGTGAAGTTTTACTGGGGCTCCAAATTTGGTGCGGATTTCAATGCGAGATGCATTTAATAGTTTCCACAACGAAACTCGCTCTAGAACTGTGGCGGAAAATCCAAAGAGATACTGGTCCCATGTTAAGTAAACCAGGGGAAAGGCTCAGTAAGTACCTTTACTGCGCAACAGCGATGGTAATCTTACTGATGACAGTGCCACTAAAGTGGAGTTAGTAAATGCATTTTCCGAAATTCCTTAACCAAAGAAGGCGAAGTAAATATTCCTGAATTCGAAATGAGAACAGCTGCAAACATAATTTAGAAGTAGATATCCCTGGTGTTGCAAAGCAACTGAAATTACACTGTCAGTGACAGAGGAAATGATCAAATATCTTTTCAAAAAGTCTCTAATGTATAAGAAAAGTAGGTCTAATAAATTTTATTTTAATGTTCTTTAGTAACAATTAATTTTCAGTAGCAAGTTCCTTGCTTTTACTGACTTGTTGAAAGATAATCAACAATTTAGTAAGAAATTTTAATTTTTAAAGGACTATATCTAAATGTACTTAAGTAGATTTACATCTGCTACAAATGTTTGCAGCTAAACTTAAATAAAAAATATTTGAGGTGCCAAAATTGTCAACCTTAGGATCAGATCAGTTTTGGGATGTCAATTTTAGGTGCAATTCAAAGGTTCAATTCCCATTTTCTTTTACAAAAGCTTTTACTATCAGTTTAACAAACCATGATATTTTAGATGATAGTTGCGATTCTGAAGCTTCAGAAAATTGTTTTATCAATTGCAATTATTTAATAGTATGGACATAATATTGGATGGTAGAAAAAAGTTATCTTAATGTGACAACAATAGGGATACTTTTGTGAGGCTTGAAACACTTTTTAATTTTTACATTAAAGGCTGATTCGCATCACACTTTGCACAGGCTTTGGACCTTCAAAATGATAAATGACAATTTTCCATTCTTGCATGTGTAAAATCAGCCTAAACACGCCGAACTGATGTACACTCTATTTACAATTACAGCTTAATATTAGCTCCGATAATGCTGCTTCAATGTTTTGATAATTTTATCTCAGTAATCTGCGAGGACTCAGTGGTCTTCATAGTTTTTAATACATTATTTTTAACGTATTTTAGTCCAGTTTCTGAATATGGGCTTTGGCTTTCAAGCAAGGCCTGATGTTGCCAGTCTCTTCATAATTCTTTACGATTCTCTTTATCCTGTAGTCCAGCTTCAAGTACTTCTTCTTCCTCTTCTGACCTTCAAGATCCATTTCCAATTTCATGTACATGCAGTTTGGGAGCTCTGCTTCCTTTTTCAAGTACTCCACCAAATAATTGATTCTAGGGTGAGTGTTTGCAATAATACTATTTGTTGTGTCACCCTTCAACAGAATTCGTCGTTCGATGCCTTTTTCCGTAACAGTCCCACATTTATATTGCGATATCCTCATTCTCTAGCCCGTTATTCACAAAGTTGTCAAAAAATTGAGAGAACCTTCCGTTATCAGGAGCTTCTGCATGAATCTCAATCAATCCATTGCTTACGTCCTCCTGTTTTACAACTGCCAGCGCTGCACACATGCTGACGTAATGTCTTAAATCCTCGTTCTAGCGGTACTCCTCAGTTAGACTGAGAGTTAGAATTCTCCTCCATACACTCTTCTTCATATGGAAATAGAATCCATTTATTTCAGTTGTTGGAAAAACTTGACGAATGGCCGATATCGTAGCTGCCTCAAAGTCCACCTTTACTTGTTGAGGGCACCATTCGGAGACTGCCTGTTTTAGCAAACGAAACAGACGAACATATGTGTCTTTCATCTTATTAGGGAGCAGTGCAAATACAGTAGGAAGAATGTTTGTTTCTTTATTTGGGCCTCCTAAGTCTGCGTGTATGCTGTAGATCTGTGCAAACTGCTTGCTACATCTCTTAAATGTTCCATCCATAAAAAAATGGGAACATGTTTTTAAACTTTCTTTTCCTTTGCTTCCACTAGAAATCATTATTCTCACCTCTCATCTATCATCTTCCAGAAGAAAACTACTGCCATCTCCCATTTTTAATAGATCTTCATGAAGATCAATTTCATAAGAGTTCTTAGGCTCTTGTTGGTTCCCCCGCTCTTGACTCTATCGACGACGCAGGGTTCTCTTTATAGATTCTGAATTAGGCATCACTGTACCAAAGTCATAAACTTTATTATGTAGATTTCCCATTTCATCCGTGTATATCTTCGATAACTGTGTAGTTTCTTCTCGAGGCCTGCTCTTCGCCCTTTCCACTTTCTTTCTCACTTTCAGAGCCACATCGTTAGGTTGTCCACAGAGATGTTCTAACACGTTCATCTCTTCTCCGTTCCTCGAAAGCAGCTTTCCCTTGCATTGATCCGCTTTTCGGCGTAAGCACATCCATGTAACAACACCTTCTTTAGATTCCCTCCGTTTAAGATATGCGTAATCTTGCCCTTGTTCATTGTAATAACTTTCATACTGATGGTCACATTAGGAACTTCGAAAGCAAACTGGGCGGGCGGGTGAGGAGGAGGAGGAAGAGGAGGGGGGGGGGAGAGAGACAAGGGACCCAACCCTTCAGAGCTGGTAAAATCGTGGCAAATGTCTGGCGAAGCAAATGTCCGGCATGGCAACTGTCCAGACACCGGGCAGACAGTGCATCCCCTCATCGGGACAGGGCTCCAGCAGAACAGTGCCACGATACCTGCCGTGGTGCCAGTAGAAGGCTGGGAAGGGGCGACGATCTATAGGTACATGTCTACACAATGGAGTTGTAAACCAGGCATTGTGTGCAGAGCCACACATAATAAAAATTCACGTTTTTATGTTCGCTGATACTGCAAGAAGGCCAGTGAGCTACTTCCCTTGGTCGCCCCTGTTGTATAAGAAAACTCGGGAATTTCAGAAATGTTTTGAGATAGAATCTTTATTACACCTCATGGCTAGGTCTAACAAGATCCAAGGCACAGGCGATTTATATAAAGATCTTTTAGATGGTATCTGTTCGCTTGTTGCCATGGATTAGAGACACGACTTTGGAGAAAATCATCCTTTTCTCCCTCTGCAAAAACTTAGAAAATTGGTGGTTTCTTTTTTTTTCAGAGGTGCAGGTTTCTTAACTCCTGTCATGGTTCGACATGAGTTTGTGCTGTCGTGTGGGAGGGAAGATTTAGCGTCTCAGGGCCTTGTGATTGGCTCAAGACAGTGTGAAGGCGGTGTCGTTTATGCACTTCGCGGGAAAACGGAATTTTTTCTGGATAGGTGGGAAACACTTGGGTGTGGGACTTTGGTCTGGTAATCACTTCTAGTCAAAGCTCTGTCATGTTTGGATGGTACTTGGTACCTGTCCTGAGACTGACTTCACTTGCGAGTAGTTTGGACTGGGGAGCCTGTGGTGAAGTTATTACTGTACCAACAGTGTGACTTCAAACGTCTCGGACTACTCGTTTTCCGAGGGCACACCTATTCGTTTTAGGTTTACCAGTCTTGACATTTGGTATCCTTGTGCGCTCTGTCATATGAGTTAGCCAAATTGGTCCTTGGTATCACCAGTGTGTCACACACTGAAATCTGCTGTGATTTCGGAGCTCTGGAAGAGTAAATTGCGATCTGTCTGCCTGATCGCTAGACACTGAGATTTTGCCTTTCTTTCGTGGCCGCAGTCGATTCACAGTTGCTGCCTCGACGTCTCACCTCCTCCGCTACACACATCTCGCCAGCTGCAAATCACGTCGCCGCAGGAAGTAAACAGAGTAACGTACAGCCGCTCCGGCGTTGTCAGGACGTACAGATCTCAATGGGACATGCTCTCAGCTGCACCTATGTAGAGAAACACAGTAGATTTGATCAGTTAAAGTCTGTTCAGCGTCAGTTCAATTCAGCTTGCGTTATCCATATTTTTAGGGCCAGAGTACTTGACTCAATGATCGGCAAGTTAAACTGTCTTTGGCAACCAGGCGCCACCTTGTGGAGTGTTTAATCATCTTTTAGTTGTTTAGGGAATGCAACCTCTAACTTGTTTAGTATAATTTTTGTTCTGTTTGGCAAAATAAATGTTGTTAGTATAATAAAATTTGCGATCATTCTCAATTAATTAAATAGTGCAAACAAGTTACCTTTCATTGTGGCGTCCCATGCCAGGATCTCGGATTGATGGCACCTTCTGTGACCTTCAGATCGGTCGCCTAGCTTAGTCATTCAATTTGACGTCCCTTGTGCAGAATTTTGAATTGGTGGCACACTCTATGACCGTCAGATAGCAGATAGTGTAGCACGAAAAGACGCATCAGTGGCCAAAGAAAACGCTATACTGGCAAGAACTGAGACGTGTAAGACAAAAAGGCACTTGCAACTCTCCAAAGGCAAGGCAAAAAAATAGTTCAAGAAACGCAGGAAAAAATGAGGCTGCAGAGCGAATCGAACAGACAGAAATAAAACAGGCCGAAATCTCTTAAGTTAATGATCAGCAGACCCGTCCGGTAAAGCGCCATCGAGAGCATCACAGAAATGACGAAAATGTTTTGCGACTCTCCGAACCGCTATACGAGGAAACACCCCCTGCACATACGTGAATGCAGCTGGAATGTGCTCCTGCAGGTGCGAAACGCGTAATAGAACACGCTCCATTGGCAACACGCAGCATGTCAGAGACCCAGCCGGAAAACAATTGTACACGTCTATGGAGGTCAGAAACGTAATTACGTGAAACAGACAACACGAGGGAATACCGTAACAGTGCACCAGGATCGTTTTGGCACGGATACATGTAATCATGCGCTGCAGACGAGAGAGAAAATTCGTACGACGGATACGTCGAACTTTCGACCACAAACTTTTTTGACCGTCCAGAATTTTCAAGTCTACAAGGAGTCAAACAACGCATTACACCCAAAGACCTGGATGGCACAGTACGATCACGTGCTACTAGAATCTTGGCCACTGAAATACAAGCTCCAGTTTATCTGTGGTTTCTTAGAAGGGTCGGCTGCAGCGCGAAGTTGCGGAGAGTTGTCACTCCTACCAAGAATTTAAGGACGCATTTCTTAGCATATACTGGTAGCAGGACACACAGGAAAGGATAAAACAGGAGATCATGTTAGGAAAAGACTTAGAAGCATTAAGATGCCGCAGTCCTGTCGGATTCTTCGAATCCCTGTCGAGAAGAACCGATTCTTGGATCAACCGTAGAGTCCCAAGGAAATTATAACGCACTGCTACATTAAATTACCTTTATGTTACCAGCAACTGCTCATCGGTAGGTGCAGCGATTCAATCGAAGCTTTCAAGAGTGCGCTGTGTGAACTCGATTACGTGAGCGAAATTCACAATTCGCGAGAAAAAAGTAGAAATGATGACCGCAACTGGCCAGATTCGCCAGAAAGGAATGACGGTGGAGGAAATGAGGGAAAACATCGATCGAATCGAAATCAAACTTCAGACTTCAATGGGAATAACCAGCCCTCATAGGAAAATAGAAGAAGACGAGGAAATTATAATCACAACAACAACTACCGACGAAACGAAAACTGGAGAGAGCAACAGGACTCGAACCAGGGCCAACAGGATTCTAGGGACCAACAACAAAGCAATAGCACGATATACAACGGTCAAGGTAAATGGAATGACCAACGTAACGAATATGTGGAATTGAGGCCATCTAACCCATCGCAGAAAAAATTCAAACAGGAATTTGTACAAAGCCGCTGTGGACTCAGCTCAAAACAATGCCGCAGAAACTATCGGAACGAACGATATTAACCTGTTAGAGTACGAAGATACAAGAGAACTGCTACGGGAAGAGAAGGAGATCATGACACAAACGATTTACCCCCCATCATTCACATCACAGTCGATAAGATCAATCTAACCGGCAATGTGGACAGTGCAAACGAAGTGACGGCGATGTCGGATTCGGCATACAAGAAATGCACTGCGAATTATTCTTGGTCGGCACTCACGCTGAAGAAAACCAGAATCACCGGCGCTCTGAGAGGGAAGCATACAGAAGTGCAGCTACAAACCAGGTTGACGTTCAGTTGGCAAGGGAACACCTTAGAAGCGAACTTTCTGGTCAACCCTTCTTTCGCAATTGAGATAATATTTGGCATAGATTACCTAAATCAACAACAGGTCGTATTGGACGTAGAGCGAGGAAAACTGACTATACACAAAGACGGCGCCATGAAGATTTCCTTTCCCGACCACGCAATACGTGCGCTAATCCATGCCGAATGTCTCAAACTAAACTACGCAGCAAAAAGAGGGGGAGAAAGAAATCAATCGTGGCACCATGAGTGCAGCCGCAACACTCAAGATGTTGAGCAAATTCGACGAGAGTTGCGTGAGGCTATTGACCATATGCTAGGGAATTTAGTAAACATCCCGACACAGGAAAAAGAAGTGCTAGAAGGAATATTAAAGGAAAACGCGGATGTCTTCTACGAAAACCGGAGCAATCCGAAATTTCATGTATGCGTTTCGGGCGCGGGAATACACTAAATTCTTCGTGCCTCCCTGCCAAATCCCACACGCCTACAGACAGAAGGTTTTTCTCGGCTCAAGAGGATGTTTGAAATCATTGAACCAACAAGCTCCACGTACAACAACTCACTGACAGTGGTAGAGAAGGCTGACGGGTCGATCCGTTTGGTGCTCGATTCGTGCCAAATCAATACAATT
The DNA here is from genome assembly GCF_023897955.1 of Schistocerca gregaria. NCBI lineage: Eukaryota > Metazoa > Arthropoda > Insecta > Orthoptera > Acrididae > Schistocerca > Schistocerca gregaria. Next base: position 449,230,884 of record NC_064924.1, read on the forward strand.
ATTGCTGATTATTAAGCCAGAGGCAGATCGTCCGGAAAAGCTGAAGGCACTCCTGCAAAACTTCCATGCTATTACGGTTTTTTCATCTCTTAACTACCAGTCCAGTTTCTGGCAAATTATGCTCTACCCAGACTGCAGGGAATATACGGCGTTCCTTGCATTCGGGAAATGCTATCGATTTAAATGTCTACCGTTCGAGCTAAACGTGTCTTCATCTGCCTTCATCAGAGGACTCGATAGCATCTTGAAGGATTCTGCTAAGCAAAGGATAACCATCTACGTGGACAACCTCTTGAGAGCGGAACCGACGTGGAGAGAACACAGTGCGATCCACAGAGAAATCCTACAGACCTTCAAAGAATGCAGCGTAACCGCCAACATCACGAAAGTCATGCACAGGAACCCCACGAGTTAAATTCCTAGGACATATCATTACCTCGGAAGGAATCACACCAGACCCGGAAAAAATAGAGGCAATTACGAAATTTGCCATGCCAACAACCAAGAAACAACTGCGTGGCTTCTTTGGCGTCACATATTTCTATAAACGATACGTCCATGTGAATAAGTTAGCGACACCGCGACTATAGCAGCTCACAGGAGAAAAGACGCCGTGGGAATAGGACGACGTGGCGGAAGATGAATTCCAAGGCCTCAAAACCGAGCTGATTAATGCGCCAATACTTTCACGCCTCAACTTGGAGGAGGACTTTCGCATGGCGTCAGACAGCTCCTACTTTGAGATTGCTGTAGTGATTTTCCAACAATGTCAGCAAGGGGGAAACATGATGCACAAAACCATTGCTTTTGGAAGCCGAGTCCTCAGCAAGTGTGAAAGAAATTATTCGCTGACTGAGTTAGAAACTTTGGGGGTTGTTTTCGGCTTCGAGAAATTCGGTTTTTTCTTGTATGGGAGAGAAACAGCCTTGGAAATCCTACTCACAGCGAAACTCAGAAACAAAAGTCTAACGAGTTGGGCACTCTTGCTCCAGGAGTATGACTTTTCGATCACACTTGTACCAGGGAAGGAGAACATCATTGCAAATGCGCTCTCACATTCACCTGTGGGACTAGAAACAAGTGAGACCAACCCACTGGAAGATGTTCTATATGAAGAAGGTTGCATTTTAGAATTGTGTAACCTCGAGCCTCAAGGACACCACGAAGGAGAAGGACAAGGAACCAGGTTTATTGGCTCTAAAACAGAGAATGAAAGACAAGAGGGAATCAAAACTGAAGCAGTTTTACTTGGTACGAAAAGGCATTCCGTTCTTTCGAAGTGAGGGAGAAGGAGCGCCCTGGTGCGTTTGCATTCCGGATGAACTGGTGAACAAGATCATTTGGCACACGGACCTGAGTCACGAACATTTTGGACCCAGGAAGTGCTACTTAAAATTACGCACACTGTGCCATTTCAAGAATATAGACAGAAGAATCCGGAGGATTTGGCTGTCTGCAAAGCGTGTCAGAAGTCAAAGCACGTCACTGTGGCAACGCAAGCACCTATATATCACATCATCCCCTCAAAGCTGAAGCACGTTGCAGCAACAGATTTAATGTGCCCACTAGTGCGAACAAATAGAGGATACTGTTACATCATTGTGGTAGCAGAGCTGACATCCAAGTGTGTCACTTTAACTCCCTCAGCAACTGCGAAGTCAGTATAAGAGCATTCTGCACGTTTTCCTCACGCAATTCACCCATGTCGACAAGATCATCCCTGACAATGGACCTCAGTTCCGGTCCGTGAAGTGGGAAAAGATATTGCGAAACACAGAATCAAACCCATATTCTCTTGCATATGACATCCACAATCGTCGCCAACAGATAGAGTGATGATAAGTCTGGGAAACCTTTGCCGTATCGACTGCGCGGAACGACTCACCACCTGGGATGTTTTCCTACATGACTTCCAGTACGTGACGAACGAGTTGTCACATGGTGTCACCGAAGTAGTACCAGTAACAGTTCTCAAAAGCAGGCAACCCACAGATCTCATCCGTGAAATTGTAAATCTTCCTCCGCGAACTCGAGAACAATACCAACAAGTTGTCGACCTTGCACTCAGGAGATTGCATAAGACAGGACTGAAACGCAAAGAGAATTGGGATAGAAAAGAACGCGAGAGAGAGTACCGAATTTGCCAGAAAGTGCTCGTTAGAAGTTTCTGTCTATTTAACAATCAGAAACAGCTACGCCACAAATTCCATTCCATCTATTATGGACCTCTCCGTGTCCGGAGAAACGCTCACTTGAACTCTCTGAGATGAAGGAAATCTCTTGACATCCACCATGTCTGTCATGTAAAGCCATTCGCAGAATAAGTGTATATAATAGATTTATAGATCAGAGAAGTTGCAGTTTGTAAATAGTCTCCATGGATAAACTGTTTAACGTAATTTAATGTTGATATTGTGATCCTTAGCATAATTTTCCTTCTGTTCTATTTCGGTGTTATTTCGTTTGTTTGTCATTTTCATTAGTTTTCACCGTGAGTCCTTGTTGAAGATGATCAAATGAGTTGTGTATTTGTGACATCTTCACGCCAACATTCACTAGCAGGCAACAGATTGTATTACGTCACACAGCCCGATCATCTACAAGCGGAGGTGGAATGTCTCAAGCCAGCGCAAACAGCGAGACTCCACCACAAGCCGGCAACACGCCCTAGCGGCCAATATCCCACCATACCCCTAGTTGAGGGACAAGCGAGTCGCATGGCACCACAGTTGGTGCGTGCACCGAGCCTAACTGACTTACCGGGGTGCTAAGAGTGACATGTCCCATCGACAAAAGGCAAAATAGTCTGATGTCCCACGCCTGCAGGCGCGCGCTCCGACGCAGAGACGAACGGGAAGAATAGGGCTGTCCCACGTCCCACTAGCGCTGAATGGATTTCTGTGTCAGGGGGCGGGTTGCACATCAACGCTGTCATGCCGGTCCCTGATGGCTGACTGTGGCCTGACCAGGATGAGGCCAAGGGTCAAGCTGTGGTCCAGAAGCTGCCAAAGATGCTGGATGCTGCCTAGATGCCAGATGCTGCCAGAGACAAGAGGGAACGCCAGAGACATCTGCCGGCACTTCTGCCACATCATGCGCTGAGTGAGAGGCCATTCTACTCTGATGCAAATTGCTTCAGACCTACTAGTCATGGTTTGCGTGTGTGCAGAAGTGCCGTGCCCTCAATTCATGTGACATGTAAAATATGTCTCCCCAGGGACCCTTGTAGAGAGAGTAATAGGATATCTTTTTGTGTTTTTCATACGTATCAATTGAACCATTTTGATTGTGAGATCTATGTTTTTTCTGCACATTTATTAATGCTGTCAACAATGGTTATGTGCCTGTACTTGTTTTCATGGTGTAGAAAATAATACACAAATTTACACAACTTAGGTAATAAGACAGATTACAAATGTTATTTCCTTGTTCATTGAGAATTAGAGAATATATGTGTTTGATGACTGAGACCAAATGAGTGATAGAGTAGGGGTAAATCAGTGAGCAGAGAATAGTTCATACTTCAGGACATTGTAGATGATTAGGGACATTAGACACGGTGTGAACGGATACATTTCTTTGCTGCAAGGCCTTTTAACCACATATCAAATGTTTAACAGAAGCCTTTGATGTAGCTATGACCCCTGGGTCTAATGTAAAACAATATTGAAATGAGACACTACCCATGCAGAAATCAATGGCAGGTAGGGGGCAGTGAGAGAGGACAAGTTACTCTCTCACCTATTTTTCGCATATGGAAAATTATTAAAGATTGTATTACAACCTGACGCACCTTGAGCCATACTCCAGAAAGTTAACACCCTAAGCAGATGTGCTCCGTGCTTAAACCTTGAAGTATTTTTATGATTCTTAGCTCATAGAAATGGCTTGTTGGGAGTTGAAAGCAATTGGCGGCGAGCCCATCCCTTAGTAAATCTTGCCGGACAGGTCCACAGCCATACAGGGCTGACAGGGCAGCCCGTCATCGGGACAGGGCCCAAGCAGAACAATGTCACAATACCTGCCACAGTGTCAGCAGAAGCCTAAAGGAACACATCCAGTATACTTCTTTCGACATGTTGATATATATTGTCACCAGATTCTGACTCTTAACAATAAATATGTGCTGAGGAAACAAATGTTGGAGATTACTTATTGAACAGCCCTCGTACAGTCAATTGGTCATACAGACAAGTTGTCTGTAAAGGGCCAAAATAACTTGTTCCTTTTGTTTGTAAATAATACTCGGCCTGGTTGGCCAGCTGAGATATTAGGCTCTCACTTTAGTATGGTTAACAGAGAGAGCAACCACTTTAGGATTAACCATTTATTTTATTCAATACCCTTTTAGTGGAACTCATAGCATAAACCACATGTATATGGAAGCTGTACTCTAACACAGAAATTAATAGTTATCAAATTTAGAAAAAATTACACCAAAGGACATTGGAGAAAATTTGGAAAAAAAAGCCATGCGCTGAAATCACGTTATGTACTACTTATTTTACATAACGCCAGTTAGCACGGCCGTGCCTCGGGAAGACGTTTCCACAGAGCCAGTTTAGTAGTCAAAAATACACAGCAAAATGACTTGAATGAGATCACATCAATTGTTCACAAAAACTACTTCACTGACGATGATGGATAACCAGGATCGCAAGTAAGAGAACAGCAATTTTACACGTAAACTCTAACGGTATGGCTGTAATTGAATGCTCGTCATAATTTCCGGGAGTAGGAGCACAAGTCATCTACCAGCCGATCAATGGCTGCAATCAGTTGAGCAGATCCACCAGTCACCCTCGTTCTCAGTACTTTGGAACTAGCTGATATCAAACCAGCCCGGCGCCACAGTGAACATTGGCGTCTTCCGAATGATCCAAATCCAAGTACAAGTAGGTACACAAACAAACCACAAAAATAATGTCAACGTCGGCCGCCTTCAGTAATCAGGTGAACAGATGATCATGCAAGCAGCTCTGAATAACGTTCCAAATGCAGCAGCGAGCCAAGGATCTTATCGGCCACGACGTTATGGCACTTGCTACATGCCATCCCACACAAAATGCTAGACACCCGATCACTGAGAGAGAGAGAGAGAGAGAGCAACAGTCCACGCGGTCGCGCTTAAATCCACATCATCGTCACTGCGCTTCCCTCTGGCTACAGAAAATCGCTCTGACTCAACCACAGCCAGTGATGCTGACAACCAGCGGGATCTATCGATACTGAATCAAGCCACAATGTAGCAGCACGGCACATAAATGTTTTAGGGTCAATAGTAGTGGATTAAGGTAGGAATAGTTGCGCGGAAAAGTTAACTGAGGAGATGTATTGTTTATTGTTTGTGATAGTTTTAATAATAAAAGTATACCCTTGAATTAGCTTTATTCATTGCTGGGAGACTGGTGGCGGACCTTAATGTTTTATTGGCCCCTGCTAATCTTCCACGTCCTGCATGCAGTATGCTGGGTGCATCTGTTGTGTAATAGGGCACAGCACAGGTGGTGATCAATTGCGTTTACGCAATACAAGGCAGGTTACTGTACTCTGGCATCCATAGGTCGCAGAGACCATGTGTACAAGAACAAAGTGACAATGCCACTGTTACCAACTTGTACTATTTCAACACATAGCAGTCAGAAGTGAAGAATTATATGTGTTTGGTATACGTATGTGGTATAACGTATCGATACCACCCCACGGGCCCCAAAGTCGGTAACAGAACTGCAAGTTTCTGTCAGACGTCGACAGCAATCGTGCGAGATCCAATGGACCCAATGGAGCATGCCTGCTGAGCCACAACTTTAGCGGCTCCATACCACTGGCGAGCGCCGTCTGCCGCCGCGGCTTAGGACGGCCCGAGGCATTCAGTCAGTCCATTCGCATTCAGAGCCTGTTCGCTACGTGACGTTACGCACACGCCACCTAGTTGCGGCTTCGACACCATCGTTCGTGCTTAGTTCAGAGAGCCTTATGCTTGCTGCTACTGCATCAGCTGGCCTTTGTTTCTTGAAGCGTTAATTGTGATCAGTCTTCGTACGCTTGGAGAAACACAAGTTAAGTAAATATTCTGTTTCCCAAGTTAACTTGTTCGCTAACCATTTTTGCTCCTGTCCAGCTATCCTAAGGTGACAGCTGCCCCACAGCTCTGTAGCCAGCCTCTCCTTACCGTTATGTACGAAGTACGCTACTGGCCATTAAAATTGCTACGCCCAGAAGAAGTGCAGATCATAAACGGGTATTCATTGAACAGATATATTATACTAGAACTGACATGTGATTACATTTGCAAGCAATTTGGGTGCACAGATCCTGAGAAATCAGTATCCAGAACAATCACCTCTGGCCGTAATAACGGCCTTGATACGCCTGGGCATTGAGTCAAACAGAGCTTGCATGGCGTGGACAGGTACAGCTGCCGATGCAGCTTCAACACGATACCACAGTTCATCAAGAGTAGTGACTGGATTAATTGTGACGAGCCAGTTGCTCGGCCACCATTGACTAGACGTTTTCAGTTGGTGAGAGATCTGGAGAATGTCCTGGGCAGAGCAGCAGTCGAACATTTTCTGTATCCAGAAAGGCCCGTACAGGACGTGCAACATGCGGTCGTGCATTATCCTGCTGAAATGTCGGTTTTCGCAGGGATCGAATGAAGGGTAGAGCGACGGGTCGTAACGCATCTGAAATGTAACGTCCACTGTTCAAAGTGCCGTCAATGCGAACAAGAGGTGACCGAGACGTATAGCCAATGGCACCACATACCATCACGCCAGGTGATACGCCAGTATGGCGATGACGAATACACGCTTCCAATGTGCGTTCACCGGACGCGACCATCATGATGTTGTAAACAGAAACTGGATTCAACCGAAAAGATGACGTTTTGCCATTCCTGAACCCAGGTTCTTCGTTGAGTACACCATTGCATGCGCCCCTGTCTGTGATGCAGCGTCAAGGGTAACCGCAGCCATGGTCTCCGAGATGATAGTCCATGCTGCTGCAAACGTCGTAGAACTGTTCGTACGGATGATTTTTGTCTTGCAAACGTCCCCATCTATTGACTCATGGATCGAGACGTGGCTGCACGATCTGTTACAGCCATGCGGATAAGATGCCTGTCATGTCGACTGCTAGTGATACGAGGCCATTGTGATCCAGCACAGCGTTCCGTATTACCCTCCTGAACCCACCGATTCCATATTCTGCTAACAGTCATTGGATCTGGATCACCGCGAGCAGCAATGTCGCGATACGATAAACCGCAATCGCGATAGGCTACAATCCGACCTTTATCAAAGTCGGAAACGTGATGGTACGCATTTCTCCTCCTTACACGAAGCATCACAACAACGTTTCACCAGGCAACGCCGGTAACTGCTGTTTGTGTATGAGAAATCGGTTGGAAACTTTCCTCATGTCAGCACGTTTTAGGTGTCGCCACCGGCGCCAATCTTGTGTGAATGCTCTGAAAAGCTAATCATTTGCATATCACAGTATCTTCTTCCTGTCGGTTAAATTTCGCATTTGTAGCACGCCATCTTCGAGGTGTAGCAATTTTAATGGCCAGTGGTGTAGTACACAACAACATAATTTCAGCGAAATAATACTACGCGCTTGTGTGGTCAACTTCAAGACGGTGCAGATTATTCAATGTCCTGCCTCGCATTGCACGAATGTGTGTAGACATGGCTGGTAGCGTCGTAAGAGAGTTTCCTGTCCCTTAGTGCGCCATTAAGAGTGCGAGTCTTTGGCGGTCTTTCACCCGGCGGCCAGCGGCCACCTGACCCCGCACGCACGACTCTGCGTGAGGCGGCTGCGTGCTGCTGGCCACTGGCCCTCGGTACGCCCACAATGCGCCGGACGCAGTCGCCCCGCCGCATAATGAAGCTGGTTTCTGACTAATTAAAATAAAGCCACGGTCCGCTGCCGCCGGTAATTTATAGAGGAGCGTCTCCGGGGTACTCAGTCTTCACTTTTGCTGAAACACGGCACGGCCCGCCGACGGCTGCCGACCCGCGTTTTAATGGCTCCGGTCGGCTAATCGCCTCGAGGCGAACGCAGCCGGTGCTTACGCCAAAATCGAGCAGCGAGTTGTGGGAAACCTCGCCGCAGATAAATTTTTTAAGTCACGCCTTTATAAAGACGTGCGTACAAGATGTGCAATGAGATGACAAAAGGCACGCATATACGAAGTGCAACAATAAAGTAATGAGACTGATGTGAAAAAAAAATGTTGCTTACCGTTTCAGCCAAGTTTAGTGTTGTCTCCTTCAAAGTAGTTCCCTTCTGATTGCACACACTTTTTCCAGCACTTCTGCCATTGATGGTAACATTTCTGGAACTCATCTTCTGTAATATCCTCCAAGACCCGCGTCACAGCTTTTTCGACATCTTGTGATGTTTTAAAAATGTTGTCCCTTGACCGCCGTTTTGACTCTTGGAAATAGAAAAAAGGCGCGCGGAGCGATATTTATAAAGACGTGCGTAGTACAAGATGTCCAATGAGATGACAAAACTCACGTACATACGAGGTGCGACAATAAAGTAATGAGACTGATGTGAAAAAAAAATGTTGCTTACCGTTTTAGCCAAGTTTAGTGTTGTCTCCTTCAAAGTAGTTCCCTTCTGATTCCACACACTTTTTCCAGCACTTCTGCCATTGATGGTAACATTTCTGGAACTCATCTTCTGTAATATCCTCCAAGACCCGCGTCACAGCTTTTTCGACATCTTGTGTTGTTTGAAAATGTTGTACCTTGACCACCGTTTTGACTCTTGGAAATAGAAAAAAGTCGCACGGAACGGTATCTGGTGAATAAGGTAGCTGCGGTAGTACTAAAATTTGTTTTGAGGTTAAAAATTGCTGTACTGACAGAGCAGTATGCGATGGCGCATTATCGTCATGCAGAATCTAATTATCAGCAATGTTGGCAGGGGCACGAAGAACTGTTTTACGAAGTCTTTCTAAAATTTCTTTGTAGTGATATTGGTTAACTGTTTGTCCAGGAGGCACTCACTGTTTATGAACAATTCCCTTGGAATCAAAGAAGCACCCAAGCATACATTTCGTTTTTGACTTTGACATGCGAGCTCTTTTTGGTCTGGGTGATCCCTTTGGGCACCTTTGCGAACTTTGGCGTTTCGTCTCTCGTACTGAAAAAATCAACTTTCATCACCAGTGATAACACCGCTTAACAATTCTGGATTGATTTCCGTTTGCTCTGACAGATCGGCTGCCACCTTTTTCCGAGTTTCTCGCTGTTGTGGTGTGAGACTTTTGTGACCATTTTTGCACAGATCTTTCTCATACCAAGATCTTCAGTTATTATTAGACGAACCGTTTCTCGATTGATGTTCAGTTCTTCTGCAATCATTTTCACGGTGCTCTTCGATCAGATAGTACGAGTTCACGCACCCTGGCCAAGTTGATATCCGTCTGTAAGATTGATGGTCGTCCACTGTGGTCTTCAACGTTCGTTCTGCCTTCACTAAACATTTTATGCCAACGAAAACTTGAGGTCTTGACATAATCTCCTCTCCAAAAGCCTTCTGTAGTTTACCGTAAGTTGTCGTCTTGTTTTCACCCAATGTAACGCAAAAAGAAATGGCATACCGTTGCGCAATATTATGCGATCCCATTTTCCTCGACGAGAGACACAAACACATGTTAACCTATTACAGCACAACTCACGAATGAGCAGTTGCATCGATGGCCTGCTTGGACTAGAAGCAGCTTATAGACCAAGGTCAAAGACATGTGTGCCTACACAAGCCTGCAGGGTTGCCACATCTCGGAAAGAAAAATCAGTCTCATTACTTTATTGTCGCACCTCGTATGCAGATGGCGATAGTATCGTATACACAAGGTATAAAAAGGGCAGGAGTTGTTGTTTGCACCCAAGTGATTCGTGTGAAAAAGTTTCCAAGTATTTACGGCTGTGCGATGGGAACTGAAGAGACTCTGGACGTGGATTGGGAGCTGGAGCTAGGCTGATGGGACATTCCATTTCGAAAATCGTTAGAGAATTCAATATTCCAAAATCCACATGTCAAGAGTGCCGAGAATACTAAATTTCAGGCACTACCTCTTACCACATGCAAAGCTGTGGCCGACGGCCTTCACTTAACGGCTCAAAGCAGCGTGAACTCAAGTTAATCATCGGAGGTTTATACCGTCCACCCGTTTCCGCTGTAGCAGTTGAACAACCATCGGTAGCGCGCCTAATTACCGTGACCACACAATACCAGTTGGAGGAGATTTTAACGTGCAGAGCCTAGATTGGGATGTCTATGGATTCGTTGTATCGCGAAGAAGTTCTGAACACCCTCTCCGAAAATTGTCTTGACCAACTAGTGCGACAACCCACACTTAATGGAAATTAATGCGAGTAACATCTTGTGACTACAATTATGTCTGGCATCAAACGACAGTGGCATTATAGAGACAGAGATAAGCGATCACGATGTCATTAGTGAAGGCAGCAAGAAGGCTAGAAGCGTTTGTAACCGGGGAAGAGCAGATAAACATCTGTTTAACATCATACTTAGACAATGAACCGACGTCATTCCGTTCCAGTATGACGGATGTAGACGAATTATGAGCCAGATTTAAATTGTTTCTAGTTCAGGTTCTGAAGAAGTAGGCCCATATGCATATTAAATGGATTAAGGGCAAAAACAGGTCCACGATGGCTTATTAACAAAATTCGAAAAGTGCTGAAAAAACGATGTTGCACTCCTGGTTCATAAACGGACTCAGAAATATCAAGAGGCAGAAGTTAGTAGGAGAAATAACGTTGTGAAAGGCACGCAACAACTTAGCGAAAACTCCTTACTAAGAACCTTAGAAAGTTTTTGGTCCTTCTTAAAACAGCTAAGCTGTATTCAGTCTCTTGTCTACCTTTCTGGTGTGGCGATAGAAGATTGAAACAGTGATGCGGAAATTTTAAATGTCATTTTTGAACATTCAGTCACGCAGGAGTATCGTACGGATGTTGACAACTGCAGTAACTTCCGTATGGTGCCTGGTGGGTGGGATGGGGTGGGGGGGGGGGGGGGAGAGGAGGGGGGAGGGGTGTCCTGGAGCTCTTGACCGGACGCATAATTTTTTTTTTTTGTAGATATGTTGTTTTTGCAGATCTTAGGAGTTAGCTTCAGCAATGGCAAACTTACTTTTGTAACATTTGTAGACAAAGAGAAAGCTTGCGAGGTGCCGGGGCTAGCAGTGTATTTAACACTAAATTCTTCTCGAATCTTCATATGGAAATGATGCTCTAAGCCCCCCTTTTCTAAATCCTACTTTTGCTGTTGCACATGGATTAAGAAGAAACGCGAACTGACTGTAATCGACCCTGCAAGTGGAGTAGAAGAGTTTGGCATCTGCAATAATTTAATTTGATAGACATTAATTAAATAAAGGAAAGTTTCAGTAACGTAGTGAGAAATGACAGGGTTGCTCTACCGATTAACAGAATGAAAGTTCTGTCCAAAATAACAATTTGATTTAATATGACTAAACTCAAAATCATAAACAAAACATATGAAACATTTACAATACATCAAAATGGATCAAATTGGATACTCAAATAAATGCTGTGAAGGTGAAGTTGTCCATAAACTAGATTGTGACATTTATGACGAAGTGGTATGTGGAGCCAATCCCTTGCAACTCAAATCTTAAGAGAAACACCCAGCCAACTCAACATTAATTGCTGCTACGGTAGTGATAACTCAGACAATGAACACCCAGACAGAACAAAGTTAGGAAAGACGAACAGGCGCGCTCTGCTTAGTTCTGATTATCACAGTGCAAATTCCCTAATCTGCCGGTGCTGCGGACATACATTACCAAGCTGTCTTCTTAACTGCAAGGACACGATCTGGCGTACAGGAAGCGATGGTTGGTTGCATTGACGTCCCGTCGTGGTGATGATAATGTCGCGAGTATAGCCCGAAACAAATTGTCCTGGTCTGGTTGTTCCAGACTAAAGACTTCTTATCAATACAAATGCGCCTCTGAGGGAGACGAATAAGGCCCGCCACACAATCACTGAAGGTACAGTGATTGATTTTTAACAAGCGAAGTCACACAGTAACTCCGATACAGTCAACCTTAGCCAAAACTGCCCAAGACAGACAACATAGGCCGCTTGTGCGCAGAACGCTCAATTGCCAACTGTACTCTGAAAGTTACACTGAAGTCAAAACTTCAGCAACTTCGTTAAACAGTTACAATCAAATGAAAGTATATTAGACAGCCAACGGAAGGCAGGCTGTCCAGAGCAGCAAGAGCTCAGTCTTGTAACCTACTCCGACCGAAAGGCGAGAGCCGAGTCCCACAAGAGCACCCGTACAAACCGAACACAGAACATTCCCGCCCCCAAGACAGTGGGCGTGATTAAACGTTCCAATCAGCAACTCGAAAACCGGAGGAAAATTCCACTCTATTGCCGAAGCAATACCATTCCACCAATGGAGATTCTTGGCGCCAATTTCTGCGCCGATTTCGCTACGTCACGGAGCTATGCCCTGAGTAAGCCAATCAGAGTTAGGATTTTGCAGAAAACGCGGGAATTCTGCGAAGTAACGGAATCTCTAGCCCAGCCGCTCCTTCAGGCCCCTGCGGGCGTGTCTCCGCCGCTATTATGACAATGTCGGCGTCTGGAAAGCATTCACTCGACTCCCTGACACCCGTCGGCTTAACCCTTTCGAGATCAGCAGAACCCGCCTGTCACTGGACCACCCTGGTAACGAGAGACACTGCGTGGGAAGTCCGCGTGTGAAGGAATAGCAACTTTTCACCGCATGCAATTAGAGAGGAAAATCGAATTACTCAGAGTAAGATAGAAATATGAGAGGGAGCTTCTGCCACCTCTCAAGCTTTTGAAATTCTGAAGGTAATAGAAGTAAAATATAGGGACAGAAAGGCTATTTATAACTTGCACAGAAACCAGACGCCAGTTATAGGTATCGACGGGCAGTGGTTGAGAAGAGTGTGAGGCAGGTTTGTAGCCCATACCCGATGTTTTCAATTGAGCAAGCAGTAAAGGAAACCGAAGAAAAATTTGCTGAAGGTTAACTGGGTAGATCACGTAACTAATGAGGAGGTACTGAGTGGAATTGGAGAAACAAGAAATTTGCAGGGCAGCCTGACTAGAAGAAGGGATCGGTTGATACGACATGTTCAGCGACATCAGTGAATCATCAACTTAATGTTAGAAGTATGTGTGGGGCGCAAAAATTGCAGAGGAACACCAAGAGGTGAATATAGCAAGCAATTCAGAAGTATCTAGGCTGCAGTAGTTGTTCGGAGATGAAGAGGCTTGCACAGGACAGAGTAGAATGGACAACTGAAACGAACCTGTCTTCGAACTGAAGACCACACGTTTTTACGTACGAGTTGTGTTCAAAAAAATGCCGGGAATTCTTGTTTTTTGAAATACTTTGTATTTTTTGGCTAATACAACATTATACCCTTCAAAAGAACATCCTTTTTGTATTATACGCTTGTGCTAGAGCTTTTCCGGCTGCCGAAACACTTCTGGAACTCGGTTTTTGCGATAGAATTTAGTTCCCCCACCAACGCTTTCTTAGTCTCTTCCATCCCTATATAGAGACAACCTTTTCAGATTTTTTTATTTTAGTAAACAAAAAAATGTCTCATGAAACCCCAAATTGTATCGCCACAAAGCCCAGCTTTATCTAACAATAATAAGAATAATGATTACTGTATTATTATTTTATCATCGCTTCATGCAAATGGCGCTTAACTTGTAAGTGGTACTCCTTATTGATTGTTCGATCTTGCGCCAATAAGTATGCCGTTAAAAGTGAAGAATACAATGAGCCTAATTTTTGTTGTCTTGGTAAACAAGAATACATCCATTGAGACGACTGGACTTGGGCGTCCAAAGAGTTCGTTATCTTCAACGTCTACACGACCATCTTCAAAACTCTTTTATCATGCGAACATCACTAAAAGCAGTACCTTACATTTCTAAAACTGTACTTTATTTCGTTCTTAAAGCAAATTGCCTTCCTCTTTTTCGAGATGAGGCGGTTATGATACGAATAGTCGAACGGATGTCTATGGAGGGGTCATACAAACATGTAGGTCCTGAAGACGGCAGCAACCTTTCAGTAGTTGCAGGTGCAATAGTCTCGATTACTGACTGATCTTGTCTTCTAACATTAGGCAACATGTCATTGTTGTGATGTTATTAAGAACAGCTGAAAGCAAAGGGAAACTATAGCAGTTGTATAGAGCTATACTGCTCTACTGCATGACTTAGTGATTATGGCATTGGCTGTCCGGGGTGGCCGAGCGATTCTAGGCACTACAGTCTGGAACCGCGCGACCGCTACGGTCGCAGGTTCGAATCCTGCCTCGGGCATGGATGTGTGTGATGTCCTGAGGTTAGTTAGGTTTAAGTAATTCTATATTCTAGGAGACTGATGACCTCAGAAGTTAAATCTCATAGTGCTCAGAGCCATTTGAACCATTTTGATTATGGCATTCTCCTGTGTAAAATATTCCGGAGATGAAATAGTCCTCCATTCGGATAACGATGAGGGGACAATCACTAGCACATTGTTGTCAGGAGAAGCAAAGCTGTTGTTCTACGTGTCGGCGTGTGCAGTGTTAGATTCCTTAAGCGGGTAGGTCGTTAGATAACTTAAAAATGGAACTCGATATAGTGTGAATTAGTGAAAAGCAGTGGGAGGAAGAATGAGACTTCTAGTCAAGTAAGTACAGAGATATCAACATAAAATACACTAGAGGTAGCGCAGGAGTAAACTAACAACATACAAGAAAATAGGAATGGGAGTAAGCCACCACGGAAAGCTTAGTGAACGCATTGTAGTAGCCAAGACAGACACGAAGCCAACACCCACCACAGCAGTTCAAGCTTATACGAGTATGCCTACCGTATCTGTAGTCACCGAGCGAGGTGAGGCAGTGGCTAGCACACTGAATTCGCATTCGGGAGGTCGAAGGTTCAAACCCGTGTCCGACTATCCAGATTTAGGTTTTCCGTGATTTTCCAAAATCGCTCCAGGCAAATGCCGGGATGGTTCCTTTGAAAAGGATACGAAGGATTTCCTTCCCTCCGGCCTGGGTGGCCTAGCGGTTCTAGGCGCTGCAGCCTGGAACCGCGCGATCGTTACGGTCGCAGGTTCGAGTCTTGCCTCGGGCATGGATGTGTGTGTTGTCCTTAGATTAGTTAGGTTTAAGTAGTTCTAAGTTCTAGGGGACTGATGACCTCAGAAGTTAAGTCCCATAGTGCTCAGAGCCATTTGATTTCCTTCCTCTGCTAAACACTGTCTCAGCTTGTGCTCCGT
This sequence comes from Schistocerca gregaria, assembly GCF_023897955.1. Taxonomy (NCBI): domain Eukaryota; kingdom Metazoa; phylum Arthropoda; class Insecta; order Orthoptera; family Acrididae; genus Schistocerca; species Schistocerca gregaria. Next base: position 449,246,232 of record NC_064924.1, read on the forward strand.
CTCGAATGACCTCGATATCGACGGAATGTTAAACCCGATCTTCCTTCCTTCCTTTCTGATTTTCCATCCGTAGATGACGAAGAGGTTGTTTTAAAAAGAGTGGAAGAAGATTGTATGCGTGGAGGAGACCTAGAACGACTCGAAGCTTAAAGTACATTACATAGAAGACAGAGATTTCTAACCCTATTTTACAATGTAAATTTTTCCAGGGTCAAACGTGAACTCCTACCACAATTTAGTTGTCGTGAACTGCAGATAAAAACTGAAGAAACTGCAGATAGAAGGTGAGACCCGATAAGTTGAAAGAGCCAGAGGTCATTTGGAGTTTTAAAGGGAGCGTTAAGCAGTTGTCTGAAGTAGGTTGAAGGGACACAATAGAAGACGAATGCGTAGTCTTGAGAGAGGAAATATTGAAGGCAATAGGGATCAAATAGGCAGTAGAAATGCTTGGGTAACGTACGATGTATTGAATCTAGCTGCTGAAAGGAGAAAAATCCCGGTCTTGGCACAAATTTTCATTTGTCGCTCCAGTCTGCATATATATATATATATATATATATATATATATATATATATATTTGAGGCTTGAAAAGATCTATGGAACCATATAGTTTCATTTGATTAAAAGCACCTATGCCTGAGTTTCAGGCAGGAACCACCATATCATTCGATGGCGAGACGCTATTCCAACAAAGCTGAAGAGCCTCAGCAATGCTGTTCAAGTTCAGGAGTAATACCAAGTGGGATGAGGCACGAATGACGAACGGAATTTGGACTGAGGAGGAAGGCATGCTAGGGTAGTCCGCGCGTTTGTGCAGAGCCACTGTGCCAGGGTGGCGTAGTGAACAGACTTGGCTTCAAATCCCAGTCTGGGTACAAATTTTCATTTTCGCTTCAACCTGAGACTTCAAAAGATCTTTAGAATCATATAGTTTTATTTGAAGTAGACAAAAACGGAATTCGTAGGACTACAAAAATTGACAGAAATTGCAAAACTGCTAAGCAGCTATTGCTAGAAGAAAAATGAAAATCTGTAGAAGATTGCATGGGTTATGGGAAAGATAGCTGCACTGCGTAGGGAATTTAAAGCGACCTTTGGATAAAACAGAAGTATCTGTATGAATTTTTAGACATGAGATGGCTAGCCCGTACTGTGCAAAGAAGGGAAGGCTGGAAGGAGAAATGAATAGACGTTCTGTGTAATGGAAACAAATTTTAAGACAATTTTACAGAAAGAGACACTGAAGTAAATGAAGGTGAGTTGGGACATATGAGTCTTCGAGAAGAATTTGATAGAGCTCCGCTGGAGTAGACGAGCCGGCCAGTGTGGCCGAGAACTTCTAGGACCTTCAGACTGGAACCGCGCGACCGCTACGATCGCAGGTTCGAATCCTGCCTCGGGCATGGATCTGTGTGCTATCCTTAGGTTAGTTAGGTTTAAGTAGTTCTAAGTCTAGGGTACTGATGACCTCAGATGTTAAGTTCCATAGTGCTCAGAGCCATTTGAACCATTCTGAGTAGACGAAATTCCCTCAGAATTATTCAGATCCTCGGGAGAACCATGACAAAACTTTTTGAGAGTTTTAAAATACAAGAATTTAAAAATTTTTAAAATCCACCATTTGAATTATTTAATAAATGACAGAACAATGCATTTTAATACATGTTTTGGGGTGGCGTCACCTCACAACCTTTAGCTACTAGCCGTCTCTACTACAGACTGTGAAAATCTCGAGGTGAAGCTCCGCCTTGAGCAAAACACAAGTATGTCTTTCCTACTATTTCCAAGACGTGTTTTGCTGAAGTTTCAGCTTCATCAGTGGACTTTTATTTTCTTTCTCTTAAACAGGAACAGTGCTCTTTATTACTTGTACACATATAAATTTGGGTTTTTACGACAGTATTTACAAGTTTGAAGACCAGACAAAGTTTTTTTTACCACATGAAACCTTCCCGTCTAATATTGGATGTACGTTTGCTTGCTGACTGAACGCTGCGTCTCTTAAAATCTTTTAACTGCTGCTCTGTCAAGACTTCCTGCTGATTATTACGACGAAACATAAAATGTGTTGTCGCCGTGGCCCTCAGTCGTTACCTGAAATTATTAAGACTGATTCTTACCTTTAATTATTTATACTGGATCGCCATCTGACTGCTACAGCAAACTGTGGAATGAATATACTTACTTCTCTTTAACATAATTATAAGCTGCTGGTGGAGTTTCATAATACTTTGTGACTGGAATTCTTTAAGTTGAAGTTAATTTAGATTTGATAAAAGCTGAAGCTCAGTTTAGACTTTTCTTTTAAGATAACAATAAATTCCGTAAAGCATTTACGTGAATGATTTTGGGATAGAAAATTCTTAATGCATTTAATCTGGTAGAAGTTAACTATATTCTGAGAACGATCTTGACAAACAATTACAAGGGGTATAGTTCTTTACAAAAATTCTTAAAAAGTAGCGTTGCGCTACATACCTAATTTTCCATCAAAATTACATAACTATATTCTGAGAACGATCTTGACAAACAATTACAAGGGGCATAGTTCTTTACAAAAATTCTTAAAAACTAGCATTGCGCTACATATAGCGAGTGGCTGGCGAGCACACCGCTTCTTTCAAAGTGTTAATTCATACCTCGCTTACAGCGACCTCCTCTCATGTCTCGCTAGCTACGACTGCCTCGTCTCACATCTTACTCGCAACTGCTCGCTTCCAACGCTCAATGCTACAAAAGTGCGGTCTCGCCGCCAACAATGGTTTTTGGTGCAGACAATCCCTGCTACCATTACAGATGTATTACTGCGCGCTGTTTCCCGCTCTTTCTCAAAATGTATCTATGCGCGGTTTCCCGCTCTTTCTCAAAATGTATCTATGCGCGGTTTCCCGCTCTTTCTCAAAATGTATCTATGCGCGGTTTCCCGCTCTTTCTCAATAATACACAATGCAATTTAATTAACAAAACAATTTAAATAAGAAACAGTTCAGATAATTACATGCTAAAACAGTTTAAATACGCCTATTACATAATTACATATGCCGCTACTCGGCTTTCTTAAAATTTTACTACGTTGTTGAGTCATATGGACTCAACATAAGTATAAAATTTGATTATAGAAAATAGTTTGAACAAAGTGTATACACAAATGCTGTCATACGAAATGATTTGTCTATCTCTAATAAAGAGAATATGTAAATAGAAAGGGTTTTAGTAGGAATTGTACATCAAGTAAAATTTGGTTCCCTTAAATTTAACAACAAGAATAAGAGTAAATGTGAAAATCAATATACAGATCATATGAAGCAATTGAAAGTTTACATTATGAAACATTTAATTCAAATTGGCATCTCTTAGTACCACAATTAAGGAAGGTACAAAAGGAATTGGATAGCATGGTCAAAGCACTGGCAACTGTCTGTGAATGCACTCAAACGTCTGTTCCTTTACCTCACATAGCACAACACCAGGTTTCGCCATGTGGTTCCATCATCGCCTTGCTCCATAGTTTTAGTGTACCCAAACACTAAGTACGTCGTCGAATAGCCTGAGTTGCCGCAGCCACATCAGGATTAAGTTCCATCTCCAATGGTCCATTAAGGTTGGTGGTGTGCATCTTGGTATGCAAACACCTATTGTCGTACATCATACTGTGGTGTGTATCTAGGTATTCAGGCACCAATTGACATACATCGGGCTGTGGTGTGCATCTAGGTATGCAAACACCTCGTCGAGAACATCATTGGTTGAAGTCACGTGTTTCACAATTCACTGATTCTGTGCTCAATAACCATGGGGATGCACAGGAATTAAGGTACGGGTAAAATTGTTTTGGCAATGGGTTCACGGACATTGTTGGTACCATAATTTGACTACCAAATAATTTTCCCTATGACAAAATATGTTGTGTCGTAATTTGTAACAATATGTAGTTTTAATTTAAGAATTCTTCCAGAAAATTATTCCCATATATAAAAGACATAAAAGTTCCTACTTATTCAGTATTTGATAGTATACAGATTTGTTATAGACAAGTACATTATTACTTATTCTGTATTTACATATCTTAGTTTCTCACATCATTAATTATAAATTTTGTTGACAATGCATTTCTTGACTTACTGTCCTAAAATTTTATCTTCCATTCAGGGGTGTAGTCGTCAGTTATGAGTCGTCAAATGTCAGGTCATAATATACAATAAAATTACTGTCATAAAATTATTTAAAGTATTCTTTTGCAGCTGAAAATTAAGGTAAACATTATTCTGGTTAGACATTGTAATGTGTGGTCCCCATCCATAGTGTTGCAATGTGTCACATGCTAGCAAAATTATTTCTTAACATTATACATTTCTTATATACTAACATAACATACACATTCTTCTTCTGCATCTGTGTCAACTCTCTGCATAACCTGTTATAAACATTCAGCATTGTTTTTTTTACCACATGCTATGGTTTTCTTGATTTTTGTATGTGTTTTAGTGGACTAGTGTTGTTCCGCAGTTTGTCATATGCAACCATATAGAACTTATTGTAGAAAAGTTTTTACTTCGAAATTTTACGACTGGGAAGATTATGATTAGGTCTAACGTTAATAAGTCTGTGTGGAAGATAGTGTGTGCGTGCGAGGGCGCGTGTGGGCGTATGTGTGTGTGTGTGTGTGTGTGTGTGTGTGTGTGTGTGTGTGTGTGTGATTTTCTGCAATATACTTCACGTACTTTTTCTCGTTTCCTCAGTATCTTCAGTGTAATAAAACAGTGAAAGTGGAAGTTACATAGTGCACTTTTGCTCAGTAAAAATAAGGGAAAACCAGAGAAAATAAATGAAACATATTGCAAAAATACAGAGACACACACGATCCTCCACATAGAATTAGTTAATGTTAGGCCTAACCATAACATTCCCAGACGTAAAATTTGAAAGTAAATAACTGTTTGTATATTAACTTCTATACGTTTGCAGACGACAAACTGTGGAAGAAAACAATTGCAATACAAAATATTTAAAAAATGAAAAAAAACACAGCACGTTCTTCAAATTCGTAAATATTGTCTTAAAAACCGAAATTTACGTATGTACAAATAGAAAAGGGCACTTTTCCTGTTAAACAGAAAGCAAATAAAACGCTACAGACTACGCTGCAACGTCAGCGAAACACGTCTGGGAAATAGTAGAAAAGATAAAATTGTGTTTTGCTCAAGGCGGACCCCCTCCATAAACAATCTACACATAAAGTAATCGTTGCGAAGGAAGCGCTGCACCTTCTAGAACGTCTAAACGCCTGCGGCACATCAACGGTATTACCAGCAGTTTTTCGTACGCCCAGATCTGTGCCTCGTATGCTGTACAATAACAGTGGCAAACGTTCTGGTGTCCTTGCACTCAGGGCTGTGGCCACGCAGATTGCTACCTGCGACACGCTTCATAACGCAAACGCGTTTTATTCCGAGTTTCTCGGCAGTGAAAGGCCATTTCTCAGAGCCATTACGGGCGCGTCGTGATATGAACGATGACGAGGCGACAGAAATTACAGGCGGCCTATTCAATAAGGAGGCCGGATTGCGAGCGGGCGCCCCATCGCTCTCCATTACGGCCTCATTAGAGCTCTGAGCGAGGGCCGGCCGACTCGTCGGCGCTGCATCGCCGGACCAGATGCTTATCTGCTCCAAGTGGACGCGCACGCCTCGCCACGTTTCGAAACGCTCTTAAGTACCCTGCGCGGGCTGGGCCCTGCGCGAAGAACACTCTGCCGGTAACGCCGCCGGGACCGCTTAAGGTACGGCACCTCACACGAGCGCGCCGATGCTTATCGCCTGGCACAGCGGACACTTACCCGGCGAAAAAAATGGGGACACCTCGCTTCCCTCGCATACTCAACACCATCTTTTCTCGTACTAGCAGTCTACGATGAATTTCTTGTCATAAATCGTCAACATTTTTCTGTTTCTACACCTACACTGGCGGAAAAAAATCGCAACACCAAAAAGGAATTGTGAGACACAAAGGAAAGTTGGTATGCGTGTTTCTACATCGAAGAAGATGATGTCTGTTCAATACCAGTCACATGAGAGTGGCACTAATAGTGGCACTACGAGGATGTAAATCAGGTTTGCTGTAAAGGTCGTGATTGGACGTGGACGTGGTGAGTTGATGTTAGTCAAGAATGCCTTCAAGGCGACAAAGACGCCACTATCAGCACTTCACCCAGTGTGAACGAGGTCGTGTAATATGGCTATTAACAGCTGGATATTCCTTCTGCGATACTGCAGAAAGGCTTCACAGGAATATAGCCACTGTACATGATAGCCGGTAGCGGTGGTCACGAGAATGTACGGTCGCAAGAAGACCTGGCTCCGGACGCCCACGTGGTATTGCCGAGAGGGTAGACATCGTGTTCGATGTATGGTTCTGGCGCATCGTATTGCATTTGCAGCAGCAATTTCAGCAGCATCTGGCACCAGAGTGACTCAATAACTGTTAAAAATTGGTTACTTCAAGGGCAGCTTGGAGCCAGACGACCTATAGCGCTCAGTTCATTGACCCGAAACCACTACCGTTTGCGACTTCAGCGAGAGCTCATTGGAGGGCAGGGTGAAGGTCAGTTGTATTTTCAGACGAGAGGTGGTTCTGCCTCGGTGCTGGTCATGGCCGTGTGTTGGTTAGAAGGACGTCGGTTGGGGAACTGCAACCAACCTGTTTGCGTCCTAGACACACTGGACCTACACCTGCAGCCATGATCTAGGGCGCGATGTCATATGACAGCAGGAGCTCTCTAGTGATCGTCCCAAGTACCCTGACCGAAAATTTGTACTTCAATCAGGTGATTCGTCCTGTTGTACTGCCATTTATGAACGGCATTCCAGGCGACGTTTTCCAACACGATACGCTCGCCCACATATGGCTGTTGTGACCCAACATACTCTACAGAGTGGCCTGCTGGATCACCCGATCTGTCTCCAGTCGTGCACGTGTGGGACATCATCGGATGACAACTCCAGCGTCATCCACAAACAGCAATAACCGGCTCTTTGTTGACCGACCAAGTGCAACAGACATGGAACTCCACCCTAAAAACTAAAATAATTGCGATCCTGAAACCGTCAAAATCTGGTAACAATCCTGAAGACTATAGACCCATTGCACTTTTAAGTGTCTGCTATAAACTGCTGGAGACAGTACGCTGTAATAGAACTGCACCAACTATCCTGAAACACATTCCTGTAGAACAGGCCGGCTTCAGACGAGACCGCAGTTGTAGCGATCAAGTGCTAGCGTTGGCAACATACATAGAGAAGGGCTTCGAAGACCTGAAGAAAACAATGACCGTGTTTATTGACCTAACATCAGCATATGATACAGTGTGGCGGAAAGGCATGCTTCTTAAGTTCTTAAGAATAATTCCATGTAAAAGAATTGCACAACTACTCAATAACATGCTGTCCAACAGAAAATTCCAAGTTCACCTAAAAGGTCAAGTAAGCAAGGTATACAATTTAAATGACGGACTACCACAAGGATCAGTATTGGCCCCCCTACTTTTCAATTTATATGTCGCTGACTTGCCAGAAACGAAAGCAAGAACATTTATCTATGCTCATGACATAGCCTTGGCGACGCAGGCTAATGATTTTACAACTTCAGAAATGACTCTTACTGAGGATCTGCGAATTCTAGATGAAGTTTTTAATGGATGGCGACTCAAAGTAAACAGAAATAAAACTGAATCCTCCACCTTCCATCTGAGTAATAGGCATGCTCGCTATAAACCGCAAATTTCCCTTAGAAATCAGTTTCTGTTATATAACCCATTCCCAAAATATCTCGGCGTGACCTTGGATCGTTCGCTAACATATAGAAAACACCTAACTGAAATAGCTTTAAAAATGAGAACCAGAAACAATATATTACACAAACTCTCCGAAACAAGCTGGGGAGCTAAGGCATCAGTACTCAAAGCAACTGCCCTCTCACTTCTATACTCTGTCGGGGAATATTGCAGCCCAGTATGGCTGAACAGCGCTCACACAGCCATGGTAGACACGCAGCTGAATCCGGGACAGTAAAATCCACACCCACAGAATGGCTACCTGTTCTGTCTAATATTGCACCACCGAAGTTACGACGTCAAGCAGCGTTGAAAAGGGAATGGGAGAAATGCTCCAAGAATCCCGAGTTACCGCTACACCAAGACTGTGATGCCACTCAAAGGCAACGTCTAAAGTCCAGGAAACCTTCTTGGAGACTTGGAAAAAGGCTTACTGCTGAAGGATTCCAACCAGAAACAGCATGGCGGGAAGAATGGTTCGCAGCCAATCCCGATTCTGCAGGTCTCATTGCTGATCCTACACGAGTCCCTCCTGGATTCCACTTATCTAGGAGGTCGTGGACCACCCTAAATCGCATACGCACCAAGCACGGAAGATGCAAGGACTTGAAGCATAAGTGGGGAATCGCTGAAAGCGCCAAGTGTGACTGCGGACACCAGCGACAAACAATACACCACATAGTCACAGAGTGTCCCCTACGGGAATATGCTGGATCTCTGACCAGCATACATGAGGTCTCTGAGGAAGCAATCTCCTGGCTGGATACTTTAGATATTAACCTACAGTTTTTATTACATGTTGAAGCTTTGTTTTTCAATATTACTGTTTATAAAAACCACTTTTTCTCTTTTACATGTAACTCATCCTAGTGTTTTTATCCATATGAATATTATTGATTTATCGATCTAATCTAAGACTTTTATTACCATAGATGAATGTAATCTCTTTTATTTGTAGTATGTACATATTGTGTTACCAGTAACATCATTGCTGTTCAATTCAAGTAATGTATTATTGATGCCAAACGAAATAATAAAAAAAAACCTCAAAAACTTACGTCCGGCACCTGTACAATAGAACGTATGCGTCTGTATGCTTGCATTCAACATTCTGGGGATTACACCGGTTATTAATGTACAGAATTTTACATTTGCAATGGCTTATATCATGCTTACATTAACCGATGAGCTTGGAATGTTAATCACTTAAGTACAGTACATAGACAAATGTATTCCCAAAATTTCATTACTCTCCATTAATTATTTTCTGGTTTTCTGCCCGTCAGTGCATATGCACTAATAGGCCGAATCATTATGGTCAGTCTCGACCGTAAAACTGATTGTCGCCTGGTAGCGTTGGCGAAACATGGCGCGCTAAGGAAAGTACAGAAGCTAATCAACGGCGAATGGGGTATCATCCTGGTGATGATACGTGTGACTGCTGGGGAAATCCACAAACACTCCCACTGTGGCAAAGGATAAGAGCCTTACGGCCCAGCACGTGGTAACAATCACCTTAGAAACGGCGTAGCTGCTCGGCTGTTTGCATGCTACTGTCGTCAGCAACTACGTATGAAAAGTGGTTGAAGGACGCCGAAATCACGAGTAGTAGGCAGAGTGTTCAGACTTCCACGCTTCGTCACAGAAAGTCGAAATCGGAGGCTTGCCCACTTTGTAAAGCAGTAGAGACAGGGATCATTCTAATGATCCTTAAACGGGATCTCCTTTGGTGGCAACATAATGGTCGAACAATGCTCTTCGAATACAGTTTCTCTAAATTCACCCAGCTGAATTGCGCAAGGACTTTCTCACAAGAATTCTCCTTTAAGTTCCCCGACCATTTCTATTATATACTCTAGGGCAAAAAAAAAATCGCACCAGGAAGGATTTATCCAAATGGGCCAGGAGCCGGTAGATGTGATGTACATGTACACACAAATAAATGATTACAATTTCCGACGAATTATTTATTCAAAAGAAATAACTTCACAAATTAATCAAGCCAGTAACGTACTGGTGTACCTCTAGCCCTCAAGCAAGCAGTTATTCTGCTTGGCATTGATTGACAGAGTTGTTGGATGTCCTCCTGTCGGATATCGTGCCAAATTCTGTCCAAATGGACTGCTAAATTGTCAAAATACCGAGCTGCTTGGAGGGCCTTTCCCATAATGCTTCCAACGTTCTCAGTCCAGAAGAGATCCGGCGACCCTGCTGGCCAAGATAGGGTGTGACAAACACTAAGGCAATCAGTAGAAACTTTGGCCACTTGCGAGCAGGTATTATCTTGCTAAAATGTAAGCCCAGGATGGCTGGTCATGAAGGGCAGCAAAACGCGGTGTAGAATATCACCGACTTACCGTTGTACTGCAGGGATGCTGCATATGACAACCAAAAGGATCCCACTAAGAGAAGAAATGGCATTCCTTGTTGGCCATTTGGCGGGAGACAGTCAGGTTGGTGTCACACCACTGTCCATCTCCAGATACGTCTTCGCTGGTCATTGGGGCTCAATTAGAAGACAATTCTAATGCCGTTAATGAGATTCCAGACTGAATATGTGCTTGCAGACGCTCAGGACACCTTTACAGCACAACTGTACGTCGACGATATTCTGCCCTTCGTGGAAAGCCATCTTGGACGTAAATTTCAGCAAGGTAACGCCTGCCCAAACACGGCGAGAGTTTCTATTGCTTGTCTTCGTGCTTGCCACACTCTACCTTCTCATCCCCATTGAGAACTTTCGGAGCAATATGATCCCTCTAACAGTCTCGGGATTTTCACGATGTAACGCGCTAGTTGGACAGAATTTGGCACGTTATGCCTCAGAAGGACATCCAACATCTCTATCAATCAAATCCAAGCCGATTAATAGCTTGCATAAGGGCCAGAGGTGAACCAACGTGTTATTTACTTGCTCAATTTCTGAAGTTGTTTCTCTTGAATAAAGGGTCCATTTTTTCCAACAATGTAATGACTTGTTTGTCTGTGCGTGTACATCACATCTACCAATTTCCATCCCATTCGGATAATTCCTTCGTTGTGGGTCTTTCCTTTGTCGTAGGATGTGCTTAATTATGAGTTACATCGTCCTGTTTCAGTCCCAGCACTGTATCTCTGCATTCGTTCAGTGAGTGTTGTCATGCCTACTTCATAAGGACTCCAAAAGTTGGAAAAATTCTCTATAAAATGTCGTACTGACGTCTTGAACGCGATTACCTTTAAAGATGCTTTGCATTTTCCCAAAACTGTTCCAACAAATCCAAATATTCGATTCGCCTTCCCTAACACTGCTTTTAAGTCATCATGACATTTCATATCGCTTCTTAGTATGAACCCTCAATACATATACTGTGTATCTTGATGAAGATATTCACAACTAATCTTATAATCAAATACTATCGGGTGAACTACACTTTGGTGACAATGAAACTGTGTATCTTGATGAAGATATTCACAACTAATCTTATAATCAAATACTATCGGGTGAACTACACTTTGGCGACAATGAAACGGAAATGAGACTATACTAAAACGCTCCAAAGTCGCGCAGTCTTTAAGCTGTTTCATCCTGGCATACGCAGACGCATCACAGCGCTCAATAGCTTCTCTCAAATTCCTCGTTTTTTTATGAAATTCAGTTGCAGTTCCACTTCTTGACATAGGAACATGGAAGATCAATTTTGTGTTTATGGCTCAATGTGTAACATTATGCACAGAATTTTTTCTCATTTATGACTCATTCTGTATAATAAGGCGATTGTTTATTATTTCAGGTACTTCGTTTCGATACCCAGAGCCGTTCACGAAATACTCGTGATGGTGAAGTTTGAGAATGGAACTGTATTTCAGTCATGTATTCCAAATTACAATTTAAGAATTTTAGTAATCTGTCTGCAACATAAAACTCGTTTCACTTTTGGATCAAGGACGGAATCCTATTATATGCCGTATGCTCCAGGGTAAATAAAATTTATGACACAATAAATAAGCGCAATTAATCAAATATTCCGGGCTATAATGCAGTGGTTGAATGGATTTCACATTAAAGCACAACGTTTCGTCCCCATATGCCGAGGACATTTTCTAGGAGGAACGTGTCCAATTCACACACTAGCTCGCTACTGACTGCAGCAAAACCCCGTTTACGCGTGCTTTCGCACAGTGGCGTGACGTCACGTGCCTATGAGAAAGACGGGCCGCGGCGCGTACGTCACGAAGAAAACCTGAAATCGCTCGCTCGCTCAGCTCAGCAGACAAAATGGGTTTCTGAACATGTTAACTCGCAGCAGGGTGTGGGAGCACTAACGAGAACTGCATCTTCTGCTGGAATCTGCTGTAATGAAGTCTTACTGATTCACAGAACTACAACAAAATTTAGTTTAAGGTCAATACTCGATATAAATGCTATAGTGGCTTGTTTATAGCATTTAGTCTCTTCTGCTTAACAGTCCTCTTTTGATACAGGAGGTGGTACCTTATGCAACCGATAATCATTCTGGCGTGATTTTAATTTTATTGTACTCCAGTACTGCAGTAACGAATTATGAGTAGGCCTATGGACTTCCGACCGTTGCAGGACTAATGACAGTAAGACTCCATAATAGCGGATTCCAGTACAATATAAAATTCTAGTTTGTACGTACAAACCTAGTTAAGAGTTAACAGGTGTCTTCTGAGTTGAGCGAGCGAGCGACCTCAAGTCTACCTCCGTGACGAACGCTCCGCGGACTGTCTTCTCGGAGGCCTCGCTTTGATTACCCGAGCGGTCTTGGTCGCTGACAGTTGCCGTCGTCTGCCGTTGCTGTCACCCCATGGTGGAAGACTAGCACACATCTTCTCCATCACCGGGATCCAGATGTCATTAAATTCCACGCTCTTCTCCATGTTAAACACCCCATGAATTTCAGTAGGAAGAGGAAGGTGCAAAAATGATTCAAATGGCTCTAAGTACTATGGGACTTAACATCTGCGGTCATAAGTCCCCTAGAACTTAGAACTACTTAAACCTAACTAACCTAAGTACATCACACACATCCATGCCGAGGCAGGATTCGAAAAAAATGGTTCAAATGGCTGTGAGCACTATGGGACTTAACAGCTATGGTCATCAGTCCCCTAGAACTTAGAACTACTTAAACCTAACTAAGCTAAGGACATCACACAACACCCAGCCATCACGAGGCAGAGAAAATCCCTGATCCCGGCGGGAATCGAACTCGGGAACCCGGGCGTGGGAAGTGAGAACGCTACCGCACGACCACGAGATTCGGGCGCAGGATTCGAACTTGCGACCAGCACCAGACTGAAGCTCTTAGGACCGCTGGGCCACTTCAAATGGGAAGGGCGTGAAATTAAATGACATCTGGATTTTGGATTCCGGTGCTGAAAAAGAGGCGTACTAGTCTTCCACTGTGATAGCAACAGCGGACGGTGGCAACCGACAACGACCAATAGCGCTCTGGATTCAAACCAAGGCCCACGAGGAAAACCGGACGACGATGGTACGCCACAGCACGTAACACTGCAGGTCTTACGAGTGCCAGCAACCGTCTCCTGCGGGGAGCGAGTAACTATTTCAGACGAGTTTAATAATTCTTGACTGAGCGTTTAAATGCATGCAAGCTCTCGATAGCACACTACAAAGTTAAGGCCTTTAGTATGTACCTTTTCAGTTACGTTTTGATTTCCCGTGGGCCCTGCACAGAGCCGAGCGTTCGTGTAGTGTGGTGAACAAGCCGACCGTGTGACGTCACAAGTCCGTTGCAGGGCCCCTATTTCTCGTGGGGCTTCGATTCAAAGCATGTGACGTAGCGCCACTGCGCAGCGGCACGGGTCAACTAAATTTTGCTGCAGTCAGTACCAAGCCAGGGTGTGAATCAGACACTCACAGACGATCCCCCTAGAAAATGTCCTCCGTGGATGGGGACGAAACGTTGGGTTTTAATGTGAAATCCAAAATATTTTATTATCTGCTACGTTTCCGGCTTTGAAAGTTTAGCTTTTACAAATAAATATCCAGTAATTGTGTTAACACAATTAAACAATTTCACTCTAGTGCTACAGGACGGATGGGAGCTCACACACTTCCTTAAGATGACGACGATTTACAGAATATCGTGATCTGGTATCGTGGTCCATTTGCTTGGTTACGCAAACTACATTCTCTCTCTACAGAACATGTTTTGCAACACTATTAACTTTCTGACCTGCTTCTGTAACAACTATGCTTATATCATTCTAGAAGGATGGAAATAAGGTTAGTGTTTAGTGTCCCATCGACAGCGAGGTCATTAGAGATTGAGCGTAAGTTCGCGTTAAGGAAGGATGAGGAAGAAAATCGGCAGCGCCCTTATCAAACGAACCATCCTGGTATTTGCCTGGAGCGACTTAGAGAAATCAGGGAAAACCTAAATCTGCAAGGCCGGATGCGGATTCGCACCGTAGTCCTCCAGAATGTGAGTCCAGTTCGCCAAACACTGCGCCACCTCACTCACTCACATCATTCGAGAACAAAACAGTTTTTAAATTTTTAAATTTCAATAATAACTATATGAAAGTCTGAAACTCAACATTTTGTTACCACTGGAAGCCTTTACATAGGCAACCTGCAACCGAAACCGATTAACTTTTTTAGCCATTTAATAATATAGATTTCTCTCCTGATATACATTTAATGACTTGCCTTCAACTGTAAAGTTTTTACGGTTACCCGCTACAGTTGAAGGCAAATCATTAAATGTATATCAGGAGAGAAGTCTATACTATTAAATGGCTACAGGTTTCAGTTGCAGGTTGCCTATCTAAAGGCTTCAGTGGCAACAAAATGTTGATTTTCGGACTTTCATATGATTATGACCCAAACTTAAAAAATTAAATAGCTATCGTAATCTACTCATTAAGAGGACACATTAACGGTTTAACACAATAAGTCAAATATCAAAGTTAGAAACTGTGTAAATGTCTTCAGGCAGCGTAACTCTAAATGCGCAAATTATCCAGTATTTAAGAATGAGGGCACGTAGCGACTGCTCCAACAAACTTTACACATAATTTCAAACCATCTTGAAACTTTTGTCGCTGCACGCCCCCCCCCCCCAAAAAAAAATAACAAAATGAAATAAGTTCATCACCTTTTTACATTGTCGGCGTCCATTCAGTAAAACTCCAGCATCAAGATGGCATTTTCGCTTAATACTTCTTTACTACAACCTCTTTTAGCAACACATTTTGCAGACAGTATCGAGATACACTACTGAAAGTACCTACAGACTTTTGTCATTGTACGATACATAGTTCACGAGATATGACGTCCTAAACATTGATATGATAAAGTAACTTTTCTTAAAAAGAAGCGCATATTTTGGTTTCCACTTTTTCATTGGTCTGTAGGTGAATAATCCGCAACTAATAAGCCCAACACGATTATGGTATTTGTGTCTCGGCCATGAAGGTGAAGTACACTGACGGAAAAAAATACTAACACTGAAAAAAAATGAATATAGAGTAATGAAATTTCAGGAATACATTTGTCGAGGTATCATATTTAAGTGATTAACATTGCAAGATCATAGGTTATTGTAAGCGCGGGATAAACCATTGCAAATGTGAAACGCTAGTACATTAATAATCCGTGTAACCGCCAGCATGTTGAATGCAAGCGTGCATGCGTGCATGAATTGTGTTGTACAGCTACCGGATCTTAGTTCGTGGGATGGAGTTGCATGCCTGTTCCCTGCCTGCATAAAGTGGAGGTTAATGCTGGTTGTGGGTAATGCTGGAGTTGTCGAGCGACGATGTCTCACATCACAGATCTGATGACTGAGCAGCCCAAACCAATATGCCGACATTCTGCATACCATCCTGGGTTACAGCAGCGGTATGAGGGCGAGCGTTATCCTGTTGGAAAACTCCCCCTGGAATGCTTTTCATTACTGGCAGCCCAACGTGTCGAATCACCAGACTAATGCACAAATTTGCAGTCAGTGTGCACGGGATAGCCAAGAGAAGACTCCTGCTGTCATACGAAACCGAACCCCAGACCACAACTCTAGGCGTAGGTCCAGTGTGTCCAGGTCGCAGACAGGTCGATGCAGGTCCTCTACTGACCTCCTCCTAACCAACACAGGGCCATCACTGGCACCAAGTCAAAACCAGCTTCCATCAGAAAACACAGCAGACCTGCACCCTGCCCTTCAATGAGCTCTCGCTTGACACCACTGAAGTCGCAAATACACTCCTGGAAATGGAAAAAAGAACACATTGACACCGGTGTGTCAGACCCACCATACTTGCTCCGGACACTGCGAGAGGGCTGTACAAGCAACGATCACACGCACGGCACAGCGGACACACCAGGAACCGCGGTGTTGGCCGTCGAATGGCGCTAGCTGCGCAGCATTTGTGCACCGCCGCCGTCAGTGTCAGCCAGTTTGCCGTGGCATACGGAGCTCCATCGCAGTCTTTAACACTGGTAGCATGCCGCGACAGCGTGGACGTGAACCGTATGTGCAGTTGACGGACTTTGAGCGAGGGCGTATAGTGGGCATGCGGGAGGCCGGGTGGACGTACCGCCGAATTGCTCAACACGTGGGGCGTGAGGTCTCCACAGTACATCGATATGGTCGCCAGTGGTCGGCGGAAGGTGCACGTGCCCGTCGACCTGGGACCGGACAGCAGCGACGCACGGATACACGCCAAGACCGTAGGATCCTACGCAGTGCCGTAGGGGACCGCACCGCCACTTCCCAGCAAATTAGGGACACTGTTGCTCCTGGGGTATCGGCGAGAACCATTCGCAACCGTCTCCATGAAGCTGGGCTACGGTCCCGCACACCGTTAGGCCGTCTTCCGCTCACGCCCCAACATCGTGCAGCCCGCCTCCAGTGGTGTCGCGACAGGCGTGAATGGATGGACGAATGGAGACGTGTCGTCTTCAGCGATGAGAGTCGCTTCTGCCTTGGTGCCAATGATGGTCGTATGCGTGTTTGGCGCCGTGCAGGTGAGCGCCATAATCAGGACTGCATACGACCGAGGCACACAGGGCCAACACCCGGCATCATGGTGTGGGGAGCGATCTCCTACACTGGCCGTACACCTCTGGTGATCGTCGAGGGGACACTGAATAGTGCACGGTACATCCAAACCGTCATCGAACCCATCGTTCTACCATCCCTAGACCGGCAAGGAAACTTGCTGTTCCAACAGGACAATGCACGTCCGCATGTATCCCGTGCCACCCAACGTGCTCTAGAAGGTGTAAGTCAACTACCCTGGCCAGCAAGATCTCCGGATCTGTCCCCCATTGAGCATGTTTGGGACTGGATGAAGCGTCGTCTCACGCGGTCTGCACGTCCAGCACGAACGCTGGTCCACCTGAGGCGCCAGGTGGAAATGGCATGGCAAGCCGTTCCACAGGACTACATCCAGCATCTCTACGATCGTCTCCATGGGAGAATAGCAGCCTGCATTGCTGCGAAATTTGGATATACACTGTACTAGTGGCGACATTGTGCATGCTCTGTTGCCTGTGTCTATGTGCCTGTGGTTCTGTCAGTGTGATCATGTGATGTATCTGACCCCAGGAATGTGTCAATAAAGTTTCCCCTTCCTGGGACAATGAATTCACGGTGTTCTTATTTCAATTTCCAGGAGTGTAGTAGTGGTTTGGGCAGTGGAATGCACGCTACAGGACGTCTGGCTCTGAGCTGTTCTTAAAGTAACGGACTTGTAAGAGTAAGTATGGTCTTCTTACCACTATACATTCCCTTTATCACCGTTGCCAGCATTCAAATACCGTTGGCTACATTCTTACCAAGTCTTTCTGCAATATCGCAGAGTGAACATCGAGCTTGTGGGGTGGACCCATTACATGACCTCGTTCATATTCGGCGAGAGGGAGATAATGCCACGTTTATTGCAACCAAGGCATTCTTGACTAACGTCAACTCACCACGTCCACGTAGCTAACGCTCACAACCGTTGCAGTGTGTAGATAAAGCAAATATGATTTGCACCCTCATGCGACTGGCGCGAAATTTGAATAAACGTGACGTTTCAGATGTAGAAACATGCCTACCAACTTTCCTTTATGACGCACAACTCTTTCGTCGTGTTGCGATTTTTGTCCGTCTGTGTATTTAACACATTACCTCGTTTGTAAAGTAATCAGAGTTTGAAGCTGCTTTATACATAGTAGATCCATTCCTTAAGGAATCGCGGGTATAGATGTTATTGGTTGACACTAGTATCGATCCTGAAGGAAAACTTGCCGTCACAGTATCTATCCCAGTCATATGTTAACTCACTTCCTGGAAAACAACTTTCTACTCCCTCCTGCTTAAACAAGACTGAAAGCAGCCCTCTAATTCTTCCAATTTGTTTGGCAAAATACTGATTTCTAAAAGCACAAAGCGTCTTTTTTAATGTCTCATTAGACACTAATGGTCTTTTTCCTGTGTTCATCGATAGTACAATCAGCAAGCTGTCCATGTCCTCGTTGCGTTGTCCCACTTCAACATGTATACTGACTCCCCAAAAATACGAACTATTTTGCATCAGTTTCTTCAGTTATAAAGAGCACACCGTTATGACTACGGTCAGGCAAACATATACATATTATAATAAAACAAACTGACTGGTTTATTAGTTTCGATCCAAAAAGTGAACAACGGGTTCAAATAAACTCCTGGAAATGGAAAAAAGAACACACTGACACCGGTGTGTCAGACCCACCATACTTACTCCGGACACTGCGAGAGGGCTGTACAAGCAATGATCACACGCACGGCACAGCGGACACACCAGGAACCGCGGTGTTGGCCGTCGAATGGCGTTAGCTGCGCAGCATTTGTGCACCGCCGCCGTCAGTGTCAGCCAGTTTGCCGTGGCATACGGAGCTCCATCGCAGTCTTTAACACTGGTAGCATGCCGCGACAGCGTGGACGTGAACCGTATGTGCAGTTGACGGACTTTGAGCGAGGGCGTATAGTAGGCATGCGGGAAGCCGGGTGGACGTACCGCCGAATTGCTCAACACGTGGGGCGTGAGGTCTCCACAGTACATCGATGTTGTCGCCAGTGGTCGGCGGAAGGTGCACGTGCCCGTCGACCAGGGACCGGACCGCAGCGACGCTCGGATGCACGCCAAGACCGTAGGATCCTACGCAGTGCCGTAGGGGACCGCACCGCCACTTCCCAGCAAATTAGAGACACTATTGCTCCTGGGGTATCGGCGAGGTCCATTCGCAACCGTCTCCATGAAGCTGGGCTACGGTCCCGCACACCGTTAGGCTGTCTTCCGCTCAGGCCCCAACATCGTGCAGCCCGCCTCCAGTGGTGTCGCGACAGGCGTGAATGGACGGACGAATGGAGACGTGTCGTCTTCAGCGATGAGAGTCGCTTCTGCCTTGGTGCCAATGATGGTCGTATGCGTGTTTGGCGTCGTGCAGGTGAGCGCCACAATCAGGACTGCATACGACCGAGGCACACAGGGCCAACACCCGGCATCATGGTGTGGGGAGCGATCTCCTACACTGGCCGTACACCTCTGGTGATCGTCGAGGGGACACTGAATAGTGCACGGTACATCCAAACCGTCATCGAACCCATCGTTCTACCATTCCTAGACCGGCAAGGGAACTTGCTGTTCCAACAAGACAATGCACGTCCGCATGTATCCCGGGCCACCCAACGTGCTCTAGAAGGTGTAAGTCAACTACCCTGGCCACCAAGATCTCCGGATCTGTCCCCCATTGAGCATGTTTGGGACTGGATGAAGCGTCGTCTCACGCGGTCTGCACGTCCAGCACGAACGCTGGTCCAACTGAGGCGCCAGGTGGAAATGGCATGGCAAGCCGTTCCACAGAACTACATCCAGCATCTCTACGAGCGTCTCCATGGGAGAATAGCAGCCTGCATTTCTGCGAAAGGTGGATATACACTGTACTAGTGCCGACATTGTGCATGCTCTGTTGCCTGTGTCTATGTGCCTGTGGTTCTGTCAGTGTGATCATTTGATGTATCTGACCCCAGGAATGTGTCAATAAAGTTTCCCCTTCCTGGAACAATGAATTCACGGTGTTCTTATTTCAATTTCCAGGAGTGTACATTTCTGGTCTGCGATAGCTGACTCTTTTTGCTGTATTCACTTGTTACAAACAACAATCACGAATCTGGTATTATATTACTGAAAAATTACAAGGTCATGGACCTAGGAGTGTAAAAATTTGAAAAGGCTTCGAGCTGTGACGAAAATCATTTTAAAACACTATTATCTCTTTTAAGTCGTATTTTCAGTACCTACCAAACTTCCCTGCACGAAGGCCAAGAGCTTTGCAAGTATATTGATATATCTATATATATACTGCAATAGCCGCGCGGTCTCAGGTGCGTTGCCACGGTTTGCGCGGTTCCCCCCATCGGAGGTTCGAGTCCTCCCGCGGCATGGGTGTGTGTGGTTGTTCTTAGCGTAAGTTAGTTTAAGTTAGATTAATTAGTGAGTAAGTCTAGGGACCGATAACCTCAGCAGTTTGGTCCCATAGGAACTTACGAGCACCAGTCGATTACAGCCATGCAGAATGACAAAGATATGTCTATATTTGCAGCTGACCAGCGAATAAATCTCGAATAAATACCTTGTACATCTCAAATGTGCTTAAATCCTCTCGAATAAGAGCTGTTAGTGATGAACTGTCCATCGATAGGTGGTTCCCTGAGACAATGTCGAGAGGTCTGGAAGCTGACGCAGGACATTTTCGTTAAGTCCTCCACTTCCCAACAAAATACTGACGATGAAAATTTCTTCCCTTACCGGAATTCGGATCGGTTGCCTTGGAGTCGAGAATCACTGCCCAAAAGTGTGTTATAGGATCGGTCCCAAGCCGAATATGAATCTTTAAATAAGTGGTACTCAGTGATAAATAGACGTTCAAAATATTAGACACTGTAGTTTGCAACATACACTTCGTAAAATAAAAAGTGAAGCACCCAGAATATTAATGTAACTTCGTACACGTATACACCATCGATAGGTGTGGAAATGATTAGAGTTTAAACTTCCTGAAACGGAACGAACAGTCACAAGAGTGTATCTGTGTTGTGTCAGATGTTGAATTATCATTGTGAAAGGCACAGAGATGCCACGTACTCGTTCAAATGGTTCAAATGGCTCTGAGCACTTTGGGACTTAACATCTGAGGTCATCAGTCCCCTAGAACTTAGAACTAGTTAAACCTAACTAACCTAAGGACATCACACACATCCATGCCCGAGGCAGTATACGAACCTGCGACCGTAGCAGACGCGCCGTTGCGAACTGAAGCTCCTAGAAGCGCTCGGTCACCGCCGCCGGCCACATACTCGTGAGAGATAGCGTTATTACGTAGTGGAGTTTGTAAATGGCCTCAGTGCGGATCCTCCTGTGGCCGGGCAGTCTCATCGTCCAATATCGAGATTTGTGGGCCATTCGGATGTCATAGTGGCCTCTAAGTTGGACTACATACGAACGCGAGGATAGGCACACTCTTTGTTAAGGCTCCGGTCGTCCACATTTGACCACCACAAGGGAGAATCGCCGTACTGTTCACTAAAACAGTCGTGAACTCTTCAGTTCTGCACCTGACATCCAAGAACAAGTGAGGGACTCCTCGCAACATTCTGTGCAGTCCCACACCTTTGGCCAGAGACTAGCGGCGGCCTGACCAGGCAATTATCATCCCCTACATAGGCTGCCTTTAACACCACAACACAAATGGCCGCTTGTGGAGGGGTGCCGTCAATGGGAAGCATGGACTGCTGACGAATGGCGTCACGCTATGTTCAGCAGTGAATCGAGGTTCTCCACTCTCCTGGCTGACCATAGTTAGCGTGTATGGCGACGACCTGGGCAGAAGTTCCATTCTTCCAATGTTTTGGAGAGACACAACGGTGTTACTCCTAGCATAATGATACGGGGAGACATCGGATGTGATTTCAGATCACATCTGGTATTGATTGAGAGATCTCTGACAGCACAGCTGTACGTCATGGCTATCCTCCGATCCCACCACCTACTTGTCATGCTACAGTACGTTTGTGGCATTTTTCAACAGGACAACGCTCCTCTGCACACGGCACGTGTCTCTGTAAACTGTCTGCGTCGTGAAGAGGTACTCTCGTGGTGAGCAAGATCCACAGATCTATCACTGATGGAAAACATGTCGACCAGCTCACACGTCAACTTTGTTCCAGTGTTAGTGCACAGGATGTCAAGAACCATTTATAACAGTTGTATGACTATATGGTGCCTGTCCGAAAGAACAGACACAGCGTGGAATCCGTAGCTGTAATACATATTCAGTACATTGAAGGTGGACGGGGAAGAAAGGAAAGGAAAGGAATAATATCAGCTGCATCTGGACTTCATGCGAAATCAGCGGCGACGAGTGAAAGTTTGCGCCGGACAGAGAGTCGAACCCGAGTTCACAAGCAGCTGCGTCAGCAGCACGTCATCTTTAGGTTAGTATTGTTGACTCTCTACCAGGGGGTCCCAAGCTCGATTCCGGGACAGGTGCGTGTTGTCCTCAACATCATCGACGTGCAAGTCTCCGAAGTGGCATCAAATACGAAGACTTCCACCAGACGGCCGAACTCACCAGACAGGGACTACCGGCGGAAAATAGCACGGCACATTTCATTTTTGCAACAGTTGTAGGCCAGTTTGCCTCCGGAGTGAATATAACGTCCACGTGGTATCCTTCCTAACCGAATAAGTGCTTCCACCCTGGTTAGACGGGGTGCAACGTGACAGTGATCAATGGCCTCCTACTGCTAAGCGTTTTCGTAAATTTGTCTCGATTGTATAATCACTGAAATAAGATCACATACCTTCTCAACACGTGAAGTTTCAGTTCATTTCACCCCCTATTCAGTGTAGTCCGCTTTTTTTTTTTTTTTTTTTTTTTTTTTTTTTTTTTTTTGTCAGTCAGAGTATTTTGAGAACACTTGTAACAACGCACTGCCTAATACACTGAGGTGACAAAAATCGTGGGGCACCTGCTAATATCGTGTCGGACGTTCTTTTGCCCGGCGTAGTGCAACAACTAAACTTCAAATGGACTCCACAAGCTGTTGAAAGTCCGCTGCAGAAATATTGAGCCATGCTGTCTCTAAAACCGTCCGTAAATTGGAAAGTGTTGCTGGTACAGGAACTGACCTCTCGATTATGCTCCACAAACGTTCGATGCAATTCATGTCGAACGATCTGGATGGTCAAATCATTCGTTCGAATTGTCCAGAATGTTCTGAAGTGGCGCATTGTCATCCATAAAAATTCCATCATTTTTTGTGAACCTGAAATTCATGAATGGGTGTAAAGGGTCTCCAAGTAGCCGAAGATAACCAATTCCAGTTAAAGATCGCTTCAGCTGGACCAGCGGACCTAGTCCATTCCATACAAACGCAGTCCACAGCATTATGGAGCCATCACCAGCTTGTACAGTGCCTTGTTGAAAACTTGGGTCCCTGACTTCTTGGGGTCAGCGCCACACCCGAACCCTTATTACCAACTAAAATTGAAACTTATCTTACGAGACCACGGTTTCCCAGTCGTTTAGGGCCCAATCAGTATGGTCTCGATACCAGGAGAGGCGTTGCAGCCGATGTCGTGATGTTAGAAAAGGCACTTACTTCGATCGTTTGCTGCCATAGCCCATTAACGCCGAATTTCACCGCACTATTCTAACAGATACGTTCAACGTACCTCCCGCATTGATGTCTGCGGCTATTTCAATCACTGTTTCTTATCTATTAGCTCTGACAACAAGCAAACGCCACTGCTCTCGAACGTTAAATATAGGCCGTCGGCCACTGCGCCCTCCATGGTGAGAGGTAATGCCTGAAATTTGGCATTTTCGGCACTGTTGACACTGTGGATATTGGAATATTGAATTCCCTAAAGATTTCCGAAATGGAATGCCCCATGCGTCTGATTCCAACTACCAATCCGCCTTCAAACTATGTTAATCCAATCCTGTGCGACCATAGTCACGTCGGAAACCTTTTCACATAAATTACTTGAGTACAACTCACAGGACGGTCAATGCACTACCTTTATATATAACCTGTGTACGCGATATTACCGCCATCTGTCTATGTGGTTATAGCTATCCCACGACGTTTGTTATGTCAGTGTAATCGTTAATTTCATTTTTCTTTCGGCACTTTTGAATGTGTGAGAACGTTCGGAGGAGGCCATACTCTAGTTTAAAACCAAACCAAAACAATGGCACCACGACGATACCGAGCAAGGTGGCACAGTGGCTAGTACACTGCACTCGCATTCGGGAGGACGACGGTTCAATCCCGCGTCCGGCCATCCTGATTTATCTTTCCCGTGTTTTCCCTAAATCGCTCCAGGCAAATGCCGGGATGGTTCCTTTCAAATGGCACGGCCGACTTCCTTCCCCGTCCTTCGCTAATCCGATGAGACCGATGACCTCGTTGTCTGGTCTCCTTTCCC
Source organism: Schistocerca gregaria (assembly GCF_023897955.1). Taxonomy (NCBI): domain Eukaryota; kingdom Metazoa; phylum Arthropoda; class Insecta; order Orthoptera; family Acrididae; genus Schistocerca; species Schistocerca gregaria. The sequence goes on from NC_064924.1 coordinate 449,270,555, forward strand.
AAAACAACCCTACCCAACCCAACACCACGACGAAGCCTTGGGGAAAGCGCGATGCCGATCTAGCGCGCAGTGCTTCCTCCTCCTCCGGTTAACTCTCCATTTGTCCCGATGAGACTGAAAGAGAAAGTAGGGAATTCCCTAAGTTCAGTGTTGTTATTTCACGCTTGTTGACAGGTACGGCACTGAAGGATTCTGGGAAGAGAGAGTAGGTGGAGCCATACGTCAGAGGCCAACCGTGGCGGCGGCGAAGAACACTCGACGCGGTGCAGCAGGTGAATCACTCGCGCTGGCCCTGGGCCGCAAACAGAATTATGCAAATGCGGCGGCAGCGCCCCGCCCACTCGGACGTGTCTTATGGAGCACCGGCTGCAACAGGTTTGGCGCGTAGGTGACCCGGCATCCATCTGCGTGCTAGCCGCCAGCTGCCCCTGTGTTTACTCTCCAACAAAGCAGTCCCCAGGTGTGCCGCTCTCCGAAAATATTACTTGTCAGCTTCTCCTACGCTACACCAGGTTACGTGTAAGATTTAGTCAGCCTGTTAAGAAAATCTACACTACCGACCATTAAAATTGCTACACCACGAAGATGATGTGCTACAGACGCGAAATTTAACCGAGAGGAAGAAGATACTGTGATATGCAAATGATTAGCTTTTCATAGCAGTCACACAAGGCTGGCGCCGGTGGCGACTCCTACAACGTGCTGACATGAGGAAAGTTTCCAACCGATTTCTCATGCACAAACAGCAGTTGACCGGCGTTGGCTGGTGAAATGTTGTTGTAATGTCTCGTGTAAGGAGGAGAAATGCATACCATCACGTTTCCGACTTTGATAAAGGCCGGATTGTAGCTCATCGCGATTGCGGTTTATCGTATCACGACACGGCTGCTCGCGTTGGTCGACATCCAATGACTGTTAGCACAATATGGAATCTGTGGGTTCAGGAGGGTAATACGGAACGCCGTGCTGGATCCCAACGGCCTCGTATCACTAGCAGTCGAGATGACAGGCATCTTATCCGCATGGCTGTAACGGATCGTGCAGCCACGTCTCGATCCCTGAGTCAACAGATGGGGACGTTTGCAAGACAACCACCATCTGCATAAAAAGTTCGACGACGTTTGCAGCAGCATGGACTATCAGCTTGGAGAGCATGGCTGGAGTTACACTTGACGCCGCATCACAGACAGGAGCGCCTGCGATGGTTTACTCAACGACGAACCTCGGTGCACGAATGGCAAAACGTAATTTTTTCGGGTGAATCCAGGTTCTGTTTACAGCATCATGATGGTCGCATCCGTGTTTGGCAACAACGGCTTCAATGCACATTGGAAGCGTGTATTCGTCATCGCCATACTGGCGTATCTCCCGGCGTGATAGTATGGAGTGCCACTGGTTACACGTCTCGGTCACCTCTTGTTCGCATATACGGCACTTTGAACAGTGGACGTTACATTTCAGATGTGTTACGACCCGTGGCTCTACCCTTCATTGGGTCCCTGCGAAACCCTACATTTCAGCAGGATAATGCGCGGCCGCATGTTGCAGGTCCTGTACAGGCCTTTCTGGATACAGAAAATGTTCGACTGCTGCCCTGGCCAGCACATTCTCTAGATCTGTCAGCAACAGAAAACGTCTGGTCAATGGTGGCCGAGTAACTGGCTCGTCACAATACGTCAGTCACTACTCCTGATGAACTGTGGTATCGTGTTGAAGCTGCATGGGCAGCTGTACCTGTACACGCCATCCACGCTCTGTTTGACTCAATGCCCAGGCGTATCAAGACCGTTATTACGACCACAGGTGGTTGTTCTGGGTACTGATTTCTCAGGATCTATGCACCCAAATTGCGTGAAAATGGAATCACATGTCAGTTCTAGCATAATATATTTGTCCAATGAGTACCCGCATTTCTTCTTGGTATAGCAATTTCAATGGCCAGTACACACACACACAGTGCTCTTTCAGCACTATTTATCATTATGTGTTAACATTGTAGTCGGTTATTTGTTGTTACCGTTTACGTGATGAATCTTTTAATGCTATCCAGCTTGAGTAGCTAATTTCCATTAAACGGGTGGTCTCCTAAACAGCGCGAGAATTTTCGAGCTCGTTCTGCATAGTCAGTTCTGGCAGAATGCTTCTATACCCCTCCTGCCCTTCTCAAATCACCAACTTTCCGTTGCATCATCGCGCTCTTGATTTGTTGTTGACACGTGTTGGTGTCTCCAACACCGCGCTTCGCGAACTACGTACCTTTTTTCTTCAGAATGGTACAGAATGTGTTCTCAGAAATCTGTCAATTCTTACGGTCGGAAGTTTGATTCGGTTGTTAGTTCGACGGATGGCAGAAGGTGTCAGTGACACGTGCCAAGAAATATGCGAAAAAGGCGACAAATGCGCAATATCAAGTTATCACACTTGTGCTATCCAAAGAGAGGATCATTTAGAGGAAGTACTTCAAGGCAGTGGTGACGGGACCTCGTGTTCCCGTAATAGAATGCTTAAAGTGTTCGTTAAAATCGTGTGTGTTATGAGTGATGGTAAAGAAAAATGTACATCCCATCACGGAATGTCAGTTGTGTGGACTTCCTTTTTGTACAAACCTAGTGCAACTTTGTGCAAAAACCCTGGCTTCAGTTTAATGTGAAAATTTATTTGCTACAGACAATGTACTGTAATTTTTCCACACTGTAAAATTCAGTTCGTTAGTAGGTCGTTTATATGTACTATTTAAAAAACCGAGTAAAGTATGCGATTCTGTGGAATAAAAAGTCAAAAACAGCAAGTTCTATTTAATGCAACAAGCTCAACAAAAGTTATTTAAACAACATTTAAGTAATTGTAAATACAAGAGTTACACAGCTTACATTAAAAATTTTCAAATGATTTACGAGTTAATCGCAGCTTAAACATAGTGGTTCCAGAGACCACACATCGCAGTATACGTTACAGAAAAGTCACCTCGTGAGTTGAGCGTTAACAACATTTATAAACTATATAGAATTCATTTAAGTACATCATTTGCAATGAATAAAATTAATAGATTAGATGTGCCACTTGCAAAACTGTAAATGAAGTTCATTATAACTGCTTTAAAAGTTTTTTTTTCAATGTAGTTAAGTTAGTTAATAACGTATTCTAAAACAGTTAACATCTTTCTAGCATATACTAAGATTACAAGGAAAACGATATACCCAGTTGTTTTTTTGTTCAAAACAGTCTCAAGGTCGTTTTCCAGAGTATTAGTTGTTGATTAGTGTGACAAAAACAGGAGATTCTCAGGTGGTCTTTTACTTGAGTGATGTAATGCATGTCTTTACTTGCCTGCTGCCACTATTGCACATCAGATGACGTCCATCATTCATCCCAAGAAAGATAGCATGTGTGATTGGCAACTCTTGCAAGAAGACACGGCATGTACTAAAATGGACTCTGACAGTCATTATTTACAGATGGCTCTGAGCACTATGGGACCTAACATCTGAGGTCATCAGTCCCCTAACTTAGAACTATTTAAACCTAACTAAACTAAGACATCACACACATCCATGCCCAAGGCAGGATTCGAACCTGCAACCGTAGCGGTCGCGCAGTTCCATACTGAAGCGGCTAGAACCGCTCATCCACCACGGCCGGCCATTATTTACACTCAGAACCATTCTCTTGGGCAGTCTTCCAGTAAAAATCAAAGTTTGTTTTGAACATGCAACTCTTGAAAAAAAAGTGAAGGTACTCAGAGGATATGGATGTCAGAGTAACTTCGTACATGTAACATCAGTGGCGAGTAGTAAATAATTAGAGTTGCAAGTTTCTGTGGCGTGTAGAACGGCCATCACAGTGCATTAGTTGTCAATGTCAATGAAAATCACCAACAGCCGTGTAACTTGAGATGTTATTTTATTTTGTTTTGAAGGCTACCAGTTTCAGCATTTCACTATGCCATCTTCAGGACCCATATGCATCTCTCCAAATAAATGAAAATGTCATAAATCTCTGCATGAGGTTAGTTCAATCGTTACAATAGTGCTTCATTCGAAGACTTGATAGCAACTTCATAAAACATTTGAATATAATATTTACTACCCTGATCGTTTCTCAGGAGATAGTCGAAATATGTTAATACAATGCAGTAAACTGGAACAGCTAATATTTACAGAATCAACACGCTGTCAGAATGAAATATTGCTATGCACTATTAATAAATTTATACAGCTTTACTGTATGGTTAATGATGATGGCGTCCTCTTGGGTAAAATATTCCGGAGCTAAAATAGTCCCCCATTCGGATCTCCGGGCGGGGACTACTCAAGAGGACGTCGTTATCTGGAAAAAGAAAACTGGCGTTCTACGGATCGGAGCGTGGAATGTTAGATTCCTTAATCGGGCAGGTAGGTTAGAAAATTTAAAAAGCGAAATAGATAGGTTAAAGTTAGATATAGTTGGAATTAGTGAAGTTCAGTGGCAGGAGGAACAAGACTTTTGGTCAGGCGAATACAGGGTTATAAACACAAAATCAAATAGGGGTAATGCAGGAGTAGGTTTAATAATGAATAGGAAAATAGGAATGCGGGTAAGCTACTACAAACAGCATAGTGAACGCATTATTGTGGCCAAGATAGATATGAAGCCCACGCCTACTACAGTAGTACAAGTTTGTATGCCTACTAGCTCTGTAGATGAAGAAATTGAAGAAATGTATGATGAAATAAAAGAAATTATTCATATAGTGAAGGGAGACGAAAATTTAATACTCATGGGTGACTGGAATTCGGTAGTACGAAAAGGGAGAGAAGGAATCGTAGTAGGTGAATATGGATTGGTGGTAAGAAATGAAAGAGGAAGCCGCCTGGTAGAACTTTGTGCAGATCATAACTTAATCATAGCCAACACTTGGTTCAAGAATCATAAAAGAAGGTTGTATACATGGAAGAACCATGGAGATACTAACAGGTATCAGATAGATTATATAACGGTAAGACAGAGATTTAGGAACCATATTTTAAATTGTAGGACATTTCCAGGGGCAGATGCGAACTGTGACCACAATCTATTGGTTATGACTGTAGATTAAAACTGAAGAAACTGCAAAAAGGTGGGAATTTAAGGAGATGGGACCTGGATAAACTGACTAAACCAGAGGTTGTACAGAGTTTCAGGGAGAGCGTAAGGGAACAAATGGCAGGAATGGGGGAAATAAATACAGTAGAACAAGAATGGGTAGCTTTGAGGGATGAAGTAGTGAAGGCAGCAGAGGCTCAAGTAGGTAAAAGACGAGGGCTAGTAGAAATCCTTGGGTAACAGAAGAAATATTGAATTTAATTGATGAAAGGAGAAAATATAAATAAGCAGTAAATGAAGCACGCAAAAAGGAATACAAACGTCTCAAAAATTAGATCGACAGGAAGTGCAAAATGGCTAAGCAGGGATGGCTAGAGGATAAATGTAAGGATGTAGAGGCTCATCTCATTAGGGGTGAGTTGCCCCAGAATATGATCCAATATAATATAATAGAATGAAAGTAAGCAAATTATGCAAGTTTTTTATATTTATATATCCTACATCTGACATCATTCTCACGGCAAATACAGACTTGTTTATGCCCTTAAGCAATTCTGTGGTATGCCTTTTCCAAATGAATTTATTATCAAGTTGTAATCCCAGTCATTTAGTGGGTCTTCTCAAAGTTTAATGACAATGAATTAGCTTTAAACCACTTATCAATGTCAGCGACAAATTGATTAGCGGGTATTTCTAAATCTGTAATTGACTTGCTACTTATTGCACTGTTTGTATCATGTGCAAACAAAACAAGCTTGCCATCTGGAAATGTAACAGATGTGAGGTCATTAATGTACAGAAGAAAAAGCAGTGGACCCAAGATGGAACCTTGAGGAACACCACATGTAATTAATTCCCTGTCAGATGAAGACTGACTGATTACTGCACATGTATTTCGCTACGACACCCTTTGTTTCCTGTTAGATAGGTAATACTCAAACCATTTCGCAGCATTGCCAGTAACTTAAGAAAAAGCTGTGGTTCACACAGACAAAGGCTTTTTTCAGGTCACAGAAAATGCCAGTGGCCTCTCATTTATTATCTAATGAATTAAGTACATTCTCACTGTAAATGTAAATAACTTTCTCTACATCAGAACCCTCAAGAAATCCAAACTGTGACTTGTGCAAAAATTATTTGCAGTCAGGTGCTTAAGGAGACGCTTGAACACAACTTTTTTCAAATGTTTTATGTTTTTTGTTCCACACCCACGAGAATCATCTAATTTTTTGGGTCTACAGAACGAAAACTGAATCTAATCTAAACTAATCTAATCATATGGGCCCTGAAGATGGCACAGTGAAATGCTGAAACTGGTAGCCTTCAAAACGAAACAAAATAACGTCTTAAGTTATACCGTTGTTGGTGAGTTTCATTGACATTGATAGTTACTTAACTAGCCGCAGTACCCTGTCCAGGACGGACCAACAGAGACAGTGCATTAAAGTTGTTCGTGTTTAGTGATGTTCGTGTTTAGAGTTGTTATCAGGCCTGGTAGAGGCGTGTCAGATTTGAGTGATCACTGTGAAGGATACGGAGAAAACACGTAATCGTTTGAAATAGCGTTATCAGCACTTAACGGAGTTCCAAAGTGGCCTCATTATGGGCGTCCAGTTGATCGGCTGGCCGAATAGTGTAATATTAGATTTATGGGGCAGTTATAAGTGACAGTGGTCGGATGTTGGACTGCATAGGAATGTGAGGGCAGGTGTGACAGGCGTACTATGTCGTTAAGGTTGCGGTTTGACTGCGTCTGACCACCACAAGACAGGATCGCCGAAATATGCACCAAACACATAGTCTCCCGTTCACATCTTCACCTGCCATCCAAGAACAAGTAATGGACTCACCGCAAGATTCTGTGTCATCCCGCAGCGTTAGTCGGAGACTAGCAGGTCTCGAACTAGGGAATTAACTATCTCACGCATAGGCTGCCGTTAACTTCAATCGGCTGTGTCTGAAGCGTTGCGTGACTGATAAGAGTGGACTGTTGATGAATGGCGAAGCATTTTATTCATCAATAAGTCGAGATTCTGCACTATTCCTGATGACGATCATTGGCGAGTATGGCGACGATTTGGGAAAAGGTCTCATTTTTCAAGTCTTCTAGAGAGGCAGAGAGATGTTACTCCTGACGTCATGGGGTGGGGAGCCATCGGGTATGACTTTCAGGTCACGTCTGATAGTGACTGAGAGAACTCCGACGCCACAACGGTACGTCACTGAAATCATGGGTCCTCATGTATTACCTCTGAAGCGTCCGCCTCCGGTAGCTGAATGGTCAGTGTGACAGATTGTCAATCCTCTGGGCCCGGGTTCGATTCCCGGCTGGGTCGGGGAATTTTCTCCGCCCAGGGACTGGGTGTTGTGCTGTCATCATCATCATCTTATCATCCTCATATACTGCAGGTCGCCGAAGTGGCGTCAGATTGAAAGACCGGCACCCCGCGAACGGTCTGCCTGACGGGGAGCCCTAGCCATACGATGATTTAAAAACTACTCAAGCGGCAGTATCGTGCTGCCATTTTTCAACAAGTCAATTCTCGTTCAAATTTGGCACGTGTCTTTATGAACTGTCTGCGTGATGTTGACGCATTGAGGCAACCTGTGGCCAGCAAGAGCCCCAGGACTAGTCCCGAAGAACCTGTTCAAAAAATGGCTCTGAGCACTATGGGACTTAATTGCTGTGGTCATCAGTCCCCTAGAACTTAGAACTACTTAAACCTAACTAACCTAAGGACATCACACACATCCATGCCCGAGGCAGGATTCGAACCTGCGACCGTAGCGGTCGCGCGGTTCCAGAGTGTAGCGCCTAGAACCGCTTGGCCACTCCGGCCGGCTATGCCGAATGCCCGGTGAACGTCATCTGCCAGCGTATGTAGTGTCAACAGTAAAATTCAGAGGCGGTGGTGTTATAGTATGGTCGTGTTTTTCATGGAGGAGGCTTGCACCCGTTCTTGTTTTCCGTGGCACTATCGCAGCACAGGCCTACATTGATGTTTTAAGCACCTTATTGCTTCCCACAGTTGAAGAACAATTCGGGGATGTCGATAGCATCTCGCAACACGATCGAGCACCTGTTGATAATGCACAGCCTGTGGCGGAGTGGTTACGGGACAAGAACATCCTAGTAATGGACTGTCCAGCACAGAAGTCTATCCTGCATGCTATAGAACGCGTTTGGGATGCTTTGGAACGCTGACTTCGTGCAAGGCCTCACCGATAGACATCGATACCTCTCCTCAATGCAGCACTCCGTGAAGATTGAGATGTCATTCCCCAAGAAACCTTCCAGCACCTGATTGAACGTATGCCTGCGAGAGTGGAAGCTGTCATCAAAGCTAAGGGTGGGCCAAGACCATATTCAATCCCATAATTACCGATGGAGGGCGCCATGAACTTGTTAGCCATTTTCAACCAGGTGTTCGGATACTTTTGACCACATAGTGTATGTTATATGAAGGCTTCCTCCAGTTCCATTATCTCGAAAGAGTGGCGGTTTACTGAGACAGTGCGCCTTTGCAGGATTGGTGTGGAGAGAACTTGAGAGCTTCAAGAGTTCATTATCTTAGTTCAATTTTGGTAAACATTTTTTGGAACAGTGATCAATAAAGTATTATGTTTCAACTAAAGTTAAGTCTTGATCACAACACTTATGTCTCAATAACATAGGTTATTGAAACATAAGTGTTGTGATCATGACTGAACATAGGTTACTGAGACATAAGTGTTGTGATCAACACTGAACTTTAGTTGAAACATAATACTTTATTGATCACTGTTCCAAAAATGTTTACCAAAATTGTACTAAGATAATGAACTCTTGAAGCTCTAAAGTTCAGTCTTGATCACAACACTTATGTCTCAATAACATAAGTTATTGAGACATAAGTGTTGTGATCAAGACTGAACTTTAGTTGAAATATAGTTCATTATCTTGTTTTGTTATTCTTTAAGACACTTGCCTTCAGCTTAGTCTCACGATTAAATCGGATCATTTCCTCATTTGTGAGTTTAGAATAATATAGGTCTTTCCAGTGGCTAACACTTGTACTAGTACAGCGATTACTAGTTATTCATTATTACTTTAAGACTTAAGTTTTATACACAATCAGAAAGTTGTACATTGTGCGCCTCAGTGAAGCTAATACTCACCTTAATATAGAAGATTTATTCTGATCCAGCAATAAAATACGCTGGTCTAGACAGAACAGAGATCGAATACCAACAGTCACAATCAAAAACAGCCAACACTGCTATTACAGAATACTATTGTAAGTGTCACTTATTCTTCCAACTGAGCGGTGCTGCTTAGCCTCAGTTCCTCTTCTTTGCAAACAGGCTTATATATCCAAATAAATAATATTTACAAAATTAGTACTCGTGTGAGAATAAGATGCTCAAAGCACATAACAACCATTCCAGATGACCATAAAAACTAAAGAAAATGTCGTAATGGTTCAATGTGCAAATCGCCCTTCCACTATCATTTTGATACTTCTGCGTCCACTCTGGTCTTTTCAACTTCCTTGGTTCTTCTATCACAATTTGAAAGTTGGTCTAACATTGCACCTTTTAATATTTAGTTTGATATTTTTACAATTCAGTTCTTTTCGCCTACTAGTTACTGCAAGCTTACTGCAAAGATGCAGTTCTGAACCGAGTATCGATAACGAACAATTTAGTTATCTTCGGGGTAGTCTATGAAATATCCAAGTCTTCTTTGAGCTCCAGGTACACTGTCCAGACAGGTCACCAATGCCCGCTTCGCTGAGAATCCTGAGACATGAATTTAAAGTGACCATTCTTGTGTTAGGAAGGTCGTGTTTGCCATCGAATGGCACAACTTGTTCGTTGCCGGAAGGCGATGTGGTGAAATGCAGCTTGGCTGTGTGCATATTTGCAGTACAATTTTGTCAGTGATTCACGATATACGAGTGGTTCATACTTAATTATAGTATAATATATGAAAAGCACCAGTTTGCTTTTGTTCTACAATATTGTAGAACAAAAGCAAACTAGTGCTTTTCATTTATTGTAATGTTTTTCTACCAGGAACCGACGGAAGATTCTGTTAATACTTAATTACATTCTTGATTCGCATCGCGAAGTTGCTCTAAGTTTCACGTGTTGGACACGAGTCTCACGTGTGGGTATCGGGTCTTTGTGTCTTTGTGTGGCTAGTATACTTCAAGGCTCGGTACAGAATCTGTTTGCTATCAATTCATCCGAATAGTGATACAGTCACGACTTGTAAGGTGTATTTTCTCACGTGTTGGACACGAGTCTCACGTGTGGGTATCGGGTCTTTGTGTCTTTGTGTGGCTAGTATACTTCAAGGCTCGGTACAGCATCTGTTTGCTATCAATTCATCCGAATAGTGATACAGTCACGACTTGTAAGGTGTATTTTCTCACATTTTGAACACTGTGTGTCCCATGTTTTCTGGGCACCAGCAATTCATATGTCACTGTGATTGACTCACTTTTGTGAAGTGAGTTTGATGAACTTACGTTCAAATATTCTTTCCAATCTTTTCTCCTTGACACCCATTTACCTATTTAGACGCATCAGACCGACTTGCGCTAAGTAGCTAGAATACGGTAACTTGACCTGAATCATACTATTTGCTTTCCGCAACTGGTAGAATCTCTTCATCCTGTTGAAGTTTACACCAACAACAGTAGCAATCACTACGAATATTTGACTTTACATTTCCTTGGATGCTTTTCAACATAGAAGGTAAGTTTTGATGCTGCGCAGGTAGTAGTGGTGCAGGGCATGATCTACAGAAAACGTTTTTCTCCGATGCCTTGCACGCTTTTTTTTATTTTTTTATTTTTTATTTTTTTTATTTTTTGATGTAGGGTACACATGCTCATTTGCATTGCAGAGGGCTATAAGCCGCATTGCTTCAAGAATTTTATTATCGCTGAGATATTTGGTACGATTGCTCATGTCCATTTTCATTTTGCAACACGCACCGTAAATCGTTGCGCTAACAAAAGTAGGTCTACGTGTTCATTGTCTAGGTAATCTTCTAGAAACTCTTTGCTGTCAGGTCGCGTTACTACAATTGATTCATCGATCAAAACCTTACCTGTCAGAGAGCATTTTTCTTAAGTCGTAACATATCCGGATTTATTTTCAAAGGTAATCCTATTCACAAACGTAGCAGGAACCTTACAAGTTCATCCTTCCAATGATGAGGGGTTAGACATGCACACTGAAAGAACTGTGATAACATTTAATAAACTCTTATTTTCAATAAACGACAAATTTATAATATTCACCGAGAATCTCGCATTCCAGTGTCCCTCACGGGATACAAGAAATACCTATGCCAAACAATACTAACAAGCAGATGTTTACTAAATGCGATGCTTCTGGCCAGCGCAAGGAGTTCTGCCGAGGAGGCGAGTGAGGAGTTCACTCAAAGAGCCAGTGTTGCTATATCGCTGCATTTCCGGAACAAGGGACGACTTCACTGGCTGGAACACTTTCACCGAATGGACCCAGAGAATTTACAACTTGAGGTCATTTTCGGACACTTGCGAATTTAAGGAGAGTCGTAGAATGCCACATACTAGGTTTCAAAGGCATTAGCAAGTATGACTTGATGATCTTCGACATCAACAAGAAACTAGAAGACACACATAAGTATGAACGACATCTCTTTTAGTTGCTGGAATGTCATCTCACGACGAAACTTGCCTGCGCAAGCCAAAGCAAGCGCTACTCCCTATCATCATAGAAGGGCCTTGAGGACCCAATTTCACTTGAAAAAAGAAGTAGATAGTGATATTGGATTGGTTAGCCTTACACAGAGACGTAAAGACGCAAACAATATTGTCAGCAGTTCTAAGAAGTTATACAGTGTGCCTGAATGAGATTCAAACCCATATATGTACCTTTTACTTACAGTGCGTTATCAGTTTCGATAAACGTTCGCAGGAGTTTGCCTTCGTTTGACAATGAGTTGCAAGTTTTTTTTATCGATTTCCACGTAGCCTTTAAAACAGCCCAGTTTCAACTATCCTTTTTAACTCTCTAAACACAACGCCATGTACTTCGTAAGTAAATTCTAAATAAATGCAAAATGCATTGTAGTGTCTTTAGTCTTGCAGTTCTTTGTCTTGCACTGCTAAGGGCTGAAATCATTTTGTGTCAAACATGTAAAATGTAAACTCAAGGTCCAATGAATGCGTGACGTTCAAATTACTCTTGAGTCATTCAGTATAGAGTCACAGACTACCAAGCAAGCAAAACTCTTACAGCTGTGACACCGCGAAGTGGCAAGACATTGACTCGGAACATTCAGCGGTGTCGCATAGATGACTCCAACAACCCCAAACGCAAGTAACGGCTGCGGGCACGGACAGCCACCGGCGAGCACACCAGAACCGAGGGAAATTCGACAACCTAACCTTCGGAGCACCTCTGGCAACTTCACGCAGGAACGCCACATACGAGGGTTGGCCAGAAAGTACTGCACCGCATTTTTTTTCCTTCAACAATTCTTTATTGAACATAATGAGAATTACACACACGAAAGAATCATTTTTTTATGTTCACACACTAATTTTCCATGTAATGTCCATCCCGCTCTATGGCCTTCCTCAACCGCGAAACAAGGGCGTGTAAGCCCTGTCAGTAGTAATCCTTGTCCTGATGGCGGAGTCAGTGCCTCACTGTATGAATCACCTTCTCATTTTCCTCAAAGTGTCTTCCACGAATGGCACCTTTTACTGGCCCAAACAAGTGGAAGTACGATGGGGATAGGTTAGTTGTATCAGATGCGATAGCAGTGGATGGTCTCATGGTACGCTGCAAATCTTGCAGCTCCGCCGAACCGCCTTCTGATGACCCCCGGCCCAGCGACTAACTGTACTTCTGTTGACAGCAGATTCTCTATAGACTTTGCGTAAGCGTTTCTGAACATTCCCCAAGTTTATTTTCCTGCATTGAGAAATTCAATGACGCCACGTTGCTTGTAATGCCTGCATTGAGAAATTCAATGACGCCACGTTGCTTGTAATGTACATTGCCCATTAACGCCACTTTGAAACTGTCCTGCTTCTACGTTATCTGTCGGAAGTGACGGAAACTTGGCACGTTCACTCATGAGGATTCAAATAATACATACATAACGTTTCGCACTCGTAGCGTTGTTTTCGGCTGAGAAAAAATGCGGTGCCTTACTTTCTGCGCAACTCTCGTAAAATTCCCGCCATTCTGGTTGACAAGGCCATAATAGTGGTTTATGCATGTACAAAGCATTCTCGGACAGCGCAGCGTCAGAAAAAGCGTAGAGATATTTCATTGCCTAGTAGCTCACTTAAACGAAACTGAAACTGCGGAGAAGGAAAATTACTGCTATGACGCCTTAAAAGATTCTCTAATCCGACAACTCACACTCCCGCCTGACCTAAATCTGAAAAGTTACTACGTGACGAACAACTAGGGGATAAGTCTCACAAACAGTTTTTGAAAGACCTTCAAATACTGGCAGGAATAGATTTGCTGTCTGAGAATTCCATTCACCTGTTGTGTTTTAAGCAGCTACTGCCTGGTATTTGGACAGTTTTGACGGCAAAAGCAGAGGTGACTTTAAGCGTTCTTGCAGATAAAGGTGAAGCCATTATAAACTACCTGCAAAATAGCGTTTCTGGCTCAGAGGCACGCGACAACATGGCGAATGGACCCGGAACGCGCTTGACGGAGGCGTGGCAGCCAAAGTTAGAATAAGCGAAGATGGCCATTAATTGAAGTCAGGGCAACATCTTGATGAGCCCAGGAAGTGAGTATCTTGATTAAATACTGCATGACACTTGCCATCTTAGCTTTCATTGCCTAATAGCCAATCATTTCTGAGTATGTACTTTGATCAAGTATAAAGTATCACTGCAGTGCAGTACGAATGCTCACTCGACACCGCATGTTATGGGCAGACCGGTGTAGCGGCAGTAGCTTCACGTTTCTGGCAAAACGGCATCTCCCCCTATTCTAGCCTCTTTGATGGCAGCTCATTGGTTCAAATGGCTCAAATGGCTCTGAACACTGTGGGACTTAACAGCTGTGGTCATCAGTCCCCTAGAACTTAGAACTACTTAAACCTAACTAACCTAAGGACATCACACACATCCATGCCCGAGGCAGCATTCGAACCTGCGACCGTAGCAGTCGCGCGGTTCAGCTCATTGGAACTGGACCGCACGTGACCACTACAATGCACATGGCAACACAGGACCAGCCGGCAGTGAGGGGACACAAGGTGAGTACACAGTTAGCAGCGCTAAAACACTCTCAAGAAATATGAGCAAGAGCGCGTCGCAAGTGGCGCAACAAACCTTTCACTCAAGAACAGGACAGCAAGAAACAGGAAGGTGGCAGTAATCTGTACTGTTATCATCAAGTTCGGCTGGCAATCACGCAAATATGCAGCACCCTGTGGTACCCAAAGGCCACACACGGCTACTAAGGGGCGCCAGTGGCCATCACAAACATCGAAATAGACGCCTCCCCTCCTTCCCACAAATCGAGATATCCTATTTGCTCGAATCGTTACAACAGTAGACATGGATGATACAATATCCTTCATTTGGCCTGAATAAACCATCAGCATTTGGTGGCTTTGGAACATCAACAGGCACTACAGTGGATGAGTTGTTTGAAAATTCAAAGTCCCGTCTCATTTCATAGCCTGCATCGATAGGAAACACCCGACTTATGCAGGGTTTGGCAGTTTGACTAAAATTGCTGGAACTGCCTTGATAAAGTTTGCTCCTACTGATACCCAGACTATAAATGCAAGGCACTATTGCATCACTTTTATGAAGGGGTGTGAGAACAAAAGCCCGGAAGAAATGCTTTATGAAGACTTGGCTGCTACATCAGCAACACACAACTTGCAGAGAATGGGTTTCACACACATGGCAGGGGGCGGCTCACATCGACAGTTTGTGACAGACAACGTACCTTCGTAGATATGGGGCGAGACCTCACAGTGATACCTTGCTTCAGTCTCGACGTATAGGATACAACTACTACTACACAGGTATTAACAGCAGCTAATAATCTCCCATTTGTACATGTGGAAGGAAATTCATGGAGCTGGATCTCCATAACCACAAGATTTTCCGATAATGCTTCACAGTAGTAGACATCACAGAGCCAACTAAAGGGGCCGATTCCTACGACTTCCACCTCGGTACTGATTTCAGTGACAGATGGCTTTCTTTATTGGCAGAAGTGGCCAAAATGCAAGTAAACCTTCCTACTCGCAAGATTTTCCAAAAATTCTGGGAGTTCACATTCTCCACGAAGGCAATGATGACATGCAAACACGACACCATACATCATATTAGGACGTCGCCCAGCTCACCGGTAGCAGCAAAGCATCGCTGGCACACGGCCGATCTCTTTTTAGCAGACCAAGAAGACATAATTCGTCAAATACAGGTGGCAATAACTGGACCCTCGAACGCTCAGTGGGTCTCGCCACTCCATATGGTTTTAAAGAAAAACAATACGTGGCACTTGCGCAATACCTATGGATCATTCAATGCAAGGACAGAGCTGGATAGATACCCGATTCGGCACATAACATCTTTCAATAATGCAATTGCAAATGCCTGGATATTTTGCGTCACTGACTGTGAGAAAGCTTACTCACAAACACAAGTCACCCCAGAAGATGTCAAAAAAACACTCATCATTACCCTGTCCAGTTCGATTACTGGTACACGCCTTAAGGTTTGAAGAATGCGGTGCAAACCTGGCGACAGTTCATTCACGAGGTTATTAGAGGCCTGGACTTCGTGTTCTTTTATATGGATGACATCTTTGTAGTCTCCATGTCACTGGAACAACACCAATTATATCTCAGGCATCTCTGCCTGTGACTAAGGCAGTACTGAATAGTCATAAACAGAGGCAAATGCAGGCAGAGAAGCAGTGAACTTTCTTCGTTTCAGAGTGTTGGCAACATACACCTCGCCTCTGTCAGAGAAAGAGTGTCAAGCATTAATAATATACGCCAGTTCCGCAAACCTACAAGGATCTAAGACGTCTTTAGGAATGCTAAACGACTGCCGTTGGCACATACACAATGCCGCAAAACTACAAGCACTACTGACGGAAATGTTAAAAGGTAAATATAGGTCTGGAAGATGAAAAGCGAAATGGACACCAGAGCAGTCAGATGCGTTCCATAAACTGAAGGACTACGCAGCTCACGCTGTGCTTCTTCTGCACCCTCACCGTGACGTACCATTAGCATTTATCGCAGACGCTAGCCAGACTGCCACTAGGATAGCGTTGCAGTATCATGTCAGGCGACCATGGCAACGACTGGCATTTTTTTTTCAGTAATTCCCACTCAGTCACAGCGAAAGTGGAAGATGACAGATAGGAAACTGCACATGTGATACAACACTTCAGACGCTCAGTGGAAGGAAAACATTTCGCAGGCAACACCGATCGCGCACCATTAACAATGGTTTTTCAAAAGTCATTTACAACGGCTCGCCAAGACAATGTCGACAAATGGAATACATCTCGCAGCTCACTCCTGACGTCAGACACACCAGTGGCAAACAAAACATAGTGGCAGACTTCTTCTCGTGCTGCTGCACTCGCGTGCAAGCTCTTCCATGGAAACAAATTGCGTGGTTACAACAGGCAAACAGCAGCCCGCAACAACTCCTCGAGCAGCAAAATTCCACACTCAGTCTAACGCAAGTTTACATGCCCGAACTACAAGGAATGTTGTGGCGTGAAATGGCCCAAAAGCGCAGCGCTCATATGTACCACAACAGTTTCAAAGTCAAGTTTTCGAGGCCTTCCATAACACAGCTCATCCTGTTACCAAGCCGACAGTCAATTTGGTCAGCAGGTTTCAAGAAGGACTGTCGTCAATAGGCGTAATCCCGTGAGAGTTGTCTGCGGAGCAAGGTTGGTAGGCACATTTCGGCGCCGTTAGGTGCTTTCAACACACCAATAGCGCGTTTTATGCATCTGCATGTGGGCGTGTTAGGACTGCTTCTAAGCTCCTTCCAGCACAGCACTGTGACGGGCAGTTTGTTGCTGGCCAGAGGCCATTCCCATCACTGACATGCCAGCGCCTCCCGAAGGTGAGTCCAAAGTCTTAATACCACGCCATCTCACTCGGTAGTATCATTATTTCACACGAATTGTCTCAAATACCTGTACTGCTATTAACAACTCTTTATGCGACAAGTGGTACTGAAAATGTCTTCAGATGGCTCTAAGCACTATGGGACTTAACATCTGAGATCATCAGTCACCTAGACTTAGAACTACTTAAACCTAACTAACCTAAGGACATCACACCCATGCCCGAGGCAGGATTCGAACCTCCGACTGTAGCAGCAGCGCGGTTCCGGACTGAAGCGCCTACAACCGCTCGGCCACAGCGGCCGGCTGGTACTGAAAGCGTGTCCGTGAAGTTGGAGATGAGGCTCGGAACAGTTCAGGAAAATAAATTTTAAAACTAAGTCCTATGCAATCAACCTCGTTTCCGGACATGAACCGTGTCTGTTTCTTTGTTTATTGAGCAAGATACATAAGCCTTTTATTGGTACAAAGAAGCATGCGGAACATTTGAAAAGCTGTTGCTCCGAGACATGTAGGCCACATGAACCGACATAGCAGTAACTGAATTAAACATTAAATCACTAGGTACGATGAAATATTCATTAGACTAACAAGTATCAGTGCACCTCACAGTAGATCTATATTCTGTCACCTGTGTAGCGTGTTTTTCTGGTGCGGTTACTTCCCGGACAGATTAAGTTACTCTTTAGTAAAACACTTCTTGAAAGTGATAGAAAGGTAATATAGACAATTCCAGGAGAATTTCTGTTACTGTTGCCTCTGGAGGTTTTTGAAAAGGCAATGTGTAAGAAAGTATTTAGACATCTCAGTACACATAACTGTTTGTCAGACTACTAGTTTGTTGTCAGAGAAAGACCATCGAGAAAAATGCGATTTATTATTTTCAGTGCGAAGCACTAACACGGACAAGTGAAAAAGTTGAGAATAGTGGGTACTTTCTTTGCTTTATCAAAAGCATTTGATATTGCAGATCAGGCTACACTTCTGCGGAAGTCGGAACACTTCAGAGTAAGGGGGAAATTTGAACAACGCTTCATTTCTAATCTAGAATACAGTAAACAGACGGCTGTCGTCCAGTGTCAAGAACCTCGCAATAGATTTTAATATTCAGTCCTATATGGAGGCGAACGCTACAGCGTTCTGTTCTGTGTATGTTGCTTCCCTTACCATACGCTAAATAATATCTACCGCCCAAAAAGTGGGATTGATTTGAAAATAAATATATACATTCCAAGATAAAGAAAACTGCGTACCACAAAGGAATTAAAAGGAAATCGTTAGATGTGATGTACCTGTACAGACAAACAAATGATGTCCGCAGCTTTTGGTCTAGTGGCTAGCGTTGCTGCCTCTGGATCACAGGATCCCGGGTTCGATTCCCGACTGGGTTGGAGATTTTCTCTGACCAGGGACTGGGTATTTGTGTTGTCGTCATCATTTCATCATCATCAATATCATTCGTGAAAGTGGATAGATTAGACTTAAAAAATTGCACTGTGTAAAAATTGGGACTTTTTAAGGGTAGGTTTTGGCAAGTACGAAGACAACCAGTAGAAATTCTTGCCGTGTGCTTCCGTGACTTATCTTGCTCAAATGTAAGTCCAGGGTAGCTTGCCACGAAGGCAACAAAACGGGGCGTTGAACATCGCCGACCTACCGCTGAGCTGGAAGGGTGCCCCAGATAACAGCCAAAGGGGTCCAACCAAAAGCACCCAAGACCATCACTCCTGGTTGTGACATATGGCGGGCGACAGTCAGGTTGGCATCCCACCGCTGTTAGGGGCGTCTCCAACCACGTCTTCGGCCTGGAATGTCATTGACTGGAGTAGAATTATCTTCAGTGATAAGTCCCACTCCAGATGAGCCCCCATGACTGGCGGAGACGTGTGCGGAGATGCACCGGACAGCAGTGGGATATTAACCTGACTCAACCACACGGCCTGACAGCCAGGAGCGATAACCTGGGATGTCATTTCTTTTCATAGCAGGACTCCCCTAGTTGTCATCCGTGGCATCCTTGCAGCACAGCGGTAGGTCGACGATGTTCTACGTTCCGTTTTGTTGTCCTTCATCTCAAATTATTCTAGGCTTATATTTCAGTAAGATAATGCACGGCCGCACACGGCGAGATTTCTTACCGTTTGTCTTCGTGCTTGCCAACCGCTACCTTGGCCGCAAGGTGGCCGGATGTCTCGCCAATTGAGAACGTTTGAATCACTGTTGGGAGGGTCCTCCAATCAGCACGGGATTTTGAAGATCTGACCCACCAACTGGACACAATTTGGCGTGATATCCCTCAGGAGGACATACAACAAGTCTATCAATCAATGGCAAGCTGAATGACTGCCTGCGTAAGGGATATAGGTGAACCAACGCGTTCTCGACTTTCTCAATTTGTGGAGCTCTTTCTCTTGAATAAATCATAATTTTTTTCCAAAATTGTAATCACTTATTTCTACATGTAAGTCCCATTCCATTTAGATAATTAATTCGTGATGTGCGGTTCTTATTTTTTCTTAGCGAATATTTACCGATGACACAAGGCGTGGAAAGTAATGTTAATGATATGACAAACAGTGCAGTGGTTTACAGGAAAGACACTTCCGCAAAACTGTCACAAAACAGTTCAGATGATGTTCAGATATGTGTGAAATCTTATGGGACTTAACTGCTAAGGTCATCAGTCCCTAAGCTTACACACCACTTAACCTAAATTATCCTAAGGACAAACACACACACCCGTGCCCGAGGGAGGACTCGACCCTCCGCCGGGACCTGCCGCACAATCCGTGACTGCAGCGCGATAGACCGGTCGGCTAATCCCGCGCGGCGTCACAAAACAGTGTGCGCAGAGTATCTGACGTGGAACTCTTGTAGAAACGAAAACACAAGATGATCAAATTACCAATAAAGTGGCAGATTTTGAATGTTTAGAGCTAAAGATACATGAAAAGCTCACTTGGAGGTATCATATACAAAAAATTGTGAAGAAACTAAATGCTGCTATTTTTACTACAAGAATAATCTCCACTCCGTGCGTTATCGAAATGTGAAAGCTTGTTTACGTTTTACCTGTTAACCCTATTATGTCCTATGGTATATTTTGGGTCAACTCTTTGCTTTCACAGAGAGTATTTTTAACCCAGAAATGGCAGTCAGAACGACCAGACGCTTCAGTCGTTAACTTCAAAAATTTGACCCCAACATTATCATAAACAATCCTAGTAGATGTACTAGTATTACTGTTAGTATTAGTAACAATTTTCAACACTAGTGGTTGCTCCAGCTTACTCCATCCTTCTGTTTTTTCCTTTCTCCATCCTCCGCCCTCAGTAACTTAGTTGCTTCTTGCGGTTCCACAGAGCCCCCTTTTCGTACTCATTATCCCACCTCCACAATGAATGTGATCGCTTTCATGTACGACCAACATCACCATTATGTCATAGCAGCATCAGTATCCTTATCCTTGATTACATTTTGACTTATGTGTAAAACTGTCTATTTTTTAGTCACAAAAAAGAATTATCACCATTGCACTCTTTAAAACAGAACTAATTAAATCTACTTACGTGACAAAATAATGGCTCTGAGCACTATGGGACTTAACAGCTGTGGTCATCAGTCCCCTAGAACTTAGAACTACTTAAACCTAACTGACCTATGGACATCACACACATCCATGCCCGAGGCAGGATTCGAACCTGCGACCGTAGCAGTCGCACGGTTCCGGACTGCGCGAGACCACCGCGGCTGGCACTTACGTGACAAAAGACACAAAATCTTCGGCTGTATAGCACTACCAGCCCACCCCTCCTAGCGTACGATTCAAATAACAATGAAAAAGGAATTGCTGAGCCTATGACCTACTGAAAGGGTGAATACATCTCGCTCGTTGTTCTGGCGTGTTGCAGATTGACCTGGCTGGGAGCTAGAGAGCTCTCCCAGGTTCGCTTCCAAAGCTCCACTTCAATAAAGGCCTCTCTCACTTCCCGTTAATTTGAAAGATCGACTGCACACAGCCGGCAATTTGTCTGTCCAGCACAACGTACGTAGGTTGGCACCTCTGCCCACAATCGCCCAACTCCCGCTACAGTGACGCCACTGAACAGAAATTAGAACAGTGGGGTCTCAGCAGGTTGCCATATGCGCCGTGTGCGCGGCTGCCTACATTGGCGGCCGCTATGGACGCGCTAATGGGATAACAGGTTGAACCACTGTCTGTCGTAAATGCTCTTCATCCGTCACGTGAGGCAGTGTAAAGAACGCCCCGATCGCCCATAAGATTACGACAGCTAACGACCGTTCTATAGCGACGTCGTGAACAATATGTCATAATATTACGATTTCAGTGTAGCTAAACAACATGAAAGAGTTGCTCTCGTTATTTTATCTGCATAATGCAATTAATTTCATCTGTTCGCTGAGAAACAAAGGCAGAAGTTGCTGTAGGCGTATCAAGAGGTTTTCGCTTCTCCCCGTTTCTCCTTGTTAGTGATTCCCACATCGAATTGCTCACTCGATTTTCCTCAAAGTAATGACCGGTAGTAACTTATTAAAGATGGAGGAAAAGAAGAACGTAAGATTTTCACGTCCGTCGGCGGCATAGTGATTGGTGACAGATGAGTGAGACAGAAGATAGCAAGAAAATCGGGCATATTTTATCTGAGGGAATCGTTATCATGTACATTAGGTGAACTACGGAAAACCTTAATCCAAAGAGTTGGACGAGAGTTCAGAGGCCACGTAAGTGAGGTAGCTGTACTGGCAATCACCGTGACAGGGTATAGGTTTAGAAAGAAGGGCGATATCTAAACATTTCATGTTGAACAAACCGTGTGTGTCTGTAGAAGGGACACTCCCATCTCAGAGGTCGTGCAGGCGCTGAGCATTTCATTTGCCACCTTAGTAATGATGTATCTTGAGTACCTCCACCGCAACTGTTAGAATCAACCGCTGTTGGAATCAGCGTGTTTATGAGAGGGATCACTGCAGAAGCAACTTCAGCTATATCCCAGGGAAGTGTTTCTGCGAACCTTAGCTTCATGTTGTATATTGATGATCCAGCAGACAACGAGGCGGTATTTCGCTGAAACTAGTTTGGGGAAGTACATAAAAAACAAAGTTTTGCGTATAGGCGGACCCCAATCCCATACTGAATTACTAAATATCCCAGAATCATCCAGGAGAAATCAAGAACGAAAATGATATGCCACACCTAAGCATTATATTCATAATTAACAAATCATTTTTCATACCCTTTCTCCTCACAATACAATGTGGAAATAAAGTAATTCACATGCACCAGTAAATCACGTCAACAAAATTAACCCGGAGAAAGCAGAGCAACTTTGGGAAGAAATTGACGATGAGTTAGGCAAAGCGCCTGAGAAAATGTAAAAAATTTATGAGGATATGTTAACACTCAGATTTGTAACGAAAAAATATTCAGAAAAATTGGTGACAACTATCCTGCACACACATGAACGAACACAAACGGGAAAAGTTCATTATCTATGGAGAAATTGTCTAACGAACATAATGCAAAAATGGTTCAAATGACTCTGAGCACTATGGGACTTAACTTTTGAGGTCATCAGTCCCTAGAACTTAGAACTACTTCAACCTAACTAACCTAAGGACATCACACACGTCCATGCCGGAGGCAGGATTCGAATCTGCTACCGTAGTGGTCGCGCGGTTCCAGACTGTAGTGCCTAGAACCGCTCGGCCGCTCCGGTCGGCAACATAATGTCAAATAAATTCAATAAATTAACTACAAAAATACAAAATGTGGATCATACAATAATGATTTGAGAATATAAGATAGATGGTGTGGCAATAACAGTAGAATTATAAACTGCTAATAAAAGTAAAAGGTAAAAACGGATGGATGTAGAAACAGATCATTTAACCCTGCAGCAGTGGAAGTAGGTGTTCTGCCTTAAAATATGAGAAAATCAAACTCCCAAAAGAAAAAAATTAATACATTAAAACTTAACGAAGATAAAATAGAATTGGTCAGGCCCTGTGAAAATTGGTTTAATGAGACTTGGAAGAAACAAGACAGCAATTTCCAATTGAACTTTGCAGCAGAATAAACACTCCTAGTGAAATGAGTAAGAAAACGCAATGACAATGGAGTGTGAAAGAGCAGTAAAAAGGAAGTTAAAGGACGGGGAAAATGGCATACTAATAATCAACAAGAATTTTAAGAATAATGCAACATCAAAAACGAAACATATCATATTATGACAAAAGAAAACAGCAAGAACGAGAAAGAGCAATTAGTTGTGATTGATTAGAACTTCAGGGATAACTGCAGTGTAAACTTCTGTCAGTTATACATGAGGAAACTAAGGAATTTCAACCAAAGAGTCTGTGTTTTAGGAATGAAAAAAGTAACATTAACAAAAGAGACAACTGAAATATTTTAGGTAAATATTTTGATAACTTTTTAAATTGTTAGGAACCAAAAGTATGATTGTAATTTAGCTAACCTATAATAATCCAAGAGATAACCCAAGCACCAAATGAAAAAGAATGAAGAAATCCATGAGCAGATATTCTAAAATACAGTGGAGGATAAATACTGCTGTCACTCGTTACTCTGATGAAAAAAAATCATGGAAAAAAGGAAAGGCACGCAATGATTGGAAGGCAGCTCTAATGTACCTACCACACAAAAGAGGCAACAAAACATATATCAACAACTACAGGGGTATATTCTTATTCTCTGCAGCACACATATTACATAAATATTCAGTCAGACCTTCATAAGATTTCGCAGTGATGCAAAGATTGGCAACTAATTTTAAGTGTTGAAGTTGGCACTGGTATCATTCAGCTCTGGATGTAGCATTGTTTGTGGATAACTTCGGTTCACTGGTAGGATACTGGGAAAACGCAGTCAGTCGAAGGGGAAGCACAAATCGCTCGTGCGACCCGTCCTGGGTGCGAGTGTTAATCAGAGACAAAGGTATCGTCAGGAGTGTCCCATGAATATGTGCAGGATCACACTTGTTCGCTAGTCCGCAGCTCGTGGTCTCGCGGTCGCGTTCTCGCTTCCCGAACACGGAGTCCTGGGTTCGATTCCCAGCGGGGTCATCTGCCTCGAGATGACTAGGCGTTTGTGTTGTCCTCTTCATTTCATCATCATTCATGAAAGTGGCGAGTTTGGAATGAGAAAAGGTTGGGGATTTGTACGGACGCTGACAACCGCGCAGTTGAGCGCCGTACAAACCATACATCATCTTTTTCTCTATATATATAAATAATCTGACCGCTAGGGAGTGCAGCAATCTGTGACTGATTGCTGAAGACGGTGCGCTGTGGGACTGTGGGATTATACAAGATGACTTGAATAGAATTCCTATTCGATGTGATGAGTGGCAGCTTGCTCTAAATGCAGGTTAGGAGGAATGTTCGAGTACAGTATTGATGGTGTGCTGCTTGAGGTTAAATACCTAGGCATAACGTTGCAAAGAGATATGAAATGGAAGTAGTAGTACGGAGGAGTAGGAGAGTAGGAGAGTAGTACGGTGGGCCAGCGGTTGACTTCAGTTTATTCGGAGAATTCTAGGAAAGTGTTGCTCATCTATAAAGGCGACCAGTTACTAAACGCTAGTGGGACCCAGTTTTGAGTGCCGCTCAAGTGTTTGGGACCCCCATCAGGTCGTATGAAACGAAGATACCAAAGTAATTCAGAGGCGTGAGGGCAGATTTATTACTACTAGGTTCTACACTCCTGGAAATGGAAAAAAGAACACATTGACACCGGTGTATCAGACCCACCATACTTGCTCCGGACACTGCGAGAGGGCTGTACAAGCAGTGATCACACGCACGGCACAGCGGACAAACCAGGAACCGCGGTGTTGGCCGTCGAATGGCGCTAGCTGCGCAGCATTTGTGCACCGCCGCCGTCAGTGTCAGCCAGTTTGCCGTGGCATACGGAGCTCCATAGCAGTCTTTAACACTGGTAGCATGCCGCGGCAGCGTGGACGTGAACCGTATGTGCAGCTGACGGACTTTGAGCGAGGGCGTATAGTGGGCATGCGGGAGGCCGGGTGGACGTACCGCCGAATTGCTCAACACGTGGGGCGTGAGGTCTCCACAGTACATCGATGTTGTCGCCAGTGGTCGGCGGAAAGTGCACGTGCCCGTCGACCTGGGACCGGACCGCAGCGACGCACGGATGCACGCCAAGACCATAGGATCCTACGCAGTGCCGTAGGGGACCGCACCGCCACTTCCCAGCAAATTAGGGACACTATTGCTCCTGGGGTATCGGCGAGGTCCATTCGCAACCGTCTCCATGAAGCTGGGCTACGGTCCCGCACACCGTTAGGCCGTCCTCCGCTCACTCCCCAACATCGTGCAGCCCGCCTCCAGTGGTGTCGCGACGGGTGTGAATGGAGGGACGAATGGAGACATGTCGTCTTCAGCGATGAGAGTGGCTTCTGCCTTGGTGCCAATGATGGTCGTATGCGTGTTTGGCGCCGTGCAGGTGAGCGCCACAATCAGGACTGCATACGACCGAGGCACACAGGGCCAACACCCGGCATCATGGTGTGGGGAGCGATCTCCTACACTGGCCGTACACCTCTGGTGATCGTCTAGGGGACACTGAATAGTGCACGGTACATCCAAACCGTCATCGAACCCATCGTTCTACCATTCCTAGACCGGCAAGGGAACTTGCTGTTCCAACAGGACAATGCACGTCCGCATGTATCCTGAGCCACCCAACGTGCTCTAGAAGGTGTAAGTCAACTACCCTGGCCAGCAAGATCTCCGGATCTGTCCCCCATTGAGCATGCTTGGGTCTGGATGAAGCGTCGTCTCACGCGGTCTGCACGTCCAGCACGAACGCTGGTCCAACTGAGGCACCAGGTGGAAATGGCATGGCAAGCCGTTCCACAGGCCTACATCCAGCATCTCTACGATCGTCTCCATGGGAGAATAGCAGCCTGCATTGCTGCGAAAGGTGGATATACACTGTACTAGTGCCGACATTGTGCATGCTCTGTTGCCTGTGTCTATGTGCCTGTGGTTCTGTCAGTGTGATCATGTGATGTATCTGACCCCAGGAATGTGTCAATAAAGTTTCCCCTTCCTGGCACAATGAATTCACGGTGTTCTTATTTCAATTTCCAGGAGTGTATCAGCACGCCAGTATCACGGAGATGCTTCCAGAACTCAAATGGGAGTCGTGGAAGGAAATAATGTTCTTTTCGCGAAAGACTATTGAGGAAAATTTAGAGGCCGGACGTTTGCGGCTGACTGAAGAATGATTTCAATACTGCCAACGTATATTTCGCGTAAGGACTGCGAAGACAAGATATGAGAGGCCAGGACTCATGCGGAGGCATATAAACTGCCGTTTCTCCCTGGTTCCATTTGCGAGTGAAACAAGGAAAGGAATTACTAGTAGTGGTACATTGTGGACTCTCTCATGCAACGAATTGTGAGTTGCATAGTACGTATAAGGGTGAGTCAACTGAAAACGGAGCGGTTGGAGAATAAGTAAGTATACGGTTAATTATTTCAAAAGTAATCGCCTTAACTATTAATACATTTATGCCATTGTGTGACAAGATGATCTATGCCTTCATGGAAATATATTTTCGGTTGCCTACGGAACCACGATTGTATACAGGCGTGGTCCTCTTCAGAAGCAAATCGACGGTCACGAATGTCTTTTTTCAGGATCGATAAAACTGGAAATTGCATGGGGAGTGATCGGGAAAGTGTGGAGGATGTGTAAGGGCTTCCCAGTGTAACTTCTGAGGCGTAATCGAAACAACCTTGGCAACTTGTGGCTCCATAATAAACAGTTTACTTACTTTTTTCTATCGCCTCGTTTTCATTTAACTGCCCCTTATATGTAAATGTAGACACATACGTAACAGGTCTAGCAGGGGGTCACTGAACGTAAACAAAGAACAGCACGAATGGCGATAGGTTTGTTTGACGCACGGGGCGGTGTTGCAGAAATGTTGAATAATCTGATCTGGCAGACGCCTGAAGCTAGACGCAACTATCCTGTGAAAGCCTACAAACCAAGAACCATCATTAAGTGAGAAATCTAGGGGTATACTAAAGACTCCTGCAAATCGCCCCTGTAGAGACTGCGAAGATAGGATTGGACTAGATGTCGCCTTTAGGTGGTCATTCTTCCCGCGCTCCATACGTGAATGGAACGGGAAGAAATGCTACTACGTGGTACAATGGAAAGTATCATCTAGCATGAACGTCATAGTCGTTTGCAGAGTATAGAAGTAAATGTCGAATATCATGGATGGTAAATGTGGACGCACCGACCATTGTCTGATTGCATCCCCCACACGCTTGTGAAAAATGCAGTTGAAATACGCATTTAAGCAGTATTTGTGAGAGTGCTCCATCTGTGAATCGAACGGGAAGAAGTCTTAACAAAGGGTGAAATAAAGTCTTCACTCTGTTATGCAGTTTACAGCGATTCGCATGGCGTAAATACTGATGTAAACATTGTGCACTATCCGAAGATTTTGTGCAGCAATACTGTGAAGTCTGGGAAACCATAATAATAATACAAAAACATCAAAAAGTGAAATACCGACTCTTAATATTAATAGTAGGAGGGGGCCAATGAAGCTTATGTAATTCGAAAGGTACTTTGCCATAGATGTGCACAAGAACAAGGTCAAGGTCATGTGTGAATGTAGCCGTTAAGGGATATAAAAGGAAATACACACACACACACACACACACACACACACACACACACACACATATGAATAAAGTTTTCCTGTCTCATACACTGCTATCGATTTCTAGCCCATGTGCCGATCAGGTCCTATTGTAAAAATGACACATGAAAGTAACACCGCTTCCTGAAATCGTTCGTGTTTAAATGTTGCATATGGTTCATTTGCACGAACACACACATACCGGCAGATACAGTGCCACAGCTGCTAGGTCGTTGATGTTGTCGGCAGTAGACAAAGAAATACCATGGTAACGAAGCCTTCAGGGGCAACACAGATTTTACGTACGTAACTTTCGTTATTATCGTCTTTTTTTTTCTTTTTGCTTACTTTTGCCTAAGAGTAAACAGAACTAACTTGGTGTTCATTTACCACCGTTTCCACAAAATTTAAAGTAAATTCCTAATTTTCAGTTTCTTCATTCTGAATCTCTACAACTTGTTACACGGAAACTGTATTTGGCGGGTGTTATAACAAAACTTTCCCTCCGCTGCAGAGTGAAAATCTCATTCTGAAAAGTTTCCTTTTTTAATAC
Source organism: Schistocerca gregaria (assembly GCF_023897955.1). Lineage (NCBI taxonomy): Eukaryota > Metazoa > Arthropoda > Insecta > Orthoptera > Acrididae > Schistocerca > Schistocerca gregaria. The sequence goes on from NC_064924.1 coordinate 449,299,040, forward strand.
GTTATAACTAATTACTGCCGGTCGCTGTGGCCGAGCCGAGCGGTTCTAGGCGCTTCAGCCCGGAACCGCGCTGCTGTTACGGTCGCAGGATCGAATCCTGCCTCGGGCATCGATGTGTGCCATGTCCTTAGGTTAGTTAGGTTTAACTAGTTCTAAGTCTAGGGGACTGATGACCTCAGATGTTAAGTCCCATAGTGTTTAGAGCCATTTGAACAAATTACTGCACTATACGAGGACCAAACTTGGTAACATTAATGTCAAGAACATGGGGAACAGAAAAAATGTAGAATCAGTTTGATTGATACACTTTTAATGTGCTGCTAAGGCATTTAATACCAGTACATACTGGTACCATTGTTGCTACAAAATGAGCTCAATATGGCTCCCATCAGTGTCTGAAAGAGCCTGATAGCACAGGATTGCATTCTGTGCAGCAGAACGAAACATATCCATGGATATGCTGGCTACCTCTGTTGATATGCTGGGCCTCAGATCAGCACATGTGTGAATGTTCCCATGATAAACCCTGTCGTTCAGGCAGCCCAACAACCAGAAATCACAGGGAGTGAGGTCAGATGATCGCGCCCCCAAGCATCTGGAAACGATAAGCTGATAATTCAATCGTTTCCAAATGTGTTTCAGAGAAGCAAGTGAACTCAACGAGTGATGTGCGGAGCCCCCCTATTGCGTGAAAACTGTTGAGTTCAACACGTCTCTCTCCTCTAGGGCGGGTATGACATGCTGGCGAAGCATATCGCAGTAACGCTGGCTGGTCACAATGCACATCTTTCGTCTATGAGCCACTAACCTGTTCAAAAAAGAATGGATCAATGACGAACGTAGCCGTGAAGCCACACCATACGGTGACACGTTCACCATACAGAGAAACTTCATGCACAGTGACTGGAGGTGAAGATCCCCACACTCGGCAGTTGTGTGTGTTCACTTCACCCCTCAGAGAAAAATGAGCTTCTTCTATCCATATGATAGTCTAGGGCCAGCCCACGTCAACTTCAAACTTTGCGAGGAAGTGGAGAGCGAAGTCAACACGTCATTGTGCGTCTTGTGGTGCAAGCTGCTGTACAATATGCATCTTGTACGGATACCATTTGAGAATGGTTCGAAGCACCTCCCGTAGGGGACCACGGGACGTTCAACTGTCGTGGCACAGCACGAGCACTGCCTGACAATCGGGAATTGCGCGCATCGATGTCTGCCGTAGCAGCAGTGATTTCGCCGGCCGCGGTGGCCTCGCGCTTCTAGGCGCGCAGTCCGGAACCGTGAGACTGCTACGGTCGCAGGTTCGAATCCTGCCTCGGGCATGGCTGTGTGTGATGTCCTTAGGTTAGTTAGGTTTAAGTAGTTCTAAGTTCTAGGGGACTGATGACCACAGCAGTTGAGTCCCATAGTGCTGAGAGCCATTTGAGCCAGCAGTGATTTCATCAACCACCTGTGGTGCTACCAGTTGTCGGTCTCTTCCCGGACCGACGCCCAGTTCTACGATTTATACAAACTTCAGTAATCCTTTCAGACGGCAATATTCTCGAAGTGCAGCTGCACCAATAGTGGCCTGCTCCTTTTGTCCAAGCTCATGCTGATACGTCAATAAGTGCACTGCAACCGGTCAAGTGTGTGAGACTATGATTCACGACGACTGATCATGGCACCTGTGGCCATAGCTGGAACTAGACAGTGGCGCTGTGACGCTTGGAAATCATGCACCCCATACTCTTTTCATTAATGTTCCAAGTTTGGTACTCGTACGGTAATTAGTTTCCGCGTTATAACGTGTTAAATAGGGAAAGTTTAATTTTAAGCTCCCGGTATTTTCGGCCATGCCTCGAAGAGCAACACTAATGGCGCGAACTGAAAGACCAACAGCTAGAGAGACACAATTTTTCCGTAGACAAAGTAATAGAACAGTGTTGACATTGATAGGACTCACCTCAAATGAACTGACCCCTAACATAGACAAATGTAATGTATTGCGAAAACATACAAAGAAGGACCCTTTATTGTATGATCATATGATAGCGGAACAAACCCTGGTAGCAGTTACTTTTGTAAAATATCTGGGAGTATGCGTGCGGAACGATTTGAAGTGTAATGATCATATAAATTTAATTGTTGGTAAGGTGGGTGCCAGGTTGAGATTCATTGGGAGAATCCTTAGAAAATGTAGTCCATCAACAATGGAGGTGGCTTACAAAACACTCATTCGACCTATACTTGAGTATTGCTCATCAATGTGGGATCCGTACCAGGTCGGGTTGACGGAGGAGATAGAGAAGATCCAAAGAAGAGCGGCGCGTTTCGTCACAGGGTTATTTGGTAAGCGTGATAGCGTTACGGAGAGGTTTAGCAAACTCAAGTGGCAGACTCTGCAAGAGAGGCGCTCTGCATCGCGGTGTAGCTTGCTCGCCAGGTTTCGAGAGGGTGCGCTTCTGGATGAGGTGTAGAATATATTGCTTCCCCCTACTTATACCACCCGAAGAAATAACGAATGTAAAATTAGAGAGATTCGAGCGCGCAAGGAGGCTTTCCGGCAGTCGTTTACCCCGCGAACCATACGCGACTGGAACAGGAAAGGGAGGTAATGACAGTGGCACGTAAAGTGCCCTCCACTACACACCGTTGGGTGGCTTGAGGAGTATAGATGTACATGTAGAAGTAGAACTAACAAGTAAAGATGAATCAAAAAATTATTGCCATAATATTCGTAGCTACAATGCAGGATATACTGTGGTCAGGTCTGGACTAAACTTTCAGACACAGTTTTCCGTGGAGTGCGTTACTTTAAGTTAACAAGACATTATCATAGATCAGGTCCAATGAGTTGTACGTATGTCGTGCAACATGTTATGTGCAGTTATATTTTTTATGATATCTAAATAATGTGTCAGATTTCGACCACAGGCGATACTAGTGAACATAAATACGGCGCGTTGTGAACGTAAGTTAGGCAATTGGCTCCAGCCGCTTGCATTTTATATACAGTGCGATTCCCTTATGATGTTCCAAACTTTCAGGGACGATGGAGAAAGGTAAATGCATTAGTATGAAGCAGTGGACACTGGTCCAGAAAAGACCTAGTGGAAAGTTGTAAGCGAAAATCGTTCTGATATCTCTGACAGTGGAGCTCTTCTACTGCAAGCTCTTTGCTTTCCATATTTTTGGAGGAGTAGCATGGGCCAAAACAAGAAAAAAATGTCTAATAAGCAAGGGCTCTGAAATGCATACCTTAAGAGCAATGAGCACTTGTTCAATAGAAGAGATGTGTTTCACAATCCGGAATGATGAACAAATCTGCATATCTCTTATGGTATGGACTTATGGGACCATGTCTACTGGACAATTTTTTCTTGTTTTGACCCATACTGCCTCCTCCTAAAATATGGAATGCAAACAGCTTGTAGTGGAAGAGCTCCACTGTCAGAGGTATCAGAAAGATATTCGTTTACAGCTTTCGATTCGGTCGTTTACGGACCAGTGTCCCTTACCTCAAATTGATGCTTGTATCCTTCTCCACCATCCTCGAAAATTTGTAACAACTTCACGGAATCACCCCGTATAGTGCATTCGTGATGAGATACATTGTATCACATGGATTACGTCAATGTGTTATGATATGCACCGCTATATTTTTATATTCTATATATTTTGTATCTAAGAGTCCAAAGGTAAATTTTGTTTCATTTTTAAGAGATCTGGCGACCAATCTGTCTGTGCGCTAGTCGACTCACGGCCGTCCTTTCCTGTAATGTCAGATGCTTATTTTCGTCAGCTAAAGACGACTGTGTTACCTGATACAAAAGCGAGTGTGCTGAAACTCGCAAGTGCAAAATTCGACTGGCCGACAGGAATTGCTCTGGGCAGTCGGTTGCCGTTGCACACGTTGTTATCCAGCCATCATCAATAATACGCGTTCCAGTCGTCAGTCGAAATGCTCAGCTAACTGTGAAGCTTTTGTTGGTTGCAAAATATATTTAGGTTTACAAAAGAAATATACAATTGTCAGCAATGGTCATAATCATTGTAGGTGGTCAACGAGAGCTTTGGAGTAACAGTTGTCACCAGCATCCCTAAAGGTATATGCATAGGGACAGCCAAACCAGTTCACAAAGGGCAGCTGAGCGTCATCAACAGAGAATCGTGCTCTGCTACCACTGCAGACAATGCAGGGAGGAAACTACCAACCAGCGTTCAACAGTGTCTCACCCAACTGAGAAACAACCTCACATAGTGATTGCTGTTCTGCATCAATTTTCGGATGCTCTCAAATCGAGAATGGAGAAAAGACAGACCAAGCAGCCCATGGTAAAACTTCGTATCAACATTATGGATCATCCACCAATTACTAAGAGCTTGTATAGAACGTCGCCGGCTGAACGACAGATAATCCAGAAGAAAGTAGAGAAGATGTAGCAAGATGACATCACTGAACCTCCAGAAAGTCCTTGGACCTACCCTGCTGTCCTTGCGGAGAAGAAATATGGCACATTAGTTTCTGTATCGACTACCGACGACTGAACAAAATCACAATCATTTATGATGCCCCTAGACTGCTTGGAAGGAGCAAAGTATTTCTCAGCTATGGACATGCAACAGGGTACTGGCAAATCGAGGTTGATGAGGTTGACTTGGGAAAGACAGCCTTATAGTGGGCTTTGTGAGTTTAAAGTTACGCTGTTTGGATGGTGTACCACTCTGGCCACCTTTGAACTTATGATGGACAATCTGCATCAGATCTTAAATGGGCAACATGTCTTTCCTATCTGGATGACATTGTCATTTTTCAAAGACATTTGAAGAACATCTAAACTACATGACAACCGTGTTGCAATGTGTTCAGATTGCAGGTCATTGGCTGAATCCGAAAAAGTGGTTCTTCATCGCTAAAGAAATAAAGATCTTGGGTCATCCAGTGAATGGCGATGGAGTCATTTCAGATGCAGAGAAAATAAGAGCAGCCACAGATTTTCTGACTCCTCAGCACATTCGTCATGTTAGAAGTTTCCTCGAAATGATTCATAAAGCACTTCGGTACCAAGGCATGTCTCTTGCAAGAACTGCCCTAGGGAGACATCAAATGCTCCTTGAACGAGCACAAGAAAGATCTTTTCTCGTCCTTAAATAGATGCTAACATCTTCTCCAGTTCAAGGACTGTATGACGAGAATACCGAGATAGAACTTCACACGATGTTACCGGTCTTGGAATAGGGGCAGTTCTGGAGAAAATTCAGGAATGTGCTGACAGCTTACGCTTCCAGATTGCTCTCCAAGTTCGAGATGAACTACTCTACAACCACGAAAGAATGCTTTGTATTTGTTTGGACCATCAACAAATTCTGTCTGTATTTATTTGACCATTCATTTGCGACAGTGATGGACCACATTCTCTCTGTTGGCTGACTAGACTGAAGGACCTGTTGGGCTGACTGGCGAGATGGGCACTGGGGCTTTAGAAATATGATGTTACAGTGGTACACAAAAGCCAAAGCACACACATCGATGCCAGCTACCTTTCAAGGAACCCTTTTGCGGAACACAGTAACGTGTGTGGCATCCCAGTCATTGCTGAATAAAGAGAAAAATCCAACACAGCTGAAAACCATAAAATCCTTGATAGAGGGGGAACCAAGCAAAGAAGAATTGCAATTGATAAATGGAATATAGTATAAGAGGCACCATGATGTAATGGGACAGAAATGTTGGCTCATCGTCGCGCGGAGTAGTCGCGCAGTTAGAGGAGCCACGTCACTGACTGCGCAGCCCCTCCCGCCGGAGGTTCGAGTTCTCCCTCGGGCATGGGTGTGTGTCTGTTGTTTTTAGCATAGCTTAGTTTAAGTTCGTTTAAGTAGTGTGTAAGCCTAGGAACCGATGACCTCTGCAGTTTGGTCCCTTAAGAACTCACACACATTTGAACATTTGTTGGCTCATCATTCCAGTTCATCTACAGCTAGCTATCCTGAAGTTTTTCCACGTTTGGTAACCTGGGATTCGTGAAGACTCAAGACAGAATCAGATGCAGTTATCACTAGCCATGTCTCTACCGATCCCTTAGACGCTATGTGAGCCACAGTGTAGGGAATGCCAACGACGGAAGAAAGTGTCACAATTACCCCTGGGGCACCTGGTACCAATTCCACTTGCAGCTGCATCGTTACACTGAATTGGAATCGACTTGTTGAGGAGGTTTCTGAAGCCGACAAATAGGAAACGATGGAGGATGGAACCACCCTACACGCCTCTAGGCGCCAACATTAACGTCGTATGTGCAACTGTGCTCATCTCAACTTTTATTGTCATTTATTAAGAGTGGTTGGTCGTGCCTGCAAAACTGTATGACTTTGCTACAACCTAGAGTAGCTTTCATAGTCTCTGACTACAGAATCGCAAATAATAATAAAATTTATAGTTTGAGAACTGGTTATGAGAGGTGGCAGAAGCCCCCTCTCATATTTCTATCTTAGTCTGAGTAATTCTATTTTCCTCTCTAATTGCATGCGGTGAAATGTTGCTATTCCTTCACACGCGGACTTCCCACGCGGACTTCTCTCGTCACCCGGGTGGTCCTGTGACAGGAGGGCTCTGCTGATCTTGAAAGGATTAAGCTGACGGGTGTGAGGGAATCGAGTGAATGCTTTCCAGACGCCGACATTGTCATAATAGCGACGGAGACACGCCCGTAGAGGCCTGAAGGAGCGGCTGGGCCAGAGATTCCGTTACTTCGCAGGGACTTAGCGAAAACACTTTCTGGCGGGCTAACAGCGAGGCGTGGGAATGACTTGTGTTCCCGGGCAGTCTTGGCGGGCAAATTCCCGCGTTTTCTGCAAAATCGTAACTGTGATTGGCTTGCTCAGGGCATAGCTCCGTGACGTAGCAAAATCGGCGCAGAAATTGGCGCCAAGAATCTCCATTGGTGGAATGGTAGTGCTTCGGCAATAGAGTGGAATTTTCCGCCGGTTTGCGAGTTGCTGATTGGAACATTTAACCACGGTCACTGTCGTGGGGGCGGGAATTTTCTGTGTTCGGTTTGTACGGGTGTTCTTGTGAGGGTCGGCTCTCGCCTTTCGGTCGGTGTAGGTTACAAGACTGCGCTCTCACTGCTCAGGACAGCCTGCCTTCCGTTGGCTGTCAAATATACTTTTATTTGATTGTAATTGTTTAACGAAGTTGCTGAAGTTTCGACTTCAACGTAACTTTCCGAGTACAGTTAGCAATTGAGCGTTCTGCGTGCAAGCGGGCTATGTTGTCTGTCTTGGGCAGTTTTGGCTAAAGTTGACTGTATCGGAGTTACTGTGTGGCTTCGCCTGTTAAAATCAATCAGTGATTGTGTGACGAGCCTTCTTCGTCTCCCTCAGAAGCGCATTTCTATTGACAGGAAATCTTTAGTCTGGATCAACCAGACCAGGACAATTTGTTTCGGGCTATATTCGCGACATTATCATCACCACAACGGGACGTCGAAGCAACCAGCCATCGCTTCCGGTGCTCCAGATCGTGTCCTTGCAGTTAAGAAGACAGCTTGGTAATGTATGTCCGCAGCACCGGCAGGTTAGGGAATTTGCACTGTGAGAATTAGAGCTCAACAGAGCGCGCCTATCTGTCTTTTTCTAACTTTGTTCTGTCTTGGCTGTTCATTGTCTGAGTTCTCACTACTGTAGCAGCAATTAATGTTGGGTTGGTTGTGTTTTTCTCTTAAGATTTGAGTTGCAAGGGATTGGCTCCACATACCACTTCGTCATAAATGTCACAATCTAGTTTATGGACAACTTCACCTTCACAGCATTTATTGGGGAATCCAATTTGATCCATTTTGATGTATTGTAAATGTTTCATGTGTTTTGATCATGATTTTGAGTTTAGTCATAATAAATCAAATGGTTATTTTGGACAGAACTTTCATTCTGTTAATCAGTAGAGCAACCCTTTCATTTCTCACTACGTTACTGAAAGTTTCCTTTATTTAATTAATGTCTATCAAATTAAATTATTGCAGGTGCCAAACTCTTTTCTACTCCACTTGCAGGGTCGATTACAGTCAGTTCGCGTTTCTTCTTAATCCGTGTGCAACAGCAAAAGTAGGAGTTAGAAAAGGAGGGGGGCCTTAGAGCATCATTTCCATATGAAGATTCGAGAACAATTTAGTGTTAAATACACTGCTAGCCCCGGCACCTTGCATTTAGACTTAGCCTGAACTCACTTGAAATTCTTAACCGGGGGTAAACCTGTCTGAATATTACTTGGGCTATAGTACTTATTCTGGAGATTTTATTTGAAAAATATGGAGTTTTTCTATCCAGAAATGAAGTTTCCCATTTAACTCTTTACCTTCGATTATTGTTTTGATAGTTTGCCACTGAACCTCAGTGCCAGTATTTACTACTGAACCAGGAACCAATACAAACTTACCTTGAAAACTTTTCTTCTAAAAATAAATGGTCCTGCCTTCTACTACCGGTCGCCTGCAATATCCAAAAAATGGTTCAAATGGCTCTGAGCACTATGGGAGTTAACATCTGCAACATCCAATACTCCACGACGCCGAGTTGATGTATTTATCAATTTCCACTGAGGACATATTGAACGTCTGTGAGAAAGAGTTGCATTTGGTTTACTGGAGCGTTCTGTTCGTGTCTGTTTCCCATGAGTAATGAGTTGGAGAAAATAAGCTGTAACATGGAAACAAGGCGTTTCCAGACCCATGTTCTTGAGATGACTTATAACTGCAAATGTACAAATATCAACTTATCACCATCCTTCATAAATTGCACCTACGTTAACACAAAATATTAAAATCCTTAGATGGTCTTACTCAACCACTGCTAGCTGTCTATTTCTCCCACTTCATTGTGTTTACCATTCTCCTTGGTCAAAGGAAAGACGTTCCACAAACGAAAACGATCAGACCACCTGCTAACGCTGTACTGACACTGTCCTGTGGGTCAGTTGTGGTGCATTTCTCCCATGAAAAAGACATTTCCGAAATAGAAACGACCATGGAAAAAGCTTGTCAGTTCACAGACCTAACAGATTCCTGCTTTTCTTTTCACTATAACAAATTATTGATTCTTCAAGAAGAGACCAGATTTAGCAAAGTTGACTGTTGTAAATACATAAGTATATAACAGTGAAAAAATGTGTTTATTTGCTAACCGCAATACACTTTTACTGTCATCTCATAACGTGTCACCCCCCCCCCCCCCCTCCCTTCCCCATATTCACACTGATGTAATCATTAATAAACTATTTCCGTTATTGAAAATACGCTACTGAAATGTAAATGTATTGCTGTTTCGTTACACATTGTCTACCTCACCCTCTGTGCGATTACTAAAACTGTACTGACTGCCTTAATTCTGTAATTGCGAAGTTCCTTGTAGAAGACATCAGATTCACGCACAGAGTACCCCGTATTATGATCTCTGATCATGGAAAAGTTTTCCAATCGAGGCTTCCATCAGACGTCACCTTACGATATCACCCACGGGATGACAACTACCTGTTATCCACAAATGGCCTCACAGAAGACTTTACGACTACAGTGGCAGATATGCTCTCAATATATGTTGATGTCAAACAGAGAGACTGAGATACAATACCACCTGTCGTGACATTCACATGCCACACACTGGGCAAGACACTACAGGCTTCAAATCGCTCTTTCTGCGCCATGTTCACGAGGCCGAAACGACTATTGGTACATTGTTCCCATTTCAGCCGGATGATACTCAGGATGGCTATATGAAACACTAGATTACTAGGACGGAAGAAGCGAGACAGCTGGCTCACAACTGACCCTGGACTTCCAGGAGAAAGACCGGAAGTGCTATAATGCCGAGCACTGACCAGTATGATACAGCCCACGAGAACGTGGTTGGAATATTTACACCTTTGCGGAAAGTAGTGCCATCAGGAAAGTTACTAACGTACTACTTTCGCCAGAAATGTATCCCTGATCGCTTGTCGGATGTCTCATAAGAAGTTGAGGATTATGACCCTTGATCAAGAAGGTAAGAGTGCAGAGACGTCGTCCATGTCCTCCGTATGAAGTACTATAGCCCAGAGGTGGTGATCGACGATGAAAAGTTTGAGCAAACTGAAGATCCGCTCGACGATCGCTAAGCTTCCGTGAGTGGGCTTACCTTCGAAGTGAAGAGGATGTAACAACACGACCAGAATGGAAGAATCCACCAGTACCGCCATACACAGGACCACTGATAAGATTTAGATCTATTATTCTGTAGCCGGTTCCAGTCAGAGTGTCTGAAACAGCGGGTCGCTGTTGCTGCGGGAGAGGCAACAATGCAACGAGCTCTGGCACACGCAGTGTGACGTACTGATCAGCGTTGCTGGTTGGCACACTGTGGGTCACCAGCTCAAATCTAACCGTCAGTAATTATTGGATATTCAGTATTTGTCGTTTGTGGAATGTTCTTGAATTAGCTACGGTTTTTCCTATTTTTATACTCTGGAATGTTCGATGTCCGCATAAAAACCAGCTTTTGGAGTATTTGAACTTCGCATAAGTAGCTCTACTCTCCGTCCAGTAATTCAGCTATGTTCTGGCTATACGCTGGTGTTCGCAGTAAAAGTTCTTCCAATTCTAAGCGTTGCACCTCACTGACGAACCTGAATTTGGATTTGGACTTGAGTGTGGTTACGACGCGATAATATAAATGTACAGTTTCGAGTCAAATAGTAAATATTCCCTTGTGAATTTTCCCAGTACAAAGTTGACATTATTAAAATTCCTATAGAAAGACTGAGTCACAATGCACCGCGTTTGTGTCGGATTTGGAACTCTGCAAGTGGACCATGATATTAGCTCACGGTGCCACTCGATAGCCAAGCATTCCTCATATGTCGGGTTAGAAAGTTTGCAAGTGGACCAAGATATTAGTTTATGGTATGACCCTATACGCAAGAATTCCTCGTATATTAGGTACGAGATATGACCCCAGAGAATATTGCTGCAGCGAATGAGGGTGAAGAAGATTTAAACGTTATTGATGACTCAGCGCAGCACATGATATATTATCTGTATTACTAAATGGCCAACCAGGGCCACCGAGTCAGTTGCATGCTGCCTATCTACACTCCTGGAAACTGAAATAAGAACACCGTGAAATCAGTGTCCCAGGAAGGGGAAACTTTATTGACACATTCCTGGGGTCAGATATATCACATGATCACACTGACAGAACGACAGGCACATAGACACAGGCAACAGAGCATGCACAATGTCGGCACTAGTACAGTCTATATCCACCTTTCGCAGCAATGCAGGCTGCTGTTCTCCCATGGAGACGATCGTAGAGATGCTGGATGTAGTCCTGTGGAACGGCTTGCCATGCCATTTCCACCTGGCGCCTCAGTTGGACCAGCGTTCGTGCTGGACGTGCAGACCGCGTGAGACGACGCTTCATCCAGTCCCAAACATGCTCAATGGGGGCAGATCCGGAGATCTTGCTGGCCAGTGTAGTTGACTTACACCTTCTAGAGCACGTTGGGTGGCACGGGATACATGCGGACGTGCATTGTCTGTTGGAATAGCAAGTTCCCTTGCCGGTCTAGGAATGGTAGAACGATGGGTTCGATGACGGTTTGGATGTACTGTGCACTATTCAGTGTCCCCTCGACGATCACCAGAGGTGTACGGCCAGTGTAGGAGATCGCTCCCCACACCATGATGCCGGGTGTTGGCCCTGTGTGCCTCGGTCGTATGCAGTCCTGATTGTGGCGCTCACCTGCACGGCGCCAAACACGCATACGACCATCATTGGCACCAAGGCAGAAGCGACTCTCATCGCTGAAGACGACACGTCTCCATTCGTCCCTCCATTCACGCCTGTCGCGACACCACTGGAGGCGGGCTGCACGATGTTGGGGCGTGAGCGGAAGACGGCCTAACGGTGTGCGGGGTCGTAGCCCAGCTTCATGGAGACGGTTGCGAATGGTCCTCGCCGATACCCCAGGAGCAACAGTGTCCCTAATTTGCTGGGAAGTGGCGGTGCGGTCCCCTACGGCACTGCGTAGGATCCTACGGTCTTGGCGTGCATCCGTTCGTCGCTGTGGTCCGGTCCCAGGTCGACGGGCACGTGCACCTTCCGCCGACCACTGGCGACAACATCGATGTACTGTGGAGACCTCACGCCCCACGTGTTGAGCAATTCGGCGGTACGTCCACCCGGCCTCCCACATGCCCACTATACGCCCTCGCTCAAAGTCCGTCAACTGCACATACGGTTCACGTCCACGCTGTCGCGGCATGCTACCAGTGTTAAAGACTGCGATGGAGCTCCGTATGCCACGGAAAACTGGCTGACACTGACGGCGGCGGTGCACAAATGCTGCGCAGCTAGCGCCATTCGACGGCCATCACCGCGGTTCCTGGTGTGTCCGCTGTGCCGTGCGTGTGATCACTGCTTGAACAGCCCTCTCGCAGTGTCCGGAGCAAGTATGGTGGGTCTGACACACCGGTGTCAATGTGTTCTTTTTTCCATTTCCAGGAGTGTAATTGCCTCCAAGGGCAACAAAAATTTGATTTTCAGTGTTTTGGATAGCCCTTAGTCTAATGAACATTTCTATACCTATCGAAAGAATGGGCATAATAAAGGTATCCAACAGTACAGGGAGGAAATTTAAACATTACACATTTCTACCAGCCAAGGTAAAGTGAGCTAATGGGTTGCTTCTTTAGGATTAAATACGAGTGGGCCTTAGGCGGCTTATAAAAGCACTAATTTATGAGCGGTTCCTGAAAAGCTTTACAACTCACTGTCTATGTAAATGGGGCACTGCAGGCTCATGTAGGTTTTGGCCTAGCTAGTTTTCGATGATTATACTTGGCGGCGTACGCAACTTACAAAATATCATTTTGTCGTCCTCAATTCTTTGTTCTTGCAAATCAAACACCTCATTTTTTGGTATATTGTAGGTGTAGGATAAAAATGTTGTGCGTTTCTATATGAAGTAGTGTGAAGTGAATTTGCTTTGGCTGGGAGACGATATTGTGTTCTACTATATTACTTATATTATGTGTACTTATTTGTTGTTTTATGTGTGAAAGTGTATAGATATGTCGAACTATGTAGGTAAACTGTCGAACTTCACTGACTTACAGAAGTCGTTTTATGCAGGGTGGTCAGGGCGTGTGAAAAGCTTGTAACGGTGTTGCAGGGGAAGTTGTGCTGAGTAATAATAGTTAAGAATAAATTCGATACGTTGCGCCGTTTCCGAGTCATTTGGCATTGAGAGTAGCCAATCAGGTTGTTGCACGCACAAATACAAGCGTATGGAAGCGCTAAAACGTGGCAATGCACAGACATCTGTTGGTCAGTGAGTTACCACTTGTTGAAATGCTTATTAGCAGTTAAAATGTGCCTTTTACCGGAGGTGATAATTTATGCTAGGCGAGCAAAAGCTTTTTTTTTTTTTTGTTCAGTTTGAGAAAACCAAACGAAGAACAAGTTTGGTGGCACCATTTCTGGCAGGCTGCTTGGATTTGCGCAAGTGACGACCAGATAGTTAAGTTCAGTGCTAAGTAACTCGGAAACGGTGCAACGTATCGAAATTTTTCTTGACAATTATTTCTCAACACAACCTCCCACACAACACCCTCACAAGCTTTTCAGACTGTCTCTGACCACTCTGTATAAGCAGCACAGTCTGCTAAACAGGTAAAAAAAGGGAACCAGCTGAAAAATATTCCTGTCAGAGCACGATAAATGCTAATTATGATTCTCTTTAAAGGACTCTAACAGAAATGCAGCTAAAAAGCTGCCTCCATCTTCCTTCCGAATTCCTCACCAAAAATTTAGCATGAGAACATAATCGCGCAGCTCTGTGCTGAAAGAGAATAGCAGAGAGGCAGTGACAGTGTAAGAGAGAGGAAATTGTGCTAGTGGGAGAGAAAGAGAGAGGAGACAGTAATGTTGGAAGATAAAAAGTGACAGTGAAAGAGAAAGAGAGACAGATGAAGGCAATAGCAGTGGGAGCCTAAGAGAGAAGAGATAATGATGGTCAGTGGGAGACACTAGTAGTAACAGAGAAAGAGAGGTGGATGGAGAAAGCAGCAGTGGGAGCAAAACACAGGATACAGTGGAAATGAAAAGGAGAGATTGAGTGGAGACCCTACATATGCTTCGCAGCTCTGGGCTCTCTTCCTCCCCCCCCCCCCCCCCCCCTCTCGTCACTCCCCTCCCCTCCCAAGCCAGATAACTTTAACATGAAAAAATTTGTCCAGTTTTCCTATTCCCTTGACTCATGTATTAATGTTTCCCAGGCCAGCCGTCAAAACCACGAGCAAACTATCCCCGACATGTGTCGAGGGGAGGCAACGAAGGTTGAAGAGAAAGACAGGAGACTAAGCGAGAAAGACAGAGACAGTGGCTAAGGAAGGGGAAAGAATGAGACAAAGACAATGGCACTGGGGCAGAGAGGCAGTGAAATGGCAAATAAGGAGGCAGTGGTAAGGAAGAGCGAGAGAAAGAGATGAAGACGTTGGCAGTGGTAGAGATAGGCAGGAGAAAGCGCCAAAGCGAGAAAAAGTGGGAGGAGACATATAGACAGAGACAGTGAGAGGGAGATGTTGAATATGAACAGATGGAGACTCGGTGAAAGGATTCTTTTAGAGAGCAGAATATTCGACTTATTGTGCTCTGACAGGAGCGTTTTGAGCTAGTATAATTACTGACCGAATTCAAAATTTGAAAATGCCGTGATAAACCGCTCATTAAGTGATATAATCTTATGTTAAAGGCTTAGCATAGTAAGACAAACATAACAGTTAGAAACTGTGATTATATCTTGAGGCAGCATGGCTAGCAACATATCCTCACTTCATTCACCTGGTGTTTGAGCATGGCAGTTAACATATAATTTCAAACCTTTTCGAAAAATTTTTCTTACTGACATTCCTCACAAATTAACGAAAGGGAAAGTTTATCGCCTACTCCAGTTTCACTGTTCATGAGGTAAAACAGCATCATGCATGACGTTTTAATTTATTACTTCTTATTACTAATTCTATTCACAAGACATTTTGTAGACGCTATCTATAGCACCCCTGCATGGACCTGAAAAATTGTTTCATTGTGTGATACATATTTCAGGAGATAAAATGTCATAAATACTTAGTGGCTGGAAAAACTATACTCATCCAGTATTTGACAAGGAGAACACTTAGCGAATGAAAACGAACTTTAAACATAATTTCAACAGTTTCCAAAAAATTTTATTGCTCACATGCTTAAAGTCAAATTTTAATATATTATCTCATTTGCAATCTGACGTTTAAAGCTCTCCTATACACAGGCAAATTCGATTCTTTAAAGAATCTGGGTGGAAGTTTTACTGATATTCACCTAGTTCATTCGCTATCGACGATTCCTGAATTGAAAAAGGTGTTGCTTGTTTAAAAACTGCGACACCTGAAACGCAACAGATCAACAGCCAGAACGAATAAATTTTCTAGAAAGTACTCAGTGCACAAAGGAGACGACGCAGGAAGGGCACTGGTTCGGGCGTTGGTATCAGAAGTGTTACACAGACTCACGAGTTATCACATGAGGTCACATAGAGAGCTGCGAGACATGGCAGTGCGTTGCAGTGAACATATATGGTCACATCAGAACACGCAGAACAGAGGCCACAGGCGCCAATGTGGAAGGGGTGGCGAGGCCCACCGCGTAGTGTAAAGACGGAACCAGTGGCGTCCAACGAGAGAGCTCAATACAGGTAGTGCTCAAGGAGGGATAACTGTGCATCTGAGGCAAGGTGAGTAAACTTGTATCATTTGCTATGACTCTGCGCGCGCTGACACGTAGACAAGGGTTCAGTACAGACAGAAGTCCAGGAAGGACGTCAGTGTCGGTGAGGTACAGAGCACTGGCTCTGCTCAGGCTCACAAGTAGCCGGGAGTTAAGTACAGACAGCGGTCCAGGAGGGACTTCCATGGAGGAGAGGCATGGGGACTGGACCTGTAGTATCTGCTCTGGCTCTACTAGTGTTCACAGGTAGTCGTGATCTCAGTACAGACAGCGGTCCAGGAGGGATGTCTTTGTAGGTGAGGAACAGGGCCTCGACCTGTAGCAGTTGCTTTGGCTCCGGTCATGCTCACACGTAGTCAAGAGTTCAGTACGGAGGTCCAGGAGGGCTTTCTGTGGAGGTGAGGCATGGGGCCTCCACCTGCAGTATTTTCTCTGGCTTTGCTCGTACTCTCACATAGACGAGAGTTCAGGGATGTATGTGTAGATGAGACACCGAGCCTTTAATTGTAGTATTTGCTCTGGCTTTGATCTCGATCACATATAGCCGAGAGTTCAGTACAGCCAGCTATCTTGGAGGGATGTATGTGTAGATGTGGCACAGGGCCTTTACTTGTAGTATTAACTCTGGCTCTGCTCATGCTCACACGTAGCCCAGAGTACAGTACAGATAAGGTTCCAGGAGGGATGTCTGTGGAGGTGAGGTGCGGGACCTGCACCTGTAGTATTTGCTCTGGCTCTGCTCGTGCTCTTACGTAGCCAAGACTTCAGTACAGGCAGCATTCCAGGAGGCATGTCTGGAAGTGAAGCATGGTAACTGCAGCTGTAGTATTTGGTCTGCCTGCTCCTGATCACACATAGATGAGAGTTCAGTACAGCCAGCTGTCCTGGAGGGATGTATGTGCTGATGAGGTTCAGAGCCTTTACTTGAAGTATTTGCTCTTGCTCTGTTCATGCTTACACGTAGCTGAGAGTTCAGCACAGACAGCGTTCCAGGGGGGAAGTCTGTGGAGGTGAGGCATGGGACCTGCACCTGTAGTATTTGCTCTGGCTCTGTTCCTGATCACACATAGACAAGAGTAGAGGGAGGGAGGAGATTAGTGTTTAACGTCCCGTCGACAACTAGGTCATTAGAGACGGAGCGCAAGCTCGGGTGAGGGAAAGATGGGGAAGGAAATCGGCCGTGCTCTTTCAAAGGAACCATCCCGGCATTTGCCTGAAGCGATTTAGGGAAATCACGGAAAACCTAAATCAAGATGGCCGGAGACGGGATTGAACCGTCGTCCTCCTGAATGCGAGTCCAGTGTGCTAACCACTGCGCCACCTCGCTCGGTCCGACAAGAGTAGAATACACCATCTGTCCTAGAGGGTCGTATGTGTAGATGAGGCACAGGGCCTTTACTTATAGTATTTTCTCTGGTTCTGCTCGTGCTCACACGTAGCCGAGAGTTCAGTACAGACAGTGTTCCAGGGTGGACGTCTGTAGAGGTGAGACAAGGGACCTGCACCCGTAGTATTTGCTCTGATTCTGCTTGTTCTCACACGTAGCTGAGAGTTCAGTACAGACAGAGTTCCAGAAGGGAAGTCTGTGGAGGTGAGGCATGGGACCTGCCTGCACCTGTAGTATTTGCTCTGGTTCTGTTCCTGATCACACATAGACAAGAGTGGAGTACAGCAGCTGTTCTGGAGGGTCGTATGTGTAGATGAGGCACAGAGCCTTTACTTATAGTATTTTCTCTGGCTCTGCTTGTGCTCACACGTAGTCCAGAGTTCAGTACAGACAGCGTTCCAGGAGGGATGTCTGTGGAGGTGAGGCATGGGAACTGCATCTCTAGTATTTGGTCTGGCTCTGATCCTGATCATACATACGAGACTGGAATAGAAGGGAGAACCGATAGAGGTACTCAGGGTACCCTCCGCCACACACCGTCAGGTAGCTTGCGGAGTATGGATGTAGATGTAGATGTAGATACATAGACGAGAGTTCAGTACAGCCAGCTGTCGTGGAGGGATGTATGTGTAGATGAAGCAGAGGGCCTTTACACAGAGTCTTTACTTGTAGTATTTGTTATGGCTCTATTCGTGCTTACACGTAGTCGAGAGTTCAGTACAGGCAGCGTTCCAGAAGGGATGTCTGTGGTGGTGAGGCATAGGACCTGCACCTGTAGAAATTTCTCTGGCTCTGCTCGTGCACACACGAGTTCCGAGCAGGCAGCAATTCAGGAGGGACGTCTATTATGGTCTGGCATAGGGCCTGAACTTGTAATATTGGGTCTGGCCCTGCTCATGGTCATACGTAGCCACTTAAATCCCTCAGTGAGATTTTGTAATCAGGAGTAGTATACTTTCATTAGAGCCAACAGAAAAGTCTTGTTCAGTAAAGCAGATAAAGACTGTAGTTATTCAAGTCTTGTCTTTGTTCGATTATCCCGATCGATCTTCATAACTCTTACAATCTTACAGTTAGCAATATCCACGTTAGCTGATAGGATGGACTTTCTTCAGTCTCTAGTGTCATTTAGCGTCCTGACCGCTTGCTTGTCGCGACACATGGACATGCGAATGATTTCGAAGCTTAGCTGCGGTTTTAACGGGGAGATTTTAACTTCCTTGTTAGTGTCGTATCTGGTGTTTAAATCAGGCACCCTTCGCCGATATCAAAAACAGACAATACCACATGTCTCTTGAAAAGTACAGAAAATAGTTAGGACATCAATTTTTGGTGGAAACTCCGTAAAGACTTCCGGCCTTGCATCTGTCCTACAGAATTTCCAGCCCAGCAATCAAGACATAGCATCCCTTCCTAACTTCCACTAAAAGAGTGGTGTAGGATACAAAAAGACACTATCAGGCGACACATGGAGAAATTCTGAGAAGAAAAGAAAACATTTCTCAACTCCAGTTTTTTTCCTTTTTTCACTAGTTTTCTAAGTGGTTAGATGCGGTCCGTCGCGAATACCTCCCTGTATGAACCTCTTCATCTCATAGTATCACTTGCACCTAACGTCCTCAGTTATTTATTGCATTTATTTGAACCTTTGTCTACCCCTAGAGTTATAATCCTCTACAGTCCCCTCTAAAGTAGAAGTTATTCCGTAATGTCTTAACACTCGTCCGATCATCCTGTTTCTTTTTCATGTCAGCGATTTCCGCCTATTCTTTGCCACGCCATTTCTGTGGAAAACATTATTTCTTATCACACCACCTAATTTTCAAATCTATCTGTAGCACCACATCGCAAGCACATCGATTCCCACACTCAACGTTTCACTTCTGTACGTTGCTGGGCTCATCAGCTCATCAATAGGGCTTCAGACAACGAGAGACACGCAACTAACTGTAGACATAATTGCAGACCATTGTCGACATGCGACATACAGCTAAGTTATTTACAGTACTGGAGGGTGCACGATGTCCAGCATGCAATGTGATGAAGCAGCACGAAATATGTAATCATTCTGCGCATCTGTAAAGCCGCAGAGCGAGATCGCATCGCTGAACATAAACGAGGAGCTAGCGCGCATTTAAGCGGAATCGTCTCGCAACTGTTAATTAGTTCTCCTCCAAACGTTGCCTCGAAAATTACGTTTTTTAAATTTTTTTATTCTACTTCGCTGAAATGAGAGGTAGCTAGAAATACACGATGACGCAAAATAGCAATTATTTTGCCTTCTAGAGTAGTATAGGCACATCTGTGACTGCCAAATTCTGGGTGCATTCGAGAGTGTTGTGGGAAAGCTCCATGTGACTGCAGCTAGCTTCACATTTAGAAGCTGTTGACGACATGGCAAGCATATCCGTAAGTACTTTAATTTTCTGAGCACACAAGCAGAAAATGCATGGTAACAAACACATGACTGACTTTTGAACAAATTGTGTACTTTTCCTGTCCTGGTTTATTCTTCTCCAAAACTATGTTCACCACGTAATAACGCGGGGATACTCATCTTTCACAATTTGAGAGTAGTAAGATGACTCATGACCAAAACTAGTTCTTCTATTTCTTCTATTGTTCCTTTACCTCCGTTACACAGAGTTTGTAGTGATTTCGTGTGGGCAAGAATACTGAGAACGAGGTTGCCGATTGAAAAGACAAACTACATAGCTCAAGAGTGTGGTACAAAACTTTTTCAGAGAAGTGTATTTTTTGCCAACTGATAGTCTTGCTCACAGTTCGTGGACGTCTTAAACCATTTCCTGAATATTGACATCCTTTTCAAAAAAAAAAAAAAAAAAAAAAAAAAAAAAAAAAAAAAAAAAAAAAACCGGTTCAAATGGCTCTGAGCACTATGGGACTTAACATCTGTGGTCATCAGTCCCCTAGAACTTAGAACTACTTAAACCTAACTAACCTAAGGACATCACACACATCCATGCCCGAGGCAGGATTCGAACCTGCGACCGTAGCAGTCGCGCGGTTCCGGACTGAGCGCCTAGAACCGCGAGACCACCGCGGCCGGCGATATCCTTTTCCCTCCATCGTTTGTTCGTTGATGGAGCGCGGTGTTTTCCAATTGCACAGCCATGTCTGCACTCTGGCCCGCCAGTATGAGAATACGTTAAGCATTAATACTTGGCCCAGTTTTGCACGTCTTGCATAGAATAAGTACAACCAACTGTACATATGGTGAAACGGTGGCTAGATTATAACACTGGGAAGATCGAAGCGCGGCACTTCAGAACTCAAAACGATTCCGGTGGACTATGGACGTGCAATGTTGGCAAATCATCGGTATTGATTTAGAGTTCGTCATAGACGTCCATACGTCGATAGCTGATAATAATCGACCCCAAACATTGATTTTCGTAACATCGATGTTAACTGATGAGTGAAGGCCTAAAAATCAAAACACAAATCCATCTAATATCACTTATATTAATCAATAAATATAGGAATAATTAACTTTAAATATACCTCAGATTTTTTCTGCAGACTATAAAAATAAGATATTTTAAGAGAAATTTTCTTTTCAGTCTACTGAGTTGTTGACAGAGATCACATCCTGCTTTTAACAACTTTATTTCTGAAGTTGACGATATGACTACACAACTACTCAAATATTTAAGTACTTGTAGCTATGGATGTGTAGTACTGATGGTGTGTTTTCACACCTGATCTACAAGGCGATCTTTCACTTACTAACTGAACTATGATTGTAAGTCCATTCCAATTATTCAAAGTATTCTCTTCTTGTACTGTTTTGTAATGTTCACTCGATAAATGAAATTTGGTTTCTATATTTCGTTATAATGTGCCAACGTTAAGCTGATCCTCACTGACAGTCGTTTAAACAGCTGCTAGCACACTCTTGACGGTTTGTACTGCCTTAGAACATGCTATAGCATCTTCAAAGTGTTTGTTATTGAATCTAAAATCGAGGAACGTCTGTGTGCTAATATGTTAAGATGTTCAGTTTTCAGCAGTTTCTGTTATGGTGTTATTCTTAATATTCTCTCCAGTACTATGTTTTGGTTAGATACTAGATAATTTGATATTCAATTCACTAATTATTGGGCTTACTCTACTACAGGCAACGTACTTTTCTACACGAATTACACAGGTAGCCACTACTAAAGGCTGCAGAACGTCACAACCTGCCAAGACTACATCTGCATAGGTGGTGCATTAGGATGGCAATTAATTGTACTATCACAGGATGCAACAATAAAAAATCTTTCAATCCCATAAAACTTCAAATTCTATAAGCTAGTTTGAAGTCTGACTCTTTTGTTAGTTCATCAGTTATCAATATACTTTATTTAAACTACATTACATTTCTTTTTGCAACTGTAATCAAATCAGGAAGTTTCTAAGTTTTTTCAATAGTTTTTCTTCCCTGCCACATTCAGCATGAGGAAAAACATTATTTCTTCTACTCTCTTAACCACTACAATGATGGTGTTATCTGATACGTTCAAAAAAGATTCGTTTACATGAAGAAAAAATTACTCCCAATCACAGATTTCAGAATCGATATTGAAACCTCGATGTTTAAATTCCTAAAATCGACATTTTGTAAATGTCGATGATAACACACGTCCCTAGGTGGAGCTTCTCATCTGAGCAGCTGCCACATGAGTTTAAATTAGATTAGATTCAATTTTCGTTCCATAGACCCAAAAATGAGATGATTCTCGTGAGAGTGGAACATATCAGAAAGTACGACATTAAAAAAAAACACAGAACATTTGAGTATAATACTCACTTCCTCGTCATTTGCCAGGCGATTTTCACGATATGTGAAGAAAATTCAGTAAACTGGAACTGCTAATACTTCACAACTAATACGTTGTCAGGTGGAACATAGTTATGCACTTGTAATAAATTTATCATACGCTGAATAACTAATCTTGGCTGTTGGGAATGCAGGTAATGAAGAGCGTGGTAATTACGGCGATAAATAATCACTTGCACTCCCGTCACTTACTATGAATAATTTTACCCTCAAAGTGTGTACACAGTGCGTGTTGCATAGAGCGCATACTACAGAGAACCAATCTGGCAAAGACACAGTTGTTCTTGCTGCGGTAGGGCAGCGATATTATTGGGAATAGTGGTTCTACGCCCCACAGAGGCCCCTCCCCCCACCCCCACAAGTGGTGTACCTCGTGATGCAGTGTCCCGCTGACTATGGCAAGGACCGACTTATCGTAGTCCACCAGGTGCCTCGGCGGCCGTAAAGCGCGGCCGGCCCGTGACATCAGAAACGGTACCGATGGGGCGCTGGTGGTTTCCGTTGGGCTATTGGTAGCTGGTGGTGCGCCGTCCACTGTTGGCGACGCTGTCGGTGCACTGGCGGCGGTATCCAGGGTATCTGTCGTCGTTATGAAGTGATCTGAGGCCAATGCGAGCAAGTAGCCATCCGCAGAAAGAGTGGATTTCAAAGCTGATGTATCGACCATAGGCGGAAGGGGCATGGAGTGCTCTAATGACCTCGAGATCTTGCTGTAGCCTGACTGTCTATTGTCGAATTTGGCCGTAACCACGAGTAGCGAGTCCTGCAGTGTTAAGGAAATATCTTCTGGGAGCTAGTCTCGCAGGTCTAGGCCAACTGTAAATTGGCTTGAGGGGCCTGGAGATGGTGCTGGTGGAAGATAAACATAGGGTGTGTCCACTAAACTCCACGCCGGTTTTAGGCGGTTCAGTGACACATAGATCGTGCCTCACGAGATTTTTTGAGAATAAAAGAAAACATCTGAAGTCACGATCATGAATCTGTGATACTCTGAAAGTCTCACGACAACAACGCGATATTCACAACAAATAGTACACGTGCAATCTGGTAAGCTTGTAACGTCGAGCAACATAAAAGGAAAATACGTTCATTTCAGCTGAATTATATCATTCATTTGGCTTGATTAGAAAAGAGCTGTACTGGAAATAATACACGTAGCGCTTATCGATGTAAAAATGAGGATATCCTAGGCCAGGAAGTACATTCTAAGGCAAAAAATAACACAATACACCACGAAGGAACTATACAAGTGGGACCGAAACTGTTGTATGTGATGTACATGGGCAAACAAACAAATGATTAGAATTTCAGAAAAAATGTATTATTTATTCAAAAGAAAGAGCTTCAGCAATTAAGCAAGTCAATAACACGTTGGTCCACCTCTGGCACTTACGCAAGCAGTTATTCTGCTTGGCATTGATTGACAGAGTTCTGGATGTCTTTCTGAAGGATACCGTTCCAAATTCCGTCCAACTGGAGACTTACATCGTTAAAAATCCGAGATGGTTGGAGGTGCCTGCCCAGAATGCTCCAAACATTCTCGACTAGGGAGAGATCCAGGCCCCTCGCTGGCCAAGGTATGATTGGCAAGCACGGAAACAAGCGGTAGAAATTATCACCATGTGCGGGCAGCCATTATCTTGTTAAAATGTAAGCTCAGGGTGGCTTTCCATGAAGGAAAACAAAACGGGGTGTAGAATAACATCGACGTATCACTTTATTGTGAAGGTGCCATGAATGACAACTGAAAGCGTCCTGCTATGGAAAGAAATGGCATCCCAGACCATGACGCCTAGTTGAGAGCTGTATGACAGTTTGCACTCAGGCTGATATCCCATCCCTGTTGGGGGCTTCTCCAGATATGTCGTCTCTGGACATCAGGACTCAATTCGAAGCAGAACTCATCACAGAAAACAATGGGATTCTGGCTGAAGACGTGTATGGAGATGATGCGAGCAGTGGTGGGATACGAACCTGATTGTCGGCCATCATATGGCACGACAACCAGCATTGATGATTAGGGGCGAAATTTCTTTTCCGAGCAGGACCCCTTCGGTCAACATACGCGGCACCCTTACAGCACAGCAATATGTCGAAGATATTCAGCCCCCGTTTTGTTGCTCTTCCTGCCAAGTCATCCTGTCCTTACACTGCAGCAAGAAAATACCTGCCTGCACACGTAGAAAGTTTCTACTGCCTGTCTTCGTACTAGCCGATCCTACCTTGGCAGCAATATCGCAGTATCTCTCCCCTACTGAGAACATTTGGAGTTTTACGGATGGGGCACCACTACCATCTAGATATTTGACGATCTAACGCCCCAAATGAACAGAAATTGGCGCGATTTCCCTCAGAACGACATCCAACCACTCTATTAATTACTGCGAAGGAGAATAACTGTTTGCATAATGGCCAAAGATGGACCAACGTGTTACTGACTTGTTCAGTTTGTGAAGCTTTTCCTGTTCAGTAAATCAACCAACTTTTCTGAAATTGTAATCATTTGTTTGTCTGTACATGTACATTACATTCTACCGATTTCCATTCATTTCGGATAACTCTTCGGTGGGTCGTAATTTTTTGTCTTAGAGTGCATTTCACGGATGTCTCAAAAAATAAAGTGGAGTCTAATATTCGTTTTGGGTATTTGATGTCGAAAGCCGAAATGCAATGGTATGATTCTGAGTCTTTTTGACCAAGTGACCCATTATCTCTCGTTCCTAGCTGTAGAGTAAGTGCATTTCGTTTGACTTCTTACACTCATTTATCTTTGTGTCTGTAAATCTACAAAACATTGCATATGAGGACGGTACTGAATGCACTGTGTTATTTTGGAAACAAAAATGATCCGTTCACTCAGGTTACTCGCACTTGTGGTCGCTTACACTAATGCCCACTCTATTCCACGTCCTCAAATTCGCACCTATCAGCGTTCCATTCTATTCTTGCTGCGTCAGCAACCACACCACAGTAGTTTTGCATCTGTAAATACGCATCTACGTGAAACTAGATTCTTGTTGATTGAATATTATTTCACAGAAATAAAGCTAAGTCGGGTAACAAACCGAATGAAACATAAATACTTTATTACTCCACAACAGGGACGACCAAGAATTCGGCTTACAAGCAGGGCCCTGTCTTGCATGCCGTAGCTCTCTCGTCTGGCTGCACACCAGACCCTCTACCATGGCACGCTGTCTGAGTGCGGCGAGGGGGGAAGGGGGGAATACTGTGAATGCGTCACATTTAAATAACAATGCAGCCGCATTGTATACGACTTGTAATTTCGTATTTCTCAACAACAAAGATCACAAAAGAATTCAGTGTCCTTTAATTATTTTTGGTGCGCTGAATACATAATCTTTATCTGATACAAACTGTCGGCATATGGAGGGACACAGTCAGTTTCATAGTTTTTCGCACTCAAGTTACACATAATCGTGCCTCATTTAGTTTCTTAATCGAAAAAAGTCTTTCACACACATATCTTGATCGAAATATTTTATCACCTTTTCATCCTCTTTACGGAGGGGTGGAAACTCTTCCAGAGAAAAAAATGCAGTGTTCCTGGACAGTTTAAAGGTAAAATAATTCGTATTTTAAACGGCAATTACAATGCAAATCAGCCAATTCCATTTGCACATGCGCAGGGGCGCATTCAACTGCAATGGCATACGGTCTCGAAATCAGATCTGGAATAGGTGTAAGACTGGCAGTGTCCTCAAAACATTTAGAAAGCTATGCTTGTAATTCTTTCAAGGGCACAATCAATTCTACGGAAAAGTGTTTCTACTGAAGTAGAAAAAGCGTGGGATTTCGGAAAATTTATTATTCGTACCATCAATTTCATCACGTGCTCTATGTCTGCATGTTTAACACAAAGTGCTTTTCCTGTACAGAACATTGAATCCCGTCGGTCATTGTACATTTTTGGTCTTTCATCGTCAACTAAATCCTTATATACTTTGTGCACGGTGTTGTAATGCGTTTCTAAAGCAAATATGACGTACACGTCGACCACGTAACTACATACGAGGAGGTACCCAAAAAGAACGGAATTATTTTTAAAAGCTATATATTTTCAAATTGTTTACAAAGCAACCTTATCTCCTTCAAAATACTCTCCATTACAACTAATACATTTGTCCCATGGAGCTTCCACTGTTCGCAATATTTTTATAGCTATCTTTAGACATGGGTGACAGCTCCTCCCTCGTCTTTTATCTTGACTTCCTCGATGTCGTCAAATTGGTGTTTTTTCATGCCCGTTTCCAAGAGTGGAAATCAGAAAAAGTTGCTCGGAGGCAGGCCAAGCGAGTAAGGTGCGTGGGGCAGCGAACCCATGCCACTTTTAGCCAAAAACTGTCTAACAGAAATGGCTGTGTGTGAAGGTGGGTTGTCACGGTGGAAGAACTAGTCTCCTGTCTGCCACAAATCGGGTCTTTTTTGACGATCACTGTTGCGCAATCTTCTTAAAACTTAGAAATAAAAGGTTTGATTAGCAATCTGACCTGGGGGGACAAACCCTGAATGAACTATTATGCCCTTGGCATCAAAAAAGCAAATCAGCATTGTTTTGATGTTTGATTTGACATGACGATATTTTCTGGACGTGGTGACGGTGACGTCTTCCATTGACTTGACTGTTGCTTTGTTTCTGGGTCGTAACCATAGCATCATGACCCATGCCAGTAATGACCTTTCACAGAAAATCTGGATCAGTTTCGACCTGTTGCTTCAAAGCACGCGTTTAATCTCGACGCTCCTTTTGATTGTCAGTCACAACCCGAGGAACAAACTTTGCTTCAACCCTTTTCAATCTCAAATCTTCCGTTAAAATTCGCTGATGCGAGCTCCACGATAATCCACTAATCTCGCAGTTGACCAGTTGTCTATCGACAGTCTGTGAGCACAAGCCCTCGAATTATTTCAATGCTTTCGTCTATTCGGACATTTGCTGGATGTACAGACTGAGGTTTGTCATCAATCGCCATGTCGCCATTTTTAAATCGAGCAAACCACTCGTACACTTAAGTTTTTACCCATAGCCTCATCTTGGTAAGCTGTTTTCAACATTAAAACAGTTTCAGCAGCATTTTTACTGAATAGGAAACAAAATTTCAAAGATGCACGTTGTTCACTTAAACCTGCCATCATACAACACGAAATGAGAACAAAAAAGCTCTAGCAAATACAGTCCTGTGGACTACTTCTTACGGGATCGTATGTAAAATTTCAATTACGAGACCGCTGTAGAGATAGAGGAAGATGTTTCACTACCATACAATGCTGTACTCCAGACGTACATCCTAAGAAATTTCTTCTTCAAATTGAGGCCGGTATTTGATATTAGTAGACTTCTCTTGGCCAGAAATGCCTTTTTTGCCATAGCGAGTCTGCTTTTGATGTCCTCCTTGCTCCGTCCGTCATTGGTTATTTTACTGCCTAGGTAGCAGAATTCCTTAACTTCATTGACTTCGTGACCTTCAATCCTGATGTTAAGTTTCTCGCTGTTCTCATTTCTACTACTTCTCATTACCTTCGTCTTTCTCGATTTATTCTTAAACCATACTGTGTAATCATTAGACTGTTCATTCCGTTCAGCAGATCATTTAATTCTTCTTAACCTTCACTCAGGATAGCAATGTCATCAGCAAATCGTATCATTGATATCCTTTCACCTTGTATTTTAATTCCACTCCTGAACCTTTCTTTTATTTCCATCATTGCTTCCTCGATGTACAGATTGAAGAGTAGAGGCGAAAGGCTACAGCCTTGTCTTACACCCTTCTTAATACGAGCACTTCGTTCTTGATCGTCCACTCTTATTATTCCCTTTTCGTTGTTGTACATATTGTATATGACCCGTCTCTCCCTATAGCTTACCCCTACTTTTTTCAGAATCTCGAACAGCTTGCACCAATTTATATTGTCGAACGCTTTTTCCAGGTCGACAAATCCTATGAACGTGTCTTGATTTTTCTTTAGCCTTGCTTCCATTATTAGGCGTAACGTCAGAATTGCCTCTCTCGTGCCTTTACTTTTCCTAAAGCCAAACTGATCGTCACCTAGCACATTCTCAATTTTCTTTTCCATTCTTCTGTATATTATTCTTGTAAGCAGCTTCGATGCCTGAGCTGTTAAGCTGATTGTGAGATAATTCTCGCACTTGTCAGCTCTTGCCGTCTTCGGAATTGTGTGGATGATGCTTTTCCGAAAGTCAGATGGTATGTCGCCAGACTCATATATTCTACACACCAACGTGAATAGTCGTTTTGTTGCCACTTCCCCTCCACTTCCCCTAATGATTTTAGAAATTCTGATGGAATGTCATCTATCCCTTCTGCCTTATTTGACCGTAAGTCCTCCAAAGCTCTTTTAAATTCCGATTCTAATACTGGGTCCCCTACATCTTCTAAATCGACTCCTGTTTCTTTTTCTATCACATCAGACAAATCTTCACCCTCATAGAGGCTTTCGATGTATTCTTTCCACCTATCTGCTCTCTCCTCTGCATTTAACAGTGGAATTCCCGTTGCACTCTTAATGTTACCACCGTTGCTTTTAATGTCACCAAAGGTTGTTTTGACTTTCCTGTATGCTGGGTCTGTCCTTCCGACAATCATATCTTTTTCAATGTCTTCACATTTTTCCTGCAGCCATTTCGTCTTAGCTTCCCTGCACTTCCTATTTATTTCATTCCTCAGCGACTTGTATTTCTGTATTCCTGATTTTCCCCGGAACATGTTTGTACTTCCTCCTTTCATCAATCAGCTGAAGTATTTCTTGTGTTACCCATGGTTTCTTCGCAGCTACCTTCTTTGTACCTATGTTTTCCTTCCCAACTTCTGTGATGGCCCTTTTTAGAGATGTCCATTCCTCTTCAACTGTGCTGCCTAATGCGCTATTCCTTATTGCTGTATCTATAGCGTTAGAGAACTTCAAACGTATCTCGTCATTCCTTAGAACTTCCATATCCCACTTCTTAGCGTGTTGATTCCTCCTGACTAATGTCTTGAACTTCAGCCTACTCTTCATCACTACTATATTGTGATCTGAGTCTATATCTGCTCCTGGGTACGCCTTACAATCCAGTATCTGATTTCGGAATCTCTGTCTGACCATGATGTAATCTAATTGAAATCTTCCCGTATCTCCCGGCCTTTTCCAAGTATACCTCCTCCTCTTGTGATTCTTGAACAGGGTATTCGGTATTACTAGCTGAAACTTGTTACAGAGCTCAATTAGTCTTTCTTCTCTTCCATTCCTTGTCCGTAGCCCATATTCTCCTGTAACCTTTTCTTCTACTCCTTCCCCTACAACTGCATTCCAGTCGCCCATGACTATTAGATTTTCGTCCCCCTTGACATACTGTATTACCCTTTCAATATCTTCGTACACTTTCTCTATCTCTTCATCTTCAGCTTGCGACGTCGGCATGTATACCTGAACTATCGTTGTTGGTGTTGGTCTGCTGTCGATTCTGATTAGAGCAACCCAGTCACTGAACTGTTCACAGTAACACACCCTCTGCCCTACCTTCCTATTCATAACGAATCCTACACCTGTTATACCATTTTCTGTTGCTGTTGATATTACCAGATACTCATCTGACCAGAAATCCTTGTCTTCCTTCCACTTCACTTCACTGACCCCTACTATATCTAGAGTGAGCCTTTCCATTTCCCTTTTCAGATTTTCTAGTTTCCCTACCACGTTCAAGCTTCTGACATTCTACGCCCCGACTCGTAGAACATTATCCTTTCGCTGATTATTCAATCTTTTTCTCATGGTAACCTCCCCCTTGGCAGTCCCCTCCCGGAGATCCGAATGGGGGACTATTCCGGAATCTTTTGCCAATGGAGTGATCATCATGACACTTCTTCAACTACAGGTCACATGTCCTGTGGATACACGTTACGTGTCTTTAATGCAGTGATCCTCATGTCGTTGATCATTGCTGATTCTTCCGCCTTTATGGGGAATTTCCCACACCTAGGACAAGAGAGTGTCCTGAACCTCTATCCGCTCCTCCGCCCTCTTTGACAAGGCCGTTGGGAGAATGTGGCTGACTACTTATGCCGGAAGTCTTCGGCCGCCAATGCTGATTATTTATCAAAATTTAGGCAGTGGCGGGGATCGAACCCGGGACCAAAAACCTTTTGATTTGATTATGAATCAAAGACGATACCCCAAGACCACAGTATGTACGTACAGTATGCTGTCTAAATGTGTAATGTTTTAGAGTTAATACAAACAAATGTAGTTAAGTGATAAATGGATGTTCCATTATGTTTCCTTTTGAATTGTTACATAATAACTGTGCTGCGTCACGTGTAACTCAATTCTTCATGGAGAAGTGGGTGAGTTAAACAAGTGAACTGAAGCTGCCATACAAAGGAAACAGTACGTTCCTGCATGTGGGACCTATTCAAAATATTGTGCACTCACTCCCCTCCACAAGGCCTAGACGTTTGTTAGGGGAATTTCTGAACACCCTGTGTAGAAGACACGCGAAGTGTGGCACTATTTTGCCCGAGTTTCCTAGATGAGGACTACTTCCTGTGGTTTGGGGCTGGCGAGAATGGCGTGGCTCTCTGGCGGAGGAAATGTTTACCTGTGTGTGTGCTGTCGCCTGCGTTAATGGTAGTTGTTATGGGACTGCTGAGCTCAGCAGACTTGAGGTGCTGGCACCTGTGTCTTGTTGATACTGGTTGTAGTGTGTCGTCGTTCCTTGCATGTGAGACAGACGTGTAGGCCTACGAGGTGCGACAATAAAGTAATGAGACTGATTTTCTTTGCAAGATGTGACAACCCTGCAGGCTTGCGTAGGCACAATATCTTTGACCTTGGTCTATAAGCTGCTTCTAGTCCAAGCGGCATATTGATACACATTGCTCAGTTGTCAGTTGTCCTGTAATAAGTTAACACGTGTGTGTGTGTCTCTCGTCACGGAAATGGAACCACATAATATTGCGCAACAGTATGCCATTTCTTTTTGCGTTAAATTGGGTGAAAACGTGACAACATCTTATGGTAAGCTTCAGAAGGCTTTTGGAGAGGAGGTTATGCCAAGAGCTCAAGTTTTTCGTTGGCATAAAATGTTTAGTGAAGGCAGAACGAACGTTGAAAACCACAGAGGACGACCATCAACCTCACAGACAGATGTCAACTTGGCCAGGGTGCGTGAACTCGTACGATCTGATCGAAGATTATCCGTGAAAATAATTGCAGAAGAACTGAACATCAATCGAGAAACGGTACGTCTAGTAATAACTGAAGAATTTGGTATGAGAAAGATTTGTGCAAAAATGGTCCCCTAAAAATCTCACACCACAACAGCAAGAAACACGGAAAAATGTGGCAGCCGATCTGTTAAAGCAAACGGAAATCAATCCAGAATGGTTGAGGCGTGTTATCACTGGTGATGAAAGTTGTTTTTTTTTCAGTACGATCCAGAGACAAAACGCCAAAGTTCGCAAAAGTGCTCAAAGGGATCACCCAGACCAAAAATACTCGCATGTCAAAGTCAAAAGTGAAATGCATGCTTGTGTGCTTCTATGATGCCAATGGAATTGTTCACAAAGAGTGGGTGCTTCCTGGACAAACAGTTAACCAATATCACTACAAAGAAATTTTAGAAAGACTTCGTAAAACAGTTCTTCGTGTCCGTGCCAACACTTCTGATAATTGGATTCTGCATCACGATAATGCACCATCTCATACAGCTCCGTCGGTACAGAAATTTTTAAGCTCAAAACAATTCACCAGATATCGCTCCATGTGACTTTTTTCTATTTCCAAGAGTCAAAATAGCTGTCAAGGGACACCATTTTCAAACAACACAAGATGTCCAAAAAGCTATGACGAGGGTCTTAGAAGATATTACAGAAGATGAGTTCCAGAAATGTTACCAACAGTGGCAGAAGCGCTGGAAAACGTGTGTGCAATCATAGGGAACTACTTTGAAACTTGAGTAAAACGGTAAGCAAGATATTTTTTTCACAGCAGTCTCATTACTTTATTGTCACACCTTGTATATAGCTAGCTATACTTATGATGTTTCCTAAAACCAGCTTTAACAGCTATCTACAGACAGTTTGTCACTAGACTGTGTTAATAACAAATGATGTGAGGTGACTGTTCACCATGTATTATGTTTGCTGCTGTATAGGATATAGATTTGGTACCGGTTGTATGTTATCAATTGCAACTGTCTATTTGGTAGATAGTTTTATATGTAATGCTTAACAATGCTGTTTACTGGTCGTGTGCTCCATGAGTAGCTTATATCATTGATAGAATAAGACATGGCTGATTTCTGTTTCTAACACTGAACTGTTTCAGAGTTAATCTCTGTGGTACTTTCTTGTGCCTTCTGTGTGCGAATGTAGACTGTGGTTTGTGTGCCTAAGTGCACCTTTATGGCAGTTTTCATAAGACAAATTCCCATTGTCCATCAAAAGAGAACCTAATGCTCTCAATTGTTGCAGTGTTTACGATGAAAATTTGATCTTTTAGACTCAATGTATTTTTGAAGATTTACATCAACATTTACCTAACTACTTGAATGGACCATTTTCTGCATCGCATCCTTTTTATAAGTTGTGTAAATACATTCTTATTGTGTCCTAGTACATACTTATGATTTCACAGTTAAACACTGTAGAAGTGTGCTACATGGGAACGCAGGCTTTCTTGTCAAATTTTGATGACGAAAGAATCTTGAGCATCTTAACAGCAGACACTTCAATGTAAAGTTCACCAAGGACGTAGAAAAAAAATGGACTCCTGCCTTTCCTCGATGTCCTGATAAGCTAGAAAACTGATGGCACGCTGGAGCATTCTGTCTATAGAAAACAGACACACACTGACCTGTACCTAAACGCCAATAGCTTCCACCATCCAGCACAACGCAAGTCTGTGCCCACCAACCTGGTGCACAGAGAACCAGACATACACGACAAGGAAAATCTACCCACCGAGTCGCAGCATCTGAGGGAACTTTCGCAAGAACGGCTACCCGGTCCAGCCGAGCGAGAAGTAGAAACAAGATGTTCCAGAAGTAGACAAACAGCGTCTGGCGTTCCTTCCATACGTTGGACTGCCCACGGCCAACATTCCCAGGATACTGAAGAAAAACAACATCAGGCCTAAAACCATTTTCCGCTCACCAGATAAAAGCAAAAATATGTTCAGCTAAATCGAAGTAAAACTATGACTACAGAGAACGGGAATCTACAGCATCAGTTGCAAATGTGGCAAGCAATACATCGGCCAGACACAGCGGTGTATTTCGAAGCACCGCTCAGAGCACGCGAGAAGCGTTCACCTCGGCCAAATGGACAAATCTGAAGTGGCAGAGCACAGCCTCAACGTAGGTCATATGTTCGATTTTGAACAGACGGAGATGTTGTACCGGACGAAAAACATTAAATGTAATTGCATAAGTAGAACTAGAAAATAATAATATACTCATTAATGTTAACACTAGTCATGACTACATATCCAGTAAACTGCCCCATTCCACATCATTTCGATAAAAGAGTTGTTAAAATGATCTATGGAACATGTAACTGACTCGGTCATCATAGAGGTAGTGACCATACGAGCCCATGATGATCTTGTCAACCAGGAAAAGCGGTTTCCATCTGAACACAGCATGGAATGTAGCGCTAGCAAGAACACATCAGCAGCGCTCTGACGTGAAAGTGGCGAAGTCAGAGGATGGAACAGACAGGCAGAACCAGGACGCGACGCCAGGACCCTCCATCATTCCGGGAGTCCCACCCACAACTATCTGCGATTCCCCACCGACACGGTCAGCAACACCCCTTCCAGATTCGACACTTCACCTGAAGTTGACAAGTAGAAAACTTGTCAAAACGTTGCCGCAGAATGCAGCCTTCACTCGGTTGGTAACTCAAGGAGACTTCACCATTAAAAAATAACTTTAGATTGAGAAATTATATTAATTTAAGATGTTTTGATTAGTAACAAAGAAGTAATGATAGAAATTGTAAGATTCGACCACCGGTGCCAGTACAAAGTACCTTGGTAGCACACTTCGAGCCACTCACATCTGCATGCTATGCTGACTTCTAAGCCTAGTGATTGACTGTGACTCTAGGGAAGCATCCCCAAATGAACGTAGAGTCGCTGCTTTAATTCTGTCTTCTATGCTTTTCTGTTCTATTTACTATTATATTCCACTATAATCCAAGTCCTTGTGCCGTTATATGTATGGGGATAGTTTATTTCATTTATATACAATCTAGTGATCTAGCGTCACTACTTCTGCACTATAGTTATTACAGGTTTAACGTGCCTTTTTAGGGCATATCCTAAGAGGAGCCAATCAACAACTCAAAATCTCTCTTGTCTGAAGAAAGAATCTGGTCTAGGGTGGCGTCATTATCACAGTAAGCATGGCCATGTTTAGGCAAAAAAGTATACCTATATATATACAGTCCCTCATTCATGGAGAACTCTAGTCTTTCCAGCCAACCATTTCCAGTTTCTGAAAGAAGGCTGTTAAGCTTCCAGTCCATCATGCCATGAAATATATGTTTTTGAGGCTCGAAGAAAGAACCTGGCGATTTCCTGGCGTCAGGAGAATTACAGACTTGCCTCCACCAAACATGAGACCAGCTACTCTGTCAGTATCGTCCCAGCTTCTAACATGAGAATGCTTGGAGTTTCATGGCCATCCCACTGTTTGCACAAAAACTCAGATTACAGCAGTCTCTCTCAAATAGCTTCCTCCACCCACTTACCACCAACTGTCCTTCTCAGCGGTCTGTTGCCTGGCCCAAGTAAAATGTTTTGCCCTCCTACTCTGACCCTAAGTGGGAAGAGGAGAGTGCCATGGCTCAAAGTCCCTCTGCAGGTGCAACCCACACACCGCTGCTTCTCAGAATCACTCACACAGCCAGCATTTATGGCCCGCAATCCATCTTCCTCCCAGTTCTCCATCGCCTTCACTATGGCCCCTTGGGTACAAATTTCCTTCAGGCTACATGTGCGCTTATATGAACATTCTGCCCACAATTTCCCCATGTAAAAAGCCATAAATCATACATACCAAATGTAGTACAAGGAACACCGAGGTCATGACCTAAAATATAAATATTAATCTGACTGACAGTGTTGTTTATGTGTGAGATGTGGCATGGCACCTCCCAGTTTGCACACAAGTTTTTTTGCTTTATCAATTGTCTGCTACATGTGATGGTAAAACGTCAGTCAATCTGAACCCCTAAGTATCTGGTTATGTGTTTTCTGTGTATATTTACATTGTGCAGTTTTATAACTGGGTCTCAGTTTTCCTTTCAGTCACATATAGACAGCTTTGTCCACAGTCAAAGTGAACTTGTTTTTAAGGCACCATCTGACCATACTGTATAGAAAGCCACTGGTTTTGGTTTTAGATTCTCTACTTGAATTATCTGGTGTCAGAACCAACAAATCATCAACATATGAGAGCGCACGGGGGTGGGAGAGGATGGGAGATTCAATCGAGTGAGGGGGATCAAGTTTGCGGGAGGTGTAGAGGATCCGTATCTGTTCGAGGAAAAGAAGGAGGTGCAGGAATGGAATAAGGTCATAGAGGATCCGTGTGAGGGAGGGGAGACAGATGCGATAGGCGAGGCGCAGCGCATGGCGTTTGAGGATTTGAAAAAAAAGTCTTTGTCAGTCTCTGTATCTTATAGTCAGTGTTTCCTTCAATCTGTGAAAAGCCGTGCATCGTTAGAAAGCTCCGTAATTTCTGCCACTCGGCTTTACTAAACACAAACTGCTTGTTCTATGTTTCTAGACTTGTACGTGTGCCAATGTTTGTGATTATGATATTATGCTCGCTTTGAGTAGCCCTGTCACGTATCTCCCATGATGTGATGAGCTCGATGGATTTTGTACGAGGGTTTGAAAAGTTCTCGGAATCACCACGAGAGGTCAGCACTAGCGCAACGAGTTGTAAACGTTGTATTCATTGGACTGTTGCCTATAAACGCGTGCCACGTCAGTGCTCTTGGAAGAGAGTTATAGCAGTGATGTGGCATTCCAGTTGCTCCCACGAAGTGATTTGCAAAGATCGAAAAAAATCGAGTTTCGAGCAGTGATTAAGGTATGAAAGCAAAGGACATTCATGCCAATTTCAAGAATAAACTGGGGGACTCTGCTCCTTCATATTCAACTGTTGCCAAGTGGACAAATGAATTTAAATTTGGTCGAGAGAGCTTTGATGACGATCCGCGTAGTAGTCGGCCAAGTTGTGCCGTTACTCCAGAAATCATAGCAAAAGTGCACAAAATGGTTATGGAGGATCGCTGATTGAAAGTGCATGAAATTGCTCACGGTTGCCAGATGTCATCTGAAAGATGATTTAACTGAAGAGAAGATTTTTTTGCGCCAGCTTGTGACCACAGATAAAATTTGGGCGCATTACAATAACCCGGTGATAAAACTAGTCAAAAGCAGTGGAAATATGCTGATTCTCCGCCACCAAAGAAAGCAAAGACAATTTTTCAGCGGGAATGGTCATGGAATTAGTGTTCTGGGATGCAAAGAGTATTCTGTTTGTAGGTTATCTCCTCACTGGACAAACAATTACTGGAGAATACTATGCTAACCTCCTGGACAAATTGCAACAAAAGATATACGAAAAAAGGCCAGGTTTAGCAAGGAAGAAAGTCATCTTCTATCAAGACAATGCGCGCCCGCACACATGGGCCGTCGCCATGGCAAAATTACACGAACTAAGGTGTGAATTGTTGCCACAACCACCTTCTCATCCCAAAACTGAAAATTTTTCTTGGTGGACGAAGATTCACTTCAAATGAAGACTTGATAGCTGGAGTTAACAACTGTTTTGCAGGCCTGGAGGAAACTCATTTTCGAGATACGATCAAGGCACTGGAATATCGTTGGACCAAGTGCATTAATGTACAAGGAGACTATATTGAAAAATAAAAAAATGTGTCAGTGATGTAAATACTTTTTTCTATTCCATTCTGAGAACTTTTCAAACCACCCTCGTATTTGCTACTATAATGGCAATGTCTGTTTTTTGCTTCCACCTGTTGCTATATGTTTGGGCTTGACCTTCCCTATTAACTATGTTAGGCTGTTCATGTGTACCTTGTCATTAATGCAGCGTCTTCTTGTATCTGTTTGTGATGAGTTCCACAGTGTTAAATATGCGTAGATATATGCAGTGCTGATAGCTTATTATGTCACGCGTATTATGTAATTCTCTCCATCCATTCTCCGATGGAACTACCCTTGCAGCAACCCCTTTAAATACTTCCACCGTAACTATGTGATCAGGGTACAGTTGTGACATCTATGCCACAGTCCACCACCTGTTGGCTAATGTTTTTGCAACTTTTGGCCCAGTGTCCCTTGTGATAAGCTCCACAACAATTCCCAGCTCCACTTTCAGGTGGTCCCTCACATAGCATTTACAAGTAGTTGGAACAGCTTCACGGGTGCCTGGTGAAAACAAAGTATTTCATGTCTGTCCTGGCCGGGTCGAAGACTATTTGGTAGTACAACCTCACAAGGTATCTGTCACTTGGTCCTGAAAAACCCTTCCTATCTCTGCATACATGTTCTCCCTATGGGTTCAAGCAGTAGACTCATCTGATCTGATATTTCGTTAGTGGGAAAGTATATTGCGCTCCCCTTTGGGTGCATATTGCATCTTATGAAACACTGGTGGATTATAAGATATCTATACACATTTAATGAATTTGCTATTGCGAATAAGAACAACCATCAGCTGTAGAATGGAAAACAATGAAAAATTGTGTCAGACTGGGACACGAACCCTGATTTCCTGCTTATTGTGAGTGGTCACCTTACCATTTGGCCATCCATGCATGACTCATGGCCAGAGCCAAACATCCATATGCCACCAACCATACATTTATGACCTGTACTCATACATCCACTATGTATATTCCCATACAGGTCAGACATTGTACTTGAAAGTAGCCCATCCAGTATCAGCAGACAAATACAGTATTGCAGCATCTGTATTATTCTGATTATAATGCAAAGTTCCTTTGGACATGCATGCATAATTACACAGGCACTGCAGTATCTTATAAACATCGCATGAAAGATATCTTGTTGTTCCAATCTGTTAATGTCTGTGGTCTCTTCTAGGAATTTGTGAGTGCCTCCTTGTTCTGTTTCCCCCTTTTGTGGTTTTTGATTTGATTTTTCTTTGTTTGTGTTTGGTAGATGTTTCTTTTTGTGTGTTGCGTCGTTTGTGGTCTGCTGCTTCTGTCTCGGTAAGTCTGTATCATCTTTGTCAGGCGGTCACTTAAACCGTACATTCTTGGTTGCCATTTCTGTCTACGGAAATGCAATCATTGTTCTGTTATGGAAATTGATGTCCTGTGTTTGTTTTTTGCTGTGGGTATCTGTGTACCCCCTGATACCAAGTGTATTGACTTGATGTGTCAAATACTTTTTGTCCCATGATATTCCTTTTTTCTAGTGTTCTGTCATACTTTTTACAGCCTGTCTGCTTTATTTCGTCCCCCATCTTATGCTATATGGTGTGTTGGTTGTTTGGATGTTCGTCTGTGTGTCTGATATTAGAACATGTCGCCAACAGATGTGGCTGTTTTGCGTCAGTCTGTTGGTACTCTTCTGGATCCAATATTGTAGTGTAGGATATGTTTGACTGTGGATTTTGTGTTTTTTATTTCCTGAGGTACATCTGCACACTTCCTTTTCAGTTACATAATCCCTATCAATGATCTTATTCTCAAACTCCTCAGTGTGTAAGGCTAACCCTATTTGGGTACATGTACATTGGTATAGTGTATTAAGCCCTGCATTATAATGTCATCTATGTTGTCTATCGTAGTAATGTACCTGTCATGGATTTCATTTAACAGTGTGGGAGACAGAGAGTATGTATGTGTGTTGAGTTCGTAGCCATGCTATACCAGGCACCTATTCTGGTAGAGGGCAATTTGTACTTCTTCTTCACTGTGCTGGAATAAGAGTTTGCGAGTTGGAGTTACATGAAGTTACCTTGTAACAGCTCATTTTCCTATGCTGATTTGCTTTTATGTATGATGCTAAATAAATTAAAATTTTACTTCATCTGAGTTTTATTAACCATTTATTGCTTTATTAATATTTGGGCATGGAAACATTCTGCTCCTGAATCCAGTGATTGTAGCCGCTTGATGTGATCAAGTGAAATCTGTCTCTGTTTGATGCTGTTTATTTATGTTATCATTAAATGTATAAATGTTGTGCCGGTAACTCGGACTCAGTCAGTTGATACAGCCATTTAATGCAAGAAATTGTTTTTTTTTTTGGGGGGGGGGGGGGGGGGGGAGGAGGAGGAAGAGACCAGACAGCGAGGTCATTGGTCTCATTGGATTAGGGAAGGATGGGGAAGGAAGTTGCTTGTGCCCTTTCAAAGGAACCATCCCGGCATTTGCCTGGAGCCATTTAGGGAAATCACGGAAACCTAAATCAGGACAGCCAGATGCAGGATTGAACCATTGTGCTCCCGAATGCAAGTCCAGTGTGCAAGCCACTGCGCTACCTCGCTCGGTTAATGCATGTATCAAAGGGCCCAAATGCATATATCAAAGGGCTAAACAAGCAGAATTAAAATGAAGACAATATTGTAGAAAGGCAAAAAGATTAAGATGAAATGGAAGATACATCATTGCAAAAAGGATTTGATAGAATACCGAAACAAGGTCCCTGGAGGAGATGATGCTCCAGAATTGTTGATGTCCTTTGGATAACCAGCCGTGACAGAACTATTCCACTAGTATACGAGATGTTGAAACAGATGAAATACCCTTAGACTTCAAGAATAATGCAATAATTCCAATTCCAAAACAGGCATGTGCTGACAAATGTAAATATTACCAAACCATCAGTTCAGTAAGTCAAAGTTTCAAAATACAAATATGAATTATCTACAGAAAAATGGTTGTACGTAAAGAGTGTTAGTGGTGACAAAGTTAGTGTACAGTCAATCATGAATGGGACAATAACTGAAACTGTAGGTAGCAAACCAAAAGTAAAAATGCTTAACTCTGTTTTCAAATGGCACTTTACATCTATATCTACACAACTAGCCTGCAAATCACATTTAATAGTTTGGTATCTTCAGCCAAACTGTTCAATTTCCTCTTATAATAGTGTACTGTCCACTGTGCATTTATAGAATTACCAATGATGTGCTAAAGGAAAACGTAAATGTTCTCAGTGCTTTTTTTAAATAAAATTTATTATCCGGTTCAAATGTTGTTTTTAGGAACCTGTCACCTTATCACTCCCAGCTCCTCAATAGCTTCAATCACTCAATACTGAAAGCCATGAATCAATGCAGCCAGACATAGTATTTCTTCATTTTCAAAAAGAATTTGACTAAGTATCACATCTTTGCTTAGTATAAAAGTATGATCATATGGGGTATCAAGCCATGTTTGTGACTGGGGTGATAGTAGAGAGGATGCAGCCAGTTACCTTGGATGCAAAGAAATTGATGGATATAGAAGTAACTTCCTGTGTGTCCAAGGGAAGTATGTTGAGACACTTGGTGTCCTTGTAGTACATTAATGACCTTGAGGACAATATTAATACTAACTTCAGACTTTTTGGAAATAATGCTGTTATCTATAATTAAGTACCCTCTGAAAGAAGATGCACATATATTCAGTCAGATCTTGATAAGATTTTGGAGTGATAGAAAGGTCTCAATTTCCTTCAAATGGCCATAAATATAAAATTTTTCACTTCACAAAACGAAAACAGGTAGTGCGAGTATAACTGCAATGAGTCACAGCTAGAATCAGTTAACTTATACAAGGACCTGTGTGTAACAATTTGTAAGGATATGAAGTAGAATGATCAATAGACTTAAATTCAGGAACAGAATTTTAGGAAAATGCAATCAGCCTACACAAGAAACTGCACACAAAACCCTCGTGTAGTCCGCCATGGAATACTGCTCAAGTTGCAAAGTGTGACCAATCATCATAGGACTCCAGCCAAGTGAATTCTGGCAGGGTCGACCATTTTATGGAAGGTGTCAGTCGTGAGCTCCGGTGTCTGGTGTGATGGATGTAGTAACTTTTTTCATTGGGGCGATTGTAGTGGCATGGGTATTGGGAAAATGAGCGAGACTCATCAGTGGTTCTGTAGGCTATGCAGTAGAGATAGAAAGATTGTGGAACAGGAGGGGAAAATTGCTGCCCTTCAGGCTGAGTTAGATGAGGCTAGGCGAGAACTGGGAAGGTTAAGGGGGGAGAAGGGTAAACAGGGGTGGAATAAGGAACAGGCCAAGAAATTCTTCTGACAGTTTTGTTATTAATGTACAAAATAGGTTTGACCTGTTGCCTCAGTCAGAAACTGATGAGCCTCTCACAGAAGTAGATGTAGACAGGGCTCAACAAGCTTTCAGCAGCAAATTGAATAAGAATGTAGGGAAGTCTGCAAAGAGAAAGAAAGTCTTGCTGCTTGGTAGTGTGTATGCTAGCGGTGTGGGCCAAC
The DNA here is from genome assembly GCF_023897955.1 of Schistocerca gregaria. Lineage (NCBI taxonomy): Eukaryota > Metazoa > Arthropoda > Insecta > Orthoptera > Acrididae > Schistocerca > Schistocerca gregaria. Next base: position 449,340,592 of record NC_064924.1, read on the forward strand.
TTCTGCAGGATGAATTAGGGTCAGAATACCAGGTAACAAGTTTTTTCAAGCCTAGTGCTGGACTGGGGCAGGTTACAGAGGATTTAGGATTCACTATGTAGAGACTTTACTAAGGAAGATACCATGGTTATTGTGGGTGGGCCGGGCAACAGTATTGACAGAGATCCGGGGAACAGCATAGAGTGTGACCTGGCAAAGATTGCATCAACATTGAGTCATGCCAGTGTTGGGTTTGTGTCGGTTCTGGAGCACCAACTGACCTAATTTGAGCTGTTCTGTCAGGAGAGTTAATTTGGAGTTGGAACGGCTACTAGGATCTGGTGCAGGGTCACACATTGGTGTGGTTCCTGTTGATTCACTCTGTAAGCCTACACCTCAACAAGAAAGGTAAGGGTAAACTGGCTGGGCTGAGAGCAGGAAATTTAAAGTGGGGAGGAACTACATCTCATGGTGGAAACTCTTTTTTTGTGTAAGATCAATGTCCAGTGGGAAACTCAGCCAGGCAAGTACTAAAGATGTTAAAAAAAGTTCAAGATACTCACAAAAGTAAAGTGAAAAATAATGTTAGTATATTTCATCGAAGTATTGGGGGATTGAAGAATAAAATTGATGAGCTTCCACTTTCTTTAGAAGATACAGAAACTGAGAATGTAATAGATGTACTATGCCAGTCTGAGCATCACATTGACACTGATATGCAAAAGGTTAGCATCAATGGATACAAATTAGCTGCACATGTAAGTAGAGATAATATGATGAGAGGAGGTGTTGCCATATATGTCAAAAGCTTCCACAGTATAAAACATTTAGAAACTAAAAAAATTTGTGTAGAGCAACATATGGAAGCATGTGCCACTGAACTTAAACTAAATGATGGCACTTTCATAATTGTAACAGTGTATAGGTCCCCCCTCAGGGAATTTCCTGCTATTTCTAGAAAACTTGGATGCTTTGTTGTGCTATCTGTCAGACAGCGAGAAGCAAATTATCATTTGTGGGGATTTCAATGTTGATTCCCTAAAAGAGTGTAATAGGAAAGAATGACCTTGTAGTATTACTCAGTTCTTTCAATTTGAGCTCCTTCATTGATTTTCCTACTCGGATAACAAAGAACAGCAGTACATTGATAGATAACTTTTTTATAGACCAAGATAAGTTTAAGGACATAAATGCTTATCCTGTTGAGAATAGTCTTTCAGATCATGGTGCACAGCTAGTTACAGTACATGACATAGCTCCATGCAGTAATCAAATCAGACTTTCAAAGCACTGCGTTCAATTAACAAAATAAATATTGCAAACTTTAGGGAAAGCCTACAGCAGCTAGACTGGGATGAAGTGTATAAGGAACCTGATGCAAGCTTGAAATATAACTTATTTCACGAAACATTTTTAAGGGTATTTGAAAATTGTTTTCCCAAGAAAATAGTTTAACATAATTCTAAGAAAACGTATAAAAAACCATGGGTAACTAAAGCAATAAGAATATCTTGCAACCATAAAAGAGAACTGTATCTAACAGCAAGAGGGAGTACTGCCCCCGAAATTGTTCATTATTATAAAAACTATTGTGTGATACTTAGAAAAGTTATTAAAAAGAACAGAAGCATGTGTATCATGTCTGAGATCAGTAACTCTGATAATAAAATTAGAGCAATTTGGAATATTATTGAAAGGGAAGCAGGGCAACCAAGAGCACAGGAAAACTTTAGTGCCATAAAACTGATTGACAAGTGTACTAACAAACAATCAGAAATTTAAAATATTTTCAATAATCATTTTTTAAATGTTGTGGAGAAAATAGGATCTAGATCTTCACTAGAAGAGGCAAGGCTATTAATAGAAGTGACCATACCTGTGCAGTTTGAAACAACTGTAATTCCACCAACCTCTCCCTCTGAAATCAGTAAAATAATAAACTCACTGAAAAGTAAAAGCTCTTACGGAATTGATGACATTTCCAGCAAGGTACTTAAAGCTTGTTCCCCACAGATAAGTAGGATTCTCAGCCACGTTTGTAATAGCTCTTTGGAGCAGGGTGTTTTTCCCCAATAGACTGAAATATGCCATTGTAAAACCGCCCAATCTCTCTTCTGACAGCTCTATCAAAAATGTTTGAGAAAGTGATGTATTCAAGAGTAGCCTCCCACATTTGTAGAAATAAAGTACTAACAAAATGTCAGTTTGGTTTTCAAAAAGGCTTTTCAACAGAAAATGCTATATATGCTTTCACTGATCAAATATTAAATGCTCTGAATAACCGGACATCACCCTTTTTTGTGATCTCTCAAAGGCCTTTGATTGTGTAAATCATGGAATTCTTTTAGATAAGCTAAATCATGATGGTTTGAGTGGGGTTGTGCACAAATGGTTTAATTCGTACTTAACTGGAAGAATACAGAAAGTTGAAATAAGTGGTTCATGTAATGTTAAAACAACAGCTGATTCCTCAAACTGGGGGCTAATCAAGTACGGGGTCCCACAGGGTTCAGTCTTGGGTCCTTTACTGTTCTTGATATACATTAATGACTTACCATTCCACATTGATGAAGATGCAAAGTTAGTTCTTTTTGCTGATGATACAAAGTAATAACATCCAAAAACCAAGAACTAAGTGATGTAATTGTAAATGATGTTTTTCACAAAATTATTAAGTGGTTCTCAGCAAACAGACTATCTCTAAATTTTGATAAAACACAGTTCCATACAGTAAATGGCACAACTCCAGTAATAAATATAGACTTTGAACACAAGTCTGTAGCTAAGGTAGAATTTTCAAAATTTTTAGCTGTGTCCATTCACAAGAGATTAAACTGGAAGCAACACATTGATGGTGTGCTGAAACATCTGAGTTCAGCTACATGTGCTATTAGGGTTATTGCAAATTTTGATGATAAGAATCTCAGTAAATTAGCTTACTATGCCTACTTTCATTCACTGCTTTCATATGGCATCATATTCTGGGGTAATTCATCATTGAGTAGAAAAGTATTCATTGCTCAAAAATGTGTAGTCAGAATAATTGCTGGAGCCCACCCACGGTCATCCTGCAGACATCTATTTAAGGATCTAGGGATCCTCTCAGTAACCTCACGGTATATATATTCACTTATGAAATTTGTTGTTAATAATCCAACCCAGCTCAAAAGTAATAGCAGTGTGGATAGCTATAACCCAGGAGAAAGGATGATCTTCACTATGTAGGGTTAAATCTGACTTTGGCACAGAAAGGGGTAAATTATGCTGCCACAAAAGTCTTTGGTCACCTACCAAACAGCATTGAAAGCCTGACAGATAGCCAACTAACATTTAAAAATAAATTAAAAGAATTTCTAGATGACAACTCCTTCTACTCATTGGCTGAATTTTTAGATATAAATTAAGGGAAAAAACACAACAACAACTTAAACATTAGTGTCATGCAATATTTTGTGTAATGTCATATCTAGAACAGACATCTTTTATTAACCTGACACATTCCACATCATTATGAAGTGTCGTATTCATGATCTATGGAACAAGTATTAATCTAATCTAATCTCTAATCTGAGCCTCAACTTACATTGTCGATTTCATGTCTAATCCCATAAGGACGTTTTGAAAATCAAAATGCTTCCCATGTGTTCAAATACATGATGTAAAGCATTTGCGCAATTAATAATAAAGAAATACCCTTTTAAATGAAGCATGGGTGCTAGTGTTGCTCAAATAATTAAATTATAGGGGGATAGGGATTGTACAGAATAGATACAACAGGTCCAGATTTTCCCTGTTTGTTTGGTCTTATAACCATACAAATGATAAAGTAATATAAGGGAATTTACGTATTAAAAACATAATAAAACCATAAATAAATGTAGAGAAGAATTACTTGATTGTGCCTTAAGTACTTTTGAGTGGACTTCAGAGAACTGGTAAAACAAAATGAAAATCATCTTCTTTAAGGATTTCACTCAAATTAACATTCACAGGTGGAACAGTATCCATTGCATTGGTCATGTACAGGGGGCTGTTAATCAGTCATGCAAGGAGTTAACACTACACACTTGGCACTGTATGAGCAATCTTACGAGAATGTGTGGATGATGCCTAGCAAGCAAGAAGACCTGAGTTATAGTCCCAGCCACAGCACAAATTTTAATTCGTTTAATTCGCTTCGATCATTCAAACATGTTCTCACTGCCCAGGATGACTGGCAAAGCTGTAGAAATGATGCTTTGGTTCTTTGGATCACCTGCCTGGAGACTGCTGACAGTCACATAGGCTGGGACTTGACAATTGAAGACAGCTTGCTTGCTCTCCACCCTAAGCTGAAGCGGCATGATGTAGAAGTCATCTGGCTTCATGGAGGCTGAAAGTCCTCCCATGTCACATCCCATTGTTGCATGAATACAGAAGGCGACAGTGTCAATGGGAAGTGTTGTTTGCCGCAGCCCACTGTGGCACTCTTAAGACCCCCGTATATAGGCCGACCAGTGGGCTGACCAACTCCCCACCCCCCCTCCCCATCAAGTGAATCTATCCTGGCCTGTTCGCCTTTTGTGTTGTCAGTTTTTAAGCAGTTGGGTCCATGGTTCAGATGCATCAATTTCCTGGCAGAGCTCTACCTGCTTGCTCTGGCTCCTACCTGCACCTGCCACCTCTCACTCTGCCACGCAGTCACAGAGTGTGAAGTCAAATGGGTTGGTGACCTGCTCAGTGGAGAGAGTGTGTGTGTGTGTGGGTGTGTATGGGGGGGGGGGGGGGGGGAGGGAGGCCAACCAGTAGGGCTGTGGATGGGTGGCTTTACAGCTACTCTAGTGGCAGATGGCTGTGTCCTTCTCCACAGGTCAGTGTCATTCAGGGTGCCCCACACATAGGAGCCCCTGGAATGGAACAGAGTGCCATTTACGTCTGGCATGGTCCCATAGCACTCCCTTGGCCCATACCCAGCTGTCTCCATGAGATTCCCCCTTGTTGTGACAGCCCGTACACGCATCACACATCACTCATGTGTCTCTATGCTTAATGTACATAGGTTGAATATTTTGTGCATCATATATGAACATTTAAAACAAATCTTAATACATGCAGTTAAAAAAAACTTAATTTACATAAATCACAAATACTTATGATAACAACAATGGCTGATGTCTTTCACGAATTTACATTACTTTAAATAAAGCATACAGAATAAGAAACATGGGCTGATTGTCTTCAAAATTTACCTATTTTTTTAAACCTTGTTAATCATATAGTCATAAGACACTATACATTTGAAATTCTTACCATCCCTTGACTGATAACAAAAATATTAGTTCTCCATCCACTTCATAACTCTCTTGGCTATGCTACTTCTTCTTATACTACATACTTTATACAAAAGTGACTACATACCAGGGCGCATACTCAAAGAAAAGAAGGCTACATCACTGAAACCCTCCCACCATAACATATTGGGATATTCATTAAAATCATGCACTGTTCCTTTATTCTACTCCCTGTGTCCATTGTACGCCTTCATTCTTTCATTGACCATCCATCATTCTCCTCTTGATCTCATTTTTGGCAGTGTGTCCAGCACTGGTCACCTCTGTATTGTCTGATACCTGATACCAAGAAAAAAACAACGTAGAACTCAGGACCACCAAAGCCATTCATTTGGCGAAATTTGTGTTAAAAGTCATACGTACATTGGAAATTATGGACACACATTAAATTATAAGAAGAGAGAAAACCCTTACAAACCTAAATGTTAATACATTGTTCCTAGAGTAATGTTGTACATATGAAACAGATTTAGTAATTATGCTTCGTACTCACATGGTCTTACCCGAATGCTACACATTTTACTTGCCATCATTTTCTTGTCATTTCTACGCTGTATATTTTATGTTTTTTCCATATATACTTTCAGTTGATGTGGTTTCCAGACTTCTCTTTCCTGCTTATTATTGTTCCTTCTCTTGTTCCCCAATTTCAAGGACGAGATGGTTACTTAAAGAAGACTGCTTGAGGGGCAAGATTAATTTATCACCTGATCATTACTACAGTTACATTTAATCTTAGTCTATTCTGCTTTGGTTCCAAAACTTTTATTGGTACATGTTTCATTGTCTTTACTCTGGTAGGAACTCAGCTTCCATCATTAACATCCCTGCTCATCCCAAACTATGAAAAAAAATCCAACTCTCAGATTATAAAGTCCAACCATGCCTCAGATATCAACATCCATTTCATCCTAATACTCTCCTTTCACCTCAAAATCTACTGAATTACAATGACAACAATACCAAGCATATCTTTGAAACTGGCTTTACACACACACACACACACACACACACACACACACACACACACACACACTCTTCAAAATCCATTAACCACAGCAAAAATGCACAAAAACCCACTTAAAACTTCATCACTCTTGCCCAAGAACGTCACAGCAATAAGCCTCTGTACCACAACACAAAAAGTCGAAAAAGAAACTAAAAGTTCCTTAATACTCAAACTGAGTGAAACCGACATCTTCATATTGCTGCTACAATGAACAACAATATGTCATGGATCATCACATTCCTAGTGAAATGCTCAGATTAATGCTTACCTAGAACCAATTTCAACATAAATTAAAACATCTCAATGTCAGCTGAGGACCAATTTCCAACACCTGACAGCCACATCCATCATACACTCTACCCTATTCAAATTGTCAATGACTCATCTACGTATTTTACTTGCCAACAGGAACAACTATACTTTGTCAGAGAAATGCAGTGGATAACAAGAAAACTCAATTGGGAGAAACACCACAAAAGAAAACATAAAACACTAAATACGTCACTGCTACCGTCTTAAGGCAACCTAATGAAAACACACAGCTTACTTTATCTCACACCACAAAGAAATGAATTACAATGATCACAATTATCAAGAAACAGTTTAATATCCTCATAGGTAAGAAAAGACAAACAATCTGTGTCAGATCATGGTGTCCAAATCTACCGAAAACTACTCAACAAATGGCTTTTCGATCAGCACTTTACGAGTGTGACTGGTAGGTGCCACAAAGGGGATAAGTCGAACATAAATATCACCAATTGGATAAAAAAATAGTTAGCTGGCCTGGCACAAAAACAAAAATGACACTCATTTCTCATGTCTACTACAACCAAATTACTAATACACAATCATAACTGAAATAAACGCTTATTATTACACTATTTAGACATTCTTGGGTTTGGCATTGATTACACTTCTTCAGTATACAGATTGTACTGCTGTGGCAGAGGGCTGTCATTTTGCACATTGCTCTGGAGGTTTGGTAACTGTAGTTCACCTATTTCAATAGGTGGACCACGTCTTTCCTGGTTGCTTCATCCCTGACCAAACTGATACTCACCATTGCTATAGTTGCAATTATAATGGTTTTTGTGGTATGGCCTAAACTGACAGCTGCCCTGCAGATAGAATCTATTATCCTGATGATCATTCCAATACCGGTTGGGACCAAAATTTCCCAATTCTGCCCTCTCCCACCCCCACCCCTTTACTTCTACTACTTATCATACCCTCCTCTTCTCTGGAAAATTCCAATTCCTGACATAGCCCTTTGAATGCCTCTGTTTCATCTTTGCAGTGCCCTGAAAGGACCTGTTTATATGGCACTAATAACTTCATGTAACAGAGGTGTATAATTTCTTTTGGTCTGTGGTGTGTGTGTGTAAAGCTTATGGTTATAGATAGGCACCCTTACACATATTAAAAGAAATGTATTTGGGTGAAATGTCTAAAATTGTTGTTGCACACTGAGAAGAAAACCTATAAAATGACACTCTTTCACTCACCTCAACCCCACTTGCATTGACCAACACATCTCACAGGCCTTAATACAACAAAGAAGGGCGAAAGATGCTATTCCAGGGATGAAAACACAGAACAGCTAAAAGAAAAGCACAGGGTAATGTGACTGGCTGACCACTCACAAAAAATATGGGTGAGTCAATCTCCCTGTTAACACATTACGAACATCTCCCTAAAAGTTTTGGAAACAAGTTGGACACATCACAAAATCTTAAAACTCTAACCACTTTAGTTTCAATGTTACTTAGAGAGAGCAAATCAGCTTCTGCCCTCTAGTCTGAAAATAAAATCCTCATCTCATCTTCGTGGGCAAAAATGGTACGCTATGACCGTGTAGTGGGCTTTACTAGACACAGTTTATTATCAGTCACTTCCAGCCACTTTTCTTCTTATCAATGCATGACTCTGTACAACAATGGTGACACAAGAGCATGCAAGGGGATGGCACACTGAACTAACAGAGCAACCAGAGTCCGTCTGTTTAGACCTATCCATGAAGGCAGGTGCAGAGTTGTGGTGGTCATTGAACGTATCGACAAATATCACATTAAAAACAGAAGAAGGAGTACAGTCTCTTCTGTAAAGCGCTAAATCCAAAATTACTCCATGATTCTGCAGTAACCAGGGACACAGTCAGTTAAAACCCCACATTTGAACCTGTACGTACCAAACATCAAGGGTCTCAAGCACACATTTCGCACAGATTCCAAATGGTCTCATTGCCCGTGGGCGATTCATAAGAGATGTTCCATAACTGGACAGATAATGGTATGGTATGCTGGGTAAATGGAAGTAGTGAGGAGGTGACACACCTGATGCACCATGAGAAGCTGCTGCTGGATGTTAAGTGTCAGTTCAACAACGTCTGCACAAACACTGGGAATGGGACAGCTGGTCCTGTAAGCACCTATAGATAGCCTGATCGCCTCATAGTGGACACCATCAATGAGTTTCAGGTACAAAGGCCTTGCTGAATCTTAACACTGTGCACCCATAATCCAACTGGTATCAAATGTAGCTTCATGTCCTACAGGTGTGGTAACCATGACAGCTTGGAGTCAGAAATGAGGCCCAAAACCCGCTCCGAGACTTTAAAAGGGAAAAAGGTTTTCCATGTACACAGTTCAGGTCAATTTAAATTATGATAAGAACGATTAAAATGAACAAACACACACTTATCTACAGAAAATGTAAAATCAGTCTTTCAGCCCACGCCTCCATTCTCACATAAGTTGCAACTGACAAGTTGCTGTTGCAGTACTGGAGAAGGCACAGAAACCTGCAAAGTCATCCACAAATAAGGAGCATTGTTCAGGATTCCTTATCATAGACATAATACTATTGATGACTATGGCAAAGAGGTAGCACTTAAAACACTGCCCTGAGGGACATTCTTCTCCTGTTCGATACTATTCGATAGTACATCACCATCTCAGTACAGAAAAAATCATTTTGATAAAAAGGACCAAATAAGGGTAGGTAGATGGCCACAGAACCCCATTGGTGGAGCTGTACTTGAATAAGGTGTCTCCAAGTAGTATCATACATCTTATTGATATTGAAAAGTATGCCTACAGAATGTTGTATACATAGCAAAGCCTGCTGAATAGCTGCCCCTAACAAGGTCAAGCTGTTAACAGTGGGTTGAAATCTTCTGAATCCACACTGAGAGCGACTTAGGAGCTGCCTGGTTCCCACAATCCAGACCAGACAATGGTTCACCATTCGCTCCAAAGTCTTTCCTACACAGATCATTAAGATGGCGACTACTGGGACACATTTGGTCCTTTCCCAGTTTGAGAAGAGAGATTAAAATAACCTCCCTTCACGAATTGGGAAAGTTGCCTGTCTCCTATATCAAATTAAAACATTGTAAGAGGATTTCCTTGGGCATTAGTTTCATGTTCTGCAGCATGCTCTATCAGATTTGGTCGTCACTGGGAGCAGTATCATGAGCTGCAGACAGTGCTGAATCCAGCTCCAACATGGGGAATGGGCAGACTAACTCACTCCTTTCTATGGTGGCACAGTAATGAAGTAATGCTAAATCCTGGCTGGTAGTGGCACTAGACATTGCAAAATGTTCTGACATCATCCGTGCAATGTCTCCAAGTGTTGTTTCGGGACACCCCTGATTCATCATCTCTGCTATAGGTAACTGGCTGCCTTTGCCGGAAATCTTCCTGATGCCTTCCCATACTGTGGCAGAATAAGTGGAAGGTTGATAGGATCCAAGAATGCTTGCCCTGACTTTTTCTTGCTCCCTTTGATGATGCTTCATGCCTTTGGCCCCGCTAATTGACAGACTTTGAGGCCGCAGAGCTGCACGCCTGACCTGAATGACTGAATGGCACTCATCAGTCCACCAAGGCACAGGTGGCCTTTTAGGATGATGAGAGAGCTTTGAGTTGGAAATTTCATGGTAGATTACTCATGTGATGCAGTTCACAAACTACTGGATGCTGTCACAGCACTCAAACATAGCCATCTGGCTGAACAACATCCAGTTAGCTCTGCTGATCATCCATCATGGCTGTGCCCTTTCAATGAGAGCTCCATTCAATAGATGAATCAAGAGTGGGAAGTGGTCACTGGAATGAAGGTTATCAATGACTTCCCTCTGAACAGAATCTGAGAGGGCTGGAGAGTGGAAAGAGAGGTCATGCCAGAGAATGATCCAGTAGCAGTACATAAATGAATGGAAGTGACTGTGTTGAGGCTGCACAACTTCTAAGACATCATGAGGTTCTTCAAACCCTGAGCCTGAGGGCAAAAAGACGTCGAAACCAACAATGTATGATGGTCACTGTAGTCTCCCAGTAGGAGAAACAGCCAGGAAAGTTGTTCTAAAGGACTTTTAGAGACGCAGAGTCGGTTGCATCATGTGAAGGTAGATATAGCGAACAAACAGTGATCCTCTGGCATATGTGAACTACAACTGCAACTGCTTGCAGGTCAGTAACCAGGGGGAGAGGAGAGGAGTGGTGCGTGCTATTTGCAAACATAGTAATCCCTCCCTTGGCTCTTTCCCCAGTCATGTCGTCCCTGTGATATAGTATATAGCCCCTTAGGAACGAGGCATCAGACACTTTAAAATGTGTTTCCTGCAAACAGAAGCACAGGGTATGTTCCTCTGCTAGCAGTTTCAGTTCCTTCACATGTGTTCTGAATCTGTTAACATTCCATGCAGTATGGAAGCCATTTTAATGTTCTGCTATGGTGGTGTGATGGCAACGGAGAGGGAGGGAAGGGGAGGGGGAGGATGTCACTTAAGGGACTCGCTGATTCCCTCAGCCAAACATCGATGTCCATACTGGCGATGGTGTGAACACTTGATCATTCTCAAATCCTTCAGACAGCAACAAGGTAACATGATCCAATGGCTTCGGAGCAGCTTGGGCCACTGAAGCCCACCAATAGAGAAATCTCCTTGCCTTTACTATGAGAACTGTATTTTATCACTGTGCTGGCAGGTTTTGCAGAACCAAGTCTGCCCCTCTCACAATGAATAAACAACACTATTGTTGTAATTGGAATGCCAACAATTCACACTTGCCAGCTACCAGCAGCTGCTTCAGTGGTTTACCACTACACCACCTCAGATCCACCCATAAAACAGTAGTGGTGCTACTACCATCTTCTACAGGAAGACACGGCCTTGGGTCCCCACTTAGAAACAGTCTTTACTGGAAATTTTCAAATGTATTGAACATTGTATCAACTTTATGGAATCAGTTTCCACTACAAGTGTTTCTGGTCCTTAAACCACACAATTCAGAGACCACATTTCACCTACTAAGTGTACTCACTAGACTTCCTCTTATGCTTATATGCAAGTTATTTACTACTCCCCTTAATAATTCATTAGTTATCTCAGAACACACTTCATATCATGTTATGATTTTTGTCCTGCTAGTCATGTGTCCTTGGAAACCCTTGCTCCATGCTCTCTCACCCTTTTCTGAGGCCTAGCATTCTTGTAAACTCTAGGGAATACATTTCTCATCAACTAGAATGAAATTTTCACTCTACAGTGGGGTTTGTGCTGATGTGAAACTTTCTGGCAGATTAAAACTGTGTGCCAGACCAAGACTCGAACTCGGGACCCTTGCCTTTCGCGGGCAAGTGCTCTGCCACCTGAGCTACCCAAGCGCAACTCACGCCCCATCCTCACAGCTTTACTTCTGCCAGTACCTCATCTCCTACCTTCCAAACTTTACAGAAGCTCTCCTGTGAGCCTGCAGGAGAGCTTCTGAGTTGTGCCTGGGTAGCTCAGTTGGTAGAGCACTTGCCTGCGAAAGGCAAAGGTCCCGAGTTCGAGTCTCGGTCCAGCACACAGTTTTAATCTGCCAGGAAGTTTCATTTCTCATCAACACTCACACTTCATCTTTCACTCACTCCCATGCTCTAGGGCTCCAGTCTACCAGAATCTGTACTACTCATGGATTGGGTTGATGGGCATCTTTTCATTTTAAGTAGATGTGGGCTGCACAGAGCAGGTATAGAACCACCATGCCACTAAGTATTATAACAAGCAGGGTCACAGTCGCTAGCCATTGCAGGGTCACAGTCGCTCGCCATTGCCCATCCCTATACTGTTGAACATGCTGCAACAATTGCTCCGCTGAAATCTGTCCCTCTTCCGCGGCTAAGGATTGATTCAGAGACTGTATCAGGTCCGATTTCAATATATTATTGAGAAAGATTAAATTCTTCATCAAAAGTCCAGCCAGCTGAGCTGTGGCTTTGTTACATTCATCTTGGTAGTCCTCATGATCATGGCTGCTAGGTGGAATGTTGGCCCTGTTACATCACATACTGCCCTGTTAATCAACAACTTGGCATGTCTCAGTTTAATTCTCCCTGTCCATTTAATTCTCCCTGTCCATATGAGCTTATACCACCTGTAGCAGTTTGCCACCATTGTCACAGTGTCGTACACAAAATAAATCCACTGCAATCTCACTTGCTGGAAATAAGGTTTAGGTTCCATAATGTCCCTCAGATAACCCCAGCTGTCTGTTTTGCCTAAGAGTAGTTGTTTTCATGTACAACTGGGCCAGTTTATATCAACTGGGCTGGGCACATTGTAAGTTTCTCCCTCTAGCAGTGTGCAGTTCTTCCTTTGTTATCATTACAAGTCATCCCCTTCCTCTGACATTAACAGCACGTCACCTGTTTCTACTTGTACAAATTTTTCCAAGGCCCACTATTACACCAGGTAGGTGTATATGGAATAACATTTAATCTGTGCAAGCCTATTCACTGCTGGGAACTGAACCAGTATATACAGTCATACCTGGTGAGTCCTCAACTTTATCGGTGCATCATGGTAATAGAGAAGTAAGCTCTGCCTGCTGAAATCTATAATGAGCCTCAACTCTGGTGGCAGTTTGCCTTGCATCTTTCATAGCTCCAAAAAGTGTTAGGCTGGTGATAACAGGACTGGACTCAGCTGCCGGTGCAGTGTGTTTCTGGACCACAGAATGGAATTCTAAGTGAATGCACAATTTTTAAATTTTTTCCTATCAAGCTCAGAGCTAATCTAAAACAGGCTCAAATGCAGTGTCTCAAGAAGGAAAGGCTGTGCTGCAAACAGCAAGGCACACTGCTGGGGTACTGGCACACAGCACTCAAGAAGAGAATGCACAATGTGACCACAGCAGAATTACCACACTATAATGTCATTCTGATACCATTGCATGGTTAAATAAGACTGCATAACACACACATAGGGGTGTCTCCAGAATATCCAAACATTGCACAAAGTCCCAAGCTGATGATTTGAAAGCAACAGTTAGGACAATGCTTGGTAACTGTATGTCCATCTTTTCAGAGATGGTTGCGGGACTTGGTTGTTCAATACAGGATGTCAAATGTCTAGTTTCCAAACCGGTAACCAAATAAAACATGTTTGGGAACTAGATGGCTGAAAGGTGTTTTATTTGAATTCCAATGCTTGGTATGAGATAACTAGTATAAATACAAGTGTAACTCAAAAGTTATTTGCAGTGTAGCTATACCTTTTACTGCAATGCAAAGCAAGGGGACTATATTGTAAAATGATGTAACTGTGTATTATTCTGAGGTGAATCAATGGCCCCTTAATGCCTCTTTGAGTGGACCAAACAAGTGGTAGTCGGAAGGGGCAAATTAGGATTAACAGAGGACGAGTCATTATCTCAAACTTGAGGTGACAGAGCATTCCAGCAGTGTGGGCAGCGATACGTGGATCAGACAGGAATTTTTGTGCAACAACACAACACCTTTTGACAGTAGTCCTCAGTGTTTGCTTCAAATATCAGGCTTTAGCCTGTCAGTAAGCATCTCACTGTAGAGTTCACTGTTTATTGTTGTGTAACTATCCTGACTTGTGCATCCCAAACAGCGGTAAGCATAGTTTTGCTGCAGATGGTTGGGTTTCAAACTTTTTACTGCTGGGTGATTATGGATGTTTCCATTCCACACTTTGCCGTTTACTCTCTGACTCATAATGGTGGCTCCATGTTTTGACAACAGTGATGATTCTGTCTAAGAAGGTATCACGTTCATTATCATAGTGATCCAAATGTTTTTGGCAGAAGTCCAATTGATTTTGTGTGCACCACTGCAAGTTGTTCTGTGAGTTGTTTCAGGACTCATCTTGCAGAGACTCTCTGAAACCCAAGACTCTTGTAGATGATTTTGTAGACCAAACCATGATTAATTTGCAGACAATGTCAGGCCATGTCATGTGCACACTCAATGTTGTCCTCATTTGTGGCTTTGGATGATCATCTGGCTCATTCCTCATGCATAACACTTACATGACCATTTTGGAATTTTTCAAACCATTCATCAATATTCCATTGCGCCAAGAGACTGTTCCCATATTGTGCCAGAAGTCTTTGATGGGCTGCTGTCCCCGATACATCTTCCAACTGCAAAAACCAGCTCACCACTCATTGTTCCTCTTTAGTGCAATCTTCTAATGGAGCAGCCATTGTCTATCTGCAGCAAAAGAAAGAGAAATGGTGGAATTAGGACCAAACTTTCAAAGCAGGACCACGACACCATAACAATAAGACAAACAAGGACAGAGTCCAGTATGAACAACGTAAAAAGAGTTATGTCAACATTGCAGATAATTATAATTTTTTACTTTCCCTCATACTTCTAAACACAGGATCAGTCAATATGAAAGTCTTTCAAGTTACAGTTAATCCATGTTGATGCTATTCTGTGATGTGCCACTTTATGTTCATCTGATGCCTACAACTGCAAGACAGCAGCCAACTATCTTGATGCACTGCACTACCAAGGTTCACTGTTGCTGCCATCTTTGCTGCCACTGACGTGAAGACTTGAATACCTTCGACCAACAACACCTGGGCTTCTGGAAAGATTCATTCATGCTGCCTCCTGGCTGTACCCATGAGCAGCTCTCTTGCCAATATGCCAGGCCATATTTCTGCATGGCTACCATCGTCCCATGAAGATCTGTTGGCTGCCGACCAGGGTGCCAACTATGATGACCAAAAGAGTGCAGTGATGGAACAATTCACCAAGCTATTAGGTCCCAGCTGGACCGACAATGGCCACAGACCATGTTAGCATCCCATATGTTGATGCCTCCATGAAGTGAGAGATCCCTGACCATGTCAAGAAGCCATAAACTTCATTTTGGACATTGTGTCATTCTATCAGTAAGAGTCTTTCTGATAATACCTCTTATTTTATTACATAAGCCTAATTGCTATAGGATTTTAAGAAGAGTTATTCGGTCAGTTATAGCATAAGCCTTCTTGAAATCTACAAAGGCCACTATTAATTTCTTACTTCTACATTTCATGTGAGACAGAACCCTTTTAATATTCATGATCTGTCCTGTCCTTTTCTGAATTGTCCTTGGTATTCTGCCAACTGCAAGTCCAACTGTTTTTCTATCTTAATCTGATGCACTATCGAAAGACTCTTGTAATTATTAAGAGAAGAGGGATGCTATGATAATAGTTTACATCACTCTCTCACCTTTCTTATGAAATGGGAATGAGTGAATCAATGCATGGAAGTTCATTGGTGTCCCAGACATCATGGATTATTACAGGTAACCTTGTTTCCTGCACTTTTCCACATTTCAACAATTACTGATTTATCCCCTGGTGCCTTGTTGTTCTTTAGTGAATGTATGATCTGTTTAATTTCTTCTCTTGAAGGATGTAATAAATATGGATACATGGGTGTGCAATTTTGGAGCTTGAAACTTGATTTTGGAGACTCAGATTCACAATGGAGGAGTATATCAAAATAATTTCCCGTATATGATAGCTGCCCTTGTTATTGTAGGTGACTTTACCATTGAGGCCTTAGAAGTGTACACTTTGATTGTAATTGCCGAGACTTTGCTTAGCAATCATTTACAAGTCACTGGTGTTGTTCTTGGAATCTTCCTCCACCAGCGGAGGTAGTTCTTGTCGAAAGCATGTTTTTCACTGCATGCAATTTTAGCAGTCATTTTGTCATGTGCAGGGATTTAGTCCAGCTTTCTTCTATATCCTCTGACAGTTCTATTTTCTACTATGCAAGCTGCCTCTCTCATAAAACTTCATTACACAAGTAGGTCCACCATGTGTGTTCTTCAGTTTTGTTAGTGGGGCTGTGTTGTTAGCTGCTTTCACTAATGCTTCTTGCACTTTCTCCCAATTATCAGGCTCCTGGGACTTCATCTTCTGAGTAAACTTGTAAAATTATTTCTCCCCCCTGATTTATAATGGACAGGTGGAAGAAAAACCACATAGCATTTTTCTGTGTAGAATGTAGTAATAGCTGCCAAGAGCGGCGTATTAAGAGATTTGCATGATTTAGTGATATCTGAGACTTAGCTGCTGGTTTAAGTCAATCGTTTCTGATCAGCACTACTTTTATGTTCTAAAACCTCTCTCCCTTTACCTGCTCTGGAATGCATTCATCCTGATGCTGTGCTCCAACTAGAGTAGCATACATGGTCTTTAAATCACAAATCCTGTTCTAAGATAGAAACAGTTTTCACTACAGATTTGCCAAGCTGATACCCAAGGATCCTGCAATCCTGAGAAATCAAAGGCACGTTCATCAGTAAACATTGTTCCCTGAAATGCTGCAGTTAGGGTTTGATGCTGTGCAAGTATGCTGGTGAGGTGCTTCAGTTTGCCAGGTTTTATGAGAAGTTCTGCTGTTTGTGGTTGGGCTTGCAGATTGGAGCCTCTGACACCTCCAAACATGTTGGTGCTGCCTCCACAGACTCCAAAAGCCTGTTTGCATCACTCAAGATGATGATAGACTGGTTACACTGAGGGTAGCATTATTTGCTAAACTTTCCTGTATGCTTTTAACAGTTGAAAGGTGAAAAACTGTCAACTTGAGTCAGTGATGCATCATGCTGAAGAAAATTTTATCAAAGTTGTGAATTTTGGAGCCCCAATACTGATCATCTCACTGACTCAACTTCCCACTTGGACTGCTACCCAACCTTCCACTGGTTTGTTTGGCATAACAGGGGCATCTTTTGCAGGCCGGTATTATTTATAATAATACTGTATGTCAATTTCATTTTCTCAGAAATCAGCAACTGATATTTGTAACATCACCAGACAAAAAATTAGTCATTTTTGTTCGAGCTTTACTCTTTAAATGCATATATTATGATTTACTTACATATTTATGCACAATTTACCCAATTTATAATGGAATAGACTTCATATCTTGTAGGTAATTAAAGACATACCAATATACTCAATTACATAGGCCTACATAATTATAGCTATTTAATCATATTTTGAAATTTAATATATGTTCACAATTTGTACATCAAATATTGTGTCATATTGTAAAATGGATTTTCAGTCAACCGGCTATACAATTTTCTTTGAAATAACTTCCAAGTCATGCACCTCACTGACGGTGGTAATTTATTACATATTTTTAGAAAACTGTCTATGGGCAACTGGGCTGCTTTTACCAGTCTGTGACTTGGAAGATCCATTTTAATTTTTTTCACCCTTGTGCTGGTGAATGTTTCCTCTTACTTGAAATTCTTTTATATTCAGGTTAATGTATGATATTGTGACATATATGTAGAGCTTTACACTCGTGAGTGTCTCAAATTTTATATACAGAGGTTGACAGTGACCTCTTTGTTCACACCTACACATTTCTCGTATGATTACTTTTTATCTTCAATATTTAACTGATATGTGAAGAGTACCCCAATATCAGCAGTCCAAAGAAATGTGAGACTGGACTAGCCCAAAATACATCAGTTTTAAGTATTCAGATGTAACTACTTCTCTCAATTTCCACATTAGATTTGGTAACTATATATACAGACACACAAACAAACACAAACATACACACAAAATTCAAGCTTTCGCAACCAACGGTTGCTTCATCAGGAAAGAGGGAAGAAGAGGGAAAGACGAAAGGATGTGGGTTTTAATGGAGAGGGTAAGGAGTCATTCCAATCCCGGGAGCGGAAAGACTTACATTAGGGGGAAAAAAGGACAGGTATACACTCGCACACACACACATATCCATCCGCACATACACAGACACAAGCAAGGGCAAGAGAATGAATTTATATGTTTTTTTTATTTTGAGGACAGTAAAGCATTTAATAATTAATAACTGCCCGAAGTTAAAATCAATTAAATGTGCAATAATGGTTTACAAATGTCTGCTTGTGTCTCTGTGTGTGTGTGTGTGTGTGTGTGTGTGTGTGTGTGTGTGTGTGTGTGTGTGTGTGTGTGTGTGTGTGTGTGCATGTGTGTGTGTGTGCATGTGCGTGTGTGCGTGTGTGTGTGTGTGTGTGCGCGAGTGTATGCCTGTCCTTTTTCCCCCCTAAGGTAAGTCTTTCCGCTCCCGGTATTGGAATGACTCCTTACCCTCTCCCTTAAAACCCACATCCTTTCGTCTATCCCTCTCCTTCCCTCTTTCCCTCTCCTTCCCTCTTTCCTGATGAAGCAACCGTTGATTGCGAAAGCTTGAATTTTGTGTGTATGTTTGTGTGTCTATCGACCTGCCAGCACTTTTGTTTGGTAAGTCCCATCATCTTACGTATCTATTTCATGCATAATGCTGAATGCTGGCTTGCAAAATTATGAGCGCCTTTCTTCTGTTAGTATCCATTTGTCTGCTTCCATTGTATTGGCCAGATGCTGGATGCTGGCAAAGTTCCACTATCATAGTATAAATGCATACATGTTGTGTAAAAGTGTGCGATGTGGTGTACCAACAGACCATCACAACGGAAACAGACAGATGCACACTGGCAGAAAAAAGCCACCCATACTGCCACAAGCCAGCATCCAGCATTATGCTAGAAATAGATATGTAACTTATGAAAAACCATCTGAAGATGAACCTGAAAAGGTTCAAAAACCAGTTCATGGAATAATAAATAACTATTCAAAAAAATGACTGGTTGCAGTTTTATGTATTTACAGCCAGTGACATTTGTTGTAATACTCATGTGTATTGATGGATAGAATTATTGTTGTGTCATCTGCATAGAACATCCCAGAGTAAGAAACGTGATATGGCAAATATGGCAATTACAAATAAAATCATCCAAGAAATAATCCCTGTGGAACACCTGTCCCTACAATTTTTATCAGAGAATGACTTTTTCCAACTGTTACATATTGTTTTCTGTTATTCAAGTATGAAGCAATTACTTTCAGTTATGTACTATGTACTCCATAAAATTTAAGCTTCTCAAGAATTATTTCATAAGAAATGCAATCAAAGGCTTTGCTTAGGTCACATAAAACAAGTAAGACATTATTATTTATTTTCAAGAACTTTTGAAGTGGTATTTTCCACCAAATGTAACCAAAATGATTCTTTGCAATGAGTATATTTTCTTAAAAACAACCACGAGTTGGTTTTATATAAGTGTTTCAAATGTTTTGGAAATTATTAGAACTATTGATACTGGTCAATAATTTAAAAATTAGGTATAATTTTTGAAATCTTTAGTGAGTCAGAGAAAATATGCAGATGAGATGAATACTTTTCCCAACAATTGGTTCTTGATTTCAGTTTGTAGTAGCAGCTTTGTTGGCAGCAGAAGTCACATTTCAGGCTGAAGGGCTGGAAACTGACGTCCCAATAATTTCCTCAAGGTTTTTCCATATGTTTCATCAACACCAGCAGCTTTATGGTGAGTATCTGTTTCCCTCAGTCTGTAACATTTTAAGTCTGTACTGCTTCTAATTCTGGTATGCTGGGAGATCATATTTATTTCACGTAATGTTTAATTCTGTGTAGTAACATTGGCTTTCACAGTAACTTAGTGTTACCTAATACGACATCAGCAGTATTGGTGAAGTGAATCAAACTGTATTTGTATAAATTTTCTCTGCCCATAGAAATCAACAGCAACTGATATTTGTTGGCTTATTATGAAAAAATAGTCGTCTTTATCCTAGCATAATGTAACATCTCTGAGAGCATGTATAAACAGTGCAATTCACTAACCATGGACTGGAAAAAAGTTTTGAATGTGGGAGAGGTCTATGTTCATCCATTGCTGTTATACTAACTTGCAGAAGTGGTCAGACTGTAGGACTATCACTGATGGTGTTTGACCTTTAAGTGGCTTCAAAGATTACTAGCTATGGTCTAATCTTTATACTCTGCTTCCAGGCCAGATGCCTGTCTTTGAATGTTCCTTGTGTCAGACAGACCTAATTTTAGCCTGATGGACGTAAAAATTATCATTTTGGCTGGTGATGTTACAATCTTTCATAATGGCATGCAAATGGCAAAAGCTGGATATCAAGAAGTTTCATGTTCTGATTCAAAATATCTATTACATCAAGGAAAGAAATCATTTCTGTGGAATTCAAACATCTACAGGCAATTAATGACTCCCATCAAGCTTGCACCTTCTCTTACAGACCCTTCTCCTGTAACAATTTCAGAAATATAAGATGAACATGATGCCAAGAACCGTTCATGTACAGGATTTGTCTGTGGTTCATGTAGCTAGGTAACAAATTTCTGTTCTTGCAAGTTCACTGTTGATGTCTGTTCACCAGCTGTCCTCAGCCGGCTTTCTAAGTATGAACAAAGATTTCTTCCAAACAACCTGACTCTAAATGTTGATCTAATGTTATTCCATCCAGGAGGAACTGTGGAAGACCTGTATTAACTTTCTACAGGAGTACTGTCTTGTAGTTAATCCAATGTTTAGTGGTGCTTTAGTTACAATGATTCCTGTGGCATGAAGTTTCTCTCTTTCCTGTGACTTTGGATTTCCCTCTTCAAGTAAACCACAAGACTTGACTCCAAACTACGAAATGCTTCTTGACTAATACTGGGTATTGAATATTCTGCCACTGCTGACAAACCTGTAATATAGTAAAAGGTATACACCTGGGCAACATATCCATCCTTCAAAGGAGGGGCATGTTCACTGTGCCCGTAGCATCTGATAAAATACATGCATATCAGTGTATGCTTTTGGCTTTCAGTATGGCAATGAAACTCATACGATCTTTATTGACTTTTCTTTTTTGCAACATCACCTTACAAAACTTTTAAAAGATAAGTCTGTTGACTGTTTCAAGTCTGATGAGCAGAATAGTTTTCAAATTTCATCCCTTCAGGACTGCGACTGATATTAGTAGGCAGAATTATTTATTTTCACAAAGAATGTTCTCAGGGTGCATTGGTGTTGGTTTCTGGCTGAGTGGTAAATGCTGGCACTGTGTTTTTATATAATATAATATTTATATAATATAATAATTAAAAGTAAGGAGTGAAGTGATGTGTTAAAGTCTGTTTCTGGATAGAACAATACCTAGGTTTTTGGTAAACGCTCCAGAATATGTAAAAGAGCCTAAATAGCCTTAAACATGGCTGTTTCTCAGTGACTGTATACTAGTTTCAACATAGGAGTTACACAGCCAACTGGTTGCAAATAACTATTTGGCACATTGATCTTGGTTTCGAAATTTCTAAGGATGTCTTCATTGGAATGAAATTTTGAGAAACCCTATAAGATAATACATAGAAAATTAAATATGACAAAAAGCATTTACCAAGATGACAACTGTCATGGCATAAGGTTGCTTATGCAAAATGGAATGAACTATGGACCTTGCCGTTGCTGAGGAGGCTTGCGAGCCTCAACGATACAGATAGCCATACCGTAGGTGCAACCAGAACGGAGGGGTATCTGTTGAGGGGCCAGACAAACATGTGGTTCCTGAAGAGGGGTAGCAGCCTTTTCAGTGGTTGCAGGGCCAACAGTATGGATGATTGACTCATCTGGCCTTGTAACATTATGGCCTTGCTGTTGTGGTACTGCGAACAGCTGAAAGCAAGGGGAAACTACAGCTGTAATTTTTCCCGAGGGCATGTTGCTTTACTGTATGGTTAAATGATGATGGCGTCCTCTTGGGTAAAATATTCTGGAGGTAAAATAGTCCCCCATTTGGATCTCCGGGCGGGGACTACTCAGGAGGACGTCGTTATCAGGAGAAAGAAAACTGGCATTCTACGGAACGGAGCGTGGAATGTCAGATCGCTAAATTGGGCAGGTAGGTTAGAAAATTTAAAAAGGGAAATGGATAGGTTAAAGTTAGATATAGTGGGAATTAGTGAAGTTCGGTGGCAGGAGGAACAAGACTTCTGGTCAGGTGGATACAGGGTTATAAATACAAAATCAAATAGGGGTAATGCAGGGGTGGGTATAATAATGAATAAAAAAATGGGAGTGCGGGTAAGCTACTACAAATAGCATAGTGAATGTATTATAGTGGCCAAGATAGACACGAAGCCCATGCCTACTACAGTAGTACAAGTTTATGTGCCAACTAGCTCTGCAGATGACGAAGAAATTGAAGAAATGTATGATGAGATAAAATAAATTATTCAGGTAGTAAAGGGAGACAAAAATTTAATAGTAATGGGTGACTGGAATTCAGGATTAGGAAAAGGGAGAGAAGGAAACATAGTAGGTGAATATGGATTGGGTCTAAGAAATGAAAGAGGAAGCCGTCTGGTAGAATTTTGCACAGAGCATAACTTAATCATAGCTAACACTTGGTTCAAGAATCATAAAAGAAGGTTGTATACATGGAAGAATCCTGGAGATACTAAAAAGTATCAGATAGATTATATAATGGTAAGACAGAGATTTAGGAACCATATTTTAAATTGTAGGACATTTCCAGGGGCAGAATCGGACTGTGACCACAATCTATTGGTTATGAACTGTAGATTAAAACTGAAGAAATTGCAAAAAGGTGGGAATTTAAGGATATGGGACCTGGATAAACTGACTAAACCAGAGGTTGTAAAGAGTTTCAGGGAGAGCATATGGCAACAATTGACAGGAATGGGGGAAAGAAATACAGTAGAAGAGGAATGGGTAGCTCTGAGGGATGACGTAGTGAAGGCAACAGAGGATAAAGTAGGTAAAAAGACAAGGGCTAGTAGAAATCCTTGGGTAACAGAAGAAATATTGAATTTAACTGATGAAAGGAGAAAATATAAAAATGCAGTAAATGAAGCAGTCAAAAAAGAATACAAACGTCTCAAAAATGAGATCAACAGGAAGTACAAAATGGCTAAGCAGGCATGGCTACAGGACAAATGTAAGGATGTGGAGGTTTATCTCACTAGGGGTAAGACAGATACAGCCTACAGGAAAATTAAAAAGACCTTTGGGGAAAAGAGGGCCACTTCTATGAATATCAAGAGCTCAGATGGGAACCCAGTTCTAAGCAAAGAGGGGAAAGCAGAAAGGTGGAAGGAGTATATAGAGGGTCTATACAAGGGCGATGTACTTAAGGACAATATTATGGAAATGGAAGAGGATGTAGATGAAGATGAAATGGGAGATATGATACTGTGTGAAGAGTTTGACAGAGCACTGAAAGACCTGAGTCGAAACAAGGCCGCAGGAGTAGACAACATTCCATTAGAACTACTGACGGCCTTGGGAGAGCCAGTCCTGACAAAACTCTCCCATCTGGTGAGCAAGACTTATGAGACAGGTGAAATACCCTCAGACTTCAAGAAGAATATAATAATTCCAATCCCAAAGAAAGCAGGTGCTGACAGATGTGAAAGTTACCGAACTATCAGTTTAATAAGTCACAGCTGCAAAATACTAACGCGAATTCTTTACAGACGAATGGAAAAACTGGTAGATGCGGACCTCGGGGAGGATCAGTTTGGATTCCGTAGAAATGTTGGAACACGTGAGGCAATACTGACCTTACGACTTATCTTAGAAGAAAGATTAAGGAAAGGCAAACCTACGTTTCTAACATTTGTAGACTTAGAGAAAGCTTTTGACAATGTTGACTGGAATACTCTCTTTCAAATTCTAAAGGTGGCAGGGTTAAAATATAGGGAGTGAAAGGCTATTTACAATTTGTACGGAAACCAGATGGCAGTTATAAGAGTCGAGGGGCATGAAAGGGAAGCAGTGGTTGGGAATGGAGTGAGACAGGGTTGTAGCCTCTCCCTGATGTTATTCAATCTGTATGTTGAGCAAGCAGTAAAGGAAACAAAAGAAAAATTTGGAGTAGGTATTAAAATCCAGGGAGAAGAAATAAAAACTTTGAGGTTCGCTGATGACATTGTAATTCTGTCAGAGACAGGAAAGGACTTGGAAGAGCAGTTGAATAGAATGGACAGTGTCTTGAAAGGAGGATATAAGATGAACATCAACAAAAGCAAAACAAGGATAATGGAATGTAGTCGATTTAAGTCGGGTGATGCTGAGGGAATTAGATTAGGAAATGAGACACTTAAAGTAGTAAAGGAGTTTTGCTATTTAGGGAGTAAAATAACTGATGATGGTTGAAGTAGAGAGGATATAAAATGTAGACTGGCAATGGCAAGGAAAGCGTCTCTGAAGAAGAGAAATTTGTTAACATTGAGTATAGATTTAAGTGTCAGGAAGTCATTTCTGAAAGTATTTGTATGAAGTGTAGCCATGTATGGAAGTGAAACATGGACAATAAATAGTTTGGACAAGAAGAGAATAGAAGCTTTCGAAATGTGGTGCTACAGAAGAATGTTGAAGATTAGGTGGGTAGATCACATAACTAATGAGGAGGTATTGAATAGGATTGGGGAGAAGAGGAGTTTGTGGCACAACTTGACTAGAAGAAGGGACCGGTTGGTAGGACATGTTCTGAGGCATCAAGGGATCACAAATTTAGCAATGGACGGCAGCGTGGAGGGTAAAAATTGTAGAGGGAGACCAAGAGATGAATACACTAAGCAGATTCAGAAGGATGTAGGTTGCAGTAGGTACTGGGAGATGAAGAAGCTTGCACAGGATAGATTAGCATGGAGAGCTGCATCAAACCAGTCTCAGGACTGAAGGACACAACAACAACATGCAAAATTACATTGTGAGAAAGAAATAGTCAGAATTAAGAGAAGATGCGCTCAAGTTAAAAAAAAAAATACATTCCAGCCTTTGGCATGAGTGCCTAGCTAGGAACATCAGACTGCTTGGCCCAGTCACTTACATCGCTGCCATAAATACAATACAAGTTGCACACCTATAGTGTGCGGGCAGTGACAAGTGCCCACCTGAAACATTATAACAGAAATAACTGAAAAAAACGACAGTAATTTTAAAAACAAAATATAAACAAACAGAGCTTAATTTATTTTTTAAAATACACAGTAGTCAAGCAGATTAAGTATAGCTAAGAGCCCTCTATTAGACTTTATAGAAATTACTATTACATAAAGTACTGAGTAATAAAGAAATATCACACCAATAGCTGTACAGTCCAGAAAATATCTGCATGAAGGTAACTTTAATAGTACACATCTATGAGATTCGAAGAAAACCTTTTGGAACCAGAGGCAGGAAAATATAGTAAAAAATAGAGGAATCAATATTCCACAAGCAGTGGATTAAAACCACTGAAAAAATTTTGTTACATAGTTGTAACTGTTCACTGAGGATGAAGCCATCGTTCTCAGAAATATGCTTGAAAATCTCTTTCATATTTCAGAATGGCACATGTCACTTGTATTGTTTTTGTGACAGTAGTGTAAGCGACTGGACTGATCAGCCTGATGTTGTTCCTAGCTAGGCACGTGTGCCAAAGGCTGGAACATGTTTTGTTTTATTTTTTGACTTGAGAATATCTGCTCTTAATTCTGACTATTGCTTTCTCACAATGTGTCTTCATGTAAAGTAACCTTGTACATCATGACAACTGTCACGTTAATGCTTTTTGTGATACTTTTTTTCTATGTATTATTTTATAGGGTTTCTCAATATTTCTTTCTGATGAAGACATCCTCAGGAAGAAGGAGAAGAAGAAGAGAGAGATAATATAGCATAAATAATATTCAAACAGGTCAGCATACAATTAATAATTGTAAAACAATGCATTCCAAGTCTTAACAGTTCTCAAAGCATACATTTTATTATTCTCTGTGACTCAGTAGCAGACACTAGAGAAGTCTCCCAAGGTTGAACAAGGTCTCACAGTTTTTCGAGCATGACATGTAGTGATACATCCCAATTCTTGAATGAAAGGTATCACATCCTTAAACACATATGTCAGAGAAAATATGTTTGCGATAGAGTAGTTGATGAGTTGTGAGCACCCCACTGTTGTGAGGTGTTTTAAATCATAGTTACTAATAACATAGCTAATGATCCAGTGAATGTACAGAAGGGGATAGCAGTCAGACAACCCAACCTGCTGAGGTGACTATAGAAATTCCATGGAGTGGCCAGTGCAGAAGAAAGGGCTCCATGAAATCTAAGAACGTGAAATGTCAAAGATAATAAATGTATTGTAATTGTTACCTATCAAGTTGAATATCAGATATGTTACATAGGTAGTACAGAAAGGCAGTATACATCTTGGCAGCTGTCCTCATTTATCATGTATTGAGTTGTAATTTTGTAGCTAATATAAGAATGTGAATTGCATCTCACTTCTTATTTATGTGGTGGAGAGAATCAGAACAAGTAGTTAAATTTCAGCAGTTTTGTCTGCATCCTGTATGGAGGTAGAGTCTGAGCCAGGTTGTAGGAAGAAGACACACGGATTCAGGGCACAGGCTAGCTGGACCCTGATTAATAGTTCTTCATGGTAACAGAATATTCTGTAAACCATTATTATGTCTTTGATGGCTGAAACGGGGTTTGGCAAAGCTGATATTCTTGATCATGAGGCTAGTCACTGGCCCCAGTCCACTATTATGGGATACTCTGGGTATACTTCTGCCGCCATACATCAGTGTGTACTTTTGGCTTTCCGTATGACAATGTTGGGTGTAATGGAAGAATGAGAATCTTGGCCTAATCACAAAGACTATGAGGATGGTACAAGCCTAAATAAAAAATAATACTCATGTTTAAGGTGTGCTACACACCAGTGGGGAGATGGTTGTTGAGGCATAAATGGCAATCTGCACCACCTGCTGCACCTTAGTTACATTAGGATTGCTGAGGTACGCATCATTCAGCCTGGTTTGGCAAATATTTCTCTAGCATCTCATATGATTACAATTTGATCAGAAAACATAAAGAAAATTCTTAACTCTTTGAGTATACTGACTGAGAGGAGTAGCACGCATGACTTAAAGAGGGCTTTACGGGCAGACCCCTAGAGAATGCCTCAAGAAGAATGTAATTCCATGACAATAACAGGACACAAAAATGCTAGAATGGATACATGCTATATGATAAAAGATTATCTGGCCACCCCTGCATGAGGACGTACCAAAACAACAGAATAACATTTCCATGGGTGGAGCTTGTGTAGTATGCATTTCTGCCTCTAGGCGTATATAGCAAACTCATTGTCAGTCAACTGCCACCTGTGTTGTCAATGTGGCTTGTTCTGTTCATCTGCAGTGATTGCTTTTGCTAGCACTATTTTGTTCTTGTTTCATTTTTTATGATGGCAAGTTTAAGTGAACAATGTGCAGCTGTGAAACTTTGTTTTCTATTTGGTTAAAATGTTTCTGAAATTGTTTTAATGTTGAAAAGAGCTTACTAAGATAATGCTATGGGGAAAACTCAAGTGTACGAGAGGTTTGCTTGATTTAAAAATGGTGACACATCAATTGATGGAAAACCTCATTCTGGGCATCCATCAACTGCCCGAATCAAAGAAAATATTGAAGAAATTCAAGAGCTTGTGCTCACAGACTGTTGACAGACGACTGATCATCTGTCAGAGATTAGTGGGTTATCTTGGAGCTTGGTCCAGTGAATTTGTGGCAGACAGAAGACTGGTTCTTCCATCAAGGCAACACACCTGCACACACAGCCATTTTTGTTTGACAGTTTTTGGCTGAAAATGTCATGATTCCACTGCCCCACACACCTTAGTCACCTAACCTGATTCCATACAACTTTTTCTTATTTCCACACATGAAAAGGGACATGAAAGGACACAGATTTGACAACATTTAAGAAGTCAAGAAAAAAACAAGGGAGGAGCTGTCAGCCATTTCTAAAGATGACCACAAATAATGGAAGCACCAGTGAGACAAATGTATTAATTGTAATGGAGAGTATTTTAAAGGCAATAAGGTTGTTTTGTAAACAATTTGAAAATGTATAGCCTTTAAAAAATAATTCCCATTTTTTTAACCCCCTTGTATAATGAGGAACTGACCACTAGATGTCATGAGAAGTGTGAAAGGAGAGTATCATATTGTGTTGTCAGTAGAGAAGCAGTAATAGCAGACTTGATCATGACAGCTCAGTAACTTTGAACATGGACTAGTCATTAGATTTAACCTGATTAATAGAGCCATCAGGAATATTTCAATCATTCAAAAGCTGACCTAACCAGGTTTTTATGATGCAACTATGAAGTGGAAACTCAAAGGAAGCTAATCCAAGACCAGACAGACCTCATGTAATGACAGACCATCAGGCATTGGAGAGAGTGGTTGTAAAAAATCACAGAGGAAGGAATCACTTGTGAGTTCCAAAGGGAAACCAGCAATCCAGCTGGCACAATTACTGTGTGTAGGGAGTCAAAAAGTATGGGGGTACAATCATTCAAGCAGTGCCTCATAAGCCACATGTTTCTGTAGTCACACTTAAGGTGGTTTAAAGATAGACACCACTTGATGATGGATGATAGGAAATGGGTGATTTGGAGTTGTGAATCATGCTACAGCCTGTGCCAATCCAGTGGAAGAGTTTGGGTTTGAAAAATGTCTGGAGAATGTTACCTGCCAACATGTATAGTGCCAGAGGATGTGGTGTCCTGAATGCAGGTATTTTTTGTGTTTAGGTGTGACCCCCTTATTTCACTTAAAAATGCTAAATGCAGAAAGATTTGAACATCTTGTACAGCATTATGCTGCAGACAGTAGAGGAACAGTTCCGAGATGATGACTGTACTAGGATGACAATGCACCTTGCCATTAGACAGCAACCATGGGGCAATAATTCATGGACAATAACATTTCTGAAATGGATCAGCCTGTCCAGAAGCCCAACCCGAATGCAATGAAACACTTATGGGATGAGTTGAAACATCGACTTCCCTCCAAACACCAGCATTCAACTTTACTACCTTATCTGGTTCAACCCTCTATGATGGCCATTGAGACACCTAAGTGAAAGTGTTCCCAGTAGAGTCCAGTTCATCATAAATTCAAATGGTGGACTCATCCATTATTAATGTCTGCATGTATATGTCTAAATACTTTTGATAAGATAGTGAATTGTAATACAGAGAGGTGAGGGATTTTTTAAAAAAGTGTTCTTTTTCTAAACCCATAGATCCTCAGCAAACAGTTTTGGTAATTATAAATCCATCAAAAGGTCAAGAGCTGGCCCACTCATGGTAGAAAGTACTATACTATGAAAAGAGATCATACTTGCGCAGGAGAAGAATCCAGTCCATTATAGTCTAGTGAGTAGAATGCAATAGTGGAGAAGTGCAATGGCCCCCTTAATTCCAGCAGATGTGTTATGAGCTGCAGAGATATAATGTTATAGGCACATCTGAATGTTAAAGAAGTAAGAAGTTGATAACCACAGAAGGAAAGAACATGACAAAGGAAGGTAGCGGCAAACTACCTTAAACGTGCAGCTTTCCTTTCACCCCCTGAAGTATGTGTAAACTGCTCAGACACACACCTTGTTCAGAGTAGGAACTGCCTAATGTACATGGAGGAAGGAGAAATCAACAAATAAAAGTACTGCATTGAATGTGCCAAAGCAATAATGAATATAAAAGTGACTTTTTGATGTATGTGCAAATGTAACCTGCAGAAAGCACAGACTACTTGCATAAAAAATTACTTTTCAGTTTTTTTGTTTGGTGAGCAGTTAGTCAATAACCAACAAAAAAGTTTTTTGTCTTTAGCGAGGACTTTTAGAAATCATTGATGGAAGGAACAGAGAGCCACACCAGGTGTTGAATAAGCAGCTACACAGGACTCTTCCTGTCTGGGCCATGATCATAAGATGTGGTGGTACATATGAGGAGAACTATGGAACACAAAACTCGCTAGATGACTTCACCAAGTAGCGCTGTTATGGCTGACAGAAGTACAGTGTATGCAGAGTTAGTGACAGACCTCTTCTACTTGGTTCGCTACTGAAGCCTGTCACGCATTTTGGGACCGATGGCTCCTCTGGAGAATCAGTTCCACGAAATCGTTATAACATTTGAGTTACACAAAAGTAATGACATTTCTGTAGAATGGTACATAACTCTTCAATTCTTTTCACCATTATCTATACATCGTTTGATAATTTGTATGCATTGAAAAGTCACCCTGTATATAAAATCCTGTAGTCTCCTGTTTTTGCAAGCATTTCATTCAACTTAAAAAAAAATTTTTAGATTGACACCTGGTTCCACAGGTATAATAACCTAAAAAAAGAAATTAACCAGTGTATTCACAGTGGTTCTAAAACTTATTTCAGTCTGAAGCAGTTAATGTCATCAAAAATCTCGCAGTTAAGACCAAACTTAGAATGTATAATGCAATGATAGTACCAGCGTTGTTATATGGGGCAGAAATGTTATGTATCACAAAAAGGCCAATGGAATGGAAAATAATGAGGAAGATCTTTGGACAAATCTGTAAAGAGTACACATGGAGATGCAGAAAGAACCAGGAATGGCGTGACCTAATGAAACAATCTAACATCATGCAGAAAATGGAAGCACAGAGAATAAGCCTGTCGGGCCACATTGCCAGAAAGCCAGAAATGTGCTGGGCTAATGTTGTGCTTATGGCAAAGTCTGATGCAATTCCACCAATTGGAAGACCAAGAAAGTGATGGGAGGATGAACTGCAGAAGGACCTTCAGCAGATGAGTGTCCATGAGAATTGGATCCAAAGTACACAAGATCACCATCTGTGGAGGAAAATCATAAGGTCAGCACATGATCTTCAGGGCCTGTGGTTGCCAATATGTATTTAAGTATGCGTATGTTGAAAGTAAATACTTCCACAGAAATACAGCTACTATTAGGTTGTAGTACAAGTCCTTTTCATGTAATCATTAGAGGCCGTCCCAAATGAGGACCTCCAAAAGTTAAGACTGCAACAGAAAAAAAATTGTAACCCAAAATACTGAAGCCATTCATCCATGGCTAACATGTCGACAAGGAGAGCAGAAAAGCTCAGGACAGAACAAAATTCACTAGTATCAACTGGCACTATACAACTGACTCTCTGTATTTCAACATGATGTAATCCAAAACATGGTTGATCATCTTGCTTGGGTCTTTTAGCAGGCTGCCAGAGAATATGGTATGCATGCTTTGGGTATAGTCTCCAGGCACCATATCTGTGGTGGAATCAAGATTGCCTTTCATTGATCAACGATAGGCACATAGCTCTGTAAAGATTGCAGTTAAGTTTGTCAGTCAAATGCCTTGCAGCCATGTGGATAGCAACAGTGACAGCCAAACACATAATTACATAGAATAAAAGAAGATCATGGGAAAAGTTCATGAACTCTGTCACCACCTGCACAAGTGAGGAGGATTAACGGTAAAAGTAGAACAGAGATGAGACATTTTTGTTATCCAGACAAAGGAGCACCTCATGTATCACTTGTGACAGATAGAAATTTTCTAACTAAGGCCTTGCAAAAATATCCATGGTTGCTATTAGAGAGGCACAAAATGTTTTAAACTTCACACAGTATACAACAAATCTTATATTTCAGATTATGGTTTTAAAGAAATACTGTATTTAATGAATTTTTTTGAAAAATGTCAAAATCTTAAAGTCATTTACACTGATGAGTCCCACAAAGCAGAAACAATCAACTGTTTGACTGTTTTTCCTGGCAGTGTCACTAGCATCTGCCATCAAAAGGAACTTTTCATATTCAGTGCACAGTTCTATGTGATCATGAAGGGTGAGATGTGAGCAATACAAAAATCTGCACAGCTTCCATGAATGCCCTGCAGAGTATTCAACAAATGTACACAGTTGACAAAATGGTCCAGGACGTCCTGGATAATCTCCTCTTGTTACAGCATCAAGGGAAGGAGGTGTCATTTTGCTCAGTATCAGTGCCTTTGAGAATGCTCATTAATTACAAGGGGCATTCAATGAGCAATGCAAAACATTTTTTTTTTTCTAAAAGCAGGTTGGTTTTATTATTTATCATTATTTTTGCTACAAAACCCTATTTTTCAATGCAACAGCATTATGCCACCTTACCGGAAGGACCCGTATGACCACATAGTACCACTTTATTGATCAACATTGGAGCCAACATCTTGCTGCATCAATAACTTCCCCATCATCCACATATTGCTTCCCATCGAGTGCAAGCTTCATTGGGCCAAACATGATGGAAGCCCTTTATGGTCTTCTGTTAGGCACCAAGGAACCCAGCAGGCACACAACTTTGAGTACTCCAACTGGTGGTCGAGTGTGTCAGCACTACCGACAAAGGGGTCTAGTTCTGCAGTGAGGTGTTTGATTGTGATCTTTCGATCACCTCCAGTCACAATCTTTGCCCATTCCAACGCTGCAGGAGTCACTGCTGTGTGCGGTCAGCTGGCAAGCGAGTGATAAGACAGGTTTGTCGATAACTCTGACAGGGCTAGGAAGTGCTGAAAAGACTGTTAATGGGACACTGTCCCATGACTCATATCACATCCTTCAGGGGAAGGATCCACAAGTTTGTGGTGTAGCAGTTGTGGTGTGCCATATTTTTATTTGATTACATTTTATGTTCTGGAAAGAGGGCAGATATCACCTGTGATAAGAATTTGCCCTCTATTTTGGATAACAATGAGCAAATACAGTATGCAGAAGGTTTCAACTTTATGTGTGTTGTACAAACTCATGCTTCAACTATGAACATAATATTTTAGTGAGAGTCAGAGTGGCTGGGCTA
The DNA here is from genome assembly GCF_023897955.1 of Schistocerca gregaria. Lineage (NCBI taxonomy): Eukaryota > Metazoa > Arthropoda > Insecta > Orthoptera > Acrididae > Schistocerca > Schistocerca gregaria. The sequence goes on from NC_064924.1 coordinate 449,373,809, forward strand.
TCCTTTAAGTCAGAAAACAACAAAAAACGTTAAAATGTCAGCTCAATCACTTTTCCACATTATAAAAACACTGAAATTGATGCATTTCAAAGGTCAAGCCTTGTTCATCAGAAATATTATTACATACAAGGATCTCTAAAAGTGATCAAGATAAAAATATAAATAATAAAATTTCCTAGTTGAGCACTAGTATTTCTATTTTTATCTTCATTGTTTTCATAGATTCTTGTATAATAATTCTGATGATGACACCATCAAAATCATTAATTTTGGTGGTTTTACACTGTAAGAAGCTGGTTGAGCCAACATTTTAACAAGGATTGCATCATGTCCATTACAGATCAGATCAAACTGGATATTTTTATTTATACCATTATTTTAAAGTTTGGTTGACCCTTTAACGTTTCTCAAAAATTCAGGTTTCCATTAGCAGTCTTTTGTGATTTTTCATATATATTGGCATGTGTTTGAAACTAGACTAGCTTTTACAGTTTTATCAAAAACTTTACTCACTTTGATCATACTTTTTTCTCCATACTTTGATCATACTTTTTTCTCCATGAAAACAGCACCAGCATTATCAACCATTCTGCCATGGCCCTTAGCACAAGCTTATTATCACCATCCTTCAAAGAGTGACTCTTTCTATGTCCTTTGTCAACAACATTGCTGCTCACCCAAGCTTTGTGCCCCGTGTTGACACAAAGTGACTGAGGTGGCAGTATCATCCCACTCAACATTTACCAAGCAGTTAACTCCCTTCCACACAGTTCCACATAATTTACATGCCCCTGAAATTACTATTACTTTCAATATGCAGGATAACTAATTTTTGGTCCATGAGCTTACTAATCTCAGGTGACATTTCATGGTCACACTTCCCATCTCATACCTTTTCTTGCCACAGGTGCAAGCAGATACGGTGGATTGGTTGAGACTGTCTTGGCATCTGCGTACAAGAAAATTACTGACCTCATCCTATGGCAGCAGAGGTGGGTCGTCGTCTCATTGCCAGTGGTTCGTAATAGCGGCTATTTTGCAGACACATTACTACGGACACTGCAGTTAGATGCTTGTTCAACTATAGAAATTTCCTCTCCCATGGATGGAAAGCACAAACATTCTTCAGAACAGCAACACACTGACAATGCCTACATCATCTTAACAGTAGAAGATAGCCCCAAACAGGAGTTGATCCAAAGGATGGTGACACTGCATACAAGAATATCATGGAATGCCAGAGCCTATTTTTTCATTCTTTGGTGGTTTCATGCAAAAAATTGTACTGCTGTAAACAGACTGCTCATTTTACATTCTTTATTACAGGAACTAAGGATGCTATTTGTTTATCGTGTGTTGGTCTTTGTACCTGTGACACAGGGCAAAATCATAGCTGCTGATGTGTGTATATACTCGTGGCCACCATTTGACATTAACAGCCACTGTCCTGATACAAGTGCAGCAGCTCTCCAGATACACAGATGGTCAAACATAAGCTTTACCCAGTGGAAGTACGATAGTCAACCACTCGGCCATGACTTGTTCAACAACCTCGGAGGCTGCCCTGTCAGAGTTATTGCAGTGCCCTTTCCTCCTTTCATTTTGAAAGAAAGTTTTCATACAAATGGGTATCGTCAGTTTGCAGGAATGGAAATAAATTTGCTAAATGAAATTTCAAAGGCAATGAACTTCAGTATTCATTATGTCAAAACAACTTTAAATAACAAAGATAGAGGTGTGTTGTTACCAAATGGATCATGGACTGGAGTCCTGGGGCAGATAAAACGGCGAGAGGCAGATATTGCAGCTTTCACATTCGCAATAAATATTGAAAGATATAAATACTTTGATTTTTCGGCCTACCACCTTATAGATGAGTTTCACTGGGTAGTTCCAAGAGCAATCCAGAAAGCAGAATGGAAGAATTTAGTAATCGTATTTTCTCCTGCACTGTGGGTGCTTGTAGTGATATCTCTTGTTGCCTTCTCATTATTGGCACGACTCTCATTGGCAAACAGTCTTATGCTACTCAGGGAAACATTTCCAACATTCCTCTGTGTGCTGAAAATGCTGGCAATTCTGCTGGGATCCAGCAATGGAGATAACCACCGCCTTTCCATAAGGAAGTATATTATCATTCCATGGATACTGGCATGCATCATACTGAATGCTTCTTACCAGACAACACTCATAAGTGCCCTCACAAAACCAGGTTACGAATATCAGGTATCAACAGAAGAAGATATTCTGCACTCAGGAATGAGAATAGAACTGCTCCCAGTTTTTAATTATTACTTCAGCAACCTCAATGACCCTACAGAGAGTGAGATCTCACAACGGAAGATCAACATAGCTGACCTGCCAGCTTCATACAATCGCACTGCCTCCTCCAAGAACATTGCTACCGTCAGCAGCAGGCAGTTTTGGTTGTACCACGGTGCATCTTACCTGGATGAGCAGCAACAGCCACTTCTGTATGCCTTTAAGTCAGCAATCAGCTTCAGTCTACATGGGTTGTTGATGCCTCGAGGCAGTCCCCTCAAGCCAAATATTGACGCTGTTATCAAAAGTATTAGAGGCAGTGGACTCTTGAACAAGTGGCTTCATGATGTCAACCAGCGAAATTTATTGCAACAGTTCAGTCATTCTGGTGAAACACAGGTATAGTACAAAGAAAAGCCTACATGCACTATGTTATGATATTCCACTGAAAATAAATCATACATTCACTCTTTATTTGAAACACCAAGGGCCTCTTTGTTTTGTTAATGAAGTTGAGTTAATAACTGAAAGGGGCAAATTAAAGTGTATCCTAGACTAGTATTTTAACACAGATCTCTGCCTTACAAATTCAGTGTGCTACCAATTATACTACCTGAGCAAGCCTCATGAACTTACTTGAAACTTCAGTTTGTCAAGGATTCCTCTTTTCCATCCAAACCCTGCACAGGATCTCCCACAATGCTGAAAGACAAGTACCTCTGAGAGAAAGGACATACTGAAGAGTCTGGCTCATTCACAGACTCAATATTGTTGCTGAGAAAATACTACTTTTATTCTCAGCTGAGTATATGCTGCATTCAAATCATGAAACAAGTTAAAACTGTGTGCCAGGCTGAGATGTGAACTTGGATTCCTGCCTTTTGCAGGAAATGTATTACCAATTTTGAGGAGGTAGATAAACCAAAACTTCCAGTTACATCCTTTCCCTTGTCTAGTCTCACATCATTGTGGGACAGTCACTTCAGGGTAGGCAATTGCCCGATCATAAAATTTGGAAGATTTGTGTTTGTCTATATGTCATGCTCAGGTGGTGTCATTAGTAGCACACTGACTGTTAAGGCAAGAATCTGGATGTGAATATGTCTGACACAGTTTTAAGTTGCCATGAACAGTTATTACAGAAAATTCTCAGCATATAGTAAAAGAATTGTTTATAAGTTAAGCGTATGTATTGAAATCATAGAAACCAATAAGCATAAGCATTTACATAGTCATATTTCATTACAACACCTGTAATATGAAGTCAAGTTTTACTATGAAAAGGAAAGCAAGTAATATTTTTCTCAGACATTTGTTAATGAATTGCAAGGAACTGTAATTAATACAAAAGTGCATCTCAGTGAGTGCATAAAACCCAATTTATTTTCATTAGAATAATGTTTCTTTTTATGGTAGATAGAGGCCATGTTATACTTCATGCTGTAAATAAAGATTTCCTAATCTGGAATATAATGGCCAATGAAATTTGTCTGCAATTCTATTAGGAATTAGTAGAGATGCAGATTCTTGCTTTAAATACAGGGTGTTTCAGCACAGGAGTTGCAAATTATCAGCAGAGAGAGTGTACACTGAGATGAAGGAAAATCACATAGCAGTGCATGGTTGAAACATCTTTCTGATGCAGTAGTGATGATACAAAACAAAATAAAGGAAGAACACAAATAGGGTGAGAAAACATGTTTATTATGCTTCATATAGCAGCAACCAAAGAAGTAGGAATTCATGACCACAGACCTAGGTGCAGGCCTCACGTCTCTAGTGCATAAATCTGATATTCTAGGAAAAACCAGACATGTCCCAGACGTCCTCAGAAGTTGCGACAATGCATGCAAAAAGTTCCTAAAGACTGTTAATGGGGTCTTGTACACCTATGTCTTGACATATCCCCAGAGGAAGTAGTCAATGCAAATGAGTTATGGTGCTCTCACTGGCCAATGCACCAAACCACCCCTGCTGACTTGATGTTGATGATATATTACATTCAGGTTGGGAGGCACATCTACGCTATAATGTGAGAGGGCCCTTTCATACTGAAATCTACACCAGAACACATCACAGTAGGAATGTGTACACCATCCAGTAGCTGCACCAATACTAGCTGAAGAAAGATGAGATATGATGCACCTGTCAAATAGTGCGGCAACAAGAACAGCGTGACGAGGTGGTCCACAGTGATGTCGACCCATACGTTAACTGGAAATTGTTTGTGATCAGCATGGGTCTTGTTGCGTGTGCGTTCTCCTCCAACCACATGTGGGTGTTATGTGGTTTGAACATTCCCTCCTGTGTGAAGATCGCCTCATCAGTAAACAACATGGTGGATGGGAAATGGGGATCTGCTATGTGCATCTATAAATATTACCATCCAAAGGCCACCGTCGGATCATAATTGTGTTTATTCGGTAACTGTACATGCTGGGTGTGATAAAGGTGCATGGAGTTGTCATGCAGGATCCACCAGCTGCTGCTGTGGGAAATCTCGACATGACTGGTGAGAGCCTGTGTACTGGCATTGTGGTTGTTCTATACCAGCCCCAGTACAGTCTCCTCATTGGCTACCATTGTTACTGTTTGCTCATGTTGTTGTTTCTCCTCATTGAAGGATCCCCTTTCAGAAAATCTCCTGTGCAAGCTTGCAAAGAAGGTGCGGCAGGGAGTTTGCCTTGTGAAATAATGACGGGCATACAACAACTGTGCACCTCATTCACTGCAATCATCGGTCCCAGTTGCCAAACACTTAACAGTGCCATCCTATTTCCACTCTGTCAGCAGGCAACATGAGCTTCACGTTGAGCATAGTGGCAACAACCACACATATGGAGCATTATCTGTATGTAGTACCATCTGGCATATACACCTGCCAAAACTGTCCCACCATTTTAGCTGCTGAAGCCAAAAACACACCTCTTTAAGAATGAAATTTAACCAGAAAGCTCTTACACAACTACTCAGTCAACAGAGGTTTGCTGAATCTTAAATGTCACACATGATTTCACTCATTCTACCTCAAAAAGTCCTGGTCATCTACTACAAAAATAGATTTTCCACATCATTTCTTCCTATGATACTAAAAATCACTCATGAATGTGATTCAGGCAATGACTAACCAGCCAATCTCACCTGCCTACCTATTGCCAATTGTCTATTACTTGACCAACCAGTTGCTGAACATACTACACACAACAACACCAATAACTTTCACCACTGCAATACCAAAATTCGAATTCACCTTCCATCCCCATGCTCACCACTCTTATCTCTCCTGGTTCTAGCTCATTTCAGCTGCATGGTTGAGAACACTTGCTCCCATTAAACCTCCTATCTCCATTCTACATTCTCACAATTCCCTTGGGCCAAACCACCTCTACTCTCAAAAGTGGCATAGCCCTTCCCAGTCCCATTCCATTACCTGTTGCTCTCTGGCTCATTCCCTTCCTGTGTCCAAAACTTTCTCACTTGCCCTCTCTCTCTCTCATCTCTCTCTCTCTCTCTCTCTCTCTCTCTCTCTCTCTCTCATACACACACACACACACACACACACACACACACACACACACACACACACACACACACACACACACACACACAGGAAAAAAAACTGTTTATGAGTAGCTGTCTAGGTTAACAAGGTGAGACCACCTGCTACAGAAAGAAGATTGGCTATTGAGAGAAGATGAAGACCCAGTTGCAGAAAGATGAGTGGCTATTGGGAGAAGATGAAGATATGTATCATGAATAAGTGATAGGAAGGTAAAGGGATGCAGGAGGGGAACAGAGAAGTGACCATTACTGGCAGTAACAAAATGCAGATTGAATATGATAAAAATCATAACACTGGGGATGGATCACATGGGAGGTAAACAGAGAGAGATAATTTAAATTGTAAAAAGAGTGATATCAGTAGCTCAAGAGCTGGTGAAATTTTTGTGTGATTACTTTTGCTTATGTACCACTCACCAGTCATATGCTGGTATGCAGTTGTATTTCCTCATTTTTTGTTTATTGTTTTGCACTACCCAATTATTTACAGAAGTGTTATTGTGATGCAATTGCTAGTGACAGGAAAATCTTGCATAAATGTTGACACAAAAATAACATGAAATTAGCAGTTTTTGCTGAAATAACATAAACTGGTGATTTTTTACAAGATGATATGAAATTTGTAATAATGCCACGTAAGAGAGCTATAAATCTAAGGTTGATAGTTTATTAATATTTGTAACTGATAATTATTAAATGTTGCAATTTCACTGTGACTTAAAACCTCCTTAAGGTTGATGTTAATGTGTAATCTTAAAATTACAGTTCATGTTCCACCTAATGTACTTTGAGGTGACAATGAAAAAAAACTGAATTTGGCAAAAGGCAACACCAAATTTGGCAAAAAAAGCTTACTATGAATTTGACAAAAAAAACACCTAATTGCCAAAAAACACCAAAAAATTAACATTCAATTTGGTGAAAAAACTACCAAATTTAGGGAGAAAAAAAAATTAGCAAAAAAACTGAATTCAGCAAAATAAGAACGAATTCGTTGAAAACCAGCACTGACTTTGTCAAAAAATGAAATGTTTTCTACCTGTCGCTGGCAGTTATGCATTCCCAGTAACTAAGTATATTCTATAAAAACATAAATTTCAGCAACTTTCAGGGAAAACTTTATATGTGTTTACAGGAGGCAACCCATGTGCTGACACTGTCCCACCTTGAAGGAGCCTTTGCATTGCTGCTTGTGGGTATTGCAGCTGCTGGAATAACTTTCTGCTATGAATTGTTTCGACAGCCACCAGACTTTCAGAAGACATTCTCAAGGACTTGTCGACATCAACACACTCTTAGTTCTACTCTGCCAACTCAAAATTTTGATGTACATAGAAAAATGGAAGAGCATCTCTGTAATTACTCTCATTTGTAGAGAAGCTCAAGAAGCAATATAGACCCACATGTATCCCACTTTCTGAAAGCTTAGTTGCTAACTGTAGCTATAAAATGTGTAGTGGAACAGTAGCTTCCACAAAAAGAAGAAACTGAAACACTGTGTAACATTTCACTTATCCCACCTTAAACTACACAATTTATAGTATATTTTGATTTGAAACAATGAACTTTTTGTGCAATGCCTTTTAAGTTACTTGAAGCAAAATATAGCAGTTCCTTGATTCATATTATAATGTAAAACTTAAAAGATGTTTCAAAGATTTATAATAATGTCATGCAAATGATTTTTCTACAGACAAACTGCTTATATGTAACACTACACCTTTCACAATACTTTTCAACTTTTATCTTTGACAAGTGCGTCATCATTCTCTTCCCAGCCTTTGTTCTGTTGTTGAAACATTCTTCTTCTCATAATTTATCTTTTTTTGTGAATTAAGCAAATCAGTATCATCACAAAGAATTAATTACTTGGGTAGGTCTTACAGATTTCTGTTAACTTTTCTAATGTTTCCAAACATCTGAAATATTTCATAAAAACGAACATGTAAGAATCTCTTATTGATGTCAAGGACTCCAGCTCAGTGAGATGAGGACAAACAATAAAATCAACTATTGTATTCTTGAAGGAATCAGTGTAACTTTGCTAAGAATGATTTAGAGAAATTTTGTTTAATCAGAATCAGGATATATAGAGAGAGTTTTTAAACCTGTCTCTCATGAACAAGAGTCAGTTATTTCAATCACTTCATCACCGCACTCAGTTTCCAGAAACAAGAGTAGCACTCTTCATCTCAGAATGGCACTTGCAACCTACAACCTCACTTATTTTCTGGACGTGTTCCAATCTCTGTCCTTCTCTACAATTTTTGCCCTCTACAGCTTCTGCTGGTACCATGAAAGTCATTTCCTGATATCTTAACAGATGTCCTATCACCCTGTCCCTTCTCCTTGTCAGTGTTTTACACTTATTCCTTTCCTCTCTGATTCTACACAGAACCTCCTCATTGCTTATCTTATCAGTTCGCCCAATTTTCAACATTCATCTGTAGCACCACATGCCAAATGCTTTGCCTCTCTTCTACTCCAGTTTTCCCACAGTCCATGTTTCACTACCATACAATGCTGTGCTCCAGATGTACATTCTCAGAAATTTCTTCCTCAAATTGAGATCTATGTTTGCTACTAGTAGACTTCTCTTGGCCAGGAATGCCCTTTTTGCCCATGCTAGTATGTGTTTGGTGTCCTCCTTGCTCCATCCATCATTGGTTATTTTGCTGCCTAGGTAGCAGAATTCCTTAACGTCATCTACTTTGTGACCATCAAACCTTATGTTAAGTTTCTCACTGTTCTCATATCTGCTACTTCTCATTACTTTCATCTTTCTTCAGTTTACTCTCAGTCCATATTCTGTACTATTAGACCGTTCATTCCATTCTGCAGATCATGTAATTCTTCTTCACTTACACTAAGGATAGCATTTTCATCACTGAATTGTATCATTAGTATCCTTTCACCTTGTATTTTAATTCCACTCCTGAACGTGTCTTTTATTTCAATCATTTTTCTTCCAATTTACCTATTTAACAGTTGGGCTAAAGACTAGATACCTGTCTTACACACTTTTTAATCTGAATACTTCGTTCTCAATCATCCACTCTTATTATTCCTTTTGGCTCTTGTACATATTGTATACTACCTGTCTCTCCCTATAGTTTACCCCATATTTTTCTCAGAATCTTGAATGTCTTGCATCATTTTACATAGTTCAATGCAGTTTAAGTCTTCCGAATTGTGTGGATATTATTTTTTCTATGGCATGTCACCAGACTCATACACTCTACACACCAACATGAATAGTTGTTTTGTTGCCACTTTCCCCAATAATTTTAGAAGTTTGATGGAATGTTATCTATCCCTTCTGCCTTATTTGATCTTAAGCTCTCCAAAGCTCTCTTAAATTCTGATTCTAATACTGGATATTCTATCTCTGCTAAATCGACTCCTGTTTCTTCTTCTATCACATCAGACAAATCTTCCCCCTCATAAAGGCCTTCAGTGTACTCTTTCCACCTATCTGTTCTATCCCCTGCATTTAACAGTGGAATCACAGTTGCACTCTTAATGTCACCACCCTTGCTTTTAATTTCAACAATGGTTGTTTTGGGTTTCCTATATGCTGAGTCAGTCATTCTGACAATCATTCCCTCACATTTTTCATGCTGTCATTTTGTCTTAGCTTCCCTGCACTTCCTATTTATTTCATTCCTTAAGGGCTTGTATTTCTGTATACATGAATTTCCCTTAACATAGAAGGCAGGAGACGGATACTGGCAGAAGTAAAGCTGTGAGTACCGGGCGTGAGTCGTGCTTCGGTAGCTCAGTTGGTAGAGCACTTGCCCGCGAAAGGCAAAGGTCCCGAGTTCGAGTCTCGGTTGGGCACACAGTTTTAATCTGCCAGGAAGTTTCCCTTAACATTTTTGTTCTTCCTTCTTTCATCGATCAAATGCAGTATTTCTTCTGTTATCCATGGTTTCTTTGCAGTTACCTTCTTTTTACCTATGTTTTTCATTCCTACTTCTGTGACTGCCCTTTCCAGAGATGTCCATTCCTCTCCAACTGTACTGCCTACTGATCTATTACTTATTGCTGTACCTATAGTCTCAGAGAATTTCAAGCATATCTCATCATTCTTTAGTATTTCCATATTCCAGTTCCTTGCACACTGATTCTTACTGAGTAATCTCTTAAACTTCAGCCTACTCTTCATCACTATTACATTGTAACCTGAGTCTATATCTGCTCCTGGGTATGCCTTACAATCCAGTATCCAATTTCAGAATCTCTGTCTGACCATAATGTAATCTAACTGAAATATTCCTGTCTCACCTGGCCTTTTCCAAGTATACCTCCTCCTCTTGTGATTCTTGAACAGAGTATTCACAGTAACTAGCTGAAATTTATAACAGAACTCAATTAGTCTATCTCCTCTCTCATTCCTTGTCCCAAGCCCATATTCTCCTGTAGCAATTTCTTCTACTCCTTCCCCTGCAATTGCATTCCAGTCCCCCATGACTATTAGTTTCCATTTGCCTCTATGTGCTGTATTATTCTTTCACTATTCTCACATACTTTCTTTATCTCTTCATCTTCAGCATGTAAAATCAGCATGTATACCAGAACTATCATTATCAGCATAGGTTTGCTGTCGATTCTGATAAGAAGAGCTTTATCACTGAACTGTTCACAGTAACACCCTCTCTACCCCACATACCTGTTCATAATGAATTCTACTCCCATTACATCATTTTCTGCTGCAGTCGATATTACCTTCTACTCAGCTGATCAGAAATCCTTTACATCTTACCATTTCACTTCACTGATCCCTACCACATCTAGATTGAGCCTTTGCATTTTCATTTCAAATTTTCTAGCTTCCTTACCACATTCTAGCTTGTGGAATCCCACACCCTGACTCATAGAATGTTATCCTTTCATTGGATATTCAATCTTTTCCTCATGGTCACCTCCCTTAGCAATGCCCTCATGGAGGTCCAAATAGGGGCATATTCTGGAATCTTTTGCCAATGGAGAGATCATCGTGACACTTTTTCATTTGCAGGCTACATGTTCTGTGGATACATGTTATGTGTCTTTAATGCAGTGGTTGCCATTGCCTTCTGCATCCTCATGCTGTTGATCATTGCTGATTCTTCCACCTTTAGGGGCAGTTTCACACCCCCAAGGGCAATAGAGTGCCCAGGTGCCCAGAACTTCTGTTCCTTTCTCCACCCTCTTTGACAAAGCCATTTGGAGAAGGATGCGATTTCTTATGTCAGAAGTCTTCAGCTGCCAATGCTGATTATTAATCAAATTCTAAACAGTGGTGGGTTTTGAACTTGTGACTGAGGACATTTTGATTACTAATCAAAGACAGTACCCCTAGACCATAGGTAACAAACAGTACAAGTGATAACTTTTTGATTGTTCAGCAAATGACATTTTGACTGTTCGGCAAATGAATGTGATGAAATACTATGACCTTCATAAAGTATGGATACAGAATGAAACTTGAGTTGAATAAATCATTAAGAAACAAAATGTGCTACTCACTGCCATTTCTTATTTGCTTGTTAGCAATGTATTGATTAGTATGCAGTTACCTCAACTATAAAAACATCCTGAAAAGTCAAATACATTACAAGGAAAATTTCATTTTCTTTGCAATTTTAGACCAAATCAATTTGATAAGAACCATTAGGGGACATTATGGAACAACCTAAAAACAAATACCACAGAATGTTTAAATACAAGACAGCCAATTTGCCTTCTGTTATTTGTTTATAATAGCAGACTCACAGCTGACAGCTAAGCATTGTGGAACATTCGCCAAATGAAATTTCATGTTGTCATATTGTTAGGAAATAGTACCCCTATTATAGTGAACATATATGGGATAACTTCTCTAGTAAATTTGGGAACCAAATTCACTCCAAAGTTTTAGGGAGGAGGTCCAGGAGTTAGAAGGGAGGAGAGGAAAACACAACATAGGATCCCCAATGGATCAGCCAATGGGATCCTGTTCTGCCTATAACTGAAATATTATTAAATAACTGACATAACAAAAGTACAGTTATAATCCTGTCAGTGGTTATCAGACATAGCATTAATTAATATCATTTACAAGGCATGAGTCCAAGAACTAATTTGTTACCACTGCTCGATGTGAAATGTCGGTAGCTTAAAGTATACTCATCTTTCTGTTCATCACTGTAGTAGTAGTAATTGTTGTTGTTGTTGTTGTTGCTGTTCTTGTTGCAGTTCATTGTCCTGAAAATAAATGGGACATGATTTTGCAGAGCTTCCTCTTTGTCTCAGTATTGTGGCATAATTCCTTCACTCAGCAAGCCATCAATAATGGATTTCTGTCTTGTACTCACATGAATGTAAACAGGTATTGACTGTAACTTCTTTACAATGAAACACCAGATAAAGTTTTTTTGTATGTATTCATCATATTTGAACAACCACAGAGCAGTTTTTTTACACTTCATGAAACATTGACAATACAACCCACAAGGTACATCAGGGACAAGTAACATTTCGACTTTTCTCCATAATAGCTCACATCCAATGCTTCACTATTACTACAAGCCAGTAAAAACATAAAATAAAGATACAAAAGGTTTCCATTGATATCACACAGAGTGTGATATATGTCAATATTTGTTTGCAAATGATACTAGTAGAATATTTTACACCATACATTGATTGTGTTTAGTGAGGTTTTAAGTAGTATTCAATAATAAAAGGGCATAAGCAACATGATGTAAAAAGTATTGGTTCACAAATATCAAAACAAACCACTAATTTCATTTTAAAGAATACACATTACCAATGTTGCAAAATGCTATAAAAGCAAAAAATTCTATCGTGTTGTATGATTAAGCACAGCTGTAACATTGTCTACTATACTCCATTTGGGAGTACAATGATTCAAACTTGCATCTGGCCATCCTGATTTAGGTTTATTGTGATTTCCCTAAATCACTTCAGGCAAATGGCAGGATGATTCCTTTGAATGAGCATGGACAAATTCCTTCTCCATCCTTCCCTAATCTGATGGGGCCAATGACCTCGCTGTTTGAGCCCTTCCCCCAAACCAGCCAACCAACAAACCTATTGTGTATTCCCAAATCACATCATTATAGTGGATGTTCATATGTTCATACTTCAAGGGAAAATTCAACCAAGAAATCTAATAAATTATGGGACAGGATTCTTGGGCAGAATGTACCTTCAGAAGGTGAAATGCATAGTACTTCTGGTATGCACATGTCATTTTAATTTATCATTTATACATATAAATGATAAATTTTAATTTATCCTTACTATGTATAAACACTCTTCTTTCTGATAATATTGTCTAAGCCATTCAACACTGACTCAGTAGTGTCTGTGTAAGAAGAAGTTACACTTCTTTAACAAAGAGTAGTCAGCAATATGTGGTAGCTGCTGCCCCTGTGCCTCAACAAACAATGTAATTGACCATATAACTTGATAGTTAAAAAAATCTACTCATCAAGTGGTGGCATGAGAAGACACATTGTTTTATGTATGAAAGTTTATGGAGCCAGAAGCTCCTTCTTCTGGCAGAAATGTTGAAGAGGAAGGAAGAGTGGTGAAGGGAAAGGATTGGAGAGGTTTAGGAAAAGGGGTAGAATTTGGAAAAGTCACCCAGAACTCCAGATCATGAGAGACTTCCCGTACAGGATAAGAAGGTAAGCCACTGGCTCCAAAAGCCTGCATACGGAAAACCTTTTTTTATATGTGTGTCCTCCTGCTGCTGCTTCGTGAGCAGATTCTTTATCCATCCAATCACATCATATTGTCAAAAACTGATTATTTTCTGTGTGCATGAGCACTTTGATATACCCACCAATTTTGAAAATTTAAGACATTCTGACCAATAAGTGATTTACTTTCTTAAGGGTGGATAAAGTGTCCATGAATGTTTTGGCAAAATTACATGGTAAATCATAGATCCACTACCAGTTAAGCCAACTACATTGTGAATCTCACACACATAAATATTGTGTACTAGACCAGTATAATTCAAATACTCTGTGATGCTGGTGTTTTAGAGTGTTTAGAAGCAGCCAACTAGTTTTACAAGTGTTAGATAGGGGGGGGGGGGGGGGGCTACAGTATTGTCTCCAGGAGGAAGAAAGAGATGTACTGGGATGTTCAATCAATGGCACCCGGACTGGAGGACAACAAAAAAACAACTTATTGTCCTCTCTAAGAGTACATTTCATGAAGTCAGGCATAAGTGGACTGATGTCATGGGCATAGCAGCCACACACCATTGCTACAATGAGTTCACTGTGTGAATAGAATAGTGCATGTGGCAGTGTTGTAATAAGGGACTACTAACCAGATACTGGAAACAAGTGTATAAACAATGAATCTGAATGGAAGTACTCATCTTCTTCAAATGTTGGCTTTTGAAAGAAAGCATTAACATTTTCATAAGGGGCAGATACACCTGGCAGGGCACACACCACTTCACAACTGTAAGCCATATCATCTACATTTTAAAAAGTGGGGTCAAAGAGAGATAGTGGCAAGTGAAGTCTAAAGATGATCATGCAATTCAAGCCAAAGAAAAATATGTGAAACAATGGCAGTTATGTGACCTTTTCATCAAAGTGAGGTACCTAGAGGAAAAGGCAACTAATTCAGAAAGCACTGCAAAAGTGTACAACTGTGGAAGTGCTACTGTGAGAATTTGTCAAAAGGTAGTCCAGCACAAGACCATAGAAATCAATACAATCCAATGACTGACAAGCGATATGAGATCCCAACATTGGATGTGGAGAGAGCAGTGAGTTATATGCAACAATGGATGTCATGATGTTCAGAAATATTATTAGGAAGTGTATATCTGTCATTGACCTGCGTATATATGTTTTGTGGATATGCAAGTGACTGAAGTAGTAAGAGTCTGTCTTCGTTAGAGTCTGTCTTAGTTATATGCAGGGCCAATTCAAGAGCATTTTTCTACACAGCTGAAAATCATTCCGCCTCTGAGGGCACATAATCAAAAGCCTGTGGTACATATACATTTTTTTTATCTGGGTACCCAGCTTTGCATTTATTCCAATCTTTAATGAATGTGATTCATATGAAAACCTTAAAAGCTCCATAAAATGTTAAAATGCTGTATGATGAAGTTAGTAGGTGACAGTAGCATTCCTTGAGGTTCATAAAGTGTCTGACAGGTGGCAGAATGATGCTATAATGGGGGAGAAGGCAGCAGCATCCACAACAAGGTGGCCACCCTCCTGTCAACATGAACCATGTAGCAATCTGTGATGAGTTAATTGTATAGTGAAGGTGTCACACCAGTCAAAATTCATTGCAGAATGACAGCACACTGCAGTTATTCATGTTTGTTGTTGCACCAAGTGTATGAGTGGTATAGGAAACTTAAAAGTGGTGTTAACTTCTGTGGAGGATGCCCCAAAACCATGGTAGGCTCACCGTGTAGTGACAGACAAGAACACTGTGTTAGTGCAGGAGCTTATAAAGGAGAACAGACTCTGAAAAAAATACCCACAAGTTTGAAGTTTAGTACTGGTTCATCACAGAATATTGTCCACACTTCAATAAGGTGTCTGTAAGATGAGTGCCACATCAGTTGACTGCCGAATTGAAAAACCATCACGTCAATGCCTGTGATGAACTTTTGTGTTGTTTCCACATTGAAGGTGATGCATTTCTGGGAAAAATTGGTTACAGGTGATGAGACTTAAGTCCACTATCACTTACCAGAAACAAAAAGGTGAAGCAAGTAATGATGCCACAGCTCATTGCTGAAACCAAGAAAATCCCACATGCAACCATCTGCAGGCGAAGTCATGCTTGTTCACTTTTTGAATGCATATGAAGTAATTTTGGAGCATTACATGGATAGGGGAGTGATGGTAAACAGTATTTCTTATTCAGACATTCTGAAAAAACAACTTCATGCTGCAATCATAAACAAACGATGAGGACCTCTGACTTCAGGAATACTCCTACAGCATGACAATGCCCAACCCCATAAAGCCTGTAAAACAGTTGAGACTATTCAGGAAATTAAATCTGAATATCTTGTACATCCTGCTCATTCACCAGACTTTGCTCCTAGTGACCTTCATCCGTTCAGCACACTCAAAGAAGCAATGGGAAGTAGGCATTTCAGGTGTGACAAAGGGATGGAAACAGTAGTGTATGACTAGTATACACATGGCCAAAAGAAATCTTTCATTGTGGATCTATGCCCTTTTAAAAAAGTTGAATATGAGCTTTCAACATCAGCGAGACTACAATGAAAAATGACATATAAGTTTTTGTTCATTGTTACAATTAAAAATATTATACCACTTTTATTAAAGTTTTTATTTGAACCACCCTCATATTAGTCCATCTCCTCCTTCCACCTCTCTTTATCCATATCCATCATCAGTTCTCTCCATTCACATCCTTCTCCCTCTCTTTCTCAATCTCCTTCTCCTGTGGGATTGATGTCCCTTGTAGTCTGGTCCCTTCAATTCCCCAAACCAACCAACCATCTTCTCCTCTCTCTGTCAAACTCCATCTCCTCATCTTTCTCTTCATCTTCTCCTCCCTTGACTCTTTGTCCATCTCCTCCTCCTCCCCCTTTACCTGTTCATCTTCTCCACTTTCCTTTCTGTGTCCATTTTCTCCTCTCCCCTCTCTATGTGTGCCCCCTCCTTCCTCAACTCTCTGCCATCTCTTTCTGCCCTCTGTCCATCTCCTCCTCTGCCCTCTCCCTGTTTACTTCCCTGTCCCCTATCTCTGTTCATCTCCTCCTCTTCCTGTCTGTGATTATCTCCTCCTTCTCCCTAACTGTCTGTTCATCTCCTAATCCTCTCTTCTCTCTCCACATTATCACACTCACCCCAACAGTGATTCTTACACCTGCAGTATTTTTTTCCAGATTGTACCTAATATGCCTACAGAATTTGATTGAAATCATTCCAGGGATTTAGGATAAGCTTTTAAACCATGGATTTCCCCATATATGCACATGTCAAATATATTTCACACATGTTTAACATGTTCATGAATACTGTAAACATATTTCATCAGTAGGTCCAGCGAATTTAGCCCTGCAGTTTCATTTTCACTGGGCTCAATGTTTATGACAATGTATCATCTGAACTAAGTACTATACAATAATATAATTTTGCATGTACATTCAGTGCTATATGTGCCTACTGTCTGAAAACTGTGTTGTGAATAGAATTAGTGGTGAAGAAGTAATAAATTAAAACATTATGCAAGATGCAGCATTCTCTCATGCATCTCATTGTTTATAACATCATATCTCCTAAACTACATGTTGTACTATGATGTAATTTTTCTGGCATATTCAGTGCTCTGCATGAATACTATCTATATAATGTGTAACACAAATACGGGTAGCAGTAAAGAAATAATAAATTAAAATATCATGCTACATGTGGAAGTTTTACTGTATGAATAGTGTCAAAAATATTTGCTTTCATCATTTTGTGGAGATTGTCAGCAAGAGACAGTTTCATGAAGTTTTGAAATTATGTGTAAAGTTTGTTGCAAGTCTCTAAGTGATCTCATTCTCAAATACTGGGCGATTAAGTGTGGGTATCTCATGTTGTAGGCTACACTGCTTTTTCACTCCCATCCCTTTGATAGGTGGGTGTTTCTTGCCCCCCACAGTGATTCTTTCCAGATAGTAAATGATATGTATACCAAATTTGGTTGATATTGGTCAAGTGGTTTAGGAGGAGATGTGGAACATACATACATACACTTTCATGATTTATATGGTTTACTTTTGGTTATTTCATTACAAACCTGTCCACTGATTGTAATAACTATAAATAATTAAATCAGAGGAATAATGATATTAGCTGCTGGTGGAAATTGAATTAAATCAATGGGGGAAGTCGAAAATTTGTGCAGAATTGGGACTCAAACCCAGATTTTTATGTTTATTCCAAATGATGACCTGGACTGACTCAGTTAGCCGGATGCAGTCCCTGGCTGACTAAAATTCCCAACTTATCCACAGGCTACTGACGTAGTGCCATTGACCACTACCTCCACTACTCGCAGTGACTGCAGATTCCCATCTGCATTGAAGGACGATTGCCCATGTCACCCTGGTGATACCTATGAGGTGTCCATTCTTTCAGACCTGTCCATAAGAACAGAAAAAAAACAATGCACCATGAAGACATTATCTGAATAACAATGCACCACAAAAGAGTTATCCAAAGGGGGTGGAAATCAGTAGATGTGACGTACATATACAGACAAACAAATGATTACAATTCCAGAAATACTGTTGATTTATTTGAGAGAAAGAGCTCCATAAACTGAGCAAGTCATTAATATGTTGATTCAACTCTTGCCCTAATGCAAGCAGTTATTCATCTTGGCGATGATTAATAGATTTATTGGATGTCCTTCTGAGAAATACAGCACCAAATTTTGTCCAATTGGCATGTTTAATCATCAAAATTTCAAACTGGTTGGAGAGCCCTGCCCATTTTGTCCCAAAGCATACTAAGTTGGGGAGAGATCCGGCAACCCTGCTGGCCAAAGTATGGCTAGGAAAGCAGGAAGACAAGCAGTAGGAACTCTCACTGTGTGCGGGTAGGCATTATCTTGCTGAAATGTAAGCCCACTAAGCCCAGGATGGCTTTCCATGAAGGGTAAGAAAAAGGGGCATAGAATATTGTCAATGTACCACTGCACTGTAAGGGTACCATGGATGACAACCAAACAAGTGCTGCTTTTGAGTCCTCAGACTTCTGAATGGTTTGATGCGAACCACCATAAAAATTCCTCTCCTGTGCCAGTCTCTTCGGCTCAGAGTACCACTTCCAACCTACATCCTCAATCATTTTCTGGATGTATTCCAATGTTTGTCTTCCTCTACATATTTTGCCTACTACTGCTCCCTCTAGTACCAAAGAAGTCATTCCCTGGTGTCTTAACAGATATCCTATCACCCTGACCCTTCTCGTTGTCAGGGTTGTCCACATATTCCTTTCCTTTCCAATTCTGCACAGAACCTCCTCATTCCTTATCTAATCAATCCACCTGATTATCAACATTCATCTGTAGGACCATATGTCATATGCTTTGATTCTCTTCTGTTCTGGTTTTGCCACAGTCCATGTTTCACTACCATACATTGCTATGCCCCAAACATACATTCTCAGAAATTTCTTCCTCAAATTAAGATTTATGTTTGATATTAGTAGCTCCTCTTGGCCAGGAATGCCCTTTTTGCCCATGCTAGTCTGTGTTTGGTGTTCTCCCTGCTCCATCTGTCATTGGTTATTTTGCTGCCTAGGTAGCAGAATTCCTTAACTTCACCTACTTCATGACCATCAACCCTTATGTTAAGTTTCTCACTGTTCTCATTTCTGCTGATTCTCATTACTTTTGTCTTTCTTCAGTTACTCTCAGTCCATATTCTGTGCTATTAGACTGTTCACTCAATTCTGCAGATCGTGTAATTCTTCTTCACATTCACTGAGGATAGCAATGTCATCAGTGAATTGTATCATTGGTGTCCATTCACCTTGAATTTTAATTCCACTCCCAAACCTTTCTTTGATTTCCACCATTGCTTCTTCGATGTAGAGGTTGAACAGTAGGGGCGAAAGACTACATCCTTGTTTTACACTTTACACTCTTTTTAATCTGAGCACTTTGTTCATGGTCACCCATACTTATTATGCCCTCTTAGCTCTTGTAAACATTCTATATTACCCATACCTCCCTATAGCTTACCTCTATTTTTCTCAAAATTTTGAACATCTTACACCATTTTACATAGCTGAATGCTTTTTCTAGGTCAACAAATAATGTAAACATGTCTTGAGTTTTCTTTAGTCTTGCTTCCATTATCAATCACAACATCAGACATGCCTTTACCTTTCCTAAAGCCAAACTGATTGTAATCTAACACATCCTCAATTTCCTTTTCTATTCTTCTATATATTATTCTTGAAAGTAATTTCGATGCATGGACTGTTAAGCTGATTGTTCAATAATTCCCGCACTTGTCAGCTCTTACAGTCTTCATAATTGCATTGATGATATTTTTCTGAAAGTCAGATGGTATGTCATCAGACCACCATCACACCAACATGAGTAGTTTTTTTGTTGGCCCTTTCTCCCAATGATTTTAGAAATTTGATGGAATGTTATCTATCCCTTCTGCCTTATTTGATCTTAAGCCCTCCAAAGCTCTCTTAAATTATGACTCTAATACTGGATATCCTCTCTTCTGAGTCAACTCCTGTTTCTCCTTCTATCACACCAGAAAAATCTCCACTTTCGTAAAGCCTTCACTGTACCCTTTCCACCTATCTGCACTCTCCTCTGCATTTAATAGTGGAATCCCAGCTGCACTCTTAATGTTACAATCCTTACTTTTTGGCTTTCCTATATACTGAGTCTGTACTTCTGACAATCATTTCTGCACTTCCTATTTATTTCATTCCTTAAGGACTTGTATTTCTGTATTCCTGAATTTCTCTGAACATTTTTGTTCTGCCTTCTTCCATCGACCAGCTGCAGTATTTCTTCCATTATCCATGGTTTCTTTGCAGTTACCTTCTTTGTACCTATGTTCTTCTTTCCTACTTTTGTGATTACCTTTGCCAGAGATGCCCATTCCTCTTCAACTGTACAGCCTACTGAGCTATTCCTTACTGCTGTATCTATAGCCTCAGACAACTTCGACCATATCTATCTCACCATTCCCAGTACTTCTGTACCCCAGTTCTTTCCATATCAATTCTTCCTGACTAATCTCTTAAACTTCAGCCTACTCTTCATCACTACTACATTGTGGTCTGAGTCTACATCTGTTCCTGGATATGTCTCACAATCCAGTATCTGATTTAAGAATCTCTCTGACCATGATGTAATCTACGTCTCACCTGGCCTTTTCCAAGTATACCTCCTCCTCTTGTGATTCTTGAGCAGAGTATTTGCAGTAAGTGGCTGAAATTTATAAAAGAACTCAATTAACCTATCTCCTCTCTTATTACTTGTCCCAAGCTCATATTCTCCTGTAACCCTTTCTTCTACTCCTTTCCCTACAACTGCATTCCAGTGCCTCATGACTATTGGATTTTCATCTCCCTTTACGTATTGTATTACCTTTTCAATCGTCATATACTTTCTCCATGTCTTAATCTTCAGCTTGCAATGTCTGCACATATACCTGAACTATCATTGTTGGTGTAGGTTTGCTGTCATTTCTGATAAGAACAACCCTCTCACTGAACTGTCTACAGTAACACACTCTCTACCCTACCTTCCTATTCATAATAAATCCTACTCCCATTGTATCATTTTCTGCTGCTTTTGATGTTATCATATATTCATCTGACCAGAAATCCTTGACTTCTTACCCATTTCACTTCACTGACCCCTGCCACAGCCTTAGCATTTCCCTTTCAGATTTTCTAGCTTCCGTACCACATTCTAGCTTCTGATTTTCCACCCCCTCAACTCATAGAATGTTATCCGTTCATTGGTTATTCAATCTTTTCCTCTTGATCACCTACCGTTTGGCAGTCCCCTCTCAGAGATCTGAATGTGGGCTATTCCAGAATCTTTTGCCAATGGAGAAATCATCATGACACTTTTTCAGTTACAGCTACTATGAAATGAAATTGTGCCCCAGATTATCACTCCTGATTGTTGGGCTACTTCTGGGCAACAGTCAGGTTGGTATCCCACTGCTGTGGACATCACCAGACACATTTTCCAAATGGAATCTTATTTCCTGTAGTAGAACTGTGTTCATTGATAAGTCCTGCTTTGAACAGAGCCCCAATGACCAGCAAAAATGCGTCTGGAGACACCCTGGACAATGGTGGAGCATCAGACTGATTGTTGTCCACCATACAGCTCAACAGCCAAGAGTGATGGTCTGGGGTTCCATTTCTTTTCATAGCAGCACCCCTTTGGCTGTCATCCACATATCCTTACAGTGCAGTACTATGTCAACATCATTTTAAATCCCTTTTTGTCGCCCTTCATAGCTACCATCTTGGGCATACATTTTAGCAAGATATATTCTGCCTGTACACAGTGAGAGATTCTACTGCTTGTGTTCCTACTTGAGTGCTTGCAGTCAGGCATTATCTTGCTGAAATGTAAGTCCTGGATGGCTTGCCATGAAGAGCAACAAAGAAGTGCATAGAATATCATCAATATATTGGTGTGATGTAAGGGCGACAAGTATGAAAACCAAAGGGGTCCTACTATGAAAAGAAATGGTGCTCCAAACCTTCAGTTCTGGTTGTCAGGGTGTATGGAAGACAACAGTCAGATTGGTATATCATTGCTGACCAGTGTGTCTCCAGACATGTCTTCGGCCTGGAATCTCATTGATTGTAGTAGAATGGTCTTCAATGATGAGACCCACTTTGAAATAGGCCCTGATAATCAGTGGAAACAGCTCTGGAGATGACCTAAGCAGTGGTGTGATACCAATCTGACTGTCACCCACCATACCATCTGGCAACCATGAGTGACGGATTGTGGTGTAACATCTTTTCATAGCAGTACCCCTATGGTTGCATCTGTGGGTTCCTTACACCACAGCTGTAGGTTCACTCATTCTATATCCCATTTTGTTACTCTTCATGGCAAGCCATCCTAGGCTTACAGTTTAGCTACATAATTCTGCATGCACGCAGTGAGAGTTTCTACTGATTGTCTTCATCCTTCCCAGACCATAACTTGGCCAGCAAGGTCGCCAGATCTCTCCCCAGCTGAGAACATTTGGGGCATAATTGGCAGGACATCCAACTAGTTTGTAATTTTGAAAATAAAATGTGACAATTGGGCAAACTTAGCATGATATCCATCAGCAGGACATCCAACAACTGCATCAGTCAGTGCCAAGCCGAAAACTGCTTTAATGAAACCCATAGGTGAACCAACATATTATTGACTTGCTCAGTTGTCTGTACATGTACTTCACATCTGATGAATTCTGTCCCATTGTGATAATTCATTTGTGATGCATCCTTTTTTTCTCTTTTGTCTTAGAGTATTTGAAACCAGGGCAAGACAGCCAATAATCCTTTCAGTGTAGATGCAAGAACAAGCCTGAATTCCTACAGGAATCCGTGATCACTGTGAGTAGTGAAGGTAATGGGCAGGGGCACTATATAAGTAGTGTGTGGATAAGTTGAGAATTTTGGTTAGTTAGGGACTGTTAACCAAGGCATTCAAGACAACTATGCATTGGATGATAAATGGAAAAACCTGGGTTCAAGTCACACGTCAGCACAAATTTTCAACTTTTCACACTAATTTAATTCAATGCCTACTAGCAGATAATGTCTTTATTTCTTAGATTAATTGTCATATAATGCTGCATGATCAAAGATGGTAACTTATTTTGGATATATCTGAACAAACAGACATAACATATAAATAACAAATTACATTACTAAAATTCAATTTTTCATATTAAATTAGTTAGTCTACAATACAAAAAACTGTGCTTGCGAACAAGGAATGGTTCAGCTCTTGAAGATAAAGTTTTAGCTGCAGACAGGTCACCACCAGAGCTCACAGTATTTCTATTTGGTGAAACAATGCCTGTACAAGGCTTTCATGTTGCTTCTTGAAGGCAACATAAAAAAAAGCTTTCAGAGCCTTAATTTTTTTTTTAATTTTCCTTTCTTTCATCTGCTTTTATTTTTTGATAATGTACACCAGGTAGATGCTTTCCTTGGACGTTTTCATCAGTTGGTTTGTCATTATCAAGGCAGTAAATGTACAGAGTAACTGCACAGAAATGCTGGACACAGGACACAGAACAAGACCACTTTATTAGACCTATTGAATACCGTCATCTGAAATCAAGTGCTGGTACCACATTGTACGGATGTCATTGTTGGCAATTCAGTGGTGATTGAGAGGAGAGCATCACAGCTGGCTAGGGTGCACATTGTGTCCATAAACAAGAGTTTATACCATATCACCAAACATTGCTGAAGCACTTGGTATTTTCTTATGAAGAGCAGTTGCAGTGTTTAGTTATAATGCCCTGAGGTTGACGATATCCAATGTCATAAATGTAAAAGCTTCCTCAGCCATTGAATGGCAGCATTCACACAGAGAAGCATGGTTCGATTACTGGTGATAGCCCCAACTTAAATTGACACGCTTGCCATTGAAACAGCACCATTTGAAAATATTTACACCAAGCTGTGAGCAACAACAGATTTATTACTTATGTATCTGTAAACATTACAACACAAATTTTGATATTATATATACAGGGAGGATCACAACTAACAGCAAAAACTGGTAAGTGGGAAAGTATACAATAAAAGAAGCCACAATATTCCAGTAAACATGGATCGATGAACATACACCATATTTGAAATAATTACAAATGTGTGGTTACCAGCCAACACTAACTTCAGTATGACATATTGTCCTAGTTAGTACATAAATACTGGAAATGTAAACATTTTTGATTAAATCACCATCCAATTCCAGTCAAATTACATACATGATATTATCTTGGCAATGGTAGGAAACAAGGTGCTTGTGTGATAGGCCAGCAGAACATGTTGCTGCTGATGTAAGACAATGTCTACAGTGCCAATACAGTACAAGATGGATAGGTCAATTACAGGATGTACCTTGGCTTCCTCAGTCACCTGGCCTCAGTCTTCTGTCTACGAGTCTCAAAAGTGAAGTGTACAGTAGCCTACTCCTGTTGGAAGAACTGAAGAAGTGAACTGTATGGTCTTTTCAAGCTTTATGAGATGAACCAGGACTTTTGAAAGACTTCAGAGCTTACTGCAGAGACCAGTGTAATATTGCCTCCAAATGCAGAATGACACTTCGAACACCTCTTTTAGTGGATGTGAGTGAATAGTACATTGTAACATGTAATATGCTGTGGTGTTGTTTTTCTTCTTAAGGTTGGCCTTGGGAGAAACTTGAGCTCAGGTGAGTGGGAACCTAGTAGAAAAGTTTCCATTCAGATACATTTACAGCAGTGCTGGCTGTTATGTAAGAGCACAAGAGCTTGTGAACACCCCCAACTTTTGACACCTTGCAGATTTATTGGTTATTTTTGTTTGATTGCTGTTAAACACAACATATATGTGGTAATCTGAAATACACAGCATATGTGCAACTGGCATGACATAATTACCTTTCAGGCCAAATACATACAATTTTTAATAAAGAACATGCACAGTTCACAACATGCACAGTTAGCCCTAATCACTGAGCTTCAAACGTACATCAATGCCACAAGGTGGCAGCACACTGCAGCAGATTTTATCCCCTTTCACTTGAGATAAATCCTGCTAGACAGTAACACACTCCTCAGATATGCTAATTCACTCACTGTACAGTAAAATTAGATCCGACATCAGTATTTGCTATAGTTATACAGATAGAAAAACCTATTTTGTGGGATTCTGAATGAGATAAAATATATAAAGTTATGGATTTTATCATACAGTAATCCATTTGAGGTGGTGAGGAACATAAAGCACATCATCGTCAGTCGTGAGACTGTAGTATTTATTCATACATCTAACATCTGTTGATCTTCAGGTGGGTCGGGTTTTTCTATGATGTAGGCCCACAAACAAAGATTCCTAGACTTACCAAGCGGGAAAGCGCCGGTAGACAGGCACAATAAAATAACACACAAACAAACACACAAAATTTCTAGCTTTTGCAACCAGCGGTTGCTTCTTCAGGAAGGGAAAGACGAAAGGATGTGGGTTTTAAGGGAGAGGGTAAGGAGTCATTCCAGTCCCGGGAGTGGAAAGACTTACCTTAGGGGGGGAAAAGGATAGGTATATACTCGTGCACACACACACACACACACACACACACACATACACACACACACATCCATCCATACATATACAGACACAAGCAGACAGAAAGAAACTTCCACATGGGAAAAATATATTAAAAACAAAGATTCCAAGACTTACCAAGCGGGAAAGCGCCGGTAGATAGGCACAATAAATAAAACACACACACAGAATTTCGAGCTTTCGCAACCGGTGGCTGCTTCGTCAGGAAAGAGTGAAGGAAAAGGAAAGATGAAAGGATGTGGGTTTTAAGGGAGAGGGTAAGGAGTCATTCCAATCCCGGGAGCGGAAAGACTTACCTTAGGGGGAAAAAGGATAGGTATATACTCGCGCACACACACACACACACACACACACACACACACACACACACACACACACACACATATCCATCCATACATACACAGACACAAGCAGACATATGCAGAAATATGTTTGTGTGTTTTATTCATTGTGTCTATCTACCGGCGCTTTCCCACTTGGTAAGTGATTACATCTGTGGATTCTGAATAATAATAGAATGGAGACAATTATGTTACATTTTGTATTTGTAAAGGATTAAGTAGTGGATTTGTGAAGTAATTTCTGTGTCAGCGAGTTATGAAACCGCCACAGAAAAGAATTAATAAAGAAAGACTCAAAGATTTCATAACAATCAGCCATTTTATAAATAGCAGTGTAAGAATAACAATGTTGTTGTCGTCTTCTTGGAGTCACGTAGAGAGGAGGAACCTGTGACACTATGTTTAATACATAAGTAGCTTTCATTTGTTTAATAATGATAGTCTCATGCTCTAGAGTTAGCCATGGCACTGATTAATAATTAATGTTGACAAAATATCCACTGCAAGGTTTGAGGTTCTTTAAGCATTGCATATGGTAACTTCATTATTTTTGATAACAGAAATAATTTCAGAACATTTTTACAATAGTTGTAGCAGAAATGGATATGTTGTACATTCTATTGAGTTTCAGTAACTAAACTGTTCATTTAATAAGAATCCAGCTCCAGTATAATAATAATGAATCTCATTTGTTCACAACATACAATTAACCAAAGTAAACCAGTGTAACAGAAAAATATTGGAGTGCGAAACTGTCAGCCAAAAGCATGGGGCGAGAACGTGCAGTGGCCACGAGTGATAATAACTACCTAAAGTATTTTCTTTAACTGTACATTGTTGTATAGATATATTTGATGATAAATGTATGTACGTGTTGTATAATATATGCCATGTATTAAAGTCAAATCAGTTCAAGATAAGACCACAGTGTAGTTGTCCTGTTTGTAGAAGCCCAACTCTAGTGAAGTGATCTCATACCGCTAGTGGTGTGCACATGATTTGTTAATAGTGTATATAACAGGACAAGATTGAATGTAGTTAATCATTTTCATTGTGTAGTGCATTGTAGATAAACTATCATATTTTGCGTGCAAATTTCAATTTTCAAAACTGATAGGCATAGTATATTAGTTATTGGTTTCAGAATATGGTGAAATTGTGTAGCCAGAGCACTATCAATATGGATTCTGAAGAACAATAATTAGTTAGTGATGATGATGTAGGAGCAGGAGCTTTAAGTAGCACCAGTAGTCTCTTTGAGGATATACAGTGTGAAAATACGGGGGCAGGGGCACAAGAAGTAGTGCCACCGTCTACCAATGTTCAGGTAGAAGTATCTAAAGAAAGTGTACCACCACCAAAAGGGCATGAACCAGAGAGTGGTCACTTGCCTGCTGGGTATTCACTGCAAGCAATATTAGAGTGCATGCTTGACTACCAGGCAAAATTTGCGCAACAACAAAAGGAAAGAGATGAGGAAATTAAAACTTCCTTGCCCAACAAGCTGAACGTGAACGTCAGAAAATGGAACGTGACCAGCAACTTATGCAATCACTAGAAATTATGCAGAAAGAAATTGCCTGTATTAAGCAAAATTACTAATCACGACCTAAGGCCGTGCAGGAACTGAGCATACAGGTCAACAGCCTGCAAGTGGCGAATACCAATGTAGTAGATGAAATAGGTGTTCTAGCAAACTGACTAGAAAAGCTCGAAATATATGCTACAAAACTGGTAGAACAGAGGTTAAATGAACTCTCTACCAAGATCGAAACTGAATTCAACTCCTGGTTAGAGTCGAAAGATAGTGAGATAGACAAAAAGATCGATTCCAGTGTTCAAACAGCTATGACAGAGAGAGACTCTGTATCACACAATGCCGCAATAAGTAGCCAAGTACAAAATGAAATGCAAACTATCAGACAGATACTCAATGATGATATTCTGTGGTGAAAAAGTATATATCAACAAGCGAATATCCAATTTAGAGAAAGGATTAGCACTGAGCGGCAGGCACGCTGAACATGAAGTGATGTCGCCAACAGCTAATGTTTTTGGCAATGCACAGGCTTTTGCACGATGCAACAATAGTGAATCTTTAAGCGATAATGCAAAGAGCTTTAGCATTGGATTGGAGCACACAGCCTATATGCAAGGAGCAAACAAGTACAGTCCGAAAATATTGGTTGAAGATAGCTGAATTAAAAACAGGCAGTTTCAAACACTTACTACTGAGCAAAAATCAGTACACGCTGTAGTATTTATAAAAGGCTTCAAAAATATCCTACCTATTGTGTGGAACGAGGCACAAAATATCCAATACGTAATGTCGTACATTCAGAGTGATCCAGCACTGTGGGCTACGGAAGTAACTGACAGCTGCATTACCTATGACCAGTTTGAAAAGGCATTCTTGTCTAAGTACTGGTCGCTGTCCATACAAGAATGACTAAGAAAGGAGGTGTATAATCCGAAACCATACTCTGCCCATCTTGGGAACCTGAGGTGGTATTTTGAGAAATATATAAATAAGACACATTACTGGGATGAACCAATCTCATCCAGAGACATGATAACGCTATTAAAATCTCGCCTGCCCACCCATATCAAAGAAAAACTGATACACATACCAGAGAACGATATGGAACACTTTCTGTCTGTGCTCAATTCCACAGACTTGATACAGGAAGAAGCTAAGGCAGCATTTGATCATGCCGGTAATAACAGGTCAGGATATAAGAATGATAGAAACAATAGTACGCCAAACCACAACCATGGTAGTGGCAGGGGCAATAACGAATGACAACGGTATGTACATAATGGCAATTGAGTCAGAATGGCTATGGTCAGCCGTCTAACAATAAAAAGCATAGGTTCGATGACAGGTATGATTCCGGACCGGCAGGGACCAATCGATGGAAAAATCCAAGAGGCCAATGGCATAATAATTACAACAATTGAAATTGCAACTGGAATCAAAATCGTAGACTGAGCCTGGAGAGGCAAGACAGTGACCGTTACGACAACAACAGGCCGCCACCGCAAAACACACCAATCGCTCAGCCGTGGTGACCAATGAAGCAGAACATGCATATTGTTGAGGCCCACTACACAAACTATCCAAGTACCTCACAGGCAAGTCATCCAACAAACTAGATGCGGCCACGATACGCTCTCTGTCACTGGCCAAGGGATGGAGAGGAAGCAACATGAACGATATCAATGTATCTGAAATTCATATGCTGTGATATAATGATGGGATCTGTATGGAGAAAGATCTCCTTACCACACCACATGTGTGCTCCAAAGTAAATAATGAAAATGTGCAAGCTATAATAGAGACTTAGATCAATGATATTAAGGTGGATGTGATTATTGACACAGGTGCTTCAGTAAGTGCTAAGAGTATGGAGTTGTTTAAAGCGCTCAGGACATAACGTAACAAACCGACTTTCCCTGCCAATAATTGTAAGGTTTCTGGAGCCATTAGTGCACAGAGCCAAATAATTAAACACCAGGTGCAGGTGGAGATAAGTAAGGAGGGAGAAGCCATAGCGTGCTCGTTTCTCATTGTGAAAGGATTAAAAGTGGCCTGCATTCCGGGTGTGGATTTTGTACAAGAAAGGGATGCAATCATTGACCTTTCTTCAGGAAAACTGAGTATACTAAATGAAGGTAGAAGAGTTGTATCATGTATGTTGAAAGTACTTGTGCCCTGCTGCAGTAGAATTAATATTAAATGAAGGAACCCTTGGGTACTCCATTTAGATGATTATTCACTTGTAAAAGATCTCTATTATCCTAATGTTGAAAATGAAGATTTTGATACCAATGTAGAGGCAATCTGAGAGCTTGAGCAACGCACAAAAACAGGAATTAATGCAGCTGTTATTGGATTACGCGAGGGTATTTTCCGATCACCCAGGAATAATAAAAGGGTATCCTATCACATTGAGGTGATGCCCCATGGAACACATTGCCATGCATCATACTCCATCCCATGGCTGAGGAGGGAAGTAGTGGCTAAAGAAATTAGGAAAATGTTGGAGTGGGGTATTCCAAGAAAAGATGTAAAATTGTTTAAACAATGACTTGTCAATAGTAGATGTAGTATCATGTCAATTGTGTTTTAGAATGTAAGTGTGTTTAACTATAAGAATGTATCTAAAAACAAAGTTGATGTGACTTACCAAACAAAAGTGCTGGCAGGTCGATAGATACACGAACAAACACAAACATACACACAAAATTCAAGCTTCTTCAGGAAAGAGGGAAGGGGAGGGAAAGACGAAAGGATGTGGGTTTTAAGGGAGGGGGTAAGGAGTCATTCCAATCCCGGGAGTGGAAAGACTTACCTTAAGGGGAAAAAAAGACAGGTATACACTCGCACACACACACGTATCCATCCGCACATACACAGACACAAGCAGACATTTGCAAAGGCAAGAGAATGAATTTATATGTTTTTTTTTTTTTATTTTGAGGACAGTAAAGCATTTAATAATTAATAACTGCCTGAACTTAAAATCAATTAAATGTGCAATAATGTGTCATTTGAGGATTTACTTACCGACAATTATTGTAGGTAAACCACTATCAGCTCTTCGAGCTTTGAACAATATTTCGTTTTCAAATAACTAAATAATTTATTGAGTCAATTTATCTATTTATTGCATACATGTGTAGTTAGTAAGGAAATTACATGAAGTAATATAATAAATATAATCACGTTAATATTAAGAACCCTGAGAGAGTCTCTATAAATCGAGAGTGACTATGTAGCACACAACAATGATGTGTAGCCATGTGGTTACCAATAGTGATCTGAGCACGACACTGGAGCCAATTTAATTACAGACAAACCCCATTTCAAGCAACATACACTCTGTATGTGATAAAGCTTCAATTGGAGCCCATGTAATTGGTACATGTACCATTGACTAGCTGGGTTAGCAACCAAACTCTCTCCACACGGAAGCTACACTGTAGTTCCGTAGGAAAGATTATGCATGAGAAATTATAATAACAGCTGAAGTTTATTGAGCAATACGCCCAAGTCCGGCCGTCATGCACACAGTAAAATCTGTTTACTAGAAGGGTGATAACCGGGCAAGCTACACCAAAAGGAGAAAAGTAAACCATGTATCAAAAGTCACAAACATTTTTGTATTTGCAAAGAGTCATGTTTCAGCTGTAACAGTACTGAACTGGTATAATGAACATTGTAATCCAGTGGACACAATTTATGAATAAGAATGAGAATGATTATACGAGAACAGTTGATAAGTATTTAAAAAGGGTGAGCTGTGGACATAAACATATAGGAAAGACAGAATATTGTGTAGCAGGGACAGGAAATGACTGTTGAGACTACATCAATATACATCAAGATCACCCAAGTGTTGAGTGAACAACTGTTTTAGTGCAATGCTCATTGGATATATAAAAGAGGGATAAAAAGTGCTCCACTCAGAGATAATCTAAACAATCATTGCTCGACAGAATCACTCGCAGTGTGTGTGATTCAAAGCATCTTCGCGTGTTGAGGGACACTTTGGAAGCGCATCGGCCATGAGGATAAATGAAGTGTGTAGTACAACTTGCGTGTGATGAACTCCACAGCAGTGTCACAGGGCAATATAGTTGTGAAGCCATGTGCAATCTGTTATCACACCAAACCATACTGTGCAGACCGGCTAAACAAAGGCTTACTGAACAATAAACACCATTAACCAAGTGCATTCCCTCCACAGCTAATAACCTATACTAATAAAGGCAGTACATCATTGTGGAATATTTGTTTCATGTATTTGACGTTGTTCCTTGTGGAGAAGCCATGCTGGAACGCTATGCCGTCAGTCGGCTGTTCGTGGGAAACATCAGAGACATGATACCGTAGCTGTCAGTTTCTGCGCTGGGCGCAACTGCGCAAGCGCCACACCCCACGGTACCGTTTTTGTTCTATTGAGTTACGGTAACTAAACTGTTCATTTAATAAGAAGCCAGCTCCAGTATAATAATAATGAATCTCATTTATTCGCAACGTACAATTAACCAAAGTAAACCAGTGTTACAGAAAAATATTGTAGTGTGAAACATTGTACTGATGAATATTCACAAAAAGCTGTCTCACTGGTTTATCTTATATTCACTTAAATGTGGTATCAAAGATGATGTGCTTTTGGCCATTATTGTTCTCAGCATCTCATTTGCATTCTAGCCAAGTGCCCTTGTTGATAGACAGCACTAACTAAATTTAATCATTTCCACAAATGGTGGTTTGTATTTGGAGTTGGTTGTTTACTGTGCAGGAATCAGCTTAAATGTGCAGTGTAAACATGAAATCCATTAAATCTGTTTTAAGTGCTAACAGAAAAGAAGATTACCAGGAACAGTTAGTCACAAATGAACTAGGGCCTCCCAGACCAGATCTGTTGTCTGAGAAAGTGACCAAATCAAATAAGCATGACTACAAGCAAATAATCAAACATTTAACAAAGAAGTGTACAGTAAGCATAAGTTGTTGTGTGGGTGCAATGTAAGAATGTCCTATTTTCAGCCCAGATGTTAATTTGTTAACTAATACATGTGCTAGGGCTCTTGAACATTTCTCTGAAAAAAAAAGAACATGAAAACTCATACTTAGACAAAAATGTGAAAATGAGAATAACAGGAGCTTAAACATTATGTTGTTCTTGTCCAGAATTACACTTATTTAGGTACACAACAACAAAATTCCACAAAAACAATTCTTTCTTTTTTCAGGAAAGTTATGCATATTATTATTATTATTATTATTATTATTATTATTATTATTATTATTGCCAGTGGCTGCAGTTGTATAAATATACTGATAAGCATAACTTTGCATAACTTTTGCTATTAATTTCACAGTCTCACATTTATCTAAATCTAAAAATTTGTGAATACCCAGAATGTTTACGTATGAGCTGCCACTGATTTACACTAACTCTGACAATATTTAATGATGAAATTAGTTGCAACTCATAACCATAAATTCACAAGTATCCTACAAATGGCAGTTAATTAGAATGTTTTTGCTTCTATTGTC
Organism: Schistocerca gregaria; assembly: GCF_023897955.1. Lineage (NCBI taxonomy): Eukaryota > Metazoa > Arthropoda > Insecta > Orthoptera > Acrididae > Schistocerca > Schistocerca gregaria. The sequence continues at coordinate 449,406,907 of NC_064924.1, forward strand.
ATATGCTTTCACCCATGTTAGTTTTTACTACTAATTACGATGCACCCTGTACAAAAATTTTGCACTCGGGACACTTTTGGCATTCATCTTAACTTAGCATCCCAAGTGACTGCTTGTGCCTTAAACTGGCCCTGATTATTTGAATATTACACAGATCACAACTGTGCTCTCTCACTGTGATAAGGAAAATATTCTTTAGTTTACAAATGTAATACATTTTGTTAGTGAAAAATATGGCAATGTGCTCATCATTTACCTGTCTTATTGTTGTTTACTCCTATACAGCAAGAGGAGTTCTCCATCACATACGACTTCAGTTTGTGTTTGAAGTCCATTTTATCACCAGAGAGTGCAAAATTCCTACTTTCTGTCCTCCATAAGGAGGCTTTTGACTCAAAGCAATTCAAACTCTGGAGAGCTCAGTATAGGAAATGGAAGCATCAGGACATCTGGACAGATTTGGGAAGGTTCCATATACTATCAAAAGTACAAAATTCCATGCAAATGACTGTGTATCTGGTGACAGAGGCAGTGTGGGATGCTAGCAGTTCACTCTATCACTAGATACACTCAGAACTAATACTGAGGAAGAAGATTAAAGGCTTTGAATAGGAGATCAGAGGGTGAGGGAGAACTTTCAGCAGGGTGTGCAGATGCACCATCTGCACAGCAGTTAGGAGCAAAGATTCTTAGCACAAATGGAATAGTTGGCAACAGTCAGAACAAATATGCACAGAAATCAACAATGCTCGCAGAAAGTTGCTGGTTATGAACATGATGAAAAACAACCAGCCTTTCCTGAAATCTGGATACTCAGTGTTTTTATTATTAAACATATAATTTTTTAAAATTTCGCTTACGTATATTTATTTCTTCGAAATTACTTAATTTAAGAATTTCATGTATCTTGGAGTGCTCAATCCCAGCAAGGTAGCATACCTGGAGCAAATGTGAGGAACTTGTAGTAATTGTCCAAACAGTGGCACCAATCTCATTCTGCTCAGTACACTTATCTTCCCAGTTGTTCATCTACAGCACTGAAACATGGACTGTAAGGAAACCCAAAAAGAAAAAGCTAAAAGCTATAGAAACATGTATATACCATGCCCTTAAAATATCATGGATGTAACACTGCCACAATGCTTCTTTCTTGAAAAGCCGAGTGTGAAGGAAATGCCTACAAAACTCATTTAAAAAGTCCTGTCTGAAGTGCAGTGAACACATCTCACAACATGTGACATTATGAGCAGCATGTCCATCAAGAATTTACGTAGGAAATCTGGTTGAACAGTGTGTGGCTGGCAAGATGTCATGATATGGCTGAGCCACGTAAATCAGACTCAGTGCTGGGCAGAGTGCCCAAGCTACTGCAGAAAACTGTGAGCAGCAGTGGGGTCCACTCTGCAGTTTACAGCAGCTCATAAACTTGGAAATCCTGAAGTGTTAGGGGGGAGAATGTGCCTCTGCTTATTTAAGGAAATGAGGTAAGATGGCCTAGTACTGACTATGTTAAAACCAAAACCTAAAATATTCAGTGAACACACTAAAAACTGCTTCCACTTGCTGCAATTGTGTCAGTGTATCAATTGCTATTACTGAAATTATTAACAATCAGACCAAAAAATTTTTGTAAAGCCAGCAACATCGATACAGACAAGCTATACAGGGTATTTACAAATGATTCATTTGGTTTTGACATGTTACAGCTTCAAATGTGTAATGTCCATCCATGTCTACTACTTACTAGTGAAAGGAATATATTTTAAAGTTTGTCATTGCAAGTTTAACTGTGATTCACTGGTGAACTTTTCTAGGAAGCAATGGAAGATGACAAACTTACACCCCACTTCACATTTAGTGATGAGGTGACATTCTGTATACGCAGTCAAGTGGATCTTCACAACTTCCACATATGGGGCATGGCTAATCCCAATGTTGCATTGGAGACTGAAAGAGATCCTCAGAAGGTGAATGTCTTATGTGCTGTTTCAAATAGCAAAGTGCATGGGCCCTACTTGATTCCTAAGAAAACCATGACGGGCACAATATACCTACACAATTTGCAAGACTAGTTTTCTCTGGAGTTGACAGATGACATCCTAGACTTTGTATTCCAAGACAGAGCTTTGTCTCACTGGCATAGAGTAGTGCATCACTGTCTGAACAAGGAGCTTCCAAACCAGTGGATTGGGCACTGCAGTCAGGATGATTTGGCACTCTTTAAGTGGCCTTAAAGTTTCCTAACCTCATGGTTGTGAATTTTTTCTTTGGGGAAACAAGAAAGACAGAGTTTACTGCCACCTTTGCTGAAAACTCCATGTCTGCATCACCATTACATAATAATGTATATGAAACCTGACTGTACTTTTCCATGCAGTGTATCATTCCTTATTTTGTATGTAATACTTTGTGAAACACAGTTATCAAAAACCCATGATTCTTTTGTAAACACATTGTTTATGCATGTAACACACTGTTATCTATATTGATGTCAGCTAGGGAATTACTGTATTTTTATTATTGTTGCAGAAATGCACAAATAGTTAAAATTATTCATCAAATAATCTGCATAAGACTGCTAAAATAAAAAATTTTTACTTACATGAGAGGGTTATTCAATTATCCTCTTGATCCATTTGCTTATTTAATGAATTTTTGGAAACTTAAGGTGTGTATGATTTCCATTTGACTAATGTAGGACAGCAGAGCCAAGATGAATAAAGTTGCCAAATTGACTACGTTTTCTGCAGTTCCATTTGTGGCAAATAAAACTGAATAAAGAAACTGATTTTGCTACATTTATAACTGAATAAATGGGTCAAGGTTGCTAGTCAACCAAGAGTACCCACTGTATATATTTGAATTGTATAAATGTGATAATACACTCTAAAAAAATAAATAAAATAAAAAATGTGATGTACCACAAAGTAATTATCTGAATGGGACAGAAATTGATGTCTGTAATGTACATATGCAGACAATCAAATCATTACAGTGTGAGCAATGTTTTTCATAACTGCACTGTTGATGAAACATTCTCAGAGTTCTTGTTGCATCATTTCAAGGTAAAACTGTGAGCATTTAATGATTACCTCCATTGTCTCCAGCAGGAGCAATTGACTGAAAAAACTAGTGCTCTGGTGGCCTCATACAAACCATTAGCAGTTATTGATTGGTCAGAAATCAGAAATTCCATAGTGCTGTCGTAGATGGTGCCAACATCTGTGCTGGCGACACCCCTGCTCCCATTGGAGTTTGAACATTGTACTGAATATCTCTGGCTCTTCTCTCCATCGAGAGCTCATTTCCATGCACCACTAAGATTATACCTGTTGGCGTGGTTGAAGATTTTCTCACACATTCTTATTTCCTCAGCCTCTTTAATTACATAGTCACACTATGTAGGAGCCAGAGACAAAACATTTATTTGCATTTTATGTTTGTTTGTAAGACTGTGCTCAGCAACTGCAGATTTTCTAGTTGCCAATTTTTAAGCTGCTGATGTTCTGCACAGCAGTCAGAAATGGTGCAGATGGACTGGTAGATGAAATTGCTTCTGCACTCACAAAGGACGCTGTAAATTGCAGGGATCCTGGGGACAAGACTGTCCTTAATGGGGCCTTTACGAGGGCTGCTATATATATTTCTGGCCTAGGCAACACTAAGTGTTGCCAGGTGCAATCTGACATTTCCATTGGAAAGTTTGACATTTTTTAGCATAAATTTACTCAGAACTTTTTGACTTACGACAATTTTTTTTCTTTTACAGGGACTTGAAGAAATCAATTTGGCACAAAAATGGAATTAACTCGTGAACATTTTCGTGCGATCATTTTTCACAACTTTCGACGTGGATTATCACAACAAGAGTGCATCGATGAACTTAAATCTTTGTATGGCGACGAAGCACCATCCTATAGCACTGTGAAAAACTGGTACAACGAATTCAATTGTGGCCGACGCTCGCTCAAAGACGAATTCCGTGAAGGGCGTCCAAAAACAGCCGTTGTGCCAGAAAACATTGATGCCGTACGTGAACTGATAATGCAAGACCGTCATGTGACATACCGTGAGATAGAGGCATGCCTAGGCATTTCTCCCACCAGCATACATTCGATATTGCATGAACACCTGGCCGTAAAAAAGGTTTGTTCTCGTTGGATCCCGCACAATTTGACAATCGCTCAAAAGAAAGCTCGTGTGGATTGGTGTAAAAAAATGCTGAAAAAATACGATCGCGGTGCTTCAGAAGACGTTTATAAGATCGTCACAGGTGACGAATCATGGATCTATGCGTATGAGCCCGAAACAAAACAGCAATCGACCGTGTGGGTCTTCCAAGACGAGCCAAATCCAATGAAAGTTGTTCGTGGAAGAAGCACTTTGAAGCAAATGGTCGCCTGTTTCTTCAGCAAAACTGGTCATGTGGCAACTGTTCCACTTGAGCAACGTAGGACGGTCAATTCTGAGTGGTACACCACCATTTTTTTGCCTGAAGTCTTCGGAGAAATTCGAAAAATGAACAAGAGAAGACGAATCATTGTGCACCATGACAATGCGAGCTGTCACACATCGGCTCAAACCAGCGCCTTTTTGACCGGCCAAAACGTCGAAGTGATGGGTCATCCGACGTACAGCCCTGACTTGGCACCCAATGACTTCTTTTTATTCCCACACATCAAGAAAAAAATGCGTGGTCAACGATTTTCGTCGCCAGAAGATGCTGTTGCAGCATTCAAAAACCATGTTTTGGAGGTGTCTCAATCGGAGTGGAAAAAGTGCTTCGAAAATTGGTTTGAGCGCATGCAAAAGTGTATAAATCTTGATGGAGAATATTTTGAAAAACAATAAACCATTTTCGTTGATAAATATTCGTATTTTCATTATTAGGCTTGAAATATATATAGCAGCCCTCGTATCTTCTTATGAAGTCAGAAAATAGATTTTATACTTCATGTTCTCAGGACTCCACCTATGTTGTTGGTTGTAGTGCCACAGAAAGGAAGGAATGCAATTGATGGCTCATCACACATAAATGTTCAACATTTTCACATTTCCTTTTCATGGAGAAAGCTAACTTCATATCATGTGACCTATAGCCATTCTTCCAGAACACAAACTTCAGATGATTAATTTCAGCACCCAGGTGGTCCTCTTCAGAAACAGTTTTTGTTCTGTGTACCAGTGTGTTTAAAGCTGCTCTCTTTTGGAGTGGAAGGTGAAAACTGGACACTAAGATACAAAACAGTGTGCATTGACTTACAGTACTTTGAATGGCCAAGATATCCATCCAACTTTTGTATAATAAAAACCTCTAAAGTGGCAGCCTTTCCTCTTTCTCTGTCTTGGTGGTAAACTGGATATTTGGGTGCATACTGTTCATATATCCATGGAAGTGCTCAAGGTATTCTGTGCTGTGTAGTCAAACCATACTTGTATCATCAATATAAGAATAAAATGAAGATGGATGATGGGGTGCCAAATTTAATGCACATTTCTCAAAGTGTTCGATAAAGAATTGGCTGTTGCTGGAGACAATGGAGAACCCATAGTCATTCCATCCATTATTTCATAAAATTTACCACCATGCAAGAAGTATGTGGTCATCATAACATGTCAGAACAACTTTATTGTTTCAGGAGGAAAATGCTCTGCCAACAATTTCAGTGTGTCTTCCACAGGAACTTTTGTAAATTATGACACCACATCTCAGCTGGCTAAAATATCATTTGGGCCCCTCTAATCTGTTTAATTTTCTCAATGAACATCTGAGAGTTTTTGATGTGATGATCACAGTGGCCAGCTGCCAAAGTGATCAACTTAGTCAAATATTTGGCCAAGCTGTAGGTAGGAGGACCAGTAGTGCTAACAATTGGCCTCAATGGAATACCTTACTTGTAACATCCCTAATCTGTACAGGTTAGCAGGTCTTGGAGGTTGTGTTCTAAAATTTTTGATGACATCCTCTGGTAGACCAGAATTCTTCAGAAACCCCACCATTTCTCCGCTGCATGTCAGAGTTGGCACCTGTTTTATGCATTTGTATGAGCTATCTTCGAACAAGGCAATGCCACTTTGGCATTTTCCTTGTCATCTGGAAGTACCACAAGACCTTCATCTTTCCACACTGCATGGAGCCGTCTTGCTCTGCTCTGCTGATGTTAAATTTTGGCAGCTTGGCTGGGACTAACACACAACTGGTCATAAGTCTTATGTTGCTGTCATCTTGTGAGAGATGCTACATCACCTCTAATGACCTCAACAACAGGTAAAGTATGTGGAGTAGGAGTGAAATTCAATCCTTTATTAAGGACTAAGAGGCTCCTTCATCCAAGTTCTTCTCTGACAGGTTGATGAGAGTGTGTGCGATTCCATGGGATGATCCTGATCTTCGCATGGTTGGAAGGCACTGAAAGAAAGGATATGACATGCAAGGCATGAACAGGATACTAATGCATACAGTTTGTACAACTGCCATCTTTTTATATCTGCAGTTCTCTCATCCTTCAAATGGGAGTGGGTTGATATGTTGACAGTGGCTCATCAAAGAGCTCTCCATAGCAATACAGTGGCCAAACAAAAAAAAAGAAATTTGAGTGATTTGAGTGTCTCCTCATGGAATGGCACATAATGTCATTAACCTGTCAGACAATAACTTGGATAAAGGAGCCATCTCAGCCCTTAATAAAGGATTGAATTTTGCCCCTACACCGTGCACTTTGCCCATCATGGAGTTCATAAGTGGACTGCAACTTGTGGTGTGGCATCTCTCACAAGACGATGCTGACAATGGAAGACTTACCACAAGTTGCATTTTAGCCTCAGTCAAGCTGCCCAAATCTAACATCAGCAGAGCAGATAAAGAGAGGCTCCGTGCGTTGTGGAAAGATGAAGATCTTGTGGTACTTCCGGATGACAAGGGAAATGCCCCAGTTGTTCTTAAGGCCACAGAATATCACAACAAAGTAGAATTATTGTTGGAAGATAGCACATACAAATGCACAAAACAGGTCTCAACTCTGACATAAAGCACAAAAATGGTGGAGTTGCTGAAGAACTCTGGTCTACCAGAGGATTTCGTCAAAAATCTTAGAACACAACCTCCAAGACCTGATAACCTGTACAGATTAGGGATGTTACAAGTAAGGTATTCCATTGAGGCCAATTGTTAGCACTATTGGTCCTCCTACCTACAGCTTGGCCAAATATATAATTAAGTTGATGACTCTGGCAGCTGGCCACTGTGATCATCACATCAAAAACTCTCAGATGTTCATTGAGAAAATTAAACAGATTAGAGTTGGCCCAAATGATATTTTAGCCAGCTGAGATGTGGTGTCATTATTTACAAAAGTTCCTGTGGAAGACACGCTGAAACTGTTGGCAGAGCATTTCCCTCCTGAAACAATTGAGTTGTTCTGACATGTTATGATGAACACATACTTCTTGCATGGTGGCAAATTTTATGAAATAATGGATGAAATGACTTTAGGTTCCCCATTGTCTCCAGCAATAGCCAATTTTTTATGGAACATTTTGAGGAACACACATTAAATCTGGCATCCCCTTCACCCATCCTCAATTTAATAATTTTATTGAGGACATGTTGTAATCTTCCACTCCTTCAAAATTTGTTGTCATTGCCACTACTATTGCCGATTTTATGGTCTCTTTTTTAAAGGAGTAAGATTTACAATAAACTTTTTATTCAACTTCTTTTCTCATAATTGGCTCCAGTTCTTCATGTCTAGGGGCTAATTCTTCAAACAGAAATTTTCATATTATAGGATCTCATAGTTCTAATTGACATAATTAACTTTGAAGTAAGCCTGTGCTGTTTTATTATTATTGTTATTATTATTTTCCCCTTCACAATAATTTATTCTCTCACTTTTGTCTATATCACACTGTCTTTTGAATACTCACATTAACAAAGCCAAAATTACATTGTTATTCCAAAATATAAAAACATGTCCAGTCGCATTAGAGGCATGCCCACTACTACTTCACTCTCTGCAGTAATAACAATATTCCAAAGAGTTACAAATCTTTTTGACAAATGCATTTCTATTAATTTATATTATTATTTTATAAATGAATCCAGAAATAAACATAATAAACAGTAGTAAATTGTGTAATTAATAGTAGAAATTTTAAGTATGTCAAATATTTCGTAATTTCAAATGTTTATAAAAAGAATAATTTCAACTGTACATTCAGAGATAGTACATATCGATTGCAACAAAGAAAATAAAGTAATTTCTTTTTACAGATTTTAGCCTGAAATATAACACATCATGTACAAAATCATATGAACATTTTTTAGAAAAGCAGCTGAAATAATATTAACCTATTCAAAATTCGAAAATATTTTTGGTATCGACTACTTCTGTTGACTAAAAGTAATGCTAGAGGAGAGTGTCTCTTTACAATATCCCCCTCACAAAATTTGTAAACTATGTGTTTACACTATTTTGTGATATACCATAAGGTTTGCCTATGGTGAACAAAATGATGCTGAAAGATAGAATATAGAAGTATAGAAGTATCTGATACACAACATCTTACAGAAAAATATCTAGAATGTAAGTCATAATTTATACATATATCAGAACTTGGCATTCACATTTTCAGATCTGTGGAACATTCTCTCACAAGACAAATGATACAAAGTCAAAAATAACATTACAACACTAAACTATAGAAATAAGTTCAGACACAACATAAATTGTAAATTGCAAGTTTACATCCATAAAGTCACACCTTCGAAATATTCCAAAGAAAAGAGAAAATAATTCAGATCATTAAGTGTATGACGAGTGAGCCAACTCCAAATACTCACGATACAGGTACGAACCAGAAGAATATACTCAGTCGCGAGTAGGAATATAACACAAAATCAATCAGCTGTATAAACCAGAGTATTTAAGGATATGACTTATGAAAGGACAAAATAATGAAAAATATTAGGGCCTAAGCTTATGATGTAGGGGCTGACCCAGGAATCCAAACCACACCAGGTACAAACCAGCAAAAAATGTTTTGACATAACAAAAGTTCATAATCATGTCAATAAGTTCAATCATATGTAAAGAGTAATTATAGGAAGCATTTAGGCTCAATCAATAGTTGCACACTCTCCTTGAGTACACATGCATAGTCACGATGACCAGGGATACCCAAATCAGAGTAAAGCATGAGTTTGCCCACAACTCAAGTTCCAATGAGATTCAATATTGTAACACTCAGGATACATACAGGTAATCAAAGTTGTAAATAGCTTTGAATGATTATATAATTGAGTATCTTGCAGAGCAAATTCCGTGTCTGAAATCAGGCATATATACTTCTTGTAATACTGTCTGTACTAATAAATGGCCTCCACTCTATTTGCTAATGGTTCATACAAACTAACCTTTGCACACAGAGGCCTAGAAGATTCATTTACAATTGATAAAAGAAAAAAATAAGAAAAACACAGCTACTGACTTAAAGTTACATAATGTACTGGGAAGTTGATTCCCCATCCCCCTACTTGAAGAAACATAGACTACTGGCCATTAAAATTGCTACACCACAAAGATGAAGTGCTACAGATGTGATATTTAACCGACAGGAAGAAGATGCTGTGATATGCAAATGATTAGCTTTTCAGAGCATTCACACAAGGTTGGTACCAGTGATAACACCTACCACGTGCTGATATGAGGAAAGTTTCCGACTGATTTCTCATACAGAAACAGCAGTTGACCAGTGTTGCCTGGTGAAACATTGTTGTGATGCCTCATGTAAGGAGGAGATATGCGAACTATCACATTTCCAACTTTGATAAAGGTTGGATTGTAGCCCATTGTAATTGTGGTTTATCGTATCGCGACATTGCTGCTTGTGTTGGTCGAGATGCAATGACTGTTAGCAGAATATGGAATCGGTGGGTTCAGGAGGGTAACAGAGAACACTGTGCTGGATCCCAATGGCCACATATCACTAGCAGTCGAGATGACAGGCATCTTATCTGCATGGCTGTAACAGATTGTGCAGCTACATCTCAATCCATGAGTCAACAGATGGGAACGTTTGCGAGACAACAACCATCTGCACAAACAGTTCAATGGCGTTTGCAGCAGCATGGACTATTAGATCGGAGACCATAGCTGTGGTTACCCTTGACGATGCATCACAGACAGAGCGCCTGTGATGGTGTACTCAATGACGAACCTGGGTGCACAATGGCAAAACGTGATTTTTTTCGATGAATCCAGGTTCTGTTTACAGCATCATGATGGTCGCATCCGTGTTTGGCGACATCGCGGTGAACGCACATTGGAAGCGTGTATTCATCATTGCCATGCTGACGTATCACCTAGCGTGATGGTATAGGGTGCCATTGGTTGCATGTCTCGGTCACCTCTTGTTCGCATTGACAGCGCTTTGAACAGTGGACGTTACATTTCAGATGTGTTACGACCCATGGCTCTACCCTTCATTTGATCCCCGTGAAACCTTACATTTCAGCAGGATAATGCATGACTCTATGTTGTAGGTCCTGTACATGCCTTTCTGGACACAGAAAATGTTTGTCTCCTGCTCTGGCCAGCACATTCTCCCGATCTCTCACCAATTGAAAACGTGTGGTCAATGGTGGCCGAGCAACTGGCTCGTCACAATACGCCAGTCACTACTCTTGATGAACTGTGGTATTGTGTTGAAGCTGCATGGGCAGCTGTACCTGTACATGCTATCCAAGCTCTGTTTGACTCAATGCCAGGTGTATCAAGGCCATTATTACGGCCAGAGGTTGTTGTTCTGGGTACTGATTTCTCAGGATCTATGCACCCAAATTGCATGCAAATGTAATCACATGTCAGTTGTAGTATAATATATTTGTCCAATGAATACTCGTTTATCATCTGCATTTCTTCTTGGTGTAGAAATTTTAATGGCCAGTAGTGTACATTTATGTGGATTAACACTGTCTTTGGAAGTGACTGTTTTTTTTCCTAAAAAAATAGTTAAACGAATGTTTCATATAGGATAATTTCTTGGCTAACAATTTACAAATCTCTGTCATAACACTGATGTAGTTGACAGATGCTTAAGAACATTACCCAGCACTCATGATCTCTTGTAAGTCAACTGTACCTGCACGGTACAGCCATACAGCAGTGTGGAAGTGGATCCACCCACATCTTTCAGTTTCCTCCCTAGATTTCTCATCACACAGCCCAATGGATAGGTAACTTCCTGTCTAGCATTCACATCAAATCCTAAAACATGGTTTTGTGTACTAAATATGCTGTTTAATACCTTCCTCACATCACATGGCATATCTCTACCCGTTTATATTGCAAAAGCAAGTATATAGGATTTACATCAGACAGGATTATAAAGTGTTCACATATGAAACTTACATAAACAGAGTTAAATGCAATGAAAAAATGAAGTAGTAAGGTCATAAAGCACAAAAATATTATAAAACTTAATTATATAGTTGTATGAAACTGCAAATGTAGTGTATCATAGATTTAAACTCAGTCAGTAGATAAGACAGAACTTCAGAAATCACATCATCTTACATACTACATGCCTGACAATGGAGAAATAAAAGGAAACAAAAAAATTTAGATACTTATTGATCATGTATATAAGGTTGGTTGGTTTTGGGGAAGGAGACCAGACAGCGAGGTCATCGGTCTCATCGGATTAGGGAAGGAAGTCGGCCGTGCCCTTTCAAAGGAACCATCCCAGCATTGGCCTGGAGCGATTTAGGGAAATCGCGGAAAACCTAAATAAGGATGGCCAGACGTGGGATTGACCCGTCGTCCTCCCGAATGCGAGTCCAGTGTCTAACCACTGCGCCACCTCGCTCGGTTGTCTATAAGCTTTCAGTTCAGTGATACTGTGTAATCCAGACAAATTCTTAGATTTAGGATGCACAAGTCTTATGCATTAGGATGTGGATTTTCAAGAATTTAAAATGGTCCTATACAAACATCGAAAAATTTCTTTATCTCAGAGGTCAACACTTTAGATTCTTCTTTGGCTTTCACCAACAAAAGATTTCCTACCTCGAACCTTTGTCTTTACCATCATGTCTCTGCTTTCTCCACCCCTGCTTTTCCATCATCTCCTTGACACACTCTTCTCTCTTTTGTAGTTACAGAATTTTACATGGAGTAAACTAAGCATTCTCAGCAATAAAAAATTATTTGGTCTGTGATTAAACATGATTTCAGTTGGTGAAAAACCTGATGAAGTATGTTGTAAGCTGTTAAAAATATCCTCAAAATCACTAACGTAATCTATTCAACTGGTATGATTCATACAACAATATGTTCTAAACAGTCTTCAATTTCTCTCATATATCTTTCTGCATGGTTTCTCAATGGGTGGTACACCGAGGTTAGAATATGCTTTATGTTTGTGTTACCAATAAAATCTTTCCAGGTTTTTGATGTAAATGGAAAAGTACTGTCAGATAAAATTGTTTTAGGAACACCCAGCTGATGAAAATATGTATTTTCAAACTTAGAGATGATTTGCTTACTGGTAGCTTTCTTAAGAGGAAACAGCTTTATGAACTTCAAAAATACATCAAGCACCACAAAAATATAACAAAATCCATTCTCAGACTTGGGCACAGGTCCATATACGTCCACAGACATGAGATCTGTATTACTATTAGGCAGTCTGTTTTTCATTTGGCCTCTACTTGTTTGATTACTTACCTTCACTCTTTGACATTTGTCAAAGCTGGCAATCTTCTTCTTGACTCTCCTTCTTATGCTATTGAGGGGGTTGTTCAGGTTGGTTACATGAAACAACACCCTTTTAGCAGTAGTTCATTTATTCACCTAAACACATGCAAGGCTCACAAAGAACTGAACATGTCAGACCAGCCCAAAGACAATGCTCAGAGTCCAAAGATGAACACATATCGATGCTGATAACGACCTCATCAGCGCCACATAGCTGCCACCCCTCCCCCCCTCCCCGAAGTATGGAGTACGGAGTACTCTTGAGAGGCTGGGGGGGGGGGGGGGGTGACTAAGGCATCGGCAGGGGTGGTCCGTGGGAGCCGGGCCTTGGTCAGCTCGACAGCGTCGTCGGGGAGCTGTGTGGGTACATGTCGTGAAGGAAGGTTTGACCACTGAACCTGGAAGTCATTGAAGTGAGCCAGGCGACGTACTGGGCATGTTAGTCGTGTGGTGACAGGTAGGCTAGCAGTTTGCAGGTGGAATGGAGTGATGACGACGGTGTCTCTGGTGGACATGGTGAACACACAAAGCATGTCCAGGTCGTCGTCAGGCAGGGGGGGGGGACCACATTTCACCAGGTGGCAGGGAATGGTGGAGGTTGTGTCATGAGCACTGGATGAAGAGAAACACACGATGAACAGTGTATAATCACACAGTAATATTGAGATGTCGTGGATTATGCTCAGGGGGACAGGCGCAAACACTTTGATCGAAGGGCACGTTCAAGATGGGGGGGCATCAGAAACCTTGACAGGGCGAGGCGGGCGATGGTGGAGAGGTCAAAGGGACTGGCGAAGAGCCCGGCGGCGAGCATGTGACTGTAGGTAAGCTCGACATGGGGAGCATGTCACTCGACGGAGTGCGTGAGACCGGAGTAGAGGGTGAGGTCAGAGGAGAGCTCGACGATTGGAGCTGGAAGTCAGTCGGAGTGTGTGAGACAGGCATAGAGGCTGAGGTCGGAGGAGAGCTTGACAATTGGAGCTGGAAGTCATTCGATGGAGTGTGTAAGTCTGACGTGGAGGGAATGGTCTGAGTGTCGTGAGCCACGACAGTGAGTCGCGTGGTCATTGCCTGAAGGGGGGTAGAAGAAGGCTCGACATGAGCAGGCTTAAGTCTGTTGAGAGAGACTGTAACAGCTGAATCTTTCATCTGGATGTCATAGGTGTTGGTTGAACGCCGGAGAACTTGGTACGGGCTGGTATATGGAAGTTGGAGGGGAGCACAGACAATGTCATCTTGTAGCATGACATACTCGCAATTGTCCAGAGATTTCGGGACGTGAACCTTAAGGCGGGAATGGCTGGCAAGCGGCGGGATATGGAGGTTGATGAAGTGGCGTCTGACGTGGTCCACGAAGGAAGGTAAGTCAGACTGAGGAAGAGAAACGGAAGGGCTCACAAGTTTGCCAGGGAGAACAATGTTCTTGCAGTATACGAACTTGGCTATTGTGCCTTTGAGGTCTTCCTTATAGATCACACGAACACCGAGTAGCACAAGGGGAAGGGCCTCCATCTATAGAGAGTTGTGGCATCAAAGAGCCACCTTGAAAGTGCGGTACCAGCATTCGACTAGCTCGTTACTTTGCAGGTGATATGCTGTGATACAGATGCGCCGGATGCCGCAAATGTTGCAAATCCCGTTGAACAGGGCCGACTCAAATTGTCTGCCCTGGTCAGTCGTGGTGATAGCTGGACATCCGAAATGCGATACCTACGACTCGATGAAAGCTTGGGCAACAGTTTCTGCTGTAGTATTGGGGAGGAGGACAGCCTTGACCCAGCGAGTTATTCAGTCGATAGACGAGAGAAAATAATAAAAGCCATTAGAGGGGGAGAGAGGGCCGACAATGTCAATATGAATATGCTGGAAACGCCCAGAAGGAATTGAAAAGGCGCCGAGGGGGGGGGGGGGGGGGGGTGAAGTGTGCTTGTGTACTTTGCAGCATTGGCACGCGACACAGGAGCATGCCCATTGCTGGCAGTCCTTGTTGACATTTCTCCACACAAAGCACTCCGCTATGAGGCAGGTGGATGAATGAACAACAGAGTGGGCTAAATTATGCAATGCGTTGAAGACAGCTCGATGGAGTGTGGTTGGGATGAGGGGGCATAATGTGCCTGTAATGATGTCGCACCAGATCTCACCAGAAATGCCAGGGAAGGCAGTGCGGACAAAGTGTAGTGAAGAAGTAGAGTCTGAAATCAGGTTTTATGTTTCCTCATCGGCGGGTTGGAGGTTAGGCAGTTCAGGGAGGCCTTAACAGTGAATGGACGGTGTCGACTCGTGAAAGGAAATCAGCAACTACACTCCTGGAAATGGAAAAAAGAACACATTGACACCGGTGAGTCAGACCTACCATACTTGCTCCGGACACTGTGAGAGGGCTGTACAAGCAATGATCACACGCACGGCACAGCGGACACACCAGGAACCGCGGTGTTGGCCGTCGAATGGCGCTAGCTGCGCAGCATTTGTGCACTGCCGCCGTCAGTGTCAGCCAGTTTGCCGTGGCATACGGAGCTCCATCGCAGTCTTTAACACTGGTAGCATGCCGCGACAGCGTGGACGTGAACCGTATGTGCAGTTGACGGACTTTGAGCGAGGGCGTATAGTGGGCATGCGGGAGGCTGGGTGGACGTACCGCCGAATTGCTCAACACGTGGGGCGTGAGGTCTCCACAGTACATCGATGTTGTCGCCAGTGGTCGGCGGAAGGTGCACGTGCCCGTCGACCTGGGAATGGACCGCAGCGACGCACGGATGCACGCCAAGACCGTAGGATCCTACGCAGTGCCGTAGGGGACCGTACCGCCACTTCCCATCAAATTAGGGACACTGTTGCTCCTGGGGTATCGGCGAGGACCATTCGTAACCATCTCCATGAAGCTGGGCTACGGTCCCGCACACCGTTAGGCCGTCTTCCGCTCACGCCCCAACATCGTGCAGCCCGCCTCCAGTGGTGTCGCGACAGGCGTGAATGGAGGGACGAATGGAGACGTGTCGTCTTCAGCGATGAGAGTCGCTTCTGTCTTGGTGCCAATGATGGTTGTATGCGTGTTTGGCGCCGTGCAGGTGAGCGCCACAATCAGGACTGCATAAGACCGAAGCACACAGGGCCAACACCCGGCATTATGGTGTGGGGAGCGATCTCCTACACTGGCCGTAACCTCTGGTGATCGTCGAGGGGACACTGAATAGTGCACGGTACATCCAAACCGTCATCGAACCCATCGTTCTAGCATTCCTAGACCGGCAAGGGAACTTGCTGTTCCAACAGGACAATGCACGTCCGCATGTATCCCGTGCCACCCAACGTGCTCTAGAAGGTGTAAGTCAACTACCCTGGCCAGCAAGATCTCCGGATCTGTCCCCCATTGAGCATGTTTGGGACTGGATGAAGCGTCGTCTCACACGGTCTGCGCGTCCAGCACGAACGCTGCTCCAACTGAGGCGCCAGGTGGAAATGGCATGGCAAGCCGTTCCACAGGACTACATCCAGCATCTCTACGATCGTCTCCATGGATATACAGTGTACTAGTGCCGACATTGTGCGTGCTCTGTTGCCTGTGTCTATGTGCCTGTGGTTCTGTCAGTGTGATCATGTGATGTATCTGACCCCAGGAATGTGTCAATAAAGTTTCCCCTTCCTGGGACAATGAATTCACGGTGTTCTTATTTCAATTTCCAGGAGTGTATATTGTCAGCACCCTTTATGTGTCTGACATTGGTGGTGAACTGAGATATGAAGTCCATGTATCTGAAGCGGCGAGGAGGCGGGTCAGCTGGCGGGTTTGTAATGGCCACAACCAGGAGTTTGTAGTCCGTTAAAACATAGAAAGGATGTGCCTCAACATCAGTCTTAAAATGCTTGATCACTTTGTAGACTGCGAGCAATCCCTGTCAAATGTGGAATATTTCCGTTGTGCATTGGTGAGCTTGCACGAGAAGAAATGCAGAGGCGAAGTTTGGCCGTCGACTGTCTGGCTAAGGACAGCGCCGATGGCAGTATTGGTCACGTCTGTGGTGATGAAAAGTTGTGCATTGGGATGAGGATGCGCAATGGTGCAGGCCTCGGCAAGAAAATTTTGAGGGCAGTGAAAGAGTCAGTCATTGCAGGGGTCCATGGAACGGGCCGAGATCCAGAAGTGTTGGTGCCTGGCAAGGCGTCCATCAGTGGAGCCAGAAAGTGCCGGAGCTCTTTGAATGATAAAGGTCTGGGTAGATTTAGTATTGTTTGTACTTTGTCAATTTGCACACGTCGAATGTTGTCCTCGACGGAGGAGCTGAACACAAGAATGTCATCAAGATATGCAAAGCAGAATTTTAGGTCGAATAGCACTTCATTGATGAAGTGTTGGCAGGTCTGGCTTGCATTTTTCAGACCAAAGGGCATGAATCGAAACTGAAATAACCCAATCGGGGTAGTGATTGCTGTCTTCTTGATGCCTTCAGGTGCCATGGGGATCTGGTGGTATGCCCGTTTGCAATCAATGACAGAGAGTGTGGTCGCACCTGCGAGGGAACTGGTAAAGTCAGCAATGTTGGATATGGTAGGTGTCCATAATTGTTCGTGCGCTTAGTCGATGGTAGTCTCTGCACATGCACCAGGACCTGTCTTTCTTGCGTGTCGTATGTATGGGCGTAGACCAGCTACTGGCAGAGGGTTCAATGATGCCAGAGCTTAGTAGTTCAGAAATCTGATTTTTATGGTTGGAGAGGCGCTCAGGACAAAGTCGATGTGGTTTACTGGAGATCAGAGGACCTGCCGTGAGGTGAAGCTTGTGAACTGTGCCATTGGTGGCGACGGAAATGTTGCCAGCGGCACAGGAGACGGTTTGTTTACAAAGAGTCAGTCATTGCAGGGGTCCATGGAACGGGCCGAGATCCAGAAGTGTTGGTGCCTGGCAAGGCGTCCATCAGTTTAGATATAAACGATACGTTTGGTCATGGTAACGGATGGTTTACTATTGCCATTGTTCGAGGAGGTACTGGAGTACCAAGTGTTGCTGGACTTGAAAGTTTTGTGGACAGAGACATTATTGCCTTTCGCACTTACCATATTTTCGAATTGGCTAATAAGGATTTTGGTAAATCTGCAAATGTTTCTCCTTCTTCCTTGTCATTGTATACTCGTAACAGGAGGAAAATATCTGTAAATGAATCTGTATTCATTTGGGTTAAAGGCAAAGGTGTATGTGAATATGTAAAATTTGTTGGTGATTGTACTGTATATTTCAATAAATAATTTTTTTTTTGCAAACTGATCTGTAGCGTAGCTTTGAACCGGACATGGGTACATCTAGAACCGGGGGGCTCAAGGAGGCAACAGCATGTCACGCCACAAAGGTGGCTGACGCAATCCACCGACCAGCTTACGTAATCTTGGCAGCGCGCCTGGCTGGCGCACAGCGGGTGTGGCGGGTGGGGCAGGCAAGGCATGGTTGTGGTGTTTGGAGCCACTCGGCGGATCCGACGGGAGCCGAGGCGCCAAAGTGTCCCAGGAGTCAACGCAACAAGATGGCCACCAGCCCGAAGCAGTGACAGAATGGTCGGGTGAGCTCGGTAGAGCTCATGAGCCTTTAGTGAGTCTATTGTCTGAGGGAGCGGCCTGTGGCAGCACGATCGCAGGCGAAACGCTTGGCGTGAGTGCCCAGTTTGTGTTGTCAGTGGCGGTCGCACATCAGCATGCAGGAGCTGAAGTTGCATAGTTTGAGGTGCTATTCACGAGGGGTGGGGTAGGAGCCGTCAGTTCGGGAACACGTGACGCTCGTCGCTCATGCACACTTGTGTCCGGCCGAGTGTCAAATGCTGCCATGTTAGGAGGGTATGGCCCTGTGGAACTGTCAGTACATGTTATGGCAGTCTTGATAGCACAGTTGCAAGAGGTAATGGGAGGTAAACACATGGAGGCTCGATTGCTGGGACTGCAAGCATATTTGGTGCACTTACTGACCTTGTTTTGTCCTTGCTGTAGTGTCTGTAATTCCTTTGCTGCATCGGAGAGCTGGAGTTGTGTTTCGTGAAGCTGGAGGGAGTTTTCCTTGTGTAGGCGAGCAACGTGTTCAAGCTTGACACAGCACTTGTGCGTGCTTTCTTGTAACATCGTCAACAGAGAGAAGCATGTATGGATGAGATGATCCAAGACATATGTGTCACGCGAGGGTTGCTCGACGGAGCACAGGGGACGTGAGTCTTGGACGGATGATGAATCACGGTGTTTCACACTAGGTCCGGTGAAAGTTTGTGGTGTCACAAGAAGTCAATGCCTAGTATAGGTTTGTCAATTTCGCACACAAAAAAAAAATCCACTTGAGTTTGCAGTTTGCAGAGAATGAGACGACGTGGGAAGTTGAACCTGAGCATTGTAGTATAGTTGAGTTCACAGCTTGCACTGAAGTATGATGAGGGTGGATGTTCAACAATGCTAAGGACATGGGCAGCAGTGAAACATCGGTGCCTGTGTCCACTAGGAAAAGTTATCCTGCTGAAATGTCTTTAATGTAAAGTCGTCCGCAATTATCTGGTCGTTCCTGGACAGAATGGAGCACTGTGGGGTGCCTGTCATGTTGTGCGCAGGAGGCGGCACCCGGACCTACCTGCAATTGGCGTTTGGGAAGTAGCAGGGTGGTCTGTAGTTCCGTGCCACCTCACCAAACTGTGTGTGGAAGTTACAGTACGGGTAGCATGGTTGCATTTCATGCAGAAAGTTACTTGCCAGTGGCAGAGGCCAAGGTTTGGTGGCTGCAGCAGGTTCAGTTGCAGGAGGGGGCGTGACCATGGGCAGAGCCGGTGACATCCTAGTTGCTTGTTTACTGCTTCCCGGAGTGAGTGGAACGGTCGGCACAGTACAGCCCCGGCCGCATCTGGCCACAGGGCAATGAGCCTGAACCTGAGACTTGTGAGGTAGGCAGTGGCTGGCGAAATACAGCACTGATGCATCGTGTAGCTTGTCAGCAATTGTCATTCTTTGCTCGACAGGTTCAGGAGACCTTTGAGCCAGAGCAAAGTGGATGTGAGGAGATAGTTTATCTGACCAGATGGTGAGGAGAGCTGTGTCAGAGAGTAGATCTGTGCTGACCAGGGCACATAGCCGTCTTCAGAGCTGGGAAGGTTTGTCATTGCCTAGTTGCTTGATGTGGAGCACTTGCCGTATTGCTGCCTCAGTTGAGTGTACAAGCCGACGTACAACTATCTTTTTTGGCTAGAGTGTACCAGGTAGATGAGTCCGGGGTGTCGACCAGGTCAGCAATGAAGTCCTCCTGGTCATGCAGGTGGGTGATGAGGCACAGAAACCTGGTTGACTCATTGAGTTTGTAATGGTTGAGCACTTCATTCACAATTTTGAACTAGGTTGTAGCTCTGGTAGGATTAAACAGTAGCAGTGTCGGTAATCGTTGTACAATGTTCGGAAGAACAGGTTGAGTTGAGTTCGTCATGGCACTGCCTGAATCGAGCTGTTGTTGCTGTAGTATTCCAGGAGAGCGTGCCTCCAGGGGATGTGGCAACGACGGCTTTTTGGTTGGTAGCATAAAGGTGACACATTGTGGTTGAGCGCGATCCGTCATGACACGGAAGACCGACGTGGATGAGGCACCGAGATGTGCCGAGAACGATAGAGGGAGCTTGATTGGAGCTGGCACGGGGGCGACAGATGAGAAAAAGTTCAAAGTTTGAGAATGCGTATTAGTCTGCGGAAAGCTCAATGTATGACCAGAGCCGGGGCCACCTGTGTTGCAGGGAGGCTACGGAGGTGTGGGCTCTCCAGAAGCACAGTGTGGGAAATGGCATCTAACATGGGACGGGGAGTGTGAATGTTCACTGTTCACAGTCACTGCACTCAAAATGGTGTGTGGATAAAGTGAATGTTGTGGCACAAAACACTGAGGCATAGCAGTTGGACGGAGGTGGAGGTCAGGCACAGATAACAAGTAATTGTTCCTGTTGCAGGATGAGGAATCGGAGTAGGAAGGCATGTGCTGATGCTGAACCGAGGCAGGCGCGGGTGTGGTCAGATGCTGAGGAGGTTTACCTGTGGACGAAGCAGTTCTGGCCACATGGCAGGTATCTGCATGGTACTGCACAGATTTTGGTGTGGAAAATCGTTGTCCTGGCGGTAGTAGGTTGTCCGATGAAGCATTTGCAGAAATTGGCATTGGTCCCACACTGCATGGAGATCCATAAGAGGTAACTGCACAGTCCATGAGGGAGGGCACATGTGGTGGGAACAAAGGCATTTGATAGCCGGAGTCATAGGCACTTCTAACCTCACTTATTGTTGCAGGCTCGAAAATGTCCGGCGAAACTGGCGGAATCATCAAGTGAGAGGCATCCTGTTGCAGTCCTGGCAGGTGTACATCACCCGCAACACAATGCATGTGGATCACAAAATCCAGCGTTAGGCACTGGGCCGAAGTCATTGTTTGAATGCTGTGTCGATGTAGTACACGTGAAAATAACCAATGTGGAGGTCGCAGACACAGTAAAATGGCAAAAACGGAAGACTTACAACTTGGGGTCACCAGTGAGGTGTTTGTTCAGGTTGGTTACAGCAAACAACACCCATTTAGCAGTAGTTCATTTATTCACCTAAACACATGCAAGGCTCACAAAGAACTGAACATGGCGGACCAGCCCAAAGACAATGCTCAGAGTCCAAAGGTGATGCTCAGAGCGGAAAGATGAACGCATTACGATGCTGGTGTCAACCTCATCGGCACTACACTCTAAGACAGATGTCTTCTTGAATATTTTATATGCATTTGGTTGATCCACAATGACCAAAACTCTCATGTGTATAAGTAATTATAGTAACAATACCTTGTTCCAACACAACATGGTTTCCAATCACCTAGACAGTCTAATGTCTCCTGAATAAATACCCTAGTGTACCTTATTATATTGTTCTGTCTTTTCTCCTCCTTTCTTACCCAACATGCTTTTAACCATTCCTCTTCCACACCCCTCAAGTACATGATTTTAAATTCTTTCTTTCCTTCTCCAAAGTTGTTAGTTGATTCACTTCCTACAGGTAGCCTAGACAAAGCATCAGCGACTATGTTGTCTGAGCCCTTAATGTGAACAAGGCCCAACGAATAATTCAGTTATGGTATAGCTTATACACCTGAAGATAACATAATGTTTTTTTGACCTAGTAGATAATTTTTAAACTTGCTGACTGACCAATGTAGAGACAAAAGTTCTTTCTCAGTTACAGTGTATGTCTTCTCATGCTTCTGCAATACTCGACTAGCAAATACAAGAGATCTATGTTCAATAACACCATCAACTTCAACCTTGTGAAGTAAATGAGCACCCAAAGAAGCATAAGTCATAATACAAAAAGGAGGAGACAAATCTGGTCTGAACAATATCTGACTTTGACACAACTATCCTTTGACCTCATCAGAAGCATCCTCACATTCCTGATTCCAATCCCAAACAATATTTTTCTTCAAAAACTCACACAGGCATGGCACTTTCAAAGATTTGCTGCTACAAAATTTTCTATAAAATCCAGTTAACACAAAAAATGGTTTAAGCTGTTTTTGTAGTGAGGAGTTGGAAAATTAGCAGTAGCATCAAGTTTCTCTTTATCAGGAGAAATTTCTTTCTCAGATATAACATGTCCTAAAAATTTAACCTCTTCCACACCAAATTTACACTTACCTATTTTCAGACTCATACCTCCTGATTCTAATTTTGAAAACACATCTCTTAACAGATTTAAAATTTGTTCCCAAGTCTTTTCAGTGACCATTTTCTCTAATCTCACAGATAACTCACCTGTACTGTTTGGATCATTACTCTGCATGACATTAACAAGAAACTGTTTTGACTGGACTGGTATTCCTTGACTCTCACTTACAATATCACATACATCATCTACCTTACCTGTGTTGTCAACATAAGAAATCATTAGTACATAGTACATTAAAATTTTCACTACTCTCACATTCTGGTTTGTGATTAGTACCTACATCACCGTAATTATAATATCCCAAAACATTTTTTTCAATACATCAATGAGAATTTTGATATTCCTTCTGTTCAATTTTAGATACCTGCGCCACATCATTAACACTATTCATCTAATTGTAAATGTAAATTGAGCATCCTGTGCTTGTTGTGTTTCCTTGTCCCAAAACTGTGGACCTTCATTGAGCTGAACTGCTGTTTCCCAAATAGTTACTTCTACAATTGCTTCTTCTATTAAAATGCCCATTGTTATCCCCATTACTCATGTCCTGCTGGTGTTCAAAATTCCCCTCTCTATTGACACTTTGATCCTGATAGAAGTTACCATTATCTCTGTTTCTTTAATTATTCCCATTGTGATTTCTATCATTCCAATTATTATGGTACATACTTCTTTCTACTAACCTATCAAGCCTATCAACATACTGTAAAAAAATGTTCAAGACAATCCTCAGGTCCATGTACTAAATCCCACTGCAACCTTTCTGATAACATCGTTTGAAGTGCACCAATCAAAGTCATTTCATCAAATGGTTTGTCAAGCTGTGTTAATTTTTGTAAGTTGGTTCTTACAAAACGTTTTCAAAGTACCATCCCTGTTCCTATAATTAGAACCATGCAAAAATTCACTTTTAATTCTCCCCTGTTCAGCTTCCGACCAAAATTCATTCAAAAACTTTTCTCAAAACTTTGATATTTTTCCCACTAACTTAAATTTAAATTTACCATGACAGAGCTTTGCCTTCAAGACATCTTAGAGTAATTTAATTTTTTGATTGTCGTTCATGCCTGACACAAAAGTCTCTAGAGCGGTGCAGGAAATCCACTGGATGTAAATGGAAAACTTTTGATAGGAGCATTGGATAATGCAATACCATTGTTTGCACATAGACTTTGATTCACACATATATCCTGAACTGATGAAATTTTTTGATGTAAAAAGTTTGCACTTTGTTTTCAACATTTAAAATTTTTTGGTTTAAATTGGGATGACTCTGACATCATCAACGTTCTTGAACTGTCTTAGTGATTCAATCAATCCATTTTCCAAAACAATAAATTCCTTTTCTAAAACAGCATCTGTTTCATTCACTCTTTTTAACCCCTCTGACAACTCATTTTTTAGCTCTGAAACTTGACTACTAAGTTGGTCCATTTGATCTCTTACTCTGTCAATTTTACTATCATTTTCAGTTCTTATTTCAGTTAACTGATAATTAACTGCACTAAATTTGCTATTATTATCTGTCTTTATTTCCTCTAGTTTTGCCAAAAGTAACTACAAAATAGTTTTTACTATTTCTGTGCTGTCTACAATTTCACTCAGTTCAGACATGTCCTGACTGGATCCTAAAGCTTTCACTTCTAAATGCTCCTACCCTCATCTCTATTCATTTTGTTAACATGCACATGAGTCCACAAACAAATTAACTTCACAAATGGTTTGTACTTATCTTTCCATTTTTGAAGTCCCTGGTTGTAGTTTTAAAGTTCTTTAATTCGATCTGGTCCATCATTGTTGGTAGTACATCGTTGCTGTTGATACTATTTACTTTGTTGGGTAACCCTTGGTCTTATTTCTTCACTTGACTGGAAATCCATTCATACATATACTGCAAATGTCCAAATCACTTTCCCTTCTTCTGCAAACAGACAAAACTTCATTATTAGTCAATTGATCATGGACAATGCCACCACTTGCAATCTCCCACTCTTTCAAAATTTGTTGTCATTGTCATTGTTATTTCCGATTTTATGGTCTATTTTTTAAAACGTGCAAGAGGAGTAAGATTTACAATAAACTTTTTACTTATCTTCTTTGCTGATAGTTGGCTCCAATTGTTCATATCTAGGGGCTGATTCTTGAAGCTGAAATTTTCATGTTTTAGTATCTCATGGTTCCAACTGACACAATTAACTTTGAAGTAAGCCTGCACTACATTTTTTGCTTTCTTCACGATAATTTACTCTCTCACAAAAAATCTCTATTACACTGTCTTTTGAATTTTCACATTAACAAAGCCGAAATACACTGTTATTGACAGGAAAATGAAGATCGCAAGATCAAAGAAGGCGATGAGACGACATCAGCCAATAGCCCACTGACAAGGACTGCACCACGACACGAGCACCCTCTAGCTGAAAAGAATATAAGCATCGCTCCTGCCTTGGACGGACAGTATTAGCACAGTACTAGGAGAGCACTATGATAGCAATGATGTGAGATCCATATAAATTGCTTACACAGACCTTGTCTACAGCAAAGGACTTTTGATTGTTTGCATGTCACCTGTTGCTTGTGATACCACTGTAAATTCAAAGTTAATTATTGTCAGTCTTCTTATTCATAATAAGAACTATTAATGTGATTTGCTTGAATTGTTGTATAGCATTCCGAGAATGCAGTATCCTTTAGACACTCTATATGAGAGGAGTGAACAGGACCCCACATTTAGCAACAAGTATCTGCTGAACCCAGTGCCTGATGACCATGGAATTTTCATTTATATTGTGCTGGCAACTTAATTCTCCCTTTGTCTTTACTTAGCAGGGGTGCCTATTTGCTTTAACAGTTTCTTGTCATTTTTGCTAATCAATGTTTTCAGGTAGACGTTGCAGAAAATTCCTTTGCTTGCTTGCCTTGTCTGTTTGTTGCATTTGTGACTTCCAACATGCCCATCCCACCTCTCCCACTCCTGTTCAGGCATTGCAGCCACAAGTGTTAGATGCCACACAGCTAATGCAGTTGTTTGAGTTTCAGACACAACAGATCTCCACTTTACTCAACATGGTGCAGCAGCTACAGGCCAACATTGCACGCCTGATGGAAAAAATGCCACCTACAGCAACATCTAGTGCTATACTGCCTTTTCGACAGTTTAGTGAACAAGATGAGGAATGACTCGACTGGTTGTCTTAGATTGAAGCCCACGTCATCACCCACAGTGTACCAATTACTGTGAAACTTCTCTATCCATTATCTACAGTAGGAAATGGCATGTTCAGATTAATTCAAAAACTCTTTCCTAATGCCAGTCCGAGTGAACTTGCATATGACAATGTTATCGACTCACTAACTAACTATTATGACCAACATAAGAATGTGGTAGCAGCTAGGTATCAATTCTTTAATTGCAAAAAATGGTCGTACCAAACTTATCATGAGTGGGTAACAGATTTGCAGGGTATGACAAGGAAATGCAAATTCAAATGTGCTTGCAGTGTTTTACATTCAGATGTCATGTTGTGTGATGTAATCATGTACAGTGTATCTGATGTCACACTCAGAGAACAGATTTTGCAACAGTCTGATCTATCATTTTAGCCGGTAGCACAAATACTTGATTAGTGTGATTCCAGTGCCTTATCAGTTCATACACTTGAGCAGTCAGCTATTTGTCAGTTTGAGTCCCTCAGTTGTGATCGGCCCATTCGATGGCAGCAGCTGCTCGCCACACTGAGTAAACAGCCTTCCACATCATGTAAGCAGTTTGCTATGCAGGTGGCTACACAGGCGAACAGAATAAAGTCTTGCCTCCAGTGTTATTCATGGCACAAACGCCAAGACTGCCCCTCCTGTCAAGCTCAGTGTTACGCTTGTGGTAGGAAAGGACATGTACAATCTGTATGTTTGCAACGGAACAAACATAAAAATTCGACCCACTCACAAAAATCTAGTCACAAGGCTCATGTCATTAATGCAGTATATTCCAAGTCTGCAACTGGCATTCGAACAAATAGCAAGCGTGCAGTTTCTTCAGTGATATGCCAGACAAACAAACATTTTTTTCATTTACTTTTTTGTGGGAAATGTTTGAAAATTCAGCTGGACATGAGTGCCTCTGTCACATAGCTCAATCATCATACAAACTGTTATGCTACCCATGCCCGTCTAAGACTAGCATGCGACTGACGGCTTATAATGGACAAGACATTCCCATTCTTGGAACATGTACTTTGCTTGTCATGTATTGCTCGCATTCACAAACAGTGACTTTTACAGTGCTAAAGTCACATGAGTGTGAGAACATGTTTCATCTTGATTCTTTTGATTTGTTTGGTTTTAATATTCAGGACAATAAGTTGTCAGTATCTGCATTCAATGCAAAAGACAGTCTGGATAGCTTGCTAAAAGAATTCCAGGTATTCTTTTCTGAAGGTTTAGGCAAGGCTAACAATTTCTGCACATATTACTCTGGAAGACAACGCTCAGCCCAAATTTTGCCAAGCCAGAACTGTTCCCATTGCATTATGGGACAAAGTCACTGCTGAACTTAAAGAATTGCAAGATAGCAGAGTTATTGCGCCCATCTCAGCTAGTCAATGGGAAAGTCACTGGTTTTGCTACCAAAACCTTCAGGTTGCATTGACCTCTGTTTTTACCTTAAGTCTATGGTCAACCCACAAACTGTGATTGATACTTATCCATTGCCATGCCCCGAGGATCTCATGGACAAATTAGGCACCGGACGCTACTTTTCAGAACTTGATTTGCGGACACGTATCTTCAAATACCACTTGATGAAGAATCTCAAAAAGTGTGTGTAGTAAATACTCGGTTGTGTTTGCTTAAATATTTGTGTTTGACTTTTGGCAGTGCTTCCGCATCTGCCATTTTCCAGTGGTATTTGGAACAGCTGACTGCACAAGTTCCAAACTGTTCAAACTGTTTGGATGACATTGTCATAGCAGGTCACACACCTGAAGAGCATATTGCAATTTTACATGCTTTGTTTTGTGTGTTATTTGATGCAGGACCTTGGTCAAGTCATAAACAGTCAAGGTGTACATTCTCTGCAGTTGTATTTGTTGGCCATATGAGACCTGCCAGTTCCTCGCAATGTCACAGAATTGCACTAAGTTTTAGGGAAAATGAACTATTATATTTGGTTCATACCAAATGCTGCACAAATCACAGCTCCATTGCATCACTTGCATTGCAAGAATGACCCCTTCATTTGGACAGATGAGTGCCGAGTAGTTTTTCAAAAACTTAAAAATGCATTGCTCAGTGATTGATGCTTAGTTCACATTGATCATGACAAACCAGTTATACTGCAAGTTAACACTTCCTCTTACGGAATCAGTGTAGTGCTTTCACACAGAATTGTTGATAAAGACAAGCCTATTGCTTTCACATCAAAATTGTTATCCAAAGCTCAGTGTAACTATTCACAAATTGAGAAAGAGGCTTTGGCTATTGTGTATGGTGTCACCAAATTCCACCACTATTTGTATGGCAGAAAATTCTACTTAGTAATGGATCACAAGCCTTTGCAGTCCTTGTTTCATCCAACAAAACTGTTTCCTTGTACAAACTGCCCAAAAATTGCAAAGATGGGCTTCTTTGTTGCCTTAATACCAGTACAAGATTGTGTATTGTCCAACGGCTCAACATGGTAATGCGGACAGACTTTCACGACTTCCAATTGGCCATGACACAGACTTTGACGCTTCTGTTGCATCTTGTTGTCACATCAATGTTCAGGATTCTGAATTGCTTCAGTCTTTTCTGCTGAACTACAGGAAAATTGCACAGGCCATGGAAGCTGATTCAGACTTGAACATTTTGCTAAAATACATTCGCACATCTTGGCCTCACTCATTGAATAGCATAAAGAACTCTGTTGTGCACTGATACTTTGCCCATTGACATAGCCTTGCTGTCGAGAAAGGTGTAATTCTTGTTCAAAATGACAGTGGACTGTCACGTGTGTTGATCCCTAAAGCTTTTCAAAAAGAAGTTTTGGAGTTACTTCACCAAGGACACTGAGGGATTGTTTGTACAAAACAGCTAGTGCATCAACACAGTACTTGGCAAGGTATGGACGCCCAAATAGAGCAGGTGATGTCACAGTGTCATGTATGTGCAGAAAATCAGTCCACTCCACCACAAAAATTCTCTGATTGGCCTAAGTCCCAATCACCACGGCAACATGTGCACATAGACTTTGCAGGACCTTTCTGGAATACCCATTGGTCGATTGTGGTTGACTCCTATAGCAATTTTCCTTTTGCTGTGCCAATGAACTTGTCAACATCACATAGTACAATTCAGGTGCTGTCATCAATTTTTTGCCTCAAAGGTTTACCTGAGGTCATAGTGGCAGACACTGGACCTCTGTTCACGTCAAATGAATTTGAAACATTCTTTGAACGTAATGGCACACAGCATCTAACTAGTGCACCATTCCATCCACAGTTAAACGGCAAAGCAGAACATATTGTCAGAACCTTCAATCAGCAGATGGCCAAACTTTTTTTTTTTTTTTAGCGGCACCAGACGATGGGCACGAGGCAGGATCGTTCATCAACTTGGCGTTTGCAAATATCTTACTTAAGATCCAGAGGGTTTGCAGCACTGCCAACAAAATCAACTTCACCTGTGTCAAGTACACAATGATCTTTCAGTCTCTCTTCCTTCAGATTCACGAGTCCAGAGGGCAGTATGGCCACAGCAGCTGCCAGAAGGTATCCTCATGACACCGAGAGATGATCTTGGGAGATGGAGGCTTCTTCTTGTCTGCCTTCCCTCATCCTACCGATGGAGCTGGATCCAGCCACACCACAGCTGTCACTGCCTTCTATATTTGGTTCAAGGTAGCAAGAGGTTGAAGTGTACCCTTCTGGTCATTTTCCGGGGGCGTTTATGCCAGAGACAGGCCAGATGGCGGGGTACAGCCAGAAGCTTGATGTCCTCTGCAGCCGCAGTTTCCAGCCCAACATTGCACCCACATTCCTGCCTCCCAAGCTGTGGTTGCGCTCCCTACATGATGATGGTCCATTGCTTTGGGTGTGAGGAATATCTAGCGTATCGTCAAGCGCTGGCACGAAGACAAAGATTGCAGGAGCAGAGAAGGTGGTGAGACAACGTCAACCAATAGCCCACTGACGAGGACTGCACCATGACAGGAACGCTTTCTAACTGAAGAGATTATAAGCACCAAGCCAACCTTGACCAGACAGTATTAGCACAGTACTAGCACTACGATAGCAATGATGTGTCATCCATATCAATTGCTTACATGGACCTTGTATACAGCAAAGGACATTGATTGTTTGCATGTTATCCATTGCTTGTGACACCATTATAAATACAAAGTTAAGTATTATCAGTCTTCTTATTTGTAATAAAAACTATTAATGAGATTTGCTTGAATTGTTGTATAGCATTCTGAGAACACAGTATCCTTTAGGTACCCTATCCGAGATGAGTGGGCAGAACCTAACAATCCAAAATATAAAAACATGTCTGGTCATGTCAGAGGCATATAATTACAACATTCCAAAGGTATTATGAATTCTCTTAACAATTGAATTTCTATTAATTTATATTATTATTTTATTTATGAATCCAGAAATAAACATAGTAAATGTACTACATTGTGTAATTAATAATAGAAATTTTAAGCATGCCAAATATTTTATAACTTCAAATGTTTCTAAAAAACATTTCCCTGTACATTCAGGGCTAGTACACATCGATTGGAACAAAGAAAATAAAGTAATTTATTTTTACAGATTTTAGTTTGAAATGCAACACATTGTGTACAAAATCATGTGAACATTTTTTCTTTTTTTTTTAGAAAAAACAGTTGAGATAATATTAACCTATTCAAAATTTAAAAAAAAAATTTGATATTGACCACTTCTGTTGAGGAAAAATAATGCTGGAGGAAGTTGTCCCTCCACAACATGTATGGTTTGAATACACAGCAAAGAATCTCTTGAGCACTTCCATGAATATACAAACAGTGTGCACCCAAACATCCAGTTTACCACCAAGACAGAGAAAGAGGCAAGGCTGCCATTTTAGATGTTTTTGTTATACAAAAGTTGGATGGATATCTCAGGCACTCAGTGTACTCCAACAACTGGACACACACTGATTTGTATCTTAATGTCCAGAGTTTTCACCACCCATGCCAGAAGAGAGCAGCTTTAGTACACTGGTAGGCAGAGCAAAATCTGCTCCTTACGAGGACCACACAGGTCCTGAAATTAATTATCTGAAGTATGTGTTCTGATAGAATGTCTATAGGTCATGTGATATGAAGTCAGCATTCTCCATGAAAATGTTGAACATTCATGTGGTGAGTCACGAACTGCATTCCTTCCTTTCTGCAGCACTACACCCAACAACATAGGCAGAGTCCTGGGAAGACAAAGTATAAGATATATTTTCTGACTTCCTAAGAAGCTAAGGGAAAACTTGAGATAGAATGTTTTATAGAAATCAGAATTAAGAATTCAGAAAAATTGTATGACTTATTCAAGAGAAAGAGCTTCACAAACTGAGCAACTCAGTAACATAGTGGCCCACCTGTGCCTCTTATGCAAGCAGTTATTTGGCTTGTCAATGATTGATAGAGTTGTTAGATGTCTCCCTGACGGATATCATGCCAAATTCTGTACAATTGGCTCATTAAACCATCAGAATCCTGATTTGGCTGGAGGGTCCTGTCTGTAATGCTCTAAATGTTCTCAGTTTGGGAGAGATCCAATGACCTTGCTGACCAAGGTAGGGTTCAGCAAGGATAAAGACAAGCAGTAAAAACTATCGCAGTTTGCAGGCGGGCATTATCTTGCTAAAATGTAAGCCCAGTGTGTGTTGCTATGAAGGGTAACAAAATGGGGTGTAGAATAAGTTGACCTACCACTGTGGTGTAAGGGACCTGCATATGACAACCATAAGGGTCTTGCTATGAAAATAAATTGCTCCCCACATTATCACTCCTGGTTGTCAGGTCATATGGCCGTCAACAATCAGGTTGGTATCCTACCACTGCTCTCTGCTGATCATCAGGGCATATTTCAAAGTGAGACTCATCACTGAAGAAAATTCTACTCCAGTCAATGAGATTCCAGGCTGGAGACATGTCTGGAGATGCTACAGACATTGGTGGGACAACAATATGACTGTCACCTGCCATACACCCTGACAGCCAGGAGTGAAAGTCTGGAGTGTTACTTTTTTTCATAGCAGGACCTCTTTGGTACAACAATCTGTGGCATCCTTACAGCAGAGCAGCAAAGTGATGTCATTCTACATCCCTCTTTGTTGCTCTTCATGGAAAGCTGTCCTGGGCTTATAAATCAGCAAGATAATCCTCACCTGCACAAAGCACAAGAGTTTCTAATGCTTGTCTTTATGCTTGCCAAACCCTACCTTGGCGAGCAAGGTCACTGGATCTTTCCCCAACTGAGAAAGTTTGGAGCATAATGGGCAGGCCCCTCCAATCAGCTTGAGAGTTTGGTAATCAAGCACACCAATTTGACAGAATTTGACATGATATCCCTCAGGAGGACATCCAACAACTCTAACAATCAATTCCAATCCAAATAATTTTTTGTATAAGGGCCAGAGGTGGACCAATGCATTATTGACTTGCTCAGTTTGTGAAGCTCTTCTCTTGAATGAATCACCAATTTCTCTTAAATTGAAATAATTTGTTTGTCTGTAAATGATAATCACATCTACCGATTTCCATCCTATTCAGATACTTCCTTCATTTCTTTTTGAATGCCACTTACACATTCTGTCTTTCTTGCTGTTCTGTGTGAGTTACCTACAAGTATATGTAGTGAGTTTAACTGCATTAAAGGAAAATTTAATAGAGAAACTAATAAATTGTGAGACAGGATTCCTGGACATTACTTATCCTCTAGAGGTGACTGTGTAGTACTATTGATACACACACATAAAAATAAGTGGCAAACTATCTAGCTTTCGCAACTAATAGTTCTTTCCTTGGGGATGAGAGAAGGTTAAAAGAAAGAGTGGATCACTCAGACCCCAGGACGAGAGGAACCTACCTGTAGTGAGGACGGGAGTAGACAAACGTGAAGCGGGAGGCCAAAAATGGTATATCGGTAAGGACATGGGAGGAAACGGTGCTAATGAAATAAGTCTAGGAGGATATCAAGGATGAAAAGATTAACAACTTCCTATCTCTGCGGATCAGGAATACTAGTATCAAGTGGGAGAATCCAAACATAAGTTGTGTACCTTGAGCCATGCTTTATAGTATGCCAAGCAGCTGGATACGAGGTGCCCCCCAAGGTGGACAGCTCTTCTATGCCCATTCATGTGTTCAGCCAGTTTAGTGGTGCTCATGCCTATATAAAACATTGTGTAGTGAACTGATGAAGGGTGTGAGCAAAAGCTTTCTGTAAGTGTCTTTTAATTGTGCCTCCTGCAACTTAACATGTTTTCTTTGCAGTAAGTGGCAGTCTATCTTTTCCTACATTGTTGATATCAGTACTCAGGTTTAGAAAGAGAAACCAAATTGGTTTATGGCTCACGGGGATTACATGGCAAGGATTTCCAGGGGGAAATAGAAGAGAACTCTAGTAGCCCTAGACCCATCAAGAAGAAGAATGGAAGATTCTAAAGTGAAGGAAATATGCCATTTAGCATCTGCTCTTGGTTGTCATCTGGATCAGAAGAGAGAGATGTTTTTCAGCCACAGCTGTGAGAGCCCTCAGTCTCACAAGTCAGGTGACCTTGTGATGTGATATGATTGGCAAGGCAGCTTTGCTGACAATGATCCTGGATGAAATAGGTAGCCTCTTTGTAAAATTTAAACAATACAAATTACTTACATTTGGGACCTGGAGGCACCTTCTACACTCCTCCCCCCCCCCCCCCCCCCCCCCCCCCCTCTCTCAAAGAGTTCATCACAAATTGTGTGGACACACAATTATGGTAGTGTTGGTAATAAGAAAGAGAACTGCAAGAAATTTGAACTTGTAGGTAACTCACACAGAACAGCAAGAAAGACAGAATGTGTAAGTGGCATTCAAAACGAAATGAAGGAAGTATCTGAATAGGATGGAAATCAGTAGATGTGATTATCATTTACAGACAAACAAATTATTTCAATTTCAGAGAAATTGGTGATTCATTCAAGAGAAGAGCTTCACAAACTGAGCAAGTCAATAATGCATTGGTCCACCTCTGGCCCTTATACAAAAAATTATTTGGATTGGAATTGATTGTTAGAGTTGTTGGATGTCATCCTGAGGGATATCATGTCAAATTCTGTCAAATTGGTGTGCTTGATTACTAAACTCTCAAGCTGATTGGAGGGGCCTGCCCATTATGCTCCAAACTTTCTCAGTTGGGGAAAGATCCAGTGACCTTGCTCGCCAAGGTAGGGTTTGGCAAGCATAAAGACAAGCAGTAGAAACTCTTGCATTGTGCAGGTGAGGATTATCTTGCTGATTTATAAGCCCAGAACAGCTTTCCATGAAGAGCAACAAAGAGGGATGTAGAATGACATCACTTTGCTGCTCTGCTGTAAGGATGCCACAGATTGTTGTACCAAAGAGGTCCTGCTATGAAAAAAAGTAACACTCCAGACTTTCACTCCTGGCTGTCAGGGTGTATGGCAGGTAACAGTCATATTGTTGTCCCACCAATGTCTGTAGCATCTCCAGACATGTCTCCAGCCTGGAATCTCATTGACTGGAGTAGAATTTTCTTCAGTGATGAGTCTCACTTTGAAATATGCCCTGATGATCAGCAGAGAGCAGTGGTAGGATACCAACCTGATTGTTGACGGCCATATGACCTGACAACCAGGAGTGATAATGTGGGGAGCAATTTATTTTCATAGCAAGACCCTTATGGTTGTCATATGCAGGTCCCTTACACCACAGTGGTAGGTCAACTTATTCTACACCCCATTTTGTTACCCTTCATAGCAACACACACTGGGCTTACATTTTAGCAAGATAATGCCCGCCTGCAAACTGCGATAGTTTTTACTGCTTGTCTTTATCCTTGCTGAACCCTACCTTGGTCAGCAAGGTCATTGGATCTCTCCCAAACTGAGAACATTTAGAGCATTACAGACAGGACCCTCCAGCCAAATCAGGATTCTGATGGTTTAATGAGCCAATTGTACAGAATTTGGCATGATATCCCTCAGGGATACATCTAACAACTCTATCAATCATTGACAAGCCAAATAACTGCTTGCATAAGAGGCACAGGTGGGCCACTATGTTACTGAGTTGCTCAGTTTGTGAAGCTCTTTCTCTTGAATAAGTCATACAATTTTTCTTAATTCTGATTTCTATAAAACATTCTATCTCAAGTTTTCCCTTAGCTTCTTAGGAAGTCAGAAAATATATCTTATACTTTGTCTTCCCAGGACTCTGCCTATGTTGTTTGGTGTAGTGCTGCAGAAAGGAAGGAATGCAGTTCGTGACTCACCACATGAATGTTCAACATTTTCATGGAGAATGCTGACTTCATATCACATGACCTATAGACATTCTATCAGAACACATACTTCAGATAATTAATTTCAGGACCTGTGTGGTCCTCGTAAGGAGCAGATTTTGCTGTGTCTACCAGTGTACTAAAGCTGCTCTCTTCTGGCATGGGTGGTGAAAACTCTGGACATTAAGATACAAATCAGTGTGTGTCCAGTTGTTGGAGTACACTGAGTGCCCGAGATATCCATCCAACTTTTGTATAACAAAAACATCTAAAATGGCAGCCTTGCCTCTTTCTCTGTCTTGGTGGTAAACTGGATGTTTGGGTGCACACTGTTTGTATATTCATGGAAGTGCTCAAGAGATTCTTTGCTGTGTATTCAAACCATACATGTTGTGGAGGGACAACTTCCTCCAGCATTATTTTTCCTCAACAGAAGTGGTCAATATCAAATTTTTTTTAAATTTTGAATAGGTTAATATTATCTCAACTGTTTTTCTAAAAAAAAAAAGAAAAAATGTTCACATGATTTTGTACACAATGTGTTGCATTTCAAACTAAAATCTGTAAAAATAAATTACTTTATTTTCTTTGTTCCAATCGATGTGTACTAGCCCTGAATGTACAGGGAAATGTTTTTTAGAAACATTTGAAGTTATAAAATATTTGGCATGCTTAAAATTTCTATTATTAATTACACAATGTAGTACATTTACTATGTTTATTTCTGGATTCATAAATAAAATAATAATATAAATTAATAGAAATTCAATTGTTAAGAGAATTCATAATACCTTTGGAATGTTGTAATTATATGCCTCTGACATGACCAGACATGTTTTTATATTTTGGATTGTTAGGTTCTGCCCCCTCATCTCGGATAGGGTACCTAAAGGATACTGTGTTCTCAGAATGCTATACAACAATTCAAGCAAATCTCATTAATAGTTTTTATTACAAATAAGAAGACTGATAATACTTAACTTTGTATTTATAATGGTGTCACAAGCAATGGATAACATGCAAACAATCAATGTCCTTTGCTGTATACAAGGTCCATGTAAGCAATTGATATGGATGACACATCATTGCTATCGTAGTGCTAGTACTGTGCTAATACTGTCTGGTCAAGGTTGGCTTGGTGCTTATAATCTCTTCAGTTAGAAAGCGTTCCTGTCATGGTGCAGTGCTCGTCAGTGGGCTATTGGCTGACGTTGTCTCACCACCTTCTCTGCTCCTGCAATCTTTGTCTTCGTGCCAGCGCTTGACGAAATGCCAGATATTCCTCACACCCAAAGCAATGGACCGTCATCATGTAGGGAGTGCAACCACAGCTTGGGAGGCAGGAATGTGGGTGCAATGTTGGGCTGGAAACTGTGGCTGCAGGGGACATCAAGCTTCTGGCTGTACCCCGCCATCTGGCCTGTGCTCTGGCAGAAACGCCCCCGGAAAATAACCAGAAGGGTACGCTTCAACCTCCTGCTACCTTGAACCAAATGAAGAAGGCAGTGACAGCTGTGGTGTGGGTGGATCCAACTCCATCGGTAGGATGAGAGAAGGCAGATGAGAAGAAGCCTCCATCTCCCAAGATCATCTCGCGGTGTCATGAGAAACTCCTAAATATGCTTTCTCTAGTTCAAGTTTTCGTCAATGAGTACACCCAAAAATTTGAAGCATTTTATCATTCTTCCTCCTCAGGTGACACCGTCTTAATATAGCACTGTCCATGAGCATGAGGAGGTTTGTGTGCTCCAGATCCGGAGGGCTATGCCGGTGGTAGTGTAGCTACCAGCCGGGTCACCCAAGCCAGACAGGCCAAACGGAAGGAGCCAGACAAAGTGTGTCCCACAATGACCTATCACTCCCCTTTCCTATCCCAAACCTGTCCGCATCATTTGCTTTTTCCTGTCATTCCATGATATATGTACAAAAGGGCAGAAAGTCCTCTATAGGTATAGAGAAGCCGGGAGAAAACGCCGAATGAAAATACCTGGTGCTCCAGGTTGGGGGTTGGTGACAGGCTGCCTACCTGTCCTAGAAAAAATAATCACTGGTATGAGCATCACAGAAGAGCCTCAGATAGACAGATGGAGAGCTCTAACTGTGGTGGCGCGTGGTCCACTAGACCTGACTGCGTAAATAATGATGAATCTATCATCCTTACTGACTCCTGCTCATATGCTCCATCAACTGTTGGTATGACACTATTTGTTCAACAGAACTGAATGTATTAGGTTTTTTTTAAATGTAGGGAGAGCCCATTTTCAGAAAACTACTTAATAATTCTTTGGAAAATATCATGTTGTTTTCAATCTAATTGGATGTATTATAATACAAGTAT
The DNA here is from genome assembly GCF_023897955.1 of Schistocerca gregaria. Lineage (NCBI taxonomy): Eukaryota > Metazoa > Arthropoda > Insecta > Orthoptera > Acrididae > Schistocerca > Schistocerca gregaria. The sequence continues at coordinate 449,444,209 of NC_064924.1, forward strand.
CACCTACAAAAAGTTACCAGTTTTTCTTCTTGAAAGTTAAGTGATAGGTCATTCACATATATAAGGAATAGGAGTGGACCCCTGTGGGATTCCCTTTGTGATTTTACTGCCGTCACTAAAATTTTCTGCCTTTCCGGTATTGTGTGAATTACTCAGTACAACATTTTGCAGTCTGTCTGTCAAGTATGATTCAGACTAACTGTGTGTGAAACCAGCAGTTCCATAAAACATGAGTTTTTCTAAGAGAGTATCATGATCTACACAATCAAATGCCTTGAAGAGAGCGCAAAAAATACCAACTGGCGATATATTATTATTTAAGGCTTGTCCTATTTGATGAGTGAATGTATAAATAACTTTCTAGTTGAGCAACCAAACTGATTTGCTAAGTACATTGTTTCCACATTAGTCTGCAATTATTCTCGAGTGCATTACTTTTTCGAGTGTATTGGAAAAAGGTGTCAGTAAGGAAATTGGACAATGAATGTCTTGTTACCTTTCTTAATGAAGTTGTTTAATAATTGCATATTTTAACCTGTGTGGAAAAATTCCCTGTGCCAGTGATGCATTGCATATATCGCTAAGGACATTACTCATTAAGTTGGAACAACTTTTCAGAATTCTGTTTGAAATTCCATCAATGCAACAAGGGCTTTTGTTTTGTAGAATTTTTACAATTGCATTAATTTCAGTAGAGTTTAATATGGAACAAAGTGAATTCTTTAATGCAGAAACTGAAAATTCACACATCTTCTGAACACAATCTAGGATTGTGCTCTGAAAGTGACGTAAGTACTGTAATAGATGATTGTTGATGTTTCATGTGAAGTAAATATTCCAATGGGCGATACTTAACATGCCCAAATAATTAATCATACTGTTATTCAATTACATTACTGTTATGAAGTTTTCAAGCTTAGAAAGAAAGAATAAAAGATCTTAAAACTTAACAACAAATGAACTTTAACAACATATCACTGCAATCAGAAAAACAATCGAATGATTTAACAAAACGGACTACTAATTTTAACAGTTTATCAATGCAATGTAATGCCTTAACAGATGAAGTTTCACAAATTAAGACAGCTTATCATGGTCTTCAACAAACCATATGTTCTCTGTCTATGGAACTGATGTAATTATAAAATACTGCAAGGAAGTTAGAAACAAAGCTGATACACTTGTGGAAGAGATGAGTGCTGAAGTGAGAAACAATTTGACAATCAGTGCAAGCACACTGTTGATGACTTTTCTTATAGGATCTCACACAAAGACGTAGAACTCGGTAACAAGCTTGACTCAAAATTAGAAAGTGTGGTAAATGAAACAGTCACAGTCACTATGTCCAAATGGGACAGTTCTGGTGAATCAAAGTCAGAATAAGCACATATAAAATCTACTATAAGCAAATATATTAAAAACAAAGATTCCAAGACTTACCAAGCGGGAAAGCGCCGGTAGACAGGCACAATAAAACACACACACACACACACACACACACACACACACACACACACACAAAACTCTTTGCCTTTAAATATGTCTGCTTGTGTCTGTATATGAGTGTGTGTGTGTGTGTGTGTGTGTGTGTGTGTGTGTGTGTGTGTGTGTGTGTGTGCGAGTATATACCTATCCTTTTTTCCCCCTGTTTTCCCCCTGAGGTAAGTCTTTCCGCTCCCGGGATTGGAATGACTCCTTACCCTCTCCCTTAAAACCCACATCCTTTCATCTTTCCTTCTTTTTTTTTTTTTTGGGGGGGGGGGGCTGCCTGTCTACCGGCTCTTTCCCACTTGGTAGCTTGATAAGTCTTGCAATCTTTGTTTTTAATATATTTTTCCCATGTGGAAGTTTCTTTCTATTTTATCTACTATAAGCAAAGATTTACCAGAATGGCATTACCAAGTTACAGTGTGAATCACAACTGTGCAAACAGGGATTCTTCCAATCCATATGTGGCAAACAGCAAACCAGTGTTTAACAGTATTGGTTATAAACAGTCTTGGTTGCAATTTTATTTTTTATTTTTTGATGCTTGCCACCTGAGCCCCCATCTTACTCTGTTACTCGCTCCTTTGAACGGGAACCCGTTATGCAGATCTTGGTGCCTCTCACATCCATCTAGAAAAGGTAATGATTTTACAATTTTATATTTCTAGTTTTTACTGAGTTTAACAAAGGCAATGTTGGCCTGATAAAGTTGATGATGCCCTTTGGCTACACTGACTAAAGGATTCTTCTAAGAAATATCAAATTAAGGTATTTGCTCTTTCAACATTGGATCTGTTTGTACATGCTTATAGGTTATCCAAGTCTGTACAACGTGATCGTGATTCTTAAATAGATGTATTTGTTCTCTGTTTTCTATGTAGATAACCTGAAGATGCCTAAATAAGGCAAAATGCATTGCCCAAAAATAAAAAAAAAACTACAATTGCAGCCAAGGCTGTTTTTAACCACTAATGCAACAGGAATTGTCTGGCAGTCAGAAGAACAGTCCAAGTCATCCCCACCATAAAGCTAATAAAACATATGATAATTACAACAGTCCTGCTGAGTATCATGCAACATATGGTAATTAAATGAATTCTGGTGATTTATCGCCAAACAGTGTACTAGTGAAGTATGGGTTGCATCTTCACTATCCTCCATCCTACTTGAAGTAAGTTTACTTGAGCACATATAAATCCAGGTCTTTTTGCCAGGTAAATGTACCCCACATCTAGTTGTGTTTATGTGTTTATAAAGGCTTTCAAACATGTGCTACCTCAATCCTACTGTGAACAACAAATGATTTGCACCACAGCTGGCTGTATTCAGGATTATTGCACCTTTGAGGAACACAAATGACAGAATCTTGTCAAATGTATGAGCAGTCTGAGAGAGTATTTTTATCTAAGGATTGGTAAGGATGCCTGCAGGAAAGACTCAGCAAACAGATATTCAATCCTGAACCATTTCATGCCACAAAGGGTAGCTTCCACAGATATTTTGGGAAGTACTTAGACGAAACACGCTATTGGTATGAGCCAGTTTCTCATAAAGATATGCTGAGAATTCTAAAGGCAAAGTACATGTACCAGATGATAACATAGAATATTTTATGACCACACTTGACTCCACAGACCTTATATGTGAAGATGTAAAGGCCAATCATAATAACAGCAACAGTTACAATAGCATGCTACAGACAAATGAGCTGCATGCATAGAATCACATTTCAAGCCAATTGAACACCTGTCGCTGTGCCCATGTGGTGTCACATCCAATGTTGCCTGTGTAATGATTCATGATGTACTGACCACTGTCTAACAAACCCAAATAATGACAAAGAAGGGTACAATATTCAGTTTCATCCTTATTACCAAGGAAACAGGGCAGACAGTTTTATAGAAATAACAACAGTAACTGGAATTCATATAAAAGGAAGCAGAACCAGGGGAATATCAACAATACTCACCCACAAAGTAATCAGATGCACCATGGTCTGCCAGATACTAGTTGGCAAAATCAAGGCCCTTCAGTAAATTTTACTGAAGTGATTAATGTGCTACAGCCTGCTACCATTCATCAAACGAATTTCAGCTACCTTAAGCCCTCCAATGATCAAAGTTTCAGAGGTTGGGTGCAATCCAGGCAATCATGTTTTTATTACTGTTGTCACTTCTTCTGGTGTAGGCAGCAGTCAGCAAAATATTTTCACATTTGGAGAAGAAAGTTTATAACTAAACTTCTGTGACCTGTTTTCATTGCAATCAACAATGCTTTTGTTTTAATGAATGTCGCCCCAACTCACATTCCATATCACTACAAAATGGGCTGTCCTTCTTTCAACTATTTCAGTGTCCTCCCTCAATCCAATCTCGTAAGGATCCCATACTAAATAGCGATACTCTAGAAGAGAATGAACAAGAGGAGTGTAGGAAGTCTCTTTAATAGAATTTGCAATGCTCTGCTTCCCTAGCTCATTTCTTGCACTCTGTTTTGAAAAATCTTGAGGCCTCATTTCTCACTGAACTGTGAGGATACACTGAAAACTAATGTCAAGTAGAAAGTTTCCCAATAATGTTAACTGGATATGAAGTAATTTTTAAAAGTGTTTCACCCCAATGCATTTGCTCTGTGTTATATTTGATAGCATGATCCGGTTTCACAACTCACAGTACATGCAGGTAAATGGGCGTGCATCTCCTCCTTTGTAAACTGACAAATATGAAAAATTATCCATCTACCAAGCAACGACACAGATTTGGTTAAAGTTCAGTGTGGCAGAGTAAATTTATATTGACAGAAATATGATTGGAACATCGCACACAAAATATTTGGCAAGAGGATCACATAATTAATAAGACTGTCCCAGAAATATTGTTAGCAGATTACTAGCACTCTGAAGTCACTAGTTTACAGTTTTACACAAGATATTCACGAGAGATGGTGTTTCACAATTTCATACGCGTTACAAATGTACTTATTGCACATATTATGGTGAAGTGCAGAATGTCACATTAACCAACATAGAAATGCACATTTTCATATGGCTTGACATATTGATGCTATATGAGTAGGTGCTGAACACAAATTTTTAACGTGCACTAGCACAGAGATGTTAACTGTGTATGATTCAGATGGAGTCTCTCACACGATCCCACATAGAGATGTTGACTGTATGTCGGCCAACTAGAAACTGGTGATTTTGAGAGGTGTCAACCATTTACAGAAAGGTGTAAGAACATGATGTGAATTTTGAATCTTCATAATGTTTTGAGAGTCTGTTAGCTTAGGTTCTACAATTTAGTGTGAACTCTAACACTTTACTATTGTTTGGTTTATGAGAAATGTTACAGGTTTTGTAAGTTAATCACTTTTATATAATTTCAAATATATTCTCGGAAAGTCAGGAATGTATACTTTTCAGTGAGCGTTAATAATATTTACCCTGCTGCTTCTTGCTCACAAAATGTTTCCTTATTTGACACTGTTGTAATGTTGTAATTTTAGTTACCTGTGTATTTTAATTGGTAAGGCTTTCAGTAAAATTTATTGCATTATTCTCTTCATGAACATAGATATAAACAACTGAGATGTGAGTTCAAAAGTGAATGTGTATGAATAATAATTTTATGCAGTTCTGTACAGATGATGTATTACATGTGCACCTGCTTTATATACATAGCATGAAAAACAAGTTACTCTTGTGAGCAGAAAACATAACAGATGGGTTAAATCCCAACTTGCTACAACTGTGTTTGTTGTGTCTTCTAAGTGGTCTGCCAGTGAAACACAGTCTTTTTTACTTCACCTCCTCCTTAACATTTTCTGTGTATTTGTAAGTGTAGCTATCGATGTGTTTAAACAATGAAAAGTCTAAGATTTAATAACAACAGTATCACGAAAAGATTGGATTACTACTTGCCATGTAGAGGAGATGCCCAGTTGCAGATAAGCATGACAAAGAGACTGCTTTACATGGAAGATGTCAACCAAAAGGGCTTCTTCTGTAGTAGAAAACTTACAAACATGCACACATGTGACCACTGTCTCTGGCTGCTGTGGTTGGACTGAGTTGTAGCTGCACCTGATGGGAGCAGCAATCCAGTGCATGTGGTGGTAATAAGGAGGCGGCCTGGGGCAAGAAGCGGGAGGGAGCGGGGCAATAGCAGGGTGGGGTGAAGGAAGGTGTACTGTTGTTTGTGGGAGCATGCAGGGGCTGAGAGAATAGCAAATTATCCTTTTCATAACATCATTATTTAGGTATTTTGGTGAATCACAATATTCAAATTTTTGTGATTTAACTTTTTACTGAAATTATTTATTTACTTATTTTGTATTCATACTGAGAACTCACACATCGTATTGTATGGGTCATCACTTTTCATACCAGATGGATACAGCAACTATCCACATTATAATTTTAAGGTCCAGACTGTAAAGAAAAAAGTTAAAGTCTCTCTTTCCTGTACCTCAAAACGTTAAAAGTCCACAGCTTACGAACAGGAAATTATTCAAATTGTTGATTTCATCAGATAACTCTTATTCCAAGTGTCTCACTCACAAAAAATCTCTAAATATGAGACCATCTCAACAAAATTCTACATCACCACTCACTCTCATGAAATTCTACAAGTATGAAATTCTATGTCCATGTATGGAAAATTTGTTTGGTCATTTGATTATTTTACTAGATGGCAAGCCGACATCATCATCTGCAAACAATCTCAGAGGACTGCTGAGATTGTGTTCTAAATCATTTACACATATTAGGAACAACAAGGGGCCTATAAAACTATAATGGAGAACCCCAGAAAGCACTTCTGCTTCATGTGATGACTTTCAGTTGGTTACTATGAACTGTGATCTTTCTGAGAGGAAATCATGAATTCAGTCACACATCTGAGATGATACTCCATAGGCACGCTATTTTATTAGAAGTCTCTTGAAAGTAATGGTGTCAAAAGCCTTCTGGATACCTAGAAATATGAGTCAGCTTGAGATCCCATGTCAATAGCACTGATTATATCATCTGAATAGGGACTCTTTTGTGTTTCAGAGAAATAATATTTTCTGAGCTTGTGTCGGTTGTGTGTCAAAAGGTCATTTTCTTTGAGGTACTTCATAGTATTCAAACACAGTATACGTCTCAAAAACTACAAGAAATCAATGTCAGTGGTATGGCTCTTTAATTTAGCATATTCTACTTTCTTTATTGCGTTTGTTTGACCTGTGCAATTTTCCAGTCTTCAGGTACAGAGGCTTTTTAAGGGAATGGTTGTATATGACTGCTAAAAATGCTGCTATTTCATGACCATACTCTGAAAGGAGTGTAATTGTACAAAGTCTGGACCAGAACACTTGCCTATGTTGAGTGACTCAAGTTGTCACTAGTTGAGTATTTAGTTACACTAATATCCTAACAATGGTCTATAACAAAGTGAAGCTTTTAATGCAACAAAATTCTGATAGGTTAATGATTTAGCATTCACCTAAGATACTTCTGATGGCATCTGCAGCAGTATTAAACGTAAGAAAACTTTTCTTCTCATGTGCGTTTTCAACACAGCAGGGAACATCTGCAAACACTAGTATTACACCTTCTCACGTAAAGCAAAAGGAATTCATCTGTCCTTAAACAAGAGAGATAGCAGTCATAAAAAAGTATTTTAATTGGGGAGTAAGGCCCTTATTGCTTTTGGAGCTATGTGAAGTACAGGATTTCTCATGAAAGAAGCCCGGGAGGGATTCGCGGGTCACATGGCACGGCCACTGGCTGTCCGCCACCACATCTGCCGGCCACCCCTGCACCCAACTTGCGGATGCAAATCTGCCACTAGTCAGCTGTGCATGAACTACCCCTATGTTAAGCATATGCAACGTTGCCATGTGATTAACTAAAGCTTACCTTCATTTACAGTAAGTGTTCAAAATGATGTCCCTCTGTACTAAGAGCAATCGGAAATCTCCTTAACACATTAGGAAACATTCTATGAATTTGGCTGCCAAAAGGTGGGAAATGACTAGCCGAATCCTACCTTCCAAGTCTTCAAGCATGTGGAGATTGGTTGCATAGAGCTTGTCTCTTAATGTCCCACAAAGTTAAAAATCACACAGATTTATATCCGGAGCACAAGGAGACCAGTCAACTATTCTATCATCAAAAACACTTCCTATTGCCATCACAGAAGCACTGGTGATGTGTGTCTTGCATTGCCCTGTATGAAATAACCACACACATATTTTCATTAGAGGTTAGTTCTTGAGAGAGGGGGGGGGGGGGGGGGGGGGGGGGGGGAGAAGGTTGCAGTATATTATTCACATACCTGTCAGAATGTCCTGTTTCATGGAAAAAGATGGTTGAATAGTTCATCATACACTAATTTCACACCACACTCCTATTTTCACGTCATGCAGTGGATGTTTATGTAATTCATAGAATTTTCGGAGCTCCAACATGTATTGTTCTGAGAATTACGTTACCCTGACAAATTCAGCTATTCAACACCAGAAAAAATAACAAGCATATCAGAATCAACTTCCCCATCAAGCACAGACTGTTACAGCAAGCTGCATAATGGCATCGAGCAACAGTATCTGAATTCCTTAGTTGATGCACTACTGTTACTTTGTATGGTTTCAATTTCAGTTTGTGCACAGCTCTGTGAGCAGATGCTCTTGACACCCCAGTCTGAAGTGTCAAATACCACACAGATTTTCTTTGACTTCTTTCCAAGGCCTCCCCTATCTCACCTAATAATTTCTGGTTGAAACACTAGGTTTCCATAGGCCTTTGTTTGTGTAACACAGAGCTAGTCTCTTGAAATTTATGCACTAATCTGAGTATTGTTGAATCATTGGGAACATGCACTCTGGGAAATCTCCGTATGAATTCAAGCCAACATTCCACATACGATTCTGTTTTTACTTAGTTCAATGCACGAAACACTTGTTGATTCTTCGTGTATACCTAACAATGGGAAATTGACAGGAAACTCAAAACAAAATGCCTGAACACTCAGTTGTGCAGTACAGAAGACTCAGGCATGGCGTTTCTGTTGCAATAAGAATGTCTAGCAACAATGTATGAAAAATTAAACGTGACAAAAAAAAAACTAAAAAGAAAACACCCATCTGCTCAGTTGCACAGTGTAGGGGATGTGCAAAAAGTATTGGTGTCTGAGAACTATGCGAAGCGGCAACCAGCAGATGTAGCAGCAACAGCTGGCAAACATGCTGCACAACCCATAGACCCCTCCCAGGTGTCTTTGATGAGGCACACTGTACTTTGAATGGTGGCAGTTTAAAATCAAGGCAGATCATTAAAAAGGTCATAAATCTGTAGTAAACCCTGATTACCAAATTTTAGTCCAGGATAATATTGTGTAACGAGAGGATTATTATTATGTTTGGAGCGCACTAACATTCTAATTCCCACTATTGTTAAATTACTCTACTGGTGACAAATCACTGGAAACAGTAACTATTGTGAAAGACTTAGGAGTAATCATCTGGAATGAAAATACAAAACAAATTCTATGAAAAATATTTGTAAGGCTGAGATTTGTTTGGAGATTCTTAAGGGAATGTATTCATCCACAAAAAAGTGGCTTGCAACACTCTTGGTTAACTGATTCTTGCATATTACTCAATATCTGAAGCACTTACCAGGACTGATTAATAGGAGAGGCACAGAAGACCCAACAAATAGTGGTTCAATTTGTCACTGGTAGTGTAGCTGCCACTACAGCTTTATGCACATGCACAAGAAACTCCACTAGCAGAAAGAAAGGCCTTGTGCATCACGGCGAGGTTTACCACTGAAATTCCAAGAGAGTATGTCCTGGGAAGACTCGCAATATTTTAGTTCCTCCCAAATATGTCTTGTGAAAGATCATAGTGAGAGAATCAGAGAAATTATAGCTAGTATGCAGATTACCAACAAACATTCTTTCCATATGTCATCTGTGAATGGTACAGTGAATGGGGAAAAACATGGTGCTACCAGAAGTGCCCTCTAACATACACATTAAGGTTGTTTGCAAAATATAAACAAAATCAAGATATTCATGCTTTGTGGGCCCCAAAGTGGGTCTTTGTGGTCTCTCATCATATACAAAGGAAAAGTCACCAAGACTAACAAAATGTATTGGGTCATCCTTAGTTATCTGAGACTGTAATGCCATTTATTAAGCACCTCTGAACAATCCCTGAACAAAGTATGTGACATTAAAATAACCACAGAGTCAAAAAGTCATCATGACCAAAATGGAACTGCACCAGGAACAAATTCTCTGTTTCCAGAATGAGATTTTCACTCTGCAGTGGAGTGTGCACTGATATGATACTTCCTGGCAGATTAAAACTGTGTGCCGGACCGAGACTCGAACTCAGGACCTTTGCCTTTTGCGGGCAAGTGCTCTACCATCTGAGCTACCCAATCATGACTCATGCCCCATCCTCACAGCTTGCCCACGAAAGTCAAAAGTCCCGAGTTCGAGTCTCGGTCCGGCACACAGTTTTAATCTTCCAGGAAATTTCAAATTCTCTGTTATTTATTAGGCAATGTTGTCATGAGAACTGGATAGTGCTGAACAATGAAGGTACTACTATTAAGACAAATCTATCTCATAGACGTACACTGACATACTACAGTAAGGAATAACTACAACAAGTTTTAATGCAGATCTGAGCTGCATCTAAAGTGTAATGACATAAATAGAACTGTCCACACCAAGCATATGTCAAATACAAAATATTTAAGTAAATTCTGTATTTTCATATTTTACTGATAACTCCATTATCCACATTTGATGCATGTATTCATAAAATTTTATTCTATGTATCGGGTGATTCGTAAAAATGGGCAAAGTATGAAATTTAGTCAGCCAATAAATTTATAGCAGCTTTGGTGCCACCAATTAGACAATGACTTTTCTTCGATATTTGAACACTGCAAGATGTAATGAACTGAAACATTTATAACAGCAGGGAAACAGATAGCAGAGAGAAACATATGTAGGTAGCTGGGAGGGCTATGTTTGGGGCTGTTACTGCAGTAGGGATGGTGATGAATAAGATGCCATAATCAAATGGTATATGTAAATAATAGCAATAAGCGGAGAACAACAAATTTCTATATTTCGATCTATGATCAAAAACTTTTTAGGTCCTCAGACAACTGGTTTTGACCAGCAATGTTCTTGTTCAGATCTTGGTACTGATTTGCTGCTTTAGTTTACAGAGCCTTTTGATTCGGTCATAAGCCCGACATGGCAGTCATTTAAAATGCTGCAGCATGGTTCCAAATCGAACCGTGATCCAAAAAGTGTAGAATAAATTTCTTTATCTCCGTCTGTGATCACAAATTTGTTAGGTCCTCGAACTACTGGTTTTGGGAGCGAAGACCATCTTCAGATCTCAGTATTGGTTTGCTGCTTCACTTGGAGCTTGTGAAACTAGTGCTGTGTCTGGCTTACAACTGAGTCAAAAGGCTCTACAAACTGAAGCAGCAAATCAGTACCAAGCTCTGAAGATGGTCATTGCTAACCATAACTAGTAGTCTGAGGACTTAACAAGTTTGTGATCATAGACAGAAATAAAGAAAATTCTTCTATACTTTCTGGATCATTGTATGATTCACGGCCATGTTGCAGCTTGTGAACACGTGCAGGAAAATAACAAATTATCCAATTAATCATATAAAATTGTAAGGGATGAGTAAAGATGATATTTAGGTAATGTATTAAGCAGTAATGGATGGACACCACTTATATTTTCACTATCGTTTGTATAACTTCTATAAAAGTGACAGAATTTAGTTGTTGAATGTTATTTTTCACTACACTTTAATTCCCCCCCCCATGCTTTCATTATTACTTCCATAGTGTACCTTACAACATTATACCAATCCGATGAGAAGTTGGGTTTGTAGCGTTTTTGTCAATCTTGCCATTTCTGCCAAGGTACATTTTTTGCTTTTCCATGCACGTAACCCTTTATCTTAACCCTAGTGCATTCAATAGAGTTGAAGTGGGTGTGACATGGTAGAAGTGTGAAAATCCAAAAGCCTTCTCCCCCCCCCCCCCCCCCCCCCCCCCCCCCCCCCCCTCTTCAGGTAGATGTAAGGGTGTTTTATTTTGGACGGAGGTTAGGGGGGCGACGAAAGGCAACTCTGGGTGGTGTGGGGAGAATTTTGTCAAGGGATGATCTCATTTCATTCCGTAACATTCCTTGTTAAACCCTACAATATTCCCAGACTACCTTCTCTACCCAGCGGTTCCTACCCCTGTAACCGACCCCGCTGCAAAACCTGCCCCATGCATCCCCCTACACCACCTACTCCAGCCCCGCTACTGGTGAAACATACACAATTCAAGGCAGGGCCACGTGTGAAACTACACATGTCATTTATCAGCTGACATGCCTACACTGCACAGCCTTTTACATTAGTTTTACAACAACTAAACTGGCTGAGCGCATGAACGGACACAGACGAACTGTCCGCCTAGGAGATGTCCAATACCCAGTAGCGGAGCATGCCCTCCAGCATAATTCTAGGGACCTAGGAACCTGCTACACCGTATGTGCCATTTGGCTTCTCCCACTCAACACCAGTCCCTCTGAACTGCGGAGATGGAACCTGCACTCCAGCACATCCTTTCATCCCGCCATCCCCCTGGACTGAACCTACATTAAACAACCTCACTCCCATTTACTTTTCAGTCTTCTCCTCTTTCCCTTTCCTCTGTAGCTATTCATGCATCTTTTCATCCTACATCTTTATACTATATGCCTCTTTACTTCTGTATGCATCCTCTTTGGTTTGAAGCTGGCACAGTACCTACAGTAGAATATCTTTGGCTTCCCTCTGGCAACCATGCTCCATCCTTGCTACCCTCCCTGTTTTCCTTTCCCTGTTGCTTCATAACCTGGGTTGTGAGTAACTAAATCCACTTTCCCTTCTTCCCTTTCTTTCCCCTCTCTCCTCCCTGATGAAGGAACATTTATTCCGAAAGCTAGGAACTTAAATTTTCGGTAGTTTTTTGTGTTTCTATCGGCTGTACTGAGCTAAGGTAAGTACTGGCCAGCCCCTCTATCTCTTTGTTAGTAATTGTTTCAAAACTTTATGGTAGATGTGACAAGGCGTCTTCTGTTATATTGTCTTCAACTTTCATGTGCGTTATTTCAAAACTACATCCCTGAAGGAATGTTTTCCAACTTTGATTCCAGCATGGAGTAACTTGCAGGTTAATAAAAATCTCAATGCCTTATGATAACAAAATACTTTAGTATGTTTACTATAAATGTAGTATTGAATTTGTTGGACACCCACATTATGGCAAGAGCTTCCAGCTCAGTAGCTGAATGTTTAAGTTCACATTCTGAAAGTGAATGGCTTGCAAAACTGATCAAGTTAACTTCAACTTTATTGTTCTTCTCAGGCATCTGAAACAGACAGGCTCCAATTCCAGAAAAGATGTCCCCGTTGCAGTATGACAGTCCAAATTCATGCCACAATGGCATAAGATCTCAGAATTTACCAAAGCAATTTTTGTAAGATCAAAATCTGATTAACATGTCTCCATCCAAGACGATAACATATTTTTCTTTAGTAAATTTAACAGTGCTGAGCTATTGAGTGATTGGTTAGGAACAAAGTGGAAAAAAAAAATAAAAAAAACAGAAAGTGAACAGTGGCCAATGGATGTATTTAGCTGCCACTTTGTTCTAGGAGCTGGTAAATTCTTCATTATACTTACTTCACTAGAATCAGGTGTTTTTCCTGAAGGGAATATAATGTGTTCTAGAAATTAAATTTTTTCCTGGTAAAGTTTTGGTTTTTGTAAGTTGGCTCTCACTTCAATCTGTGAAAATTTACAATTTTCTATCAAGATGTTCCTCCCTTGTAGCAGTAGAAATTAAGATAGCATCTACATACAGTGTCAGATCCAAATTATTATTAGTGTAACTATTACTGTGTAACTAGCACAGCAACAAATACACCGAAATGTTTTTTGAATCCAAATGGTAATACACAAAATTGATACCTTCAGTCAGTATAGACAAAAGCCATATACCTCTTGCATTCTTAGGTTGTGATGGACTGGCACAATTATTAGACATGTGCTTTCAAGACTAACTTAATTCAGCCATTAGGCTTATCCCCTGCTAGTAATTGTCTATGGTACAGGGAGTGAATTGGTTCAATGACATTCCAATGAATTAGTCATTCTATTTCTCGGGCAGCAGCCTCCCATTTCATCTATGAGATGGAGTAAGATTTTCTACATTATGTGGCATGATGTCCATATGGTACATATATGTATTTATTATATCTTGTTTTCCATCAAATGTATGTGAATACTTTGCAAGTATGTTGCTTAATTGTAGACATTGTTTTGAACTGAGACAGAACAACTCTGTTACTTATGGTAAGTAGCAATGTGTCTTTTCCTACATTGTTGATATTCCTACCTATAGTTTCCATTGTTTAAGGCAAAAGTTATGCCTATTGTTGGAATTTTCAGTTCAATTTGCATGTATTTGGCACTTGTGTGTGGTCATCATTCTGCTATGAGCAGATGATACTATGTTTGCAGAATACACAAAAATCTGTTGTCCAAGAATTATACAGAGCTGAGATCATACAGAAACAAATCCTAAAAAAAAAATTGGCCTAATCAGTACCTAACCACTCTCGATCCAGATCATGAATATGTCATCAATGAATCTGAAGCAGGTGTGGGGTTTGTGATTCTGGGTGTTTAGGAAGGATTCCTGTAGATGGTTCTTGAATATGTTGCCATAGCATCATGCCACTTTGGTCCAGAATGTAATTATACTATAAAAAGGGTAATTGCTACTCACCATATATAGTGGACTTGCTGAGTCACAGATAGGCACAACGAAAAGACTGTCACAAAGTGAGCTTTTGGCTGATTTGGCCTTCATCATAAATAGACTACACACACACACACACACACACACACACACACACACACACACACACACACAAACACACGCGCGCGACCACAGTATCTCCCTACTGAAGCCAGACTGTGAGCAACAGCGCATGATGGGAGAAGCAATTGGGTGGTGGGGGTAAGGAGGAGGCTGATGTGGGGAGGGGGAAGGATAACAGGGTAGGGTTGGGGAACAGTGAGCGTACAGGGATGAGGTGGAGAGAGGGTAGGGCAGCTAGGTGCAGCCGGGGATGTCAGACAAATGGCAAGGGGAGAGGGGGTTAGCAGAAAAGGAGAGAAGTAAAAATACTGTGTGTGGGTGGGTGGGATATAGGTCTGTGTAGTGCTGGAATTTGAACAGGGAAGTGGCTAGAGGGTAAGAAAAATGACTAATGAAGGTTGATGCCAGGAGAATTACGGGAATGTAGGATATGTTGCAGGGAAAGTTCCCACCCGCACAATTCAGAAAAGCTGGTGTTGGTGGATGGACCCAGATGGCACAGGCTGTGAAGCAGTCATTGAAATGAAGTACGTCATGTTGGGTAGCATGATCAGCAGTGGGGGTGGTCCAGTTGTTTCTTGGCCACAGTGTGTCAGTGCCATTCATTTGGACAGACAGCTTGTTGGTTGTCATGCCCACGTAAAATGAAACACAGTGGTTGCAGCTTAGCTTGCAGATTCATGACTGGTTTCATAGGTAGCTCTGCCTTTGATGGGATAGGTGATGCTTGTGACCGGGCTGAATTAAGCGGTGGTGGGATGATGTAGGGAACAGGTCTTGCATCTAGGTCTAGTAAAGGGACCTGAGCCATGAGGCAAGGGGTTGGTAGCAAGGGTTGTGTAGGGATGGACCAGCATATTGCATAGGTTGGTGGGCAGCGGAATACCACATTGGGGGAAAGGAGGGGGGGGGGGGGGGGCTAGGAGGGTGGGAAAGATAATAGATAGGACATTCCTCATTTCACGGCATCATGAGGGGTAGTCAAAAACACTGGAGGACAATGTGATTCAGTTGCTCCAGTCCTGGATGGTAATGAATCATGAAGGTGAATGCTCCTATGTGACCGCATGGTGGGGACTTTGGGGATGTGGTGACTGGAGAGAGAAGACACAGGAGCTCCATCTTAGTACAAGGTTGGGAGGGTAATTATGGTCTGTGAAGGCCTACATGAGACCATCGGTATATTTTCGAGTGGGGCTGCTTGTCACTACAGATGTGATAGCCACTGTGGCTAGGGCTGCATGTAAGGGTATGGTACGGAATGGGTGGCAGCTGTTGAAGTGGAGATATTTGCTGCTGGTTGGTAGGTTTGATATCGGTGGAGGTACTGATATAGCTATATTTGACATAGAAGGGAACATCGAAGGAGATGGCTTGTTGGATCGTATAGGGCCAGGTGAAGTGAATGGGGAAGGTGGTGTTGAGGTTCTGGAGGAATATGGGTAAGGTGTCCTCACCCTCGATCCAGATCATGAATGTGTCATCAATGAATCTGAAGCAGGTGTGGGGTTTGGGTTTCTGGGTGTTTAGGAAGGATTCCTGTAGATGGTTCATGAATATGTTGCCATAGCATGATGCCACTTTGGTCCAGATAGCTGTACCTTGGATTTGTTTGTACATAATGCTTTCAAAGGAGAAATAATTTTGGGTGAGGATGTAGTTGGTCATGGCAACTAGGAATAAGGATGTTGGTCTGGGATCCGCCAGGCATTGCAAAGGTAGTGTTCCATAGCAGTAAGGTCATGGGCAAATAGGGGTGTTAATGTAAAGGAACGTGGCATCAACATAGACGAGCAAGGCACGGTGTGGTAAAGGAAAAGCAACTGTGAAGATTCAATGGAGGAAATTGTTAGTATTTTTTATGTAGGAGGGTAGGCTGTGGGTAATAGGCTCCGGAGCTTCTCTCACTGGGAGCACAGAAACTGGGCCTCAATGTGGTGTCCTAGGTGGTTGGGTTTACGGACTTGAGGAAGCATGCAGAAGGTAGGAATGTGGGGATTGGTACGTGTGAGGAGAGTGATAGACTCTGGAGAGAAGTTCTGGGATGGGCCTAAGGATTTGAGGAGAGACTGGAGATCCTGCTGGACTTCGGGAATGGGGTCACTGTGGCTGGGTTTGTAGGTAGATGAATCTCACAACTGGCAGAGTCCTTCTGCCAGATAATCCTTGCTGTTCAAAGAACAGTGGTGGAGTCTTTGTCATCACGTAGGATTACAAGATCGGAATCAGTTTTTAAGTGGTGGATTGTGTTGTTTCTGCAGATGTAAGGTTAGTTCACATGTTGAGGGATTTGTGAAATGATGGCGAGGCAAAATCATCCTATCTAAAAGATACCAACAATTTTCTCCACTAACTCTACACAGTTCCTGTTCCTTTACCACATGGTGCTGTGATTATCACAACTGAAACCCCCTCTCTTTCCACTAACATCTCTAACACCATTGGCCTCACCGCTATTGAACACTACATTTCCCAACCATCCATGGTCTCTCCCACTATTGAACATTACCTTTCCCATTGCCTGACAGATTCTATGCCTACAACCTCCATTCTAGTTACTATGAACAACTATATCCTCAACCAAACTTACTTCTCCTTTGAAGGCATTACCTACCGACAATCTGAGGTACAGCTATGGGCACCTGCTTGGCAGCATCACATGCCAACCTATTCACGTGCCATCTAGAAATACCCATGCTCAAAAACCCCTTTCCTGATTCAGATTCACTGAAGACTGTGATCTGGATCGAGGATGAGGACCCCTTATCCACATTCCTACAGAACCTCAGCATCTTCTTCCCCATTTGCTTCATCTCGTCCTACTCAACCCAACACGCGATCTAGTGTATGTTGACCTCCACCTCAAAGATGGCTACATCAGTACCACCATCCGTATCAAACCTACCAACCAGTTGCAATACCTCACCTTCGACAGCTGCCACCCATTCTGTGGCAAGAAGTCCCACACTTGGCCGTGGCACCTGCAGTGATGAGTGCTTCCTCTCAAAATATACTGAGGGTCTCATGTAGGCCCTCACATAGTGAAATTACCCTCCCAACCTTGTACTAAAACAAACACATTTCCTCTGCCTTCTCTCTCCAGTCACCCACCATCTCTCAAAATCCCACTGTCCAGCCACAGAGGAGCACTCCCCTCATGGCTCAGTACCACCCAGGATTGGAGCAACTCTGCCACAGTTTTGACTACCTCCCATCATACCATAAAATGAGGATTGTCCTACCAACTATCCTTCCCACCTCCCAGCCCCTCCCTCATCCCCTCCACCCCCTGCTTCCACCACTGTGGTATTGTGCCACCCACCAAACCTACACAATGTCTTCATCCATCGCTACTCAAACTTTGCTCCCAACCACTTGCCTCTTGGCTCCTATCCCTGTAATAGACCTGGATGCAAGACCTGTCCAATATATCCTTCCACCACCACCTATTCCTGTCCAGTCAAAATCGTCAGCTATCTCATCAAAGGTAGAGCTACCTCTGAAACCAGTGAGGTACTGTGCAAGCTAAGCTGCAACCAATGCACTTCATTTGACGTTGGCATGACAACCCACAAGTTGTCTGACCACATGAATGGCCACCAACAAACTGTAGCCAAGAAACAGCTGGCCCATCTGGGTGCAAAGCGTGCTGCCCAACACATCATTCTTTTCAATTACTGCTTCTCAGCCTGTGCCATCTGAGATCCTTCCCACAAACACCAGCTTTTCTTAACTGCACAAGTGGGAATTTCCCCTGCAATATATCCTGTGTTCCCTTAACACTTCTAGTCTCAACTTTTATTAGTCATTGTTGTTACCCTCTAGCCCTTTCCCTGTTCCCATTCCATTACTACACATCCCTCTATCCCAATGCACACACAGTCTTTTTACTTCCCTCCATTTCCACCTTCCCAATCTCATCTTGCCCTCCATTTAACATGCCAATCTTTTTACTTCCCTCCATTTCCACCTTCCCAATCTCATCTTGCCCTCCATTTAACATGCCAACTACACCTAGCCACCTTACCCTGGTACCCCCCCCCCCCCCTCCCCCCACTATTCCCACCCCAGCCTCCACCAAACCACCACCATTCAATTGCTTCTCCCTTCATGAGCTGCTACTCACAATCTGGTTTCAGTAGTCAGAGACTGTAGTCATCTAGTTGTGAGCTGCATTTGTCTGTGTGTTTATGTAGTCTATTTGCCACAAAGACTAAGTTTGCCAAAAGCTCACTTTCTGACACTCTTTATGTTGTATCTAACTGTGAGTCAGCATCTCCACTATATGTGAATAACAACTATCCTTTTCGTAATACAGTTAGAAAAAAAATGTAAAGACAAATGTAAAACTAATATTTTTTATGTATATGTCATGAAAAGATTTTGTGCCTCATTAAAAAATAATGAGATCTGCGAAGGGAAGAGCTGGAAACATGTCTCTGTAATATGAACGACAGAACTTTATAGTGAAAAGCGTTAAAACTGTTGTAAAATTTATGCGAGTACAAATGAGCACTTAAACATTTGTGATGCGGATAAGGCAACTGGCAGACAGATTAATGTGAGAGTGGGATCTTGGGATATGTGTGTGTTGTGTAGTGCAACTGGATAATTTTGCTGCTGTCGAAGCTTTACAAAAGTGGAAAATTCACTTACCTAGATTCAACTCTGTGAACAGCTAGTTGCCTGTGGTTCAATGTGTAGAAGAGGGATGTCTGTAAGCAGGTCAACAAGACATACCAGATGTGCAGACACAGGAACACAGTAGCTTACTATTCTGTCACCAATTGGTTTTAGCCTTGCCCAAACAACATTCCCAGTGACACAAGACAAACTCGATTGTCAGTGCTGTGTGTCGTACCCATAGCCTACTAAAAAATATTCAATATGAAGCTAGGTTCAACAGGACATTTGTGCCTGTGTCTGATCATTAGTGATATGCAAGGCTGATTAAACACACATTGTTGTGCAGAGTAATTAAAGAACTAATAAGATTCTCTTCAATATCAAACAAAAAATCATTGTGAAGTATAAATTATTTAAAATGCTGTACCATGATGACAATGCAATTTTAGGTAATAAGGACTTTCACTTCAACATGGCCAATAAGAGTTGTGCAAAGATGTTTCTGATCCTACTGTAAATTGTTCTATGAAACCTGGCCCATACTGAATACCTGATGCCTCAGCAAGTGAAAACGCAGTTGATTCAAGATGTCCTGTATCAGTCCAACCATCTAACTCATCAACTGACACCTATCCTTCTAATTGGTATCATGTGATAACCATTGGCATCACCTGTCATCCACCCACATTGTATTCCTCATTAACAAAATGGTTTGACAATCTTTTATAAAATGAACAGTGACATTAACATCTAATCTCTTAGTGGAGAAAAAAAAAAAAGATGAAATTTAGGTAATGCAATAAGCAGTAATGGATGAACACCACTTATTACTGTTTACCTGAACTTCTTATATTAATACTGAATTAAAAATGAGAAATGTGGAAGCAAAGATGTCCATGGACTCTGAAAGGAATTTTATCACCTTAAATGTAACTTTCTTTTGCATATGTGAACTAGGTAAATCCAACGTGTGTGTGTGTGTGTGTGTGTGTGTGTGTACACTGAATGATTTAAATCCAGAGATGGGGAATTACACTACTTGCGAATATAAATGAGCTATAACAACAACAAGCAGTAAAAATTGTAAAACCAACTAACCAAGTTGCAAGAAGAACTGTGGCAACAACATTCCAGGGCTTTATAATAGAACAATATACAAAAAGCCTATACAGGCTAACGAAGTCTAACTCTCTTTGTTAGTCATCCTGTTTTTGTTTGAGAAACAATTGAAAACTATTATTCAACTTTCCGTATCACCATTTCACTGTTTCTTTCTTTGACTGAGCTGCTACCATAAGGTGGTCTTGTTTTATCAGTGTATTACTTTTACTAGTAGTAAGAATTGTGTCAGAGTCATGTATTTATTTAATATTGTCATTGTTCCTTGTCTTCATCCCAGGTTTTAAAAAATTTTGAGGTTTACTGGTGAGCCTTGAGCTAAGTTGGGTGTTACTAATACAATGATGCTACTGATTGGTCAGTAGTGCTGCAACTTTGAAAGCGTATCGGATGGTCAATAAAAGAATGTGTATTTCTTCTAAATTGCTGTGATGAAGTCCAGTACCTTTTCAATGAACACTGAAATGCAAAGCAAATGCTAGCCCTGAATTACTGATACTTATCCTCACAGTCATGTATCACACTGTTAGTGACCCTGATTTCGGCTCAGCTACCACCATTAACATAATTCTGCTTTTTATTCTTGCCAGTAATCAAATAAATTAATCTTTAATATTAAATTAAAGAGAGAGAGGAGTTACCGTAGTCTTCTACCGAAATATCAGTAGTTGTCAACATCACCTAGCTACAGTGCCGTAAGAAACACTGTACATGCCAGGGGAAACTCAGGTCTCACATGTAAGTATTGCGTCTCATTAATTGGTTTTGTGCATCCTGGGGTTTGGGTGTGCACTCCAGTGGGTTGGATGTCAACATCAAGGAAGATGACTTTGGATTTTCAAAAGGTTCAAATGAATTTGAATTCGTAAAAGTTCAACTGTTGCAGAAGACGGAGTTTTTGTTCTTCACTATGAGCCAGGGCCACAAAGTTGTTCATGATGGATTTTTTCCAAGTACTTCAATATGCTGCTGTCAGCAGGATGAACCATGTATTTGTCAATAATTTAAATGTTTGTAGCTATGTATTTGCATGAAAGCAAGGAATAAAGTTGAGGTTTACATTCAACTATCCTCAACAGTAATGTTTTTCTCTGCTTGTTTTCTTTCATCCATCATCATGTACATGCTGCACACCAATAAAATTCTCGTTGGTATTTGTTTTTTCACAGTAAGTAGAGCAAATAATGCCATTCAAGCAGACACCTGAGTTGGTGTTTGAAGATGAAAAACCTGCTGTTTTTGTGCTGAACTCATCCTATTTGATGTTTTTAAAAAGTCTCCTCGATAACAACAATATGAAGCTCTAGTATATTCTTCCCCCATCTTGCTTATTAAACTGGACAAATGCAACTCAGAAAGCAAGTTCTATATGGGGAAAAACACTTTTTTGTACTGTTTTTTCCTCTTGTTGATTTTCTGGATTGCTTGCTATATTCCAATTGAAATTACATTGTGACTGACGCTTCAGTGAGTGGAGTAGTAGGGACGGCACAGTAGCCAATCCCAGCTATTTCTATGGCTCCACGTATTTGCTTCTGTGCTACTATAAAAATATTTTTATGCAAATAAGGCATAACTGTTTCTATTGCTGTGTCAGTTTTTGAGGGTAGTATAAAAAGAAAAGTTTGGTGGTATTGTTTGGTTCAAGAAAATATGGGTAAATACAAGCTATTTAATGAGTACAGACTGTAGAGAAGATTCAGTAACTAGTACCATACCACAACCCACTGGAAAAGGCTGCATACTAATTCTTCTCATTCAAATACATCAGAAAGGTTCATGGAAAACTGTATGTTGTTGTTGTTGTTGTTTAGATCAAAGAAAGCTGCTGATTACCACAAACAAATAAATGGACACATTTCAGTGGTGATTTAAGAACTCACTCACAACAAACTTAAACAACTTTGGTAATAGTTATGGATCACACTTCATATCATTCAACTATTCTTGATAAGGCGCCTATTGTAGCTTCCAGAAAACAAGACATTATTGACTAGTGACAACGGAAAACGACTGCCGAAACAGCACATTACTGGAGCACACGGCCCAGAATAAAACACTTTTTCACGTACATGAAACAGGGGGGGGGGGGGGGGGGAGATATGGCTGTAGGGTTCTCAGATGTCTACCATGTCACAGCCACTTCAGCTCCATTGAACTCAAATGAGATTAAGATAAAGGGTTATGTGGCTGGCAGAAGTGGCACGATTGACAAAAAGTACTACAAACCCAACTTCATCAGATTGGCATAATATTGTAAGGAATAGTATGGAAGTAATAATGAAATCATGGGGGAATTAATTTGTAGTGAAAAACAACATCTGTATTCACCCCTTACAATTTTCTACAATTAATTGGATAACTTGTTATTTTCCTGCACATGTGTGACTTGATCACTCAATCTTGTTGCACAAGCTGCGACATGGTCGTGAATCAAGCAATGATCCAGAAAGTATAGAAGAAATTTCTTCAGAGATTGGTACTGATTTTCTGCTTCAATTTATAGAGCCTTTTGACTCTCTTGTGAGCCAGACATGGCACTAGTTTCACAAGATGCAACTGAAGTAGTAAACCAGTACCAAGATCTGAAGATGGACATTGCTGATCAAACCAGCTGTCTGAGGGTCTAAAAAGTTTTTGATCATGGATGGAAATATAGAAATTTGTTCTCTTATTGCTATTATTTACCTATACCATGCGATTATGGAATCTTACTCATCACCATCCCCAGCAGTAGCAGCAGCAGCAGTTCCAAACATTGCACTCCCAACTGCCTACAAAGATGTTGGCAATAGTCGGTATGTAAAAAACTCGATTCTTTTTTGGGCATATGCAACTTATGATTGTATGAGCATGTCGATCGTTGAGTGTGAACCAGAAACTCTACTCCCCACTACTGCCATCTGTCAATCACAAAATAATTATGATCACAGTATAGATGCTTATCAACCTTACCAACTCCTTCCATCAAGTCACTGCATGCTGCAAATGCTATTGGCTTTGGCAACACTCAGGCTTACAGTCTACGCTCACAATTGTGAACCATGGACAAGATACATATGATTCTCTCAGCTATCTATTTCAGTGCTGTTATAAATGTTTTCAGTTCATTACGTCTTGCAGCTCTCAAATATTGAAGAAAATACACTGTATAATTGGTGGCACTAAAGCTAGTATTAATATATTGGTGACTAAATTTTATACTTTGCCTATTTTTACAAATCACTCGATACAAAGAACAAAATTTTATTTGTAGATGCATCAAATGTGGATAATGGAGGTATCAGTAATGATATGACCATACGGTATTAACTTAAATATTTTGAATTTGACATATGCTTGGTGTGGATAGTTCTATTTATGTCATTAAAGTATAGATGCAGCTCAGATCTGCATTAAAACTTGTTGCAGTTATGCCTTACTGCAGTATGTCAGTATATGTCTGTAAGATAGATTTGTCTTAATAGTGGACCTTCATTATCCAGCATGGTCCAGTTCTCATAACAACATTACCTCATACATAAGGGAGAATTTGTTCTTGGTGAAGTTCCATTTTGTGTCATGATGGCTTTTTTACTCTCTGGTTATATTAATGTCACATACTTTGTTCAGGGATTGTTCAGAGGTGCTTAATAAATGGTATTACAATCTCAGTTAACTAAGGATGTCCCTATTCATTTTGTTAGTCTTGGTGACTTTTCCTTTGTATATGGAGACCACACATACGTCTTTGAGGCCCATAAAGCATGAATGTCTTGATTCTCAGCCTTACTCTTTCTAATGGTGGACATTACATCCATCCTAATCTACCTTTGTACAATAATGAATCTCAGTTGATTCTTACATAATTGTGTGGAGTGCACAAACTCCTGAATTTTTAGTTGAAAATTTTCCAGTACACACAAACTTTTGTTGAGGTCTGGTTGTCAATAACACATAGGATCATAAGTGGGACTCTCAAAAAAGTGAAAGCACTCTTTTAGTATAAAAAAAAACATGAAAAATTTAGAATCTACCAAAGTATCAGTGTCACCATTATCAGGTGTTTTATCCAAAACATTTGGCAGTTACAATGCTTTAAAGTAACTAACGAAAATATTTGTGGTTATTTCATGTAGGACAATGCAAGACCACACATCGCTAGTGCTCCTATGACAGCAATAGGAAGTGTTTTTGATGATAGGATAGTTGACTGACCCCCTTGTTCTCCAGGTATAAATCTGTGTGATTTTTAACTTTGTGGGATGTTAAGAGACAAGATGTATGCAACCAATCTCCACATGCTCGAAGAGTTGGAGGATAGGGTTTGGCTAGTCATTTCTCAGCTTTCGGCAGCCAAATTCACCGACTGTTTGCTAATTTGTTCAGGAGATGTCACGTTGCTCTTAGCATAATAGGACATCATTTTGAGCACTTACTGTAAATAAAGGAAAGCTTTAGTTAGTCAGATGGGAATGTTGTTTATGCTTAACATGGGAAGCGTGCGCACAGCTGACCACCGGCAGATAAGTGTTTGCAAGTTGAGCATGGGGGCGGGCGGCAGCAGATGCGGTGGCAACAGCCAGTGGCCGTGAAGTGTAACCCACGGACCCGTCCCGGGCTTCTTTCATGAGACACCCTGTACTTCACACAGCTCCAAAAGCAATAGGGGCTTTACTTCCCCATTGAAATAGATTTTTCATGACTGCTATCGCTCTTGCTTAAGGAGAGATGAATTCTTTTCTCGTACATGAGAAGATGCAAAATACTACTGTTTGAAGACGTTTCCTGTTGAGTTAAAAATTGCATATGACAAAAAAGTTTTCTTAGGTTTAATACTGCTGCAGATGCCATCAGAAGTATCTAAGGTGAATACTAAAATGTTAACCTATCAAAATTTTGTTGCATCATAAGCTTCACTTTGTTACAGACCGTTGTTAGGATATTAGTATAACTAAGTACTAACTAGTGACAACTTGAGTCACTCAACAAAGACAAGTTATCTGGTGCAGACTGAGTACAATTACACTCCTTTCAGAGTATGCTCATGAAATAGCTGCATTTTTAGCAGCCATATTCAACCATTCACTTAAAAAAAAAACCTCTGTACACGAAGACTGGAAAATTGCACAGATTAAACCAATGCAAGAAAGGAAGTAGAATATGCTTAATTAAAGACCCATACCACTGACATTGATTTCCTGTAGTTTTTGGGACATGCACTGTGTTGGAACACTATGAAGTACCTCCAAGAAAATGATATGTTGACACACTACCAACACGAGCTCAGAAAATATTGTTCCTCTGAAAAATAACTGGGTCTTTATTCACATGATATAATGAGTGCTATAATATGTTCCACTAACTAACCAGCATGCAAACTGATATAAATGTTTTTATGTGGTGGCAGGTTGTCAATAAACAACAGTAGATGACACTAGCTGTATTGAAGTCCAGTCAATGCTCAATAAAAGCCTATTTGTACACCTATGAATGCCCACTGGTTGATAGAATGCTGTATTGCACTAAGTCTCATCAATCAGAAGAGCAGTATTTACTTAAGAAATAATAACAAAGTTCCGCAAAGGTTAGATTCAACCTGAGTTCCACGAAGTATCTCACAAATAACACAATTCCAACAGCAACCATTCACGTTGTAATTTTAAGGTCCTGACTATAGCGAAAAAAGTTAGCCTTTCTTTGCTATACCACAAAACATTAGAAGTCAACAATCCGTGAATGCAAAATTGTTCTAATTGTGATTTCATCTCATAATTCTTATTCCAAGTGCCTTCACTCATGGAAAAGGAGCTCAACTTGACGAAAATCTACATCGACATGACTCACTCTCATGAGATTCTCTAAGTATGGAATTCTACCTCCTGGTGTGGCCTTTTTGTCATAGAGTGTCAATTCTGCATCCTATGACAGCAAAAATTTGAAGGTGCCCATGCTTCCATGCTCTGGGAGTATATATTCTTGTTTGCACTACTTGTCAGCAAACTGACAATTTCTGCTAGGTAACTACTTTTTTATAGTGATTATTACAACTTAGGTCTATAGAAAAACTCAAACTACCAAAATATTGGCACTGATATCATATACTTAATATCTAAAGTAGTTGTTCATTTATTGCATAATTGGTTGTTTTCATGTTTTTGCTACCCCCAAGTAGTTTTGCAAAAGAAATTTCTAGTTAGTAATAGTACATAAACATATAACGCATCTACCCCATTTGATTATTTTCCTTCTCTATTGGTGGGTGCCCATAGATGCATGGTATCTAGCATCACCTATTAGTTAATTACACTGGCAACAATTTCTAGTTTCTGGCAATTTATATAATACTTTTAATCAGCTTTAATCAGCCATAACTTCAAATAGGATATACCGGGCATACATCTTATTAAATCAGCGACTAAATTTCCTTCATTTAGTCAGCCTTCCGTTTTGTATACTTCAGCTAGTTCAGTCTCCATATTGTCCCCCTTCTACTAGAAAATATCGAAACTAGTCATTTCTCAGTGTCTAGCTCGAGTGACCATATAACTGCCCTCGCCACCAGAAAACCCTGAGTCCTTGCTCCTCTGGCTTACCTCCTCATGGTGGTTGCAGTATCTCAGATCACACCTTCTGATAGCTGTTATTCACCATATGACCTAGCTGCAACCAGCCTGTGTCTACATTCTGGGTAATGCAAAAAGGCCACTCACAGACACACACAGAATCCTCGCATTTCACCACCAAGCCCGAAAGCTTGTCACATCACAATTTTCCAAATTAACATCTGATTAGTCCAATTTTCTCCATATCTTTCCTCTGATTTTGGTTCTAATATCAAACAATTTTATGGCTGTTGGTATGTTATATCTCTGCTCCTGCTTGATCTATATTTAAATGAATATTTCATTCAACATTGTGTGTGTTATATAAACAAATTTTCATTGTATTTTATTCACAAACACAGCATACACACAACAATATAAATTAACAAACATTTGAGACAAACAGTGATTCAGGTAATAACAGTTAAGAGAAATAACAGAAATTTGATTTCCAAAATTACAAAGATAAAAAAATATGCTTTTCTTCTAGATATTTTTGCTTACACTTCCATGAACATTCCTAACATTTAACAGCAATAGTAAAATGTCAAGTTCCACTATTCAGAATCACATTTTACAAAATAGTGGAGTGCAGCCAATCTTAGAACATTCAACTAATATGAGCAGCACCAACAAGTTACATAGTATAGTATGAATGCTCTGAGTCACTACTTATATGCCACATAGAACTGTGGCATATAAAATGGAGGATACATGATACCAAGATCACTCCCAACTTACAGTAAATCCTTATTACTAAAAAATATAAACGTATTTAAAACAGGTATCAAATGATATCACAGCCTGACAAGAATTTGTAAGCTCAGGTTTTGTTGTTTTCCGAGAATCGATTACTTTTTGTTTCCTTTTAGGAAACTAATCATTTTTTGTGCTGCTATATGTGTTATGAATTATTTCTCAAACCTGTGCGCCTCAAGAATGACTTTGCCCATGAAACATTCAATTTTATGTTCCCACCATTTTCTTCCAGAAGACTGGGATCATACTGCATTAACACTTGCCTTGCTGTCTCAATGACAAGGTAAGATGACACAGGTTCACCTGTTTTTACTATTTCTTGTATACACCGACGAACTTCCTCATCATATTTCCCCAACCTCATTGGCCTTCCACGTTGTCCATATCCCAATGATGTTACCTCCTTATTCAAAACCTTCTGATCAAATGTACAATGTTCACGTTTCAATAAATATTTGTCTCTAAGTGTTCTCATTGTACTTGATGGAATCTCAACTCCGAGAACATGTTTGAAATACAAACACGCCTGCTGACTTCCATGTTCTGCAGCGTATTTACCCATTTCAGCACGTAGTTCAGGGCTATATACACAGTAATTTCCTCGTTTACAGCCTTTAAAACTTCTTGACAACACTTTTTTTTGAGATTTTTTAGTAGCAACAGGGTTAGGTTTATCATCACCTTTGGTAATGCCAGGAGCCTCTAAACCAGTCAACAAGTCTTTACTAGGTGAAACTCTGACTGTACTTTCCAGTGAGTTATTAGCAGAGACTGGTGTAGCCTTGGTACTAGACAATTTTTTACTTGAATATGTTGTGTCTGTATAACTTGCTGCAGTACAGCTTAGGGATCCTTTATTTTTATATGAAAATGTTGCGTCTGTAAAGGTTGATGAATTTTTACTGTTTGATATTGGATTGGAATGTTTCACAATAGTTCTACTAGAGCTTATTTCAGGCAGGTTGTCCAAGAAAATGTGAAGTGCAGTAGATGTAGCTGTTGTACTTGCTGAAGTATTAGTTAACGGTACTTCAGCCAAGTAGTCTAATGAAGTACTCTTTGATGCTAAACAGTTTTTATTCAAAAGTGAGGGGCTTGCAGCTGTGGCAGTTGCTGAGGCATTACTAGAAGATATAATGGCATTATCTGATAAATTATTAGTAGAAGGTATTCTGGTAACACCATTCCATGAAGTATTACTACTACCTACGGAGCCTGTATAGCACGGGGACGAATTCCCTGGTTTTAGTGTTGTCAAAGAGTTTGAAGTGATGCAAGAATCTTGTGTAGATGTACAATTTGATCCAGTGTTGTTGCAAGGGACTGTAAGCTTATGACTCATTACTGGTGTGTGTGATGATGCCACAGTAATATAATTTAAATTATGTATTGTTGGAAGTGTCACAACTGGACTGTGTACCTCACCTTTACTTCTGCATGTAGTTAGATGTTTCGAATCTGTCGGAACCTCAGATCTACTTTCCATACCCTGCTTTTGTTTGTTGTGGTATTCAACAATGATGGGGATTTCCTCAGTACTTGATTGGACATTAATAGAGGTTAAATCTGGTAAAGAATTTACTGGTACTGCAGTGTCCACAGGTGTTGAGCTTAATACTGTTGACACTTTAGGCCTGCATACAGCTGCAGCCTGTGATGACATAACAATTACATGTGAATTTATGGAAGCAGTTGTCACAGTGTGTTTAAAGTCTGATACAGCTGTCAAGGCCTGCACTGAAATTGTTGCAGCTGATGGTCTTGTGTCTGTGACAGGTGAGTTTGCTAACTCAGGTATCTTTGATGATGAGCCAGTTTTTGGATGAGCAATATGAGCAACAGAACATGCTGGTCCCAAGAGATCCAGTTTTGCAGTTAACATGTTTGTATTTTGGACTGAAGAAGATACAGAGGTACTGTGATGAATGTTTTCTACAAAATTTGGTTTTGTTTGTGCAGTAACTGCATGCGTAATGGCACCTTCAGGAGTGAGAGTCATTTGATGTGATGCCACCGAAGATGATAGTGATTGTGATACTGTGCCATGATTTTGCATTATTATTAAATTGTTCACAGAATGCAATGAAGATGAAGGCCCTGCTGAAGGTGAAATTTTCTTCTGCATAGAGTTGAATTTGTTTTTAGCATGATCTGTATTTGAACCCGATGATACAGATGACATGACTACCTTATCTATTGGATATACCAAAGAATCCCTGTCTGACAATTTAGACTGATTATCAGTTCTCTGATCTAGTGTTTCCTCTGAACTAATTAATGGCTTTAACGTTTTCACTTTTTCATGCTGGGAAACTGTATGTGCTGAATCAAGTTGATACACAGGAGACTGTTTTTCAGATGAGTGTGAATGACCAATGATGACTGAGTTCTGTAATGGAGTTGATTCACTTAATTGACTGGGAGTAGGGTGGGGTAGCACTGCAAGTGGGGGAATTTTCTGTCTTGAGTCCACCGTACAAAGTGTTTCTGTTACAGATGTTACTGGAAACACAGCCACATGTGAAGGAGACTGTCCAAGAGATATTTTTGACTGGGTAATAGCAACAAGAGGTGGTGGTTCTGTGAGCTGTGATTGAGAAAAGTACCTGAGAGGTACCTTTATTTTCTTTTTTTCTTCTTGAGCAAGAGTTATTGCATAAGCACATGCTACACTTTTTGTTGTAGTCCTTGAAGATGTGGTAGCTACAGTATACAATGGTGCTGCCCGGTTGACTGGTGATTGTACTAAAAAAGGGTGACTGGTGCTAGAAGACATGGTTTCCTTAGATACAGAGGAGGAAGGATACATAGTAGCTGATGTATCCATTTGTTTCTCTTTGAACAAAGATGAAGATAAAGGTGTTGCAGGCTTCTGAGGAACATCAGCTGGCAATACAGATGGGTCTGATGTAACTGGTTTTATATTTTTTATTACCTCACATATCACTGATGATGCAGGTGTGATAGATGTTTTTAATGTTTTTTGAGTGACTGGTGCATTAGTGCTGCTTATTACAAAAGACAATGGTGACTGCTGCTCAGAGTTTTGAGAGCTGAGAGTACTTAGCGGTGGTGATGAGTTTAATGTGGCAGTTGTCTCATGTATTTGCAAGACATTTCTTGCCTCTGGCTCTAGTGGCTGAAGTGTATCTGGTGTACACTGGACTGAATATAAATGACTGTTAGTAACATCAGAAGCTGGTACTGGAGATTTGGCACCTTTATTCAACAAAAACATTGGTGAATTGGTGGAATTAGCTTCATGAACTGTCGCTGGTCCAGATGGATATGGTACATTGAGTGCTTTAACCTCATTACATTTGTTGTATGTTGAAATATTACAGTCTCCCCTAGGTGGCAGCAAAAATGTGTTATTCTGGTCATCGAACAAGGTGTTCACACTATATTCAGTTGATGCTTTAGTACAAACATGACTGACAGAGAAACACGATGGACTGGTGTGCAACCGACAACTGTCACCTGAATATTTAGTGGTTGGTATTGTGTCATTTGTATTTCCCCCTCCAGCTTGATCTGAATTTAACTGAATGGTAGCATTAGTCTCAGTCAGTTGTGGAATACCCTCTTGCTGGAAAAGGACATCTCCAGTTTGTGACAACACAGAATGAATTTGTGATACAAGTCTATCAGTGCCATGACTGCTGCTGTTTGATAGTTGAAAACTCTGTTGTTTTCTGGGATGTGCTGGCATTCCATCGAGAGCAGATATTGTCTTATTAGCAAGCTCAGCATCAGAAAAATGTGACAATGGTGGTAGCTGCAATGAAGAAATGTAGTTGTTTCCTGAGATTGAGTTTATGTCTTCTCGCTGACTGTGTTCATTGTAATATGAGTAAAACTCATTATGCTGATACTCTTGGACAGAAATATTAGGATCATTTGAAACTGGGGTACTATCCACAATATGATTAAACTGGCTCGGGAATACTAATGATGATGAAGCAACTGAGCCACTGCACTGGGTGTAAGGCTGTATATCAAGAACAGAACTACTGTGTTGATTGAAGGAGGCACAGTTGGATGACGCAGCAGCTGGTGATGGAAATATAGCATTAGGAGAGTCACTGAACTGAGGGTCATTTAGAACACTCATAGAACTTTGCAAAATATTTATAGTCTGCATTGCACTGACTGTGTCTGCACTTTGTACACAACTCTCATGAATGTGGTTTTGTGTAAAAGCCTGTTCCACTTGATGTTTAAAAGTATTTTCTTCGATGTTCAAATGTATTTGTTGTTGTGCTATTTCATGCTGCAGTTGTTTTCCTTTCTGTTGAACTGCCAACTGCTCCTGTTTCTGCTTCCATTGAGACTGTTTTTCAAAAGTCTTCTGCAAATACATTTTTCGGAATCTACGAACTACAGTTTCTGTTATAGGATGACCAAATTTTCTTGAATAATGCTGTATAGCAGCACCAACAGTATATTTAAAAGCATAATTTCCTATCTCTTCTTTAAGTTCGTCACTGTAATGTCTTTTATGACTTACATTAGACCTTTTCTTGTTGATTTTCTTCTTTAGTTGTGTTGGAATTTGACTAAGATATAATCTTTTAAATTTGTGTACTATACCCAATTTTGTGGCACGTCCCAATTTCTGAGTGAAATGATCTGATGCAGCCCGAACACCATATATCACAGCATATTTTCCAATTTCCTGTTTCAGCTCTGGTGTGTAACTATTATGAATTTTAAAAATATTACGTATAGTACTTTCACTTACAACTCTGCCCAGTTTCTTTGAGAAATAGCGAGCAGCTTCACTAGCACCTTTTTCAGTAACATACTGGGCAATTTGTTCACGTATTTCTGGTGAATACTTATGGTATCTACCCCGTTTTCTTTGTTTCTCTCTGGCACATTCAAGCAACTTCTTAACACAAGCAATTGTACTTGCACGTATTTCAGATGGCTGGCTGAATTTCACTACTTTTTGCAGCTGGTTTCTGTTTACAAGATGGGCTCTCCTTTCTGTGCCTGGAGCAGAACCTAAAGCAAAACAAAACAAAATATTGATCACATTCAAGGGTTCTTACATTAAATTATTGCAGGAACTTCCAACTGTACAGAAGAGAACAAATGTAAAACTAATATTCACTGAAAACTTTGGAAACATGTATGAGTACTTTGAAAAAGAAGATCAGGTGTTGATGGTTGGGACAGCTGGAAATATCCTGACTAAGAATGAAAAATACAGTATTAGTGGTGCGAAACACAAAATAGGAGCAGCTAATGAGCACACAAATGTGAGTGGCACCATGATGAGCCCTGGCTTAACTCTGTTGTTAAGCAAGTAAATAAGGAGCTGAGGCTCCTTCAGACAAATGCAATATCTTATATGGTTGCTGTTCTGGTAGTTGGTATAGGAAGATTTGGGTTGTACTTCTTACGGGCTACAGCTGAATAGAAGAAGAAGACACAAGGGTGTCCAGCAGTACACAAAGGCATATCCTTGTGGTTTTGGAATCAGGCGAGACGCCAACTTTAGATCAAAATTCAGAATTCACCAAGACTGTATTAAGGGAACAAACTGACAGAGTCCCATTTGGTCTTATAATAATAGAATGAAAAGAGAAATCAAATTGCTTCATCAGAATATTATGTGGTAAAAAACAAAGTAAATAAGTTGCTAATTTGCTTGCAAGCCCTTAGCAGCTGAAAAAAAATTGATGTCAATTGTCTGTCTGAGCAACAACAACAGGCACAGAAAACCTTCTCATAAGTGGTTATAAATTAGATGCATATTCATGTAGAGACATTGTGGATAATGGGAGTTACCATCACATTAATAAAAAAATCAATGTCATGCAAAAATGTAGAAATAAATGTGTACAGATTAGGATATAAAAGCATGTGCTTGTGAGTTAATATTGGGGAATATAATAATGTAATTGTTACAATATTATAAGAGGGAAAGTTGATACTCGCCATATAGCAGAGATGCTGAGTCACAGATAGGCACAACAGAAAGACTCTCATGCTTAAAGCTTTTGGCCAATGGCCTTTGTCAACAACAGACACACAAATGGGCGTGCGCACGCACGCATGCATACACACACATACACACACATACACACACACACACACACACACACACACACACATGAGCAAATGCAACTCACGCACATGGCTCCAGTCTCAGGGAACTGAAACCACACTGTGAGCAGCAGCATCACTGCATGATGTGAGTAGCGACTGGGTGGGTGAAAGTGCTGCAGGCTAGGCGGAGGGCAGGGCAGATGTGGGGAGGGGAAAGGGGGGGGGGGGGGGAGCCACGTAGTGGAAAAGGAGAGAGAGATTTTTTTCCGGGGGCACAAATACAATGGTCATTAGCGCCCAGACTCAGTTAGGAATGCACCGTGAGGCACAAGGTTAAAACAGCAACTAAAAGGGACAATACTATAAAAGACATAGACAGGCAGAGAGAGGACTTAAAAAAACAAAAAAACCAGCATAATAAAATGTCCTTAGACAGGTTTGTCAAGTTGATAAAATGAAGAACGCGAGCAGCTGCTCCTGGGTCATCCGCTAAAATGGCATCCAGAGTACATGGCACGCCAAGATCTAGACACAGTGTATTAAAATCTGGACAGGTCGTTAAAATGTGGCAGACCATCAGCAATTGCCCACATAGGCAGAATGGCACCGGCGCAGCCATCAGCAGATGGTGATGGCTGAACCAGCAGTGTCCAATTTGTAAACGGGCCAAAACGACCTCCTCCCGCCGAGAAGGGCGGGAGGAGGACATCCAAGCCACGGGAAGAGGTTTCAAGGCCCGAAGCTTGTTGTCCATAAGTGCAGCCCAATCAGCATGCCACAGCGATAAAATGCGCCAACAAATGATCCTGCTACAATCTGATGAAGGGACACAACAAGAAGCTGTCCGAGGCTGGAGGACTGCAGCCTTGGCCGTGGCATCTGCAGTTTCATTCCCAGGGATACCGACATGGCCAGGAACCCACATAAAGCTAACCGGAGAACCGTCGTCCACCAGCTGCTGAAGAGAACGTTGGATCCAGTGCACGAAAGGGTGAACCGGATATGGATCACTGAGGCTCTGGATGGCGCTCATGGAATCGGAGCAGATGACATAAGCAGAATGTCGGTGGCGGCAGATGTAAAGAACAGCCTGGTAGAGGGCAAAGAGCTCAGCTGTGAAGATCAAACAATGGCCATGGAGCCAGTATTTGAAACTTTGTTCCCCGGTAATAAAAGAACACCCAACCCTGTCACTGGTCTTAGAGCCATCTGTATAAATGAAGCTCATATTAATGAACTTCAAACGAAGTTCGACAAAACAGCAGTGGTATACTGAACTGGGGGGGTAACCTCCTTTGGGAGCGAGCTGAGGTCAAGGTGAATACGAACCTGAGCCTGGAGCCAAGGTGGTGTGTGGCTCTCGCCCACTCTAAAGGTTGCAGGGAGTGAAAATCAAGGTGTTGAAGGAGGCAACGAAAGCGAACTCGAGGGGGTAGCAGGGCAGAGACATACAACCCATATTGACGGTCGAGAGAGTCGTCAAAAAAGGAACGATGAGACGGGTGGTCGGGCATTGACAGTAGCCAACAGGCATACTGGCAAAGCAGTATATTGCGCCGGTAGGTGAGTGGCAATTCACCAGCTTCAGCATGAAGACTCTCGACGGGACTAGTATAAAACGCTCCGATCGCAAGACATAAAGCCCGATGTTGTATGGAGTTGAGGCGGCGTAAGAAGGACGGCCGTGCAGAGGAGTATACGAAGCTCCCATAATCCAGCTTGGAGCGGACGATCGACCAGTATCGGCGAAGTATGACGCTTCGATCTGCTCCCCACGACATACCACTGAGAACACGGAAACGGGTACAATGGGCAGTCAAATATGACACATGTGGAGACCAGCTATGTTTCCTGTGAAATGTAAGACCTAAAAATTTTGTTGTCTCCACGAATGGGAGAGCAACGGGACCGAATCGTAAGGACGGTGGGAGAAACTCTTTGTAGCGCCAGAAGTTAATATAGACCGTCTTCTCGGCAGAAAAATGGACGCCATTGGCGACACTCCAGGAGTAAAGACGGTCAAGACAACAGCAAAGACAGCCCTCCAGGAAACATGTACACTGCACACTGCAATAGATGGTAAAATTGTCCACGAAAAGGGAGCCTGATACATCAGCTGGGCGGCAATCCATTATTGGATTGATCGCTATGGCGAAGAGAGCGACGCTCAAAACTGAGCCCTGTGGCACCCCATTCTCCTGGCGAAAGGTGTCTGACAGGACAGAACCCACACGTACCCTGAACTGTTGATCCATTAAAAGGAACGAATAAAAAGAGGGAGGCAACCGCGAAGGCCCCATGTATGCATGGTGCGGAGAATGCCCGCCCTCCAACAGGTGTCATAAGCCTTCTCGAAATCAAAGAACACAGCCGCAGTTGGGTGCTTCTGCAAGAAGTTATTCATAATGAAGGTCGACAAGGTAACCAGATGGTCAACAGCAGAGCGGTGCCTACGAAATCCACATTCTAGTAGGCGTTGAGATTCGAGCAGCCAAACCAAACAAGACTTAACCATTCGCTCCATCACCTTACAGACACAGCTGGTAAGCGAGATGGGTCAATAACTGGAAGGCAAGTGCTTGTCCTTCCCTGGCTTAGGAATCGGTACAACAATAGACTCACGCCAGCATGCGGGGACATGTCCCTCAATCCAGATGCGATTATAAGTATGAAGAAGGGAACCTTTACCCGCAGGAGAAAGGTTCTTCAGCATCTGAATATGAATAGAATCAGGCCCTGGAGCGGAAGACCGTGACCGGGCAAGTGCATTTTCAAGTTCCCGCATGGTGAATGGGGCATTATAACTTACACGATTCGAGGAGCGGAAGTTAGGTGGCCTAGCCTCCTCTGCCTGTTTATGGGGGAGGAAGGCAGGGTGGTAATGAGCGGAAAAGTGGCCGAAGGCATTGGAGACATCCTCAGGGGCCACAAGGACGCCATTCGCGACCGTCAAGCCAGAAACTGGTGAGTGGACCTTAGTGCCAGATAGCCAGCACAGGCTACCCCAGACAACAGAAGAAGGAGTAAAACTGTTGAAGGTGCTTGTGAAAGAAGCCCAGCTGGCTTTCTTGCTTTCTTTAATAATACGACGACACTGCGCACGTAATAGTTTATAATTGATGCAATTCGTCACTGTAGGGTGGCATTTAAAGGTGCGTAAAGCATGTCGACTAGCACGTAAAGCATCTCTACATGCTGCAGACAGGTACGTGACGTGGAAAAGAAGTAGTGTGAGGGATGGAATATTCAGCAGCAGTGAGAATGACTTACGTGAGGTGTGCGACCTGACTATCGCAGCTTGTGAAGGTTTGATCCTGAAAGGTCGCCCTGTAAGAGAAGAGCCCCCAGTCTGCTTTGGATATGTTCCAACTAGTTGAGCACGGAGAGGGGGTATGATGCAGGAGATGGATAACACACTGGAAGTGGTCGCTCGAATATGTATCAGAAAGTGCATACCACTCAAAGCGGCGTGCAAGTTGGGTAGTACATATAGAGAGGTCTAAATGGTTATAGGTGTGAGTTGTGTCCGAAAGAAAAGTGGGGGCGCCAGTATTGAGGCAGACAAGATTAAGCTGGTTGAAAAGCTCTGCTAACAGGGAGCCCCTCGGGTAGGATGCTGGAGAGCCCCAAAGGGGATGGTGGGCATTGAAGTCTCCAGTTAACAAAAATGGTGCAGGTAGCTGAGCAATAATTTGCATCATGTCTGCCCTGGTAATGGCAGACGATGATGGAGTGTAAACGGTACAAATGGAAAATGTAAAAGTGGGGAGAGTAATTCGGACAGCAACTGCCCGCAGGCTGGTGTGCAATGTGATGGGATCGTAGTAAATATCATCCCGGACCAGCAACATAACCCCTCCAAGAGCCGGAATAACTGCCACAGGGGGTAGGTCAAAACGCACAGAGGTGTAGTGTGCCAAGGCAATTTGATTGCATGGGCGTAGCTTCATTTCGTGGAGGGCTACGACTAGCGGATGGTGCAAGTGGAGCAGCAACTTTAAGTCCTCTCAGTTGGAGCGAATGCTGCAAATATTGCAGTGAATAAGTGCCATTGTGAGAAGAAAAAGAAGATGCAAGAAGGGGTCACCTCGAAGGCCGCTGAGGGCCTGGATTCGAGCGAGCACTGCCGCCGCTATCAGTAGGCAGACAGTCATCGTCCATTGGTTCTATAGGTTCATCAGCCATCTTGTTAAGATGGCTGGGAGGGGGAGCTTCCGCCGCCAGTGAACGGCCAGATGTTTGGCTACCAACGGTGTGGCCAGGCGAAATGGATGACGGCCTAGGGTGGCAACCACTGGATGGCGCAGGAGAAGAAATGCGCCGTGACGGAGAAGGAGAACTGTGCTTCCTATGAACCTTCTTGGAAGGTTGTTTAGTGGAAGTACTGGTCGATGGCTGGGAGTTTGGGGTACATAGGAAGTCTGCATGGGACAGTTCCTTCTTGAAGGCCTGTGCATCTGACTTCTGGGTCTTCGTCTTGGCAGAAGCTGATGAAGGTGCTTGTATCGGAGGGGTGACGGGAGGAAGAGGAGACGTCGACCGGGCAATCTTAGCAATGGCCAAACGGACAACTGTAGTGCTGAAGGTCAGATTGCATGTCTGCGTCGCCACCTCCATGGTAGTCCGAGGAGATGTGAAGACAGTACTGTATTTCCCCACTCGGAGCAGCATGGGCTTCCTACTAGCAAATAGCTTGCGAGCAGCCGAGGTGGACACTTTCTCTTTGACCCGAGTTTCCTGTATACAGCATTCTTCCTTGTAGATGGGACAGTCACGAGATGACACTGCATGGTCATCCTGACAGTTAACACAATGAGGAGACGGAGGTGGAGAGTCACTCTCATGGGCATCCCTACCACAAGTGACACTTTTAGCCGCATTGGAACAAGACTGGCGAGTGTGATTAAAACGCTGACACTGGTAACAGCGCACAGGTGTCAGGATATAGGAGCAAACAGAAATAACCTCATAGCCCGCTTTGATGCGCAACAGCAGCTGAACACTATCAAAGAACAAGAAAAGTGTCTGGGTCGGTACAAGGTCATTGTTGACCTTTTTCATGACCCTATGGACAGCTGTCACGCCCTGCTCAGCGAGGAAAGACTGAATCTTCTCGTCAGTCAATCCGTCAAGTGATCTAGTATATACCACACCATGAGACGAATTCAAAGTGCGGTAAGCCTCCACCCGGACAGGGAACGTGTACAGGAGTGTGGCCCGAAGCAGTTTTTGTGCCTGAAAGGCACTCTCAGTTTCTAGTAACAAGGTACCGTTACGCAACCTGGTACAAGACTTGACAGATCCGGCTATGGCATCTACGCCCTTCTGGATAACGAAAGGGTTGACAGAAGAAAAATCCTTTCCGTCCTCAGATCGAGAAACTACGAGGAACTGTGGGGCAGGCGGTAGTACTTTTGTCACTGGTGGCTGGTCAAGTTTCCGTTTTTGGGTAGAAGTCAAGAGAGAAGAAGAAGAGAAATCCACTGTGGAGGAATCCCCCATGATTGCCAGCATCTCCGATGGCACGCTCTTTCATTGTGGGGACCCTCTCACAGGGCACTCCCTCCTTAGGTGAATGTTTACACCTCAGGTCACACCTCCCGAGAAATGGATGGAGGGACTAATCGGCATGGTCGGAAGGTGTCAGCTCAGGCAATCACCCCTCCCTGGGCCTGGCCTTTACCCGGGGATATGTGCGCACCTTACTTGTCTACCCAGGGCGGGGAATTACGCGTTACCCCGTTACCAGCTACGCGTGTGAACGTGTGGGTCGGCCTTCAGGCACACACAGGGAGGAAGGAAGAAGAGGAAAAAGAAGGGAGAGAGAGAGAGAGAGAAAGGACAGACTGTCTCAAACACCGAGGCGGAGACCAGAGAAGGCAAGGAGAAGAAGGCAAGGAGGAGGAGGCAAGGAGGAGGAGGCAAGGAGGAGGAGGCAAGGAGGAGGAGGCAAGGAGGAGGAGGCAAGGAGGAGGAGGCAAGGAGGAGGAGGCAAGGAGGAGGAGGCAAGGAGGAGGAGGCAAGGAGGAGGAGGCAAGGAGGAGGAGGCAAGGAGGAGGAGGCAAGGAGCAGGAGGCAAGGAGAAGGAGGCAAGGAGGAGGAGGCAAGGAGGAGGAGGCAAGGAGGAAGAGGCAAGGAGGAGGAGGCAAGGAGAAGAGTAAGTAAGACAGTGAGATGGAGAAGAACAAAGAAAGAAACCAGAAGAAGTGAAAAACCAAAATGACCGCAAATATAGGCCGTGGAACCGCCCATCTCCGGACGCAGGCACTAACTACCCCCTTGAGGGGGAGGGACTCCTTTGAGTCGCCTCTTACGACAGGCAGGAATACCTCGGGCCTATTCTAAACCCCGGACCCGCAGAGGGAAAAAGTAGAGAGAGAGAGAGAGAGAGAGAGAGAGAGAGAACTAAATTTAAAAAAATAAATAAAATAAAAAAATAAAAAAGACTGGGTGTGGTGGTGGAATGATGGCTACGTAGTGCTGGAATGGGAGCAGGGAAGGGCCTGAACAGGTGAGGACAGCGACTAACGAAGATTGAGGCCAGGAGGGTTAAGTGAACGTAGGATGTACTGCAAGGAAAGTTCCCACCTGTGCATTTCAGAAAATGCTGGTGTTGGTGTAAAGGATCCACATGGCACAGGCTGTGAAGCAGTCATTGAAATGAAGAATATCATGTTTGGCAGTGTGTTCAGCAACAGGGCGGTCCCCTTGTTTCTTGGCCACAGTTTGTCAGTGGCCATTCATGCGGACAGATAGCTTTTTGATTGCATTGCCTTCATAGAATTCAGCACAATGGTTGCAGCTTAGCTTGTAGATCAAATGACTGGTTTCACAAGTAGCCCTTGCCTTTGATGAATAGATGGTGTTAGTGACCGGACTGGAGTAGGTGGTGGTGGGAGGATATATGGGACAGGTCTTGCATCTAGATTACAGGGGTACGAGCCATAAGGTAAGGGATTAGGAGCAGGGGTTGTGTAAGAATGGACGAATATATTGTGTAGATTTGGTGGACAGTGGAGTACCACTGTGGGAGGGGTGGGAAGGATAGTGGGCAGGACATTTCTCATTTCAGGGCACGACTAGAGGTAATCGAAACCCTGGCAAAGTATGTAAATCAGTTGCTCCAGTCCTGGGTGATACTGAGATACGAGGAGAATGTTTCTCTGTGGCCAGACGGTGGAACTTTGGAAGGTGGGAGACTGGAAAGAAACGGCATGGGAGATTTGTTTTTGTAAGAGGTTGGGAGGATAATTATGGTCAGTGAAAGCTTCAGTGAGACACTTGGTATACTTCGAGAGGGGCTGCTCATCACTGCAGATGCGATTACCATAGGTGACTAGGCTGTACAGAAGGAACTTCTTGGTATGGTATGGGTGGCAGCTGTTGAAGTGGAGGTATTGCTGGTGGTTAGTAGGTTTGATGTGGATGGTTGGTACTGATGTAGCCATCTTGGAGGTGGAGGTCAACGTCTAGGAAGGTGGCTTGTTGAGTTGAGTAGGCCAAGGTGAAGCAAATGGGGGAGAAGTTGTTGAGGTACTGTATGAATATGGATAGGGTATCCTCACCTTCAATCCAGATAGCAAAGATGTCATTAATGAATCTGAACCAGGTGAGGGGTTTAGGATTCTGGGGTTTTAGGAAGGATTCCTCTGGATGGCTCATGAATTGATTGGATAGGATGGTTCCATGCAGGTGCTCATAGCCGTACCCTGGATTTGTTTGTAGGTAATGCCTTCAAAGGAGAAGTAATTGTGGGTGAGGATATAGTTGGTCATTGTGGCCAGTCACTGTGCTCCCGCTGAGAGAATCTCTGCTCTCTGCCTCCACTAAGAGAATCTCTGCTCTTCTACACTGACACCTTCAACCTATTACCCAGAACCTACCCTCCTATACATTCCTAATGCCCATGGCCTTACCGCTATTGAACACTACCTTTCCCAATGCCCGACGCATTCCAAACCAACAATCTCCTTCCTAAAACACACAGAATCCTAAACCCTTCACCTGGTTCAGATTCATTGATGACATCTTTGCTATCTGGATCGAAAGTGAGGATACCCTATCCACATTCCTCCAGAACCTCAACAACTTCTCCCCCATTTGCTTCACCTGGTCCTACTCAACCCAACAAGCCACCTTCCTAGACGTTGACCTCCAACATGGCTAAATCAGTACCTCCATCTATATCACAAACCTACTAACCAACAGAAATACCTCCACTTTGACAGCTGCCACTCATTCCATACCAAGAAGTCCCTTCCATACATACATATGCTTGAATATGTGTGTGTGTGTGTGTGTGTGTGTGTGTGTGTGTGTGTGTGTGTGTGTTTTGATAAAGGCCACTGGCCAAAAGCTTTAAGTGTGGAAGTCTTTTTGTTGTGCCTATCTGCAACTCACCATCTCTGCTATATGGTGAGAAGTAACTTTCCTTCTCATAATATTTTTACATTCCATCCAGGATTTTCTATTGTTCGATAATGTGATTGTCGTAATACACACATCTCCACTGATTAACTAGGAAATATTCATGAAACATTTTGATAGATTATCATGCGCTCTGTCACAGAAAAATAAGGCATTATTTAATGTAAATTTTGTAAACCATATTATAAGGCCCCCCTAATCCAATTAGTAAAATTACAGATGACAATTTTTTTTTTAATATCAAACAATGTAAAATCCAGGCTGGAATAATGACAATAACATGAAAAGGATAGATTGCTGTTCACCACAGAGCAGAGTTGTTGAGCTGTAGATAGTCACAATAAAAAGACTGTCAAACAAGTAAGCTTTCAGCCAAAAAGGCCTTCATTGGAATCAAACACACACACACACACACACACACACACACACACACACACACACACACACACCCCTCCCTTTACACTAACATTCCTAATGCCCATGGTCTTATTGCTATTTAACACTACTTTCCCAGCATTCGACAGATTCGAAACAAACAACCTCCTTCCTGAATGAGATTTTCACTCAGCAGCGGAGTGTGCACTGATATGAAACTTCCTGGCAGATTAAAACTGTGTGCCGGACCGAGACTTGAACTCAGGACCTTTGCCTTTCACAGGAAAGTGCTCTACTATCTGAGCTACCGGGGCCTTTGACTTTCACGGGCAAGAGCTCTACCATCTGAGCTACCCATGCACGATGGCTCAGATGGTAGAGCACTTGCCTGCGACAGGTAGGGGTCCCGAGTTCGAATCTCAGTCCGGCACACAGTTTTAATCTGCCAGGAAGTTTCATATCAGCGCACACTCTGCTGCAGAGTGAAAATCTCATTCTGGAAACATCCCTGAGGCTGTGGCTAAGCCATGTCTCCGCAATATCCTTTCTTACAGGAGTGTTAGTTCTGCAAGATTCGCAGAAGAGCTTTTGTAAAGTTTGGAAGGTACGAGATGAGGTACTGGCGGAAGTGAGCTGTGAGGACAGGGCGTGAGTCGTGCTTGGGTAGCTCAGATGGTAGAGCACTTGCCCGTGAAAGGCAAAGGTCCCGAGTTCGAGTCTCGGTCCGGCATACAGTTTTAATCTGCCAGGAAATTTCAACTTCCTTCCTAGTTGCCATCACAAACTGTATTCTCACCCTGAATTATTTCTCCTTTGAAGGCATTACCTACAAACAATTTCAGGGTATAGCTATGGACACCTGCGTGGTACCATCCAATGCCAACTTATTCATGGCCCATCTAGGGGAGTGTTCCTCTTATGTCTCAGTACCATTCAGGATTGGAGCAGCTGAATTACATTCTCTGCCAGGATTTTGACTACAATGGTACAACAGCAACTGATGCAAGAAACCCTAGAAATGGGTACAAATATGTGGGAAATAACATTTTCATTGTTGCAGGTGTACCATGTAAGGGCTATTCAAAATAACATTATTCATTTTATTTTCATAAATGTTACGTTGAAGAAAGAAACAAACAATTTAAGGTGGGATCACACTGACCCCAGTAGTACGCAGTGGAAAAACCATGAATAAATTTTAATGTGCTGAAAATATGAGAATGAATGAAACATCACTGGATACAACTGACTTAGAGGGAGAAGACATATATTTTGAAAATAATATCTCTGAACAGAATTGAATAGGCTTGCTGGCTTCTTTTGCCATATGAATAATTGCCTAGTTTGAGGGTACAGAAGTCAGTAAGTTTGCGTATTTTCATATACTCATGTCTTATGGGATGCCACACTATTCTGGGGTAACACATCACTTAGGCAAAAAGTATTCACTGCACAAAGGACAGTAATCTTGTGTAGGGTTATACATGTACATCTTGCAGGCATCTCTAAGTGACTGGACCTATTAACCACAACATCACAGAGCATTTATTCATGTGTGAAATTTGTTATCAACAGTCCCCTTAAGATTGAGATTGACAGACATATTGACATGTACAGCACCAGTGGTAAAAATGAGTTACATTTCCCTATAATGAATCTTATTTTGGCACAGAATAGGATGAAATATGCAGCTGTAAAACTGTTTGATAATCTATCCACGGAAATGAAAATATCTGACAGACTAGTCATAAATATTTTTTCATTTTTAGATATGTGATGTGTTTTATGTTTGTTTTATTGGCCTGTTCCACACCCTAACAGTTATCATGAATAATGATATATGGAATTAGTAAGTAACTAACTACTAACTGGGCGTGGGAGTTAATATTTTTGGTCATTTGTGACGAATAACAAATCTCACAACATTACAATGGCCAAAGACAACACTCTAAGAAGTCCCCTGACTTGCAATTGCAAGGGCACTTGCAATCAGCACTCAATCAGTTGCATATGAAACTGATGTTTTGCAGAGTACTGAGTGGCAAATATTACTGAAAATGAAGGTACACCCCTACCACCCACAGAAAGTGCTTGCTTCGATACCTGTTGACCTCAGATGTCATGTCATCTTGCATCAATAGTTCTTGCAGCACCCTACAGCCGATCCTCACTTTTCTGCATATGTAGAAGCTTTTCATGGATGAAATCTGTTTCACTAGAGACAGACTGCTAAATATGTATAGTAGTCAAGTTTGGGCCAATTAGAATCCCTGTACTACATTTCTGAAAAACCGTCAACACTCATTATCAATTAACATGAGGGCAGCATAGTAAGTGATTATATACTAGACCTGTTTCTCCTTTCTCTCAACTTAAATGCACCAGTGTACACAGTATGTCTCAGATGGATACAGACTGCCCAGGTTCCTGGACCATATTGCACTCGTTATTTGACAATGTTATGAATA
This sequence comes from Schistocerca gregaria, assembly GCF_023897955.1. NCBI lineage: Eukaryota > Metazoa > Arthropoda > Insecta > Orthoptera > Acrididae > Schistocerca > Schistocerca gregaria. The sequence continues at coordinate 449,489,078 of NC_064924.1, forward strand.
GGATAAATCGCTACTTACTGTAACGATGACACACTGAGTTGCTGACAGGCACAATGAAATGACTGCTACATACTGAGCTTTCAGTCAAAGCCTTCTGAAGAAAGGGAAATATACACACATTCACACAAGCAGGCACATCTCATGCACACATGACCACCAACTCCAGCTCCTCCAGCCAGAATGCAAGTGCGTTGAGTAGAATCGAAGTAGCAATACAGAATAGGGCAGGAAAAAGAGATGTGATTGCAGGGTACTGGTGGGGACAGAGAAGTCAGCACAGCCTGGTGGACATACAGGGACTAGATGATTACAGGACAAGGCTGCCATGCACAGCATCGGGAGGTTGTGGGGGAAGGTGGTGGATGGGGAGCAGAAAAGAAGAGGGGCACAGAAGGGGAAAAGGTGAAGGAGGAGGGCAGGACATTGGCTGAGAATGATGCACAATGAAGGTGAGGAGACATGAACTGGGAAGAGGCAACAGTACAGAGGGGGCGGGGACAGTAGAGTACTGCAGGTTGATGCTGGAATGATTTTGGGAGCAGAGAACATATTGTAAGGATAACTTCCGTCAGCGCAGTTTCAGAAAGCTGATGGTGGAGTGGAGGATCCAAATGGACCGGGTTGTGAAGCGCACATCAAAATCAAGTATTTTATGTTCAACCTATTTCATGGCCAGCAGATTCACCTGATCTCACCACACTTGATTTCTTTTTGCCGGGCCAAGTGAAAAGTCTCATATACAAGACACCAGTTGAGACCAAAGAAGATCTCTTGACAAGAGTTCTTACTCCCTGTGACACTGTTTGAATGATACCAGAGATATCATAACAGCTATGACATAACTTTGTGTGATGATACCATGCCTGCATTGACAATGACATCTCAAACAACTGTTGCAAATGCAACAGCCTGTGAAACCTATGCATGTAAATGGGATCCATAATTACTGTACACAGGCTTAGAATTTTCAGTCTCTCTGCCATCAAATTAGATGCACTGTTACTAGTCCAGCAACATGGGAAATTATCCGAGAGGGTATTCAGTGGAAATTTTGTACATCATGATCAGGATTTGGAAGCTGGGGCCCTTAGTTTGAGCACTGCCCACGGCTAAGTCAGAATTTGAGTAAATCGATACAATCCACATTATAACATTCGCATATATGCTCTATGGAACAAGTAACTAAGTGGAAAATGCTGAATAAGATCTACGAAGCATCTCCAATTTCACCAGCGTATGTCAGAGCAACTCAGGCACATACGAGGGCTGCTATATATATTTCTGGCCTAGGCAACACTAAGTGTTCTGACATTTCCATTGGAAAGTTTGACATTTTTTAGCATAAATGTACTCAGAACTTTTTGACTTACGACAATTATTTTTTCTTTTACAGGGACTTGAAGAAATCAATTTGGCACAAAAATGGAATTAACTCGTGAACATTTTCGTGCGATCATTTTTCACAACTTTCGACGTGGATTATCACGACAAGAGTGCATCGATGAACTTAAATCTTTGTATGGCGACGAAGCACCATCCTATAGCACTGTGAAAAACTGGTACAACGAATTCAATCGTGGCTGACGCTCGCTCAAAGACGAATTCCGTGAAGGTCGTCCAAAAACAGCCGTTGTGCCAGAAAACATCGATGCCGTACGTGAACTGATAATGCAAGACCGTCATGTGACATACCGTGAGATAGAGGCATGCCTAGGCATTTCTCCCACCAGCATACATTCGATATTGCATGAACACCTGGCCGTAAAAAAGGTTTGTTCTCGTTGGATCCCGCACAATTTGACAATCGCTCAAAAGAAAGCTTGTGTGGATTGGTGTAAAGAAATGCTGAAAAAATACGATCGCGGTGCTTCAAAAGACGTTTATAAGATCATCACAGGTGACGAATCATGGATCTATGCGTATGAGCCCGAAACAAAACAGCAATCGACCGTGTGGGTCTTCCAAGACGAGCCAAATCCAACGAAAGTTGTTCGTGGAAGAAGCACTTCGAAGCAAATGGTCGCCTGTTTCTTCGGCAAAACTGGTCATGTGGCGACTGTTCCGCTTGAGCAACGTAGGACGGTCAATTCTGAGTGGTACACCACCATTTGTTTGCCTGAAGTCTTCGGAGAAATTCGAAAAATGAACAAGAGAAGACGAATCATTGTGCACCATGACAATGCGAGCTGTCACACATCGGCTCAAACCAGCGCCTTTTTGACCGGCCAAAACGTCGAAGTGATGGGTCATCCGCCGTACAGCCCTGACTTGGCACCCAATGACTTCTTTTTATTCCCACACATCAAGAAAAAAATGCGTGGTCAACGATTTTCGTCGCCAGAAGATGCTGTTGCAGCATTCAAAAACCATGTTTTGGAGGTGTCTCAATCGGAGTGGAAAAAGTGCTTCGAAAATTGGTTTGAGCGCATGCAAAAGTGTATAAATCTTGATGGAGAATATTTTGAAAAACAATAAACCATTTTCGTAGATAAATATTCATATTTTCATTATTAGGCCAGAAATATATATAGCAGCTCTCGTATAAACTCCCCAAAATGATTTTCTCCCCATAAAATGAGTCTAAACAACATCCAGAACAATGACAAAGGAGAGATGATAGTGGCACGAAGAATATGAAGTAGGAATGGCTGGTTTTGATTGTTTCTAACAACACCATGTAAAGACAAATAATGTTTTAAAATGTGAGAAATGGGTATGCTACAAATAAACCTCTTTTATCCACAAAACATTTATTTTTCAAATATCAGAACTATTTAAATGTTCATTACCTTCACAGAGCCCAACACACAGCATCCATTAACTTTCTCTTTAAGCATCCAAAAGAATTTCACATTGCTGTCCTGTGTCTAACATTAGACGCAAATGAACAAAATCAGAGGTATCATCAATATGACAACAATGATGTCAGTTAATTAGGTAGTCAACTTTTTGGCCCATTGCACTCACACAAAAAAGCATTACATGACCGTGATTGCAACTGGAGCAACAAATGTAGGTATTTTCACTAAATTAAACAAATATCAAATTGTTCCACAAAACACACATGCGCACACGCATACGTACACTATTCTTAAAAATCATGAAATCTATCCTAAAACAAAGTAAGAAGATAGGTTAAGAGACAAACAACTAACATACGACAACAGGTACAGGTGGCTGGCTGATCACTAAACAAGCATGGATACACCAGTCATTCTACAACACACTAAAATACACAACCTTAAAAATTTATGCTGAAGACCAGACAACACAAAATATTTTTCAATTTTTTACACATTTTCATATCATCATCACTTAAACTAGAAGTCACGTTACCATTTAAATTTATAGCTAACCTGTTGTCAAAAAATAAAACACCCTTATAAAATGTGGCATACTGAAATATTGACATCGAAGATGTCACATTCAAAAATATGTTAATGAACATTGATTAAATGGTATCTACACCAGATGAAGAATTTAATCCCTTTGACACCAATGCGCATTTATATAGATAGATCTATTGACAGGGTGATTATGTTGAATATATGCTTGTTCCTGTCATTCACATTTGTATGTCATTAAAATATCAACAAAGTCTGTAAAATTTCTTTGCAGTGATACTCTCTGCATGCTGTTACCTAATCCTAATGGACATCCTTGTAGCACTCAGTTATTAACAAAAGATGCCCAACATGTTACTGCCAGAATATTCCAAATCAGTGAACTGTGCACAAAGGAGAGGATGAAGCATCAATATCAGCGTCAACAGATGGTACAACAGTGAACTGCACCAATTATTATCATCTGTCAGCAATTGATAAAAACTCCTCAGCAAAGAAGCATCAAATGATAAGTAGAAATTGTTCACTTGTGTATCATGATATCTGAAAATGTCATAACATTTAAATAATTCAGTTTATATCTAGACACCTAGTAAAATCTGTTCCTTCACTTCCATATCTGCTTTATTTTAGTGAATAAAAATATTGCCAACTGTCTGAAGATAACAATTGCAATTATAATTTTATTTCCTTTATGCCCAAACACACCTCGTTTATTAGACTACAGAGAAGACCTTTAACCCACTGTAATATCTTTGTTTTTCTCATATTTTTGAACTAAATTATAAGCAGATACATTGATTGCAGTCATAGGCTTTTGCTGTGATTTAATCTCATAAAGTATTGTACATGCAATTCATCATTAGTAACAGCATAGGCAGTTGTGTACACTATTTAGAGTTGTTCTACTATGAATCACAATGCCACCTGACAATTTACACACTGCTGTGAATAAGAACATAATAATTCACCTGGTTATTTAAATCTTTTGTGCAACCATGGAACAGCTCCTCTCTATGAGACATTTTCTATTTTCTATTCAACACAGTTCAACACAAAATACATGTGGATGTGAGACAATTGTTTTTATACATATTAAGTCTCACCAGTTACCTTCAAAGCTCATAACTTAACAAACAATGAAACTCAAATGTATGTTTGATGAACAGTTGACACTGACCAACTGTATTCTTTGTTTTGTGATTCCACAGTATGGACAACTCGCACGAGCAAAAATATATCCTTTGTTTCATCAATAAGTCAAAAATTATGTGAGCAGTACAATCACTTACTTGTTTGCACACCTGATCCAGCATTATCTTGATGACCTTCTGTGGAGTTTTTTCTTCTAAATTTTCTATGAAGTAATGGACAGTCCTCTCTCATCTGTGTTTCAGATTGTTGAGCTCTTCCAATATGATTCTTCTGATGAATCTGCTATGACATTTTAGACATGAAAAGCTAATTACAGAGTTGACACTGAAATAATGGCGCATATGAATTACACTATCCACTAATCTCAGCTGTAGTCAAATCAATACATGTACAATCTCAAAAGGCTATCTAGAACTCTCATTTCACATATTTTTAACTAAAAAAATATAAACAGAAGTTTTTGAAACTTGGTGATACAGAAAAATGTTGAATATTAGATGGACAGATCATATCTCTTAGAGCAGAGATAATTATTCAAATAGAGAAGAAAAGTAATTTATGGCACAACTTGCCTAAAGAAATCATTTGATGAACACATTCTGATGCATCGAGGAATCATCAGTTTGGTGGTGGAGGGACATGTATCAGGTAAAAGCTGTAAAGGGAGACCAAGACTAGAGTACAGTAAGAAGGTTGAAATGTGACGTGGTTGCAGTTGTCTTGCAGAGATGAGGCGGCTTGCACAGGATAGTCTAGCATGGAGAATTTTAAAAAAAGAACCTTGCCTTTTGTGGGCAATTCTCTTACTGACAAAGCTATCCAGGCAAGATACATGACTTAATTCGGCACAAAACTTTAATTTAGCATTAAGTTTCAAAAAAAGTCACACTCATCTGCAGAGTGAAAGACTAATTCTGTAACCACAGTGACATATTCTGCCTGAATAAATAACTCTGTATTTGAATACGCATGCCTATACCAGTTTCTTTGGCTCTTCAGTGTATAACACAACCAAGCAATTTATGTGCAGCCTTCATGAAAGTTATCTTGAAATCTTCTGCCACCACACCTCATGAGGCGCCTATAAAAACATCCAATTACCATGTTTACCAACACTCCTACTTTTAACCAAATTACAGCACAATCAGAATCTAAAGTCAACTCACTAGATATTATCATATCATTTACATCTGTGAGCTTCTAAATATACATTCCACACGCTACCTTATGGTGTGTGGTGGAGGATATTTTGTGTAACACTGTCACTTCCCCCTTTTCCTGTTACACCTGATTTGTAGAAAGAACAATTGCTAGTAAGCCTCCATGTGAGACTGAATCTCTCAAATTTTATCTTTATGGTCTTTTTGCAATACATACACTATGTGACGCAAAATATCTGGACACCCCCAAAAATATACTTTTTTGTGTTAGGTGCATTGTGGTGGCACCTACCGCCAGGTACTACATATCAGTGACCTCATTAGTCATTAGACATTGTGAGAGAGTAGAATGGGGTGCTCCGCAGGACTCACAGACTTCGAATGTGGTCAGGTGATTGGGTGTCACTTGTGTCATACGTCTGTATGCGAGATTTCCACACCTCTAAACATCCCAATGTGATAGTCAAGTGGAAACATGAAGAAACAAGTACAGCACAAGAGCGTACAGGCCAACCTAGTCTGTTGACTGACACAGACTGCCAACAGTTGAAGAGGGGTCCAGGCAGACATCTATCCAGACCAACACACAGGAATTCCAAACTGCATCAGGATCCACTGCAAGTACTATGACAGTTAGGTGGGAGGTGCGAAAACTTGGATTTCATGGTTGAGCGACTGTTCATAAGCCACACATCACACCGGTAAATGCCAAACTACGCCTTGCTTGATGTGAGGAGTGTGAACATTGGATGATTGAACAGTGGAAAAACGTTGTGTGGAGTGATGAATCACGTACACAATGTGGCGATCTGATGGCAGGGTGTGGATATGGCGAATGCCCGGTGAATGTCATCTGCCAGTGTATGTAGCGCCAACAGTAAAATTCAGAGGCGAAGGTGTTATAGTGTGGTCATGTTTGTCATGGAGAGGGCTTGCACCCCTTGTTGTTTTGCATGGCACTATCACAGCACAGGCCTACATTGATGTTTTAAGCACCTTCTTGCTTTCCACTGCTGAAGTGCAATTCGGGAATGGCGAGTGGACCTCTCAACACGATCGAGCACCTGTTCATAATGCACAGCCTGTGGTGGAGTGGTTACATGACAATAACATCACTGTAATGGACTGGCCTGCACAGAGTCCTGACCTGAATCCTATAGAACACCGTTGGGATGTTTTGGAACGCCGATTTTGTGACAGGCCATCCCAACCAACATCATATCTCTCCTCAGCGCAGTACTCCATGAAGAATGTGTTGCCATTCCCCAAGAAACCTTCCAGCACTTAACTGAACGTATTCCTGTGAGATTGCAAGCTGTCATCAAGGCTAAGGGTGGGCCAACACTGCATTGAATTCCAGCATTGCCAATGGAGGTCGCCACGAACTTTTAAGTAATTTTCAGCCAGGTGTCCAGATACTTTTGAGCACACAGTGTACGTAGGAGAAAGCAATAAACTCTTCTAGGAATTAACACTTTTGCAATTTTAACAGTAGACTACACCATGGTGCAGAATGTCTTGTCTTCAGTGTCTGTCACTGGAATTGGCTGAGCATCACTGTGACACTTTTGCACTTGCGTAACAAAAAGTACTGTTCTTCTTTGGATATCCTCTACCTGGTACTGATCGCACACTGACCAACAATATTCAAGTACTGGTTGAATGAGGGTCTTGTGAGCTACCTCCTTTCCACATTTCCTGTGGATTCTTCCAATGAATCTCAGTCTGGCATCTCCCTTAAACACAAATAATTTTTTGAGGTCATTCCACTTCAAGATGCTCTGTACACACACTCCTAGATAGTTTATGCAAGTAACTACTTCCAGTGATTGTTCTGCAATTGTGCACTCATACAATAGAGAGTCATTCTGTCTATGTATTCACAGTACTTCTGCAGGACTTCTTGCATTTTGTTACAAATTTTCTAGTGTTTCAACTTCTTTGTATAGAGCAATCATCTATGAAAAGCCCCACTGAACTTCCGATGATATTGCAGATGGTAACACTCCTATGACACTCCCTTGGGGCACGTCCAAAGTTACTTTTACATCCAAAGACTTCTCTCCATTCATAATGACATGTTGTGTTCTGTTTGCCACAAACTCTTCAATCCAATCACAGTGTTTCTCTGATATTCCACACGCTTATATTTTGTTCATTAGCAGCAGTGTGGAACTGCACTGAATGTCTTCCGGAAGTCAAGGAGGATGGCATCTCTCTGGGCACCTGTATCTACTGCTTTCTGGGTCTCAAGGGTGAAAAGAGTGAGCTGGGTTTCACACGTTTGTTGATTTCAGAACTCATATTGGTTCCTATATATCAGAATTATGGTCTCCGGTAATGTTATAATATGCAAGGATAAAACATGTTACACAATTCTACAACAAACCAATCTCAGAAATATATGCCTATAGTTTTTGCATTTGTTCAATGACTCTTCTCGAAAATCGAGATGAACTGTGTTTTCTTTTCCAATTATTAGGAATGCTTTGCTCCCCAAGAGACCTAGAGTACACTGCTGCTAGAATAGTGGCAAGTTCTTTCGCACTCTCTTATGTAGAGTCAAACTGGTATCCTGCCACATATTTCCTCTGTTGTGCGACTTCAGTTCTTCTGTACCCTGGTCACTTATTTTGATATCTTTCGTTTTATCAAAATCTACAGAAGGAGCTATAGTGAAACAGTTTTGTGTAAAAGACATATAGTATTCTGGCCTTACCTGTGTAATACTGTGTTTCAAAGCCATTATGTTCACAGAGTATGTGGAAAGATAGCTTCGATGCATTTGATGAAATATATGTCCAAAACTTCTTAAGATTTTCTGTCAAGTTGGTAAATAGAATTTTACTTTCGAATTCATTGAATACTTCGCACATAGCCCTCCTTAAGCTAATTTTGGCTTTCTTTAGTTTTCGTTTGTCTGTGAGGTTTTGGCTATGTTTAAATTTGCAGTGAAGCTCTGATTGCATTTGTAGCAACTTTCTATCATGGTCGTCAAACCATGGTGGATTTTTTCCATCTCTCAGAATTTTGCTCAGCTCATATCTGCCTAAAGTGTATAGTACGATGCTTTCGAACTTTGTCCAGTGATCTCCAACACTGTCAGTGCTCTTTCAATTCCAATTTCGTCTTGGCCAGTCAATTCAACTGGTAATTCTGTCCCCCTCTGTTTCTGTTGAATTGTATCAGTTATGTAATAGCCTATGTCTGCCAGCTGCATAACATACACAGTGTAGAAATTGTCCATATGGAGATGGTAACCACTGGCATTACCACTAGCGTTTGTAAGTTTGTCACACACATGCATAAACAATCCTTTTTTTAAATGAGATTATTGGCCTCAGCAATGCCTGTGTAGTAGTTGCTTCAAAGTATGGTTCAAATCCTTCAAGCTATGCTGTTTGACTGTCAGCCAAAATATAAACCCACGTGGCACAACTTCATTGGCTTGTTTGAATTGTAACACCTGAAAACAGCACACCCTTTGAATCCAATAGTGCTCCCATCAATGCTTATGTCCCTTCCTGGAATGCAAATTTCTCTGAAGTTGTTGTCAAGGTACTGACTGCACTATGCTTTTTGTTGTAGACCCCTTGTGTCACTTCCAGCTGGAGGTCATCTTGCACCATGGAACATCCAAAAAAATTTAACCAAATCTTTCTCAGCTGAATACATCTTTATAAAATGAACATGTTTGTGTCCAGTCTTCAGTGAAGTCATTCTGAATATTAGGCTCAGGACTCAAATGTCTAAGAATGCTTTCATTTCATCAAAAGTTATATCCTTCAGACCAATCTCTGCCTCAGTAGTAGTTTTTTTTTAACCTTAGCATACTCACTTGTACTTTTTGTGTAAAAAATCCTGAACCTCATTACAATGCTGAAGAGTGGGTTTGAATCCATTTACAACAGTGAAATTGGTTTTTGTGAAGTCCAGCTGATTTCCATATTTTTGGCATCCGCCAGAAGCAACTGGTCATCCATGTCACTAAAACTTATAGACTTTGCATGTCCATTTGTTAATTTTCATATTTTCACCTTCAATGTCACTGTTTGCAAACTATAATTACTGTTGTCATCACTCCAATCACTTATATCACTCACACTTACATCCAACATCTCCACTATTGCTTTAGAATTATCATGTAAATCCATCAATTTTGTTGTTATAGTTCCAAATACCAGCTTTGGAGTAAACTAGAAACATGAAACCAAAACAATAATGTGACAAATGCATTTCCTCATAGTTATATCGCAAGCCAATAGATGTCAGAACACTTCAGTTCATGAAATACAGCAGTGAGAACCCTGACAAATAAGTTATAGTAAATTAAAGTTTGTGTTGGGGAACAACTGACATGTGAGTCTATTGTGACTTTTACGTGGTTGAGACTACCGGCTGGTCAAGCACTAGGGGTTAAGAAAACTGTGGGAAACCTAAATCTGGATGGTTGGATGGGCATTTGACCCACCAACTTCCTGAATGAAAATCAAGTTTCGTAACCAATGTGCCACCTTGCTCCCAATAACCAGCAAACCCACAAAGGCACCCAATGCACTTGTCTACATCATTCATGGAGATGGGTTCAAATTCCAACAGACAAGGCATCCCATGCTGGCTCAAATGTATCCTTTGCTATGGGTGACACCTAAAATATGTTTTTAAGGTGTAAGAGAACAGCCATCCAGCCAGTACCAATTCTCACCTTGCACTCAGAGATTCATAACCTCACTACTGTCATTCAGTTTCAAGCGAGTGTGAACACACCAGTTATGCATATTAAAAGGGAATGTAACACCAGGTATCCCAGAAGATGACAGAGGCACCACAGATGCAACATTTCATGGCAGGTTGTTCGAACTGACTTCAGCATGGGCAACAGACTTCATGTTGTTAATGAGCTTACAAACACTTCTGTGCAGTGGCCACTTCACCCGCTGTATTCTCAGATTCATTCTTCTTGGACTGCATGACTTCTGGGATTGGCCTTCATAAGAACACAGAAACAACATGACACTAGCAGTTGCTATTTGCCAGCAACAACATTAAGATGTCAAGCAGCTGCCTTGATGAAAAACTATTGGATTTACACAATGAACTCTTGCAGCAGACTAGAATTGTATATTCAAAAGATGTACCATAAAATTCTGAAGAGTCATAATAAAAATATGCTTTACTTTAACCCTAAGGCTGAAATTCCTTGATTTGCATAACTATTTCAGTAAACTCTTTAATATTATTGTTCAATTACGTGTTTTTGGTGTGTAGGTATCTCAGTATGTATTAGCAAAATGTTAACTAGTACTGAGTTATTTAATTCAATATTGTAACTCTATTGAAGTACATACCTGTAGAACAAAATTTTGTGATTTTCCTTTTGCTACAGAGCACACTGAGGATACTTTGTTGACAAATGAGTCTTTTGTTGTATTTTCTTTATTTTCCTCCAGAATAAATTTTGGATTTCGCCCATGTAGCTTGTAGAATGGAGACAGTGAATCACACCCAAAGGAAACATGATAGGTGAGTAGAAAAGACTGGATCTTTCTGTCCCAGTCAGAAGGATAACAGTTGACAAAGTCATTCAACAAATTTGTACTCCAAGAACATTCATCAGCCCCATGTTGTTCCATCTCTGCTCTTTTTGTAGTTTTATTGCCAAACATACATGATGTCAACTCTGATTCAAACATGCCTCCTTTATAATGTTGGTGGACTTTCTCTAACTCCTGAGTTGTAAATCCAATGAAGCAGCATTCAGCAAACCCCAAAAGACAAAATATTTTTATGATGAAAGTTGCTACAGTTTTTATGTTTCTCTCACTTGTTGTAGGTTTCACACAAATCCACATTGATACTGGGTCAACTATTGTAATCAAATATTCATTATGATCAGCTGTTTTGGGGTAAGGACCACACACCTTCACAAGAACCTGCAAAATAAAAGGCAAGTTAATGGTTTGTGAGCAAGAGCAATGATCTGCTTTTCTAGTCAACATAGTAACTCCTTAAAAAAGAAAAATATTGGGTATAATATAGAGAACATAATAAAACAAACAAACACACACACAGGCAGGGAGACAGAGAGAGAGAGAGAGAGAGAGAGAGAGAGAGAGAGAAGAGAGAGAGAGAGAGAGAGAGAGAAGAGAGAGAACACCGTTCTGTAAATATTACTTGATTCTGATGAATTTATAAGAGCACTGGACATCTGTACAAGACACTAAATTACAAGTAACCAAACACACCAAAATATTTCATTTCTATCTACACACATAAAAAAGTTTTGCATCACCACAGTTCCCACAACTCCTGAGAATCGACATTGACCGTGGATATTGTATCACAGACACAGTCCCTTTGACTGTTCAGAGATGTCACTAAACCTGCCCAAAGATGTAAACAACCATGCATGAGCAGCACCTGTGAGACGAAAGGGGTCCAACAGCTAATCAGTTCTAGCCATTCCACCTGGAAGGAGGTACACAGCTTGCGTTGTCTGTAGTTCAACCATGCCTAGATGGTCAATACCACAGTTCGATTGTGTCCACATTGTTACTTTGTGCCAGGAAGGGCTCTCAAAAAGAAAAGTGTCCAGGCATCTCGAAGTGAACCAAAGCGATGTTGTTTGGACATGGAGGAGATACAGAGAGACAGGAACTGTCAATGACATACCTTGCTCAGGCCGCCCAAGGGCTACTACTGCAGAGGATGATTGCTACATACGGATCATGGTTCGGAGGAACCCTGACATCAATGCCACGATGTTGAATAATGTTTTTTGTGTAGCCACAGGATGTTGTGTTACGACTCTAAACTGTGCACAATAGGCAATTTCACTCCCAACGTCCATGGCAAGGTCCATCTTTGCAACCACAACACCACACAGCATGGTACAAATGAGCCCAACAACATGCCGAATGGACTGCTCAGAGTGGGCATCATGTTCTCTTCACCGATGAATGTCGCTTATGCCTTCAACCAGACAATATTTGTAGATTTCTCACACAATGCTCTTTCTTGCGACTTGGTAAGTACTCTTTTGCAGGATAGTTGGTATCTATTTTAAAGTGTCTGCCAGTTCAAGTCTGCCAGCATTTCCATAATACTCTCTCTTGGATCAACCAAACCTGTGATGTGCTGCAATTCTTCATATACATTCATTATCCCCTGATAGTCCTATATGGTATGTATTCCACATACTTGAGGAATGGTTTAGACTGGGTTTCTTGAATTTTTGTAAAGCAATCTACTCTGTAGGCTCATCACATTTTCCCAGCATCCTGCCAGATCTGCCATCTGCTTTACCAAATTTCGGGGCTAAAATATGACGACCACTGTCCATCGCTAGATTGAATGAAACCATGTGGTCCTGCAGAAAAGTGACACTACAAATAAAATATACATTCAGAGCAGAGATGAAGAGGAATCTTTTTGGTGTTTCATGCTGGTTGGCATGGAGAACAACATTCTGTTTGAGATACTTCATTATGTTTGAGTTCAGAATATATTCTAAGTTCTACAGAAGATGAATGTAAAAGACATCAGACATTAGTTCTGTGGGTCATTCCTGTTGGCCTTCTTGTAAATGTGTTTGACCTGTGCTTTATTTCAATCACTTGGCACAGTTTTTTATTCAAGAGATCTGCAGTATATTATGATTAAAATGAGAGCTAAGAAGGTTGCAAAATCTGTATATAATCTGACATAAGATTACTTTGAGCATACGTATAATTTTAGTGATTCTAGCTAATTCACAAATCCACCACTGACTCTAATATCTATGTCACTTATCCTAGCAGTGATACAATAATTGAACTGGGACAGTACTCATAGCTTTTACTTTATAAAGGAATATTTGAAAAGGGAAGTTCAGCGCTTTTGCTACCCTCCATTGTAGTTCCTGTGCCATCTATTAATGTGTGGACATTAAAGTTGGTACAATTGACAGCCCTTAAAAAAGAGCAAAATTTCACTTGGTTTTGAGTGAGGTGTTTTGATATTCTGGCAGGGCATTTGTTGAAGGTTTCCTTTACAGCCACACACACTTCAGTTACCATTTCAGCAACTTGGAAAGGATAGATTGCAATCTTTTCTTTCCATGTTGTTGTATTCCATCTGGGATTTTTCATGTTTTCATTTTGCTATATATATGGCTCTATGCTTTGTTTTATACCCATTCTGCAGTATCTTTTAAAAGTCTGTTTACAGAAACTGTATATGATGGAGGCTCTCTCACATCATAAATTGTTCTACTAGGTACGCACGTATCCAGCTTGGTCAACTATTCTTCAAATTTTCTGCCTAAGCTCATCTACATGCTCCTGCACATAGTAAAATGTTTGAAGTACAACACTATTACCTCTATATAGAGGTGTATGAGTTTTTGTGTGATGCTTTGTCACTAAATGAACCTGAGATGAAAAGTGCTACTCTTCTTCGGATATTCTCTATTCTTCTATCAATACTTTCTAATATGGATCCCAGGCTGGCTACTAGTTAAATGAGGGTTTTGTAACATACTTTTGTTGTCGGTACATTATGTTTCTTGAGGAAAAGTCCAATGAATCTCAGTCTGGAACATGCCTTTCCTGTAATTTGTTTTATGTGGTAATTCACTGTAAATTGGTTTGTATGCATATTCCCAGTTATTTACTGAAAGTAACTACTTCCAGTGCTTGTTTGGATATTGTGTAGTCATAGAGTAGTGGATACTTCCATACATTTATGCACAAGATATTACATTTGCTTATTTTTAAGGTCAACCACCAATCCCTGCACCAAGCATCATTCCTCTGCAGGCCTTCTTGCACTTGCTACAAATTTCTAGTGTTGCAATTTCTTTGTATATAACAGCTGGTCAGTGAACAACCTTATAGTGTTTCCCACACTATCCACTAAGTCACTCACATGCATACAAAGTGAACAGTAACAAACCTATAATGCTCCCTTGAGGTATGCACAAAATTACTTTCATGTCTGAAGACTTCTATCATTTTAAGAGTGACATGCAGTGTTCTTTCTGCTAGGAACTTCTCATTCAAATCAAAAAGGTGGTGTGACATTCCACACCCTTGTATTTTGTTCATTAGGCTGTATTGTGGAACTACAGAAGTCACAGAATATGGCATTAATCTGATGGCTGGTATCTACTGCCCTTTGGGACTTGTAGACAAACGAATGAGTTGGGTTTCATGCAACCATTGTTTGCAGAATTCATATTGAGTCTATAAAGGAGATTTTCAGTGTTCAGAAATGTCACAATAAAAGTGCATTAAATATGTTACAAAATTCTACAACAGCCCAATGTCAGAGATATAGGTCTAATGTAATGTGTGACTTTTCAATTACCCTTCTTGTAAATGGCATGGACCTATGCTTTCTTCCCAATCACTATGATTACCTCGTTTTTCCAACGATCTACTGATGGCTGCTGCCCAAACTCTTTGCCTTTACAAATGTCTGCTTGTGTCTGTGTATGTGCGGATAGATATGAGTGTGTGTGCGAGTGTATACCTGTCCTTTTTTCCTCCTAAGGTAAGTCTTTCCGCTCCCGGGATTGGAATGACTCCTTACCCTCTCCCTTAAAACTCTCATCCTTTCATCTTTCCCCAAGCGGGAAAGTGCCGGTAGACAGGCACAATAGAATAACACAAAAACACACACACAAAACTACGAGCTTTCGCAACCGGCGGTTGCTTCGTCAGGAAAGAGGGAAGGAGAAGGAAAGGTGAAAGGATGAAGCGGGAAAGCGCCGGTAGACAGGCACAATAAAATAACACACAAAATTACGAGCGTTCGCAACCGGCGGTTGGGAAGGAGAAGGAAAGATGAAAGGATGTGGGTTTTAAGGGAGAGGGTAAGGAGTCATTCCAATCCCGGGAGCGGAAAGACTTACCTTAGGGGGAAAAAGGATAGGTGTACACTCGCACACACACACACATATCCATCCGCACATACACAGACACAAGCAGACATTTGTAAAGGCAAATAGTTTGGGCAGAGATGTCAGTCGAGGCGGAAGTACAGAGGCAAAGAAGTTGTTGAAAGACAGGTGAGGTATGAGCGGCGGCAACTTGAAATTAGCGGAGGTTGAGGCATGGCGGATATCGAGAAGAGAGGATATACTGAAGGGCAAGTTCCCATCTCCGGAGTTCGGATGGGTTGGTGTTGGTGGGAAGTATCCAGATAACTCTGACGGTGTAACACTGTGCCAAGATGTGCTGGTCGTGCACCAAGGCATGTTTAGCCACAGGGTGATCCTCATTACCAACAAACACTGTCTGCCTGTGTCCATTCATGCGAATGGACAGTTTGTTGCTGGTCATTCCCACATAGAAAGTGTCACAGTGTAGGCAGGTCAGTTGGTAAATCACATGGGTGATTGCACACGTGGCTCTTCCTTTCATTGTGTACACCTTCTGGGCTACAGGACTGGAGTAGGTGGTGATGGGAGGGTGCATAGGACAGGTTTTACAGCGGGGGCGGTTACAAGGGTAGGAGCCAGAAGGTAGGGAAGGTGGTTTGGGGATTTCATAGGGATGAACCAAGAGGTTACGAAGGTTAGGTGGACGGCGGAAAGACACTCTTGGTGGAGTGGGGAGGATTTCATGAAGGACGGATCTCATTTCGGGGCAGGATTTTAGGAAGTCGTATCCCTGCTGGAGAGCCACATTCAGAGTCTGATCTAGTCCCGGGAAGTATCCTGTCACAAGTGGGGCACTTTTGGGGTTCTTCTGTGAGAAATTCTGGGTTTGACGGGATGAGAAAGTGGCTCTGGTTATTTGCTTCTGTACCAGTTCGGGAGGGTAGTTGCGGAATGCAAAAGCTGTTTTCAGGTTGTTGGTGTAATGGTCCAGGGATTCCAGACTGGAGCAGATTCGTTTGCCACGAAGTCCTAGGCTGTAGGGAAGGGACCGTTTGATATGGAATGGGTGGCAGCTGTCATAATGGAGGTACTGTTGCTTGTTGGTGGGTTTGATGTGGACGGATGTGTGAAGCTGGCCATTGGACAGAAGGAGGTCAACATCAAGGAAAGTGGCATGGGATTTGGAGTAGGACCAGGTGAATCTGATGGAACCAAAGGAGTTGAGGTTGGAGAGGAAATTCTGGAGTTCTTCTTCACTGTGAGTCCAGATCATGAAGATGTCATCAATAAATTTGTACCAAACTTTGGGTTGGCAGGCTTGGGTGACCAAGAAGGCTTCCTCTAAGCGACCCATAAACAGGTTGGCATACGAGGGGGCCATCCTGGTACCCATGGCTGTTCCCTTTAATTGTTGGTATGTCTGGCCTTCAAAAGTGAAGAAGTTGTGGGTCAGGATGAAGCTGGCTAAGGTGATGAGGAAAGAGGTTTTAGGTAGGGTGGCAGGTGATTGGCATGAAAGGAAGTGCTCCATTGCAGCGAGGCCCTGGACGTGCGGGATATTTGTGTATAGGGAAGGGGCATCAATGGTTACAAGGATGGTTTCCGGGGGTAACAGACTGGGTAAGGATTCCAGGCGTTCAAGAAAGTGGTTGGTGTCTTTGATGAAGGATGGGAGACTGCATGTAATGGGTTGAAGGTGTTGATCTACGTAGGCAGAGATACATTCTATGGGGGCTTGGTAACCAGCTACAATGGGGCAGCCGGGATGTTTGGGTTTGTGAATTTTAGGAAGTAGGTAGAAGGTAGGAGTGCGAGGTGTCGGTGGGGTCAGGAGTTTGATTGAGTCAGGTGAAAAGTTTTGTAGGGGGCCTAAGGTTCTGAGGATTCCTTGAAGCTCCGCCTGGACATCAGAAATTTGATTACCTCGGCAAACTTTGTATGTAGAGTTGTCTGAAAGCTGACGCAGTCCCTCAGCCACATACTCCCAACGATCAAGTACCACGGTCGTGGAACCCTTGTCAGCCGGAAGAATGATGACGGATCGGTCAGCTTTCAGATCACAGATAGCCTGGGCTTCGGCTGTGGTGATGTTGGGAGTGGGATTAAGGTTTTTCAAGAAAGATTGAGAGGCAAGGCTGGAAGTGAGAAATTCCTGGAAGGTTTGGAGAGGGTGATTTTGAGGAAGAGGAGGTGGGTCCCACTGTGATGGAGGATGGAACTGTTCCAGGCAGGGTTCAATTTGGATAGTGTCTTGGGGAGTTTGATCATTAGGAGTGGGATCAGGATTATTTTTCTTCGTGGCAAAGTGATATTTCCACCAGAGACTACGAGTGTAGGACAGTAAATCTTTGACAAGGGCAGTTTGGTTGAACCTAGGAGTGGGGCTGACGGTGAGGCCTTTGGACAGGACAGAGGTTTCGGATTGGGAGAGAGGTTTGGAGGAAAAGTTAACTACTGAATTGGGGTGTTGTGGTTCCAGATTGTGTTGACTAGAATTTTGAGGTGTTGGGGGGAGTGGAGCTGGAAATGGGAGATTGAGTAGATAGGAGAGACTGGGTCCGTGTGCAATGAGAGGAGGTTGAGGTTTGTTGGAAAGGTTGTGGAGGGTGAGTGAGTTGCCTTTCCGGAGGTGGGAAACCAGGAGATTGGATAGTTTTTTGAGGTGGAGGGTGGCATGCTGTTCTAATTTGCGGTTGGCCTGTAGGAGGATGCTATGAACAGCCGGTGTGGATGTGGGAGAGGAAAGATTGAGGACTTTGATTTGGGATAGGACTTGACAGGTGTGTTCGTGGGCCGAGTCGATGTATAGGTGAAGGATTAGGCGGGTGAGGGCTATGGATTGTGCAGTTTGGAACCGGTATAAGGACTGATGGAAAGAAGGATTGCAGCCAGAGATGGGAAGTGTGAGATGGGAGTGTGAGGCCTTTGGGGGTAATGCCAAATGTCAGACAAGCCTGAGTAAATAAAATATGGGAGCGTAATCTGGCTAGGGTGAAGGCATGTTTGCAGAGGGAATGTAAATAAAATTTAATGGGGTCATTGTAGGGATGTTGTGAGGTTGACATGGTATTAGAAGGTGGAAAGGGTAATATGAGGTTAAAGTGAAAATAAATAGAAATATATATAGGGAGAGATAAAGGTGTGAAAAAAGTCGATAAAGTGTTGGTTTGACATGAGCTATGTTGATCCTGTGCTGAACTTAGGTTGGTGAACAACAATGGGTGCAAAGGTTAGGCAGTTGTGTTGTCTCCAAAACACGTTAAAGGGTGGGGAAATTCAGGAAAATGTCGAAAAAAAATTCTCAAAAACAAAAACTCGAATAAAATCTCGAAAAAATCTCGATAAAAATTTTGAAAAAAATGCGTGTAAATGTATTCAAAGGACTGGTTATGTACTGGCAGGTTATGAAAATGAGGCTAACAATTGTTTGACGAAGAAATAATAACTTTAAACCTGTGGGAAGCTGCTAAAAAATGATCACTTATGTGGGAAAAACGATAATGGAAATAAAACGAAAGTTGTTGGAAATAGCTGAGATGGTTGTTTAATGGGTGAAAGGAACTGAAGCTGTGAAATAGTATTCACGAGTTTACATGAAATGTTTGTAAACTTGGAACAGTGGATTTTATAACAGCGGTAATGTTGAAAGCGTTAAAGTTTTCAGGTTATGGTTTGGAAGTAAATTACGTATTATTGAGTATAATTAGGCAGGATAAAATGTATGGTAGATTACGGAACCTCTTGGTTCATACCTATGAAATCCCCAAACCACCTTCCCTACCATCTGGCTCCTACCCTTGCAACCGCCCCCGGTGTAAAACCTGTCCTATGCACCCTCCCACCACCACCTACTCCAGTCCTGTAACCCGGAAGGTGTACACAATCAAAGGGAGAGCCACGTGTGAAAGCACCCACGTGATTTACCAACTGACCTGCCTACACTGTGACGCTTTCTATGTGGGAATGACCAGCAACAAACTGTCCATTCGCATGAATGGACACAGGCAGACAGTGTTTGTTGGTAATGTGGATCACCCTGTGGCTAAACATGCCTTGATGCACGACCAGCACATCTTGGCACAATGTTAAACTGTCTGGGTTATCTGGATACTTCCCACTAACACCAACCTATCCGAACTCTGGAGATGGGAACTCGCCCTTCAGTATATCCTCTCTTCTCGATATCCGCCAGGCCTCAACCTCCGCTAATTTCAAGTTGCCGCCGCTCATACCTCACCTGTCTTTCAACAACTTCTTTGCCTCTGTACTTCCGCCTCGACTGACATCTCTGCCCTTACTCTTTGCCTTTAAATATATCTGCTTGTGTCTGTGTATGTGCGCATGGATATGTGTGTGTGTGTGCGCGCACGAGTGTACACCTGTCCTTTTTCCCCCTAAGGGAAGTCTTTCCGCTCCCGCGATTGGAATGACTCCTTACCCTCTCCCTTAAAACCCACATCCTTTCGTCTTTCCCTCTCCTTCCCTCTTTCTTGAAGAAACAACCATTGGTTGCGAAAGCTAGTAATTCTGTGTGTGTGTTTGTGTGTGTTGTGTTCATTGTGCCTGTCTGCCGGCGCTTTCCCGCTTGGTAAGTCTTGGAATCTTTGTTTTTAATATATTTTTCCCATGTGGAAGTTTCTTTCTGGGAAAAATATATTAAAAACAAAGATTCCAAGACTTACCAAGCGGGAAATCGCCGGTAGATAGGCACAATGAATAAAACACACAAACACACACACAGAATTTGAGCTTTCGCAACCGGCGGCTGCTTCGTCAGGAAAGAGGGAAGGAAAAGGAAAGATGAAAGGATGTGGGTTTTAAGGGAGAGGGTAAGGAGTCATTCCAATCCCGGGAGCGGAAAGACTTACCTTAGGGGGAAAAAAGGATAGGTATATACACTCTCTCTCTCTCTCTCTCTCTCTCTCTCTCTCTCACACACACACACACACACACACACACACACATATCCATCCATACATACACAGACACAAGCAGACTGCTGGATCTATACTCGGCCCTTATGGTCACTGTTAATAATGTCTTCTTTGTTGATCAAGAAATTTCCATATCTCACTGCATCATTAATATGGCGTGTAGCACCCAACCTGAAACCTCCCATACCTGTGTCGGTTTAGTGGAAGCGTTTATAGTATTCATGAACTGTTACCACAGTATTTTGTGTTTTTTCTTCCTCCTTCGAACTTAATCAGCTCCTATTACAATTGTGCCTTCTTAATTCCAGATTGTTATTTTATCCTCTCTGCTATTTACTAATACTTCTACTCTACTGGTACATCATTTTCCAACTATTCTCTTGACATCAGGTGCTTAGAAAGTGTCATATTCTACTGACATACACAATCATTCACCAATATTCTGATAAACTACTTTAATATCAGTAATCATATTATGCCATGACTGCCCTCCAACCACTGACATTGTGGAACTGTCTGATTATTAAGCAGTACACAAAAGCAATTAACTAATACAAAACTTTGAAATGTACGTTATTTTCAGAGAATTGTTTTATCACTTACAACTTCTCTGCAAAAAAGTGTTATGGTAATAAAGATGTTTTAAATCATAGAATATAACTAACCTTCTGCCAAACTCTGTTTTGAATTTGCAAATCAGTATCTAATGAGTTCTCATTATTTGCAAAGAGATCATCTTCATTGTCATTTTCATGTGTTCTGTCAAGTTTACGCTGTGCAGAAGAATGTAAATGACTTCCACAGAATGACTCAGAGCATATATGGCAACCTCTTACAAAAGTGATTATATCCACATACATGCCTCGCCAAAAGTAAGTCTTATTGAGTGTTTCATGCATTCGTTTGGCACCAAGATGAATTCCTATTAAAAAAAAAAAAAAAATACACTATAAGAAAAAAGAAATGTCACTTTGATTTAGAAACTAAAGCCATAAGCATGAAACAAGTATTGTAAATATATTTAGATGATGAGATACTGTGTTTATCAGATCACACTAACAAAGATAAATAATGATCACAATCAAAGATTAAAAGAAAACAAAAATGTTTACAAAATTCAATATATTATCCAAATATTATCTGGCATACATAAGGGAGGGAGGGGGGAGATGAAAGACAGGTGCATGGAATGGAAAGTAGAGAGATTCAGTACCAAATGACACAAGATTTCTAGTTTTTAGAAGATAAAACAAGTGTAAGGACTTAAAAAAGCCATGAAGAACCTTTTTGATTAATCGGTATTTTTCAAAGAAAATAGTTACCTATATCTTCAAATGCTGAATCTTGTTTACAGTACATTATTACTTCACAATGAACATTACTGTATGTCATGTAGCTTCTTTTCAATCCTTGAATCTAGATATTCAGTTAATTTATACAAAGTGTGACTCTTAACATAGCCAAACGCCATTAAATTCTGATAAGACTTGGAACTTTTGTTTGGTACTTCTCACAGAATGGCAGAATGTACTACAATGAAATCAAAAACGTGTATACAATCAGCCGCTGGGACTACAAATACATCACAATCTTAACTGTAAAATCATACCCCAGATTTAATGTAGCACTTTCATTGTGCTAAATCTGGAGTATATATGATTACAACTAGAAGTGGATTTACATTGAATGAATTAGTTTATTCTTCATATTTCCATTTGCTATCATCATCATCATCGTCATCATCTGGCACTGACACCTGCGAGTCCCCACCTGGCAAGTTCAGCTGCCGAGTTGCAAGTCTTTTCACTTGACACCACATTGGACAACTTGCTTGTCAATGATGATGATGAGGACAACACACTAGCCAGTCCCTGAGCATAGAAAATCTCCTACTCTGGCAGGAATGGATCTTGGACCTGATGCATGGCAGTCAGATGTGCTGACTACTCAGCTAAGGGGTCGGACTCTTTATGGATAAAGAAGTGTGATATGAAAATCAACTCTCGTGACAGTCCTAGACTACCCTGCAGAGATCTCTTTAAAGCACTTGGTATTTTGACAAATGTTTCATAAAACATAAATTCTTTAATGTTCTTTGATGTTACCAATATTTTTTCCCCAAAAATAGTACAGGACATTATTATGCTACTACGACTAAACTAAACACCATCTTAACCAATATACCAAAGCTTTAACATAAGGACAGATGCAGGCAAATACATGGGTACAAATGTATTCAACAAAGTATTAGAGACTATTAAATGTACAGAGGCAAATATAGTGGCTTTAAAGAGTGAATTAAAGAATTTTCTATTCACCAGATCTTTGCTATTACATTCAAGAATCCACCCACATGTATTCCTAACTCACATTATTGGATATTATTTATAATAAATACTTCAAATGGTTCCACTAATAAATTTGTCAATGGTATAGGAGTTGACCACCAGTAAATCATCTGGTCTCTTCTTAATATGAAGATTATTTGTATCTAAACCTTTTATGGCTGCTGGCGAGTCAATGACA
Source organism: Schistocerca gregaria (assembly GCF_023897955.1). Classification (NCBI taxonomy): domain Eukaryota; kingdom Metazoa; phylum Arthropoda; class Insecta; order Orthoptera; family Acrididae; genus Schistocerca; species Schistocerca gregaria. The sequence continues at coordinate 449,512,062 of NC_064924.1, forward strand.
ATGTGTCTTCTTGAATAGTGGACACACTTCTAGACCAAAGTAAGTGAGTATAAATCTTTACGCATATCATTCTAGTATCTACTGATAGTACTGATTCCATGAACCTGGTTTGTGAAAGATATATACTATAACAAATTTTATTAATGAACAAATATACTGGGATAAATGCATTGGGAAGTAGGTAGTAGTACCTCCAGTTGAGTATCGAACTGTGATTCATATTTCCTGCTCGGCCCACATATCAATATGGAGGACAGGTCAGAGATATTCAAAGAGATTTCGGGATTATAGCCAGTCATCATAAACTTCACTCCACAATGTTTTGACTGGACACCTACCAGTCATCGTCAGGTGAGCCATAGAAGACTGATGAAGAAGTACTCCCTACACCTTATACAGTGCATTGAGAGCATTGCCACGCATCCGTCAGTCACGGTGACAGAAGCAAAAGGCATTCAGCAAAGAGTAACACAATCAAACCCAGGTACTGCAAATGCTTGCCTCCATTTTGGCCAGTTTGGGTCCATCTCAATCTATGTCACCTGCTGCATCACCCCTTTGACCTCCTGTTTCGCCTTTCATTACCCTGGTCATTTATCTCTGCCATCTATATTGACTGATGTTACCTTATGCTGTGCTTTCTTTTTGTCTTGGTTATTGCCTCACATGTCTTATACACAACTTGACTCTTTATGCTCTGAATTTTCTGCCCTATTTTCTGCGGGTTTGGGTTTTGCCAACAATTTCACGGCCCACATTACTGTGAAACCTCCGGTCACACTCCGTTTCTTTTGGGCTTGCCAGGTGCCAATGGCGCTCCATGACCAGGCCAAGGCGGAGCTTGACCCCCTTTGGGGTCATCCAACCAATCGCATAAAGCAAATTGGCTAGCCCCTTAGCCATTGTCAAGAAGGCATCAGGACAGTTACACCTTTTCAGTGATTTCCAAGTTTCTATCAATTCTCAGTCTATCATTTACATATATCCTTTGCTAAGCTTGCTGGTGATCAGTATTTTTCCAAGATCAACCTCTCTCAAGCATATTTACAGCTTCCTGTTGATGCTGAATGAAACGGAAAGAGTTCAAAAAAGTCACCCAGAACCCTGGGTTGGGGGTGACTTATTGGATGTGATGCGAAGAAAAGATTGATTGTTGGGGACAGCACTACATGATTACACAATCTTCCATCTTTAAGCTCTCAGGTTCTCGAATGTTACCCAGTGCAGCCCCTAATAAGCATTTAATGACCTTAATACTGACAATTCTGGGTTTTCAGTTTCAATATATACTGCCATAGAATATATCAGACCATTTACTCCAAATAATATCCATAGAATGAATATGATATTTAACACACCAGAAGACATAACCTCCATCGTAAAATCTTTAAAATAAAAAAATATTGCTGTGGTTAAATTAAAATATAAATAAAGTTAATTAAAGAGAGCTCTTCTGAGATTAGTAACATAGTGAATTATTTGTGCAACAAGTCATTTATTACAGAATCATTTCCCAGTTGGCTAAAGTATGCTGAAGTTAAGCCTCTTTGACAAAAGGAGATAAAGAAATACTGTCAAACTTTTGCCTTGCTTCATTTTCATCAGTGCCCTTGAAAATATTAGGTAATCTAATGTACAAGTGATTTCTTATCCACCTTTCTGCATCTACACTCTTTATTAACAACCACAACACATACAAGAATTACGTAGGCTGATAACTGCAAGCCAAATAATGACAAGGTTAGAGAAACATTAACAGAACTATTAACTGTCCAAGTACAGTGTCCTATCACTGACGACTGAATGCACATCGGCATGGAGCTGGTCTGACTCAAAAACATTTGTGTGCACAAGATGGAGGTGTTTTGCTGTAAAAATAACAATATATTTTTGAGTAAATGAGAATACTGTGGTGCAACCTGCCCAAATAGCCACACTTGTTAGCACATCACTTCAAGGATTTGGGTAGGCGTGCCGGCCCATGGCTGAATCCGTCTGCCAGATTAACAATCAGGGCTGGTGTGCCAGCCAGCCTGGAAGTTGTTTTTAGACAGTTTCCCACAATGTAATACCTACGTGCTGTCTCACAATTTACAAACATTTGGAAACAATCTCACAATTTCAAATGGGATAACACTAGATGTATATAGATAGGGTGCACAAATTCTGCCCTTGGGGGAGGAGGGGGGGGGGGGGTGATAGGGTGCACAAATTCTGCCCTTGGGGGAGGAGGGGGGGGGGGAGGGGAGTGATGACAGGAGCAGCATCTGGTCCCTTCTACCACTAACAGTGCCAAAACCAGATTAGCATGCTGCACTTGTGACGATATGGAATATGGCCGGGAAAAGAAGAGGAAGAAGAATTTTTTGGTGTAAAAGACAGGAAACAATGGGTGTAAATAGGAAGAAGACCAATATTAAACTACGAGTTGTAATCCAGCTGAGAATTAGTTATGTCTGGTGTCACCCAAAGTTCCACCTTAGGGCACTTACTTTTTATTGTGCATACTAATGACTTTTAATCAGCAGCATAACCAATAACCAGATACCAAGTCTGTTTTGTTTGCAGGTGATACAAACATTGGAATAAAAAGCAAATAAAGCACAATTTCAGAAATAGTGTTTGGTGAAACTGTCATGGAAATTAATGAACAAATCCTGGCTAATTTTATTGTCACTAAAGCTATATGTGTTTCAGAACTTTTCACAGTGTACAATGATTGCTAATAAATTCAATTGGGAGGAGCATACTACAGAACTGTTGAAGCGCATCATTCCATAATGTCAGACAGTATCATTTTTTTGGGGGTAACACATCAATCCAAGCCAATATTTTGTGAGCCGAAAAGTATGTTGTTGAAACTTGGACACACAACACAACCAAGAATGTTAGTATGAGTTTATTAGACTGTGGCATGTATACCAATCACCATTACATACACTGAACACAGTAAGATAAGCAAATGCTTGCAAGCAGTAAAACAGTAACTGAGTGCAAGCATAGTGCAGCAGGGTTCAAACAGGCCCTCGTCTGTGGTGGGCTCTATTGGTAGTTCACAGTATTGCTCTTTCATGGATGATGACAGATTACTAATGCACACAGCTTTCAAGTATGTGCACATTACTTCATTCTTCTTCCCTTTGGCAACAGCTCGGATTCGTGAGATATCCATGGCATCTCCCTCCGCGAGGCTCTGACTGAGATGACTTGCTGATATTGGGGCGTTTGGACAGAAGGCTTCACAATCCTCCTCCTCGTGTCAACACGTAAAGTAGGATGGGTGACGTCAGTGCAAGTTCCATGTCCACATCAAATCCAGGGACTGGTGGTCATGGTGTACCCCCAATTGGTGGCTGAGATGGAGGAGACAGCTCTGACATAAATGGCAGCTGCATTGGCATTGGTAGCGCTATTGGAGAAACTGCACCAGGTTCAACCACCAGTGACGGGGGACCCTCATATGTCATGGCAGGGACCCAGCTGCATCAGGCGATCCATCGAGCAACACAGACTGCCATGGCGATGTTGGTGTCCTGGCCAGGGTTGTCCAGTCATCCATACACAGGTGCATTGGGTTGAAATGATGTGCACAGAGGCCCTCTTCCTTGTGGACATTGTAGAGCAAGGAGCTGTAGAATCAGGGATGACAGCGGGAAACATTTTGGGCTCCGACCAAACCCACATGCCCAAGTAGCCACCCCTGGCTGGAAACAGGATGATGACTGCATAGGTTGGTGTACCTGCAGATTGTAATGTAGTCTTAAGTTTAGAAAACTCCGTTTCACATGCCTGCAACCAGTGAAAACATGTTTCCTTATGCAGCAAGGCACGTAACGGTTGTGAAGCCAACGCTGCACCCGGCAAAAACCAATTATGATAAGCAATCTTACCTAAAAAATACCTGGAGTTCCTTGACTGATGTATGGTGCAGAAGAGCCATAATATCAGAGACATTCTAACAAAGAGGTTTGATATCAGCAGTAGAGATCCTGAACCCAAGATAAACAATAGAAGGCTGAAAGAAGTGGCACTTTTCCAAATTGCATTTTAACCTGGTGGCCTGTAACACCAAAAAGAGCATTTGTAAGTTGTCAAGATGTTCAGCAGGGGAGGAGCCAGAGACCACAATATCATCAAGATAGCTGGCACAGCCACACCTCATGAGTTGCTCGAGAAGCCGCTGAAAAATCACCAGGGAGCTGGCCGTGCCAAACCGTAACCACAAATATTGATACAAGCCATAAGCCATGTTGATGACCAAGAGCCATCTATACAGACAACAGCATGCATGTATTTGTTATAAGCCAAATATCAAATGCCGGACATTCTGGTACAAAGTGTGTTTTAATCAAAGACAAAGTTTCTTCACTTGGTGTGTAGTTTCACACAGTTCTTCATAACCAACTAGGAGAAGATTACATGGCTCTCAGACATATAAAGATACACTGTGAACGAATATGCTATTTTCAAACAAATCAAGAAACTGGGTGTTATACAAGAGGGGAATAATAATAATAATAATAATAATAATCATTTAAAATAATAATAATAATAATTTAAAATAATAATAATAATAATAATCAGAATGAAATTTTCACTCTGAAGTAGAGTGAGTGCTGATATGAAACTTCATGGCAGATTAAAACTGTGTGCTGGATCTACACTCGAAGTGCTCTACCAACTGTGCTACCCAAGCACAACTCACGCCCCATCCTCACAGCTTCAATTCTGCCAGTATATCGTCTCCTACCTTCCAAACTTCACAAAAGCTCTCTTGCGAACCTTGCACAACTAGCACTCCTGGAAGAAAGGATATAGCGGAGACATGGCTTAGCCATAGCCTGGGGAATGTTTCCAGAATGAAATTTTGGAAAGTAGGAGACGAGATACTGGCAGAATTGAAGCTGTGAGGATGGGGCGTGAGTCGTGCTTGGGTAGCTCAGTTGGTAGAGCACTTGGCCGCAGAAGGCAAAGGTCCTGAGTTCAAGTCTTGGTCTGGCACACAGTTTTAATCTGCCAGGAAGTTTCAATAATAATAATAATAATAATAATAATAATAATCCCCGTGGAGGCCCGGGGAAAGAATAGGCCTCCGGTATGTTCTGCCAGTCATAAAAGGCGACGAAAAGAACAAACCACTAATAGGGCTAACCCCCCTTTTGTGTGATTAGTTGGTTCAGGACACAACTAAAGAAGCCTCGGACAAGTGCCGTCATAGTCGGGGACGAAGCTTGAACCCTAATCCCGCCCACAATGGTAACGACACTGCTAGCCAACTGGAAAATGATTTAAATCCAAATAGAGGTGTTTTGCAGGATATGCTTCCTGCAACCACCCTAGAAGGAAAACAAAGACAGAGGATGAGATGGTCAGATGAAGTAAATCGACACCTCATGTTCTGTTATTACCAAGCAACAAACCTAGGAACCAACACAACTGGATACAGATCAAAAGTATACACAACATTTATTACCAGAGACCCAGAATTAAAATTTTTAACAGAACAACGACTAGCTGATCAGATCCGTGTAATAATCAAAAATAACAGGATACCCCAGGCAGAATTAGAAAACATCAAACAACAAGTACAACAAATACTGGAACAAAATAATGTGCAATCAGAAGAAGAAGAAAATACAGTAATGGACTCACACATCCCAGAGCAAACAAACAAAGAACAACACGCATCAATTAAATAACCAGAGGAAAACGAAATCTTAATAGTGCCACCAGAACAAGTACAAATAGAACACGAAGTGACACACATGTTAGATATAGAAGAAAAATTTCAGCTGACGTATATATAGAATACAAAGACACAAATACAGACATTAGACCATTCTTGCATAGAGCGCCAAATAACCCACAAGTCGAAACAACTATAAAACTATCAACACAATCATACACAACAAAATAAATGAAAACACAACTATGGAAGAGTTACAACTACTGGTTTATATAGGAGCACTCACTACACTAAATATACACACTAGGCAGAGATCAGAACCAACCAACACACAGAAGAAACCCACAAAACCAGCATGGCAACACAGGCTACAGATCAGAATAGAAAAACTGAGAAAAGACATTGGACAGCTAACACAATTTATAAGACATCAAATGTCAGAAAAAAAAAAAAAACGAAAAAGGTTAGGTAAAATTTCACAACAAGAAGCGCTAGAGCAATTAGATGAAAAGAAGCATAAATTACAAGCATTGGCCAAACGACTTAGAAGATACAAAAAAAGTGAAAATAGAAGGAAACAAAATCAAACATTCAACACAAACCAAAAGAAATTTTACCAGACAATAGATAACACACACATTAAAATAGACAATCCACCAAACATAACAGACATGGAACACTTCTGGAGCAACATATGGTCAAACCCGGTACAACATAACAGGCATGCACGGTGGATAGAAGCAGAAACAGACACATACAAGATGATACCACAAATGGCTGAAGTGATAATTTTGCAACATGAAGTCGCCAAAGCAATTAATTCTACTCACAATTGGAAAGCCCCTGGAAAAGATAAAATAGCAAATTTCTGGCTAAAGAAGTTCACCTCAACACATTCACATCTAACTTAATTATTTAACATAATGATGTAAATAAAATAGAAAGAAACTTCCACGTGGGAAAAATATATTAAAAACAAAGATTCCAAGACTTGCGAAGCGGGAAAGCGCCGGTAGACTGGCACAATAAAATAACACACAAACACACACACAAAATTACGAGCTTTCGCAACCGGCGGTTGCTTCGTCAGGAAACAGGGAAGGAGAAGGAAAGATGAAAGGATGTGGGTTTTAAGGGAGAGGGTAAGGAGCCATTCCAATCCCGGGAGTGGAAAGACCTACCTTGGGGGGAAAAAAGGATAGGTATATACTCACGCATACACACACACATATCCATCCATACATGTATATACAGACACAAGCAGAACATATGTCTGCTTGTGTCTGTATATGTATGGATGTGTGTGTGTGTGTGTGTGTGTGTGTGCGTGTGCGTGTGCGTGTGCGTGTGCGTGTGCGTGTGCGTGTGCGCGCGCGCGCGCGCGAGTATATACCTATCCTTTTTTCCCCCTAAGGTAAGTCTTTCTGCTCCTGGGATTGGAATGGCTCCTTACCCTCTCCCTTAAAACCCACATCCTTTCATCTTTCCTTCTCCTTCCCTCTTTCCTGACAAAGCAACCGCCGGTTGTGAAAGCTCGTAATTTTGTGTGTGTGTTTGTGTGTTATTTTATTGTGCCTGTCTACCGGAGCTTTTCCCCTTGGTAAGTCTTGGAATCTTTGTTTTTAAAATAAATTATTTAACAGTTACATTGCAGACCCATACACATTCCCTGATACACTTACACATGGAATAACTTATATGAAACCTAAAGATCAAGCAGACACACCAAACCCAGCTAAATATCGCCCCATAACATCCTACCAACAATATACAAAATATTAACTTCAGTCATTTCACAGAAATTAATGACACATACAACACAGAACAAAATTATAAATGAAGAACAAAAAGGCTGCTGCAAAGGAGCACAAGGATGTAAAGAGCAACTGATAATAGATGCAGAGGTGACACATCAAACTAAAACTAAACAAAGGTCGCTACACTACGCATACATTGATTACCGAAAAGCTTTAGATAGTGTACCCCACTCATGGTTACTATAAATATTGGAAATATACAAAGTTGATCCTAAATTGATACAGTTCCTAAACATAGTAATGAAAAATTGGAAAACCACACTTAATATCCAAACAAATTCAAATAATATCACATCACAGCCAATACAGATTAAGCATGGAATATACCAAAGAGACTCATTAAGTCCTTTCTGGTTCTACCTTGCTCTGAACCCACTATCCAACATGCTAAATAATACAAATTATGGATACAATATTACTGGAACATACCCACACAAAATCACACATTTGCTATACATGGATGATCTAAAACTACTGGCAGCAACAAATCAACAACTCAACCAATTACTAAAGATAACAGAACTAATGAGCAATGATATAAATATGGCTTTTGGAACAGACAAATGTAAGAAAAATAGCATAGTCAAGGGAAAACACACTAAACAAGAAGATTACATATTGGATAACCACAGCGATTGTATAGAAAAACAGATGCCTATAAATATCTAGGATACAGACAAAAAATAGGAATAGATAATACAAATATTAAAGAAGAACCAAAAGAAAAATATAGACAAAGACTAACAAAAATACTGAAAACAGAATTGACAGCAAGAAACAAAACGAAAGCTATAAATACTTATGCTATACCAATATTGACCTACTCATTTGGAGTAGTGAAATGGAGTAACACAGACCTAGAAGCACTCAATACACTTACACGATCACAATGCCACAAATATAGAATACATCACATACATTCAGCAACAGAAAGATTCACATTAAGCAGAAAGGCCGGAGGAAGGGGATTTATCGACATAAAAAGCTATATTATGGACAGGTAGACAATTTAAGAAAATTCTTTCTAGAATGAGCAGAAACTAGCAAAATACACAAAGCAATCACTCATATAAATACATCGGCTACACCATTGCAATTTCATAACCACTTCTACAACCCTTTAGATCACATAACATCAACAGATACGAAGAAAGTAAATTGGAAAAAGAAAACACTACATGGCAAGCACCCGTATCTTCTAACATAGCCACACATCGATCAAGACGCATCCAACACATGGCTAAGAAAAGGCAATATATACAGTGAGACGGAAGGATTCATGATTGCAATACAGGATCAAACAATAAACACCAGATATTACAACACGCATATTATTAAAGATCCCAATACCACAACAGATAAATGCAGACTTTGCAAACAACAAATAGAACCAGTAGATCACATCACAAGCGGATGTATAATACTAGCAAATACAGAATACCCCAGAAGATATGACAATGTAGCAAAAATAATACATCAACAGCTTGCCTTACAACATAAACTTATAAAACAACACGTTCCCACATACAAGTATGCACCACAAAATGTACTGGAGAATGATGAATACAAATTATACTGGAACAGAACCATTATAACAGATAAAACAACACCACACAACAAGCCTGACATCATACTCACCAATAAAAAGAAGAAATTAACAAAACTAATCGAAATACCCATGCCCAATACAACAAATATGCAAAAGAAAACAGAGAAAAAATTGAAAAATACATCCAACTGGCTGAGGAAGTCAAGAATATGTGACATCAGGATAAAGTTGACATTATACCAATTATACTATCAACTACAGGAGTCATACCACACAATATCCACCAGTACATCAATGCAATACAGCTACATCCAAACTTATATATACAAATACAAAAATCCATAATTATTGATACATGTTCAATTACCCAAAAGTTCCTAAATGCAATATAACATATACCGTATAGTTAAAAGGAAGTCACGCTTGATCAAGGTCCGCGTCACTTTCTACTTCTGACCAGACATAACGTCTGAGATAAGAAAGAAAGAAAGAAATAATAATAATAATAATAATAATAATAATAATAATAATAATAATAAACAAAAGCTATAATGCTCAAAAGTTGCAAAAAAGCAACTTATTTTCTACAAAATGTCTTAGCCGTTTTTATTTTAAATCATTACCTGTTTCACTTTCTATGTGTGCATTCTGCAGTATCTTCTGCTGGTGGTGCTTTTTGGTGATGACTTCCCTGGGTTGTTTATGATTATAATATAAGGTTCCATTGATAACCTAACACACACACAAACAAAATCAATTACCAGAAGAAACTGACAATTTCTATTCGTGATTTCAAATAGTCTAATCTACATACAGTTTTAATGGTAAAAGTAAGCATTTGTCTAAAACATCCCCAAGTTAAACATCACAGCATATATCATGCAAAAAACCTATATTCAAAGAAAGATAGGGCTGTTCAAACAGCAATTAGATATGAAAACTCAATGCCAGCTTTCCATAACTGAAAGAATTTTCCTATGTTACTGGCAAGAATGAAAAGTAAAACGGCAGGTAGACTGTATATTTGTGTAAGGTAAAAACATTTTACTCAGATACTCAGCTGAAGACAGAAAAAGTATGGGACAATGAATTACAACTGATTCAAAAAAGAGAATGAATTGAGATTTAAGAGAAGTAAATAAACACACACAGCAGAACAGAATACATTTATAGTACATGTTGATGCTCATAAATACACTATATGTACTTCAACTGAAATGGTGATTAAAATAAGTAGTTCATGTTTAGGAAAAGCAGTACACAAGTTGCATGTGTCTGATACCTTTACAATTCTACGCAACACTGACTTGAGAACAACTTTAAAAAAATTATTAGTCACTCCGTGTGCACATCATCTGATGTTCTACATACAAGGACTGAAAATCCCTGTTAGCTACATAGGAAGTAGAAGTGTCCTTTGTAAAAATGCAAGAGAAGTAGTTGTGTCTCATAAGCAGTATTGATGTTACAGACGTGTAACTACATTCATTAAAAATACCAATGCATTCAAATAAATATTTGGCTATCATTAGAAGATATACATCAGCTATTTAATTTAATTGTGAAATCAACCTCTTTTCTCTAAAGTTGCAGTTTTTCTAATAAATCACTGGGTTACATTTAGCTGATGGCATGCACAGTGTTAACAAAAAGTGATACTGTGTTATAATGCAGTAAACAGATTCAGTTTTTAGATCTCTTTGTTTTTTGTTAATAAATACCTAGCATCGTTCAACATCTCTGAATGTCCTCTTTAAATGCATGATCTCTGGAATATGACAAACAAATTAATGAATGAACAAGAATCTTAGTCTATCATGGACTACATGGGACCAGCCGCGAATGTAGGAGAACCTCTTGGAAGCTGTGACAGTGGAAGACAGCTATGTCAGACTGAAAGTTTGTACTGCATTATCAAAGTGCTAATATAGTATTTAAGATACACTGAAGTGCCAAAGAAACTGATATGGGCATGCATATTCAAATACATAGATATGTAAAAAGAAAGAATACAGCACTGTGGTCGGCAACAGCTATATCATACAGTAAGTGTCTAGTGCAGTTGTTAGATCAGTTACTGCTGCTATAATGGCAGGTTATCAATATTTGAGTGAGTTTGAATGTGGTGTTATAGTCTGGGCACAAGCAATGGGACACATCATCTCTGAGGTAGCGATGAAGTGGAAATTTTCTTGTACGACCATTTCATGAGTGTGCCATGAATGTCAGGAACCTGGTAAAACATCAAATCTCCAACATCGCTGCAGCCAGAAAACAATCCTGTAAGAACGAGACCAATGACAACTGAAGAGAATCATTAATGTGACAGAAGCGCAACCCTTCTGCAAATTCTCAATGCTGGGCCACCAACAAGCATCAGCGGGCAAACCATTTAACGAAACATCATCAATGTGGGCTTTTGGAGCCAAAGGCCCACTCCTGTACCCTTCATGACTGCATGAGACATCTACATCTACATCTACATCTACATCTACATCTACATCCGTACTCCGTAATCCACCACAACTAGCGTTTTCTCTCTCTGTTCCACTCCCAAACAGAACGAGGGAAAATGACTGCCTATATGCCTTTGTATGAGCCTTAATCTCTCTTATCTTTGTGGTTTTTCCACAAAATGTAAGTTGGCAGTAAAATTGCACTGCAGTCAGTCTCAAATGCTGGTTCTCTAAATTTTCTCAGTAGCGATACATGAAAAAAATGCCTCCTTTCCTCTAGAGACTCCCACCAAAGTTCCTGAAGCCTTTCCGTAACACTCGCATGATGATCAAACCTACAAGTAACAAATCTAGCAGCCCACCTCTGAATTGCTTCTGTGTCCTCCCTCAATCCGACCTGTAGGGGTCCCAAACACTCGAGCAGTACTCAAGAATAGGTCATATTAGTGTTTTACAAGCAGTCTCCTTTACAGATGAACCACATCTTCCCAAAATTCTACCAATGAAGACGACTATCCGCCTTCCTCACAACTGCCGTTACATGCTTCTCCCACTTCATATTGCTCTGCAATGTTACGCCCAAATATTTAATTGTAAATAAAATAGAAAGAAACTTCCACATGGGAAAAATACATTAAAAACAAAGATTCCAAGACTTACCAAGCGGGAAAGCGCCGGCAGACAGGCACATGAACAAAACACACAAACACACACACAGAATTACGAGCTTTCGCAACTGGCAGTTGCTTCGTCAGGAAAGAGGGAAGGAGAGGGAAAAATGAAAGGATGTGGGTTTTAAGGGAGAGGGTAAGGAGTCATTCCAATCCCGGGAGCGGAAAGACTTCCCTTAGGGGAAAAAAAGGACAGGTGTATACTCGCGCACACACACACACACATATCCCATATTTAATTGACGTGACTGTGTCAAGCGCTACACTACTAATGGAGAATTCAATCATTACGGGATTCTTTTTCCTATTCATCTGCATTAATTTACATTTATCTATATTTAGAGTTAGCTGCCATTCTTTACACCAATCACAAATCCTCTCCAAGTCATCTTGTGTCCTCCTACAATCACTCAACGACGACACCTTCCCGTACACCACAGCATCATCAGCAAACAGCCGCACATTGCTATCCACCCTATCCAAAAGATCATTTATGTAGACAGAAAATAACAGCGGACCTACCACATTTCCCTGGGGCACTCTAGATGGTACCCTCACCTCCAATGAACACTCACCATCGAGGAACACTCACCATCGAGGACAACATACTGGGTTCTATTACTTAAGAAGTCTTCGAGCCAGTCACATATTTGGGAACCAATCGCATATGCTTGTACCTTAGTTAGGAGTCTGCAGTGGGGCACCGAGTCAAATGCTTTCTGGAATTCAAGGAATATGGCATCTGTCTGATAACCTTCATCCATGGTTTGCAAGATATCATGTGAAAAAAGGGCGAGTTGCATTTTGCAGGAGCAATGCTTTCTAAAGCCATGCTGATGCATGGACAGCAACTTCTCTGTCTCAAGGAAATTCATTATATTCGAACTGAGAATATGTTCGAGAATCCTGCAACAAACCAATGTTAAGGATATTATTGATCTGTAATTTTGAGAATCCGTCCTTCTACCCTTCTTATATACAGGCGTCACCTGTGCTTTCTTCCAGTCACTCGGGACTTTACGTTGGGCAAGAGATTCGCGATAAATGCAAACTAAGTAAGGAGCCAATGCAGTAGAGTACTCTCTGTAAAACCGAATTGGAATCCCATCACGACCTGGCGATTTATTTATTTTCAAACCATTCAGCTGCTTCACAACCCCAGGGATGTCTATCACTATGTCCTCCATACGGGAATCTGTACGAGACTCAAACGGAGGTATGTTCGTATGATCCTCTTGTGTGAAAGATTTCTCAAATGCTAAATTTAAAATTTCAGCTTTCGTTTTGCTGTCTTCCGTTGCCAGGCCAGACTGATCAGTGAGGGAATGGATGGAAGCCTTCGACCCACTTACCGATTTTACGTAAGACCAGAATTTCCTTGGGTTTTCAGCAAGATCTTTTGCTAAGGTATGACGGTGGTAGTGGTTGTATGCTTCGCGCATTGCTCTTTTTACAGCAGCACAAATCTCTACTAACTTTTGCCTGTCCTCATTCTCCCAATCTTTCTTGTACCGCGAGTGCAAATGTCTTTGCTTCCTGAGCATTCTCTGAATTGCGCTGTTAAACCACGGTGGGTCTTTTCCGTCCGTAACCCACTTTTTCAGCACATACTTCTCCAACACATGATTTACAATGTGTTTAAAATTTGCCCATAATTCTTCCACGTCCATCGTACCGGAAGTAAATGAAGTTGATTCATTTACTAAGTGAGATGCTAACAACTGCTTATCTGCTCTTTTTATTAAGAATACTCTCCTAGCCTTCTTGACCGACTTCTTAACTTTTGTAACCATAGTCGTAATGGCAACATCATGATCACTAATCCCTTTCTCAACACTGACACCGTCAATGAGGTCTGGACTGTTTGTGGCTACCAGATCTAAAATATTTCCATTATGCGTTGGCTGTCGATTTAGCTGTTCAAGACAGTTTTTGGTTAATGTGTTCAAAAGTAATTCACATGACGGCTTGTCTGTACCACCTGTAATGAATCCATAGACATCCCAGTCTATACTAGGTTGAAGTTGCTTCTGATTAATATAGCATGATCCGGGTACTTCTGCGATACAGAGTGTAGACTACCTTTGAATGATTCTAGAACTGTCATGGTGGAACCTGGTGGCCGGTAATAACACCCCACAATTAACTTTATTTCCCCTAGCCCTATTAAACGGGCCCAGATAACTTTACAGTCACACTCTACTTCGACCTCAGTAGACACAATGTTTTTTGTCAACTGCAATGAAGGCACCACCTCATACGGTGTCTAAACTGTCTTTCCGATACACGTTCCAACCATCACTAAATATTTCAGAACTTCCTATCTCAGGGCTCAGCCAGGTCTCAGCCCCGAGAATAATTTTCACGACACACACTTCCTGCAGGGCAGTAAATTCAGGAACTTTATTCTGAACATTCTGAAAATTTACTGCTAATATCTTGATAGCTGAAGTGTCTTTACACTGAGCGCATCCTGATTTCCCTGCCTGCACGTCAACTGGTGAGTGTTCATCAGGACACCTCGAACTACTGCCTAGCGTAAAAAACCCCAATGTGCACGCCACACAAAGCTTTACGCATCATCTGGGCCCATCAACACCGCCATTGGACTGTTGATGACTGGAAACACGTTGCCTGGTCTGATGAGTATCATTTCAAATTGTATCGAGCAGATGGCCGTGTACGGGTATGGAGACAACCTCATGAATCCATGGAACTTGCACTTCAGCAGGGGACTGTTCAAGCTGGTGGAGGCTCAGTAATGGTGTGGAGCATGTGCAATTGGAGTGATGTGGGAGCCCTGATATGCCTAGATATGACTCTGACAGGTGGCACACAGGTAAGCATCCTGTCTGATCATCTGCATCCATTCAGTCTCTGTACATCCATATTCTCAGAGATGGTTGTGGGACTCAGCTGTACAATACAGAATGTCAAATTAAACACCTTTCAGACATCTAGTTTCCAAACTTATTTTATTTGGCTACCAGATTCAGTGATTTACTATGCCATATTCAGGCCCCTGACCAATGTATAGGAAGATATATCTCGATTCTGATCAAAACAGGAGCCAGCAATACTGCTATTAGGAGATTTCTGCTTGCTCTAGTGATACTTTCAAGTACCGCTATAGCAAGACAGAATTGCTCGCCCCTGTTTTGATCAGAACCAAGGTGGAATCTTCCTACTCGTCGGTCAGGGGCCTGAAGATGGTGTAGCAAATCGCTGAAGCTGATCGGCAAATAAAATAAGTTTGGAAACTACACAGCTGAAAGGTGTTTAATTTGACATCCTGTGTCCATTCATGTCCACTGTGCATTTTGATGGATTTGGGCAATTCCAGCAGGAGAATGCAACATCCTACACTTTCAGAATTGTTACAGATTGGCTCCGGGAATACTCTTCTGAGTTTAAACATTTCCGCTGGCAACTAAACTCCCAGACATGAATATTATTGAGCATATCTGGGATGCCTTTGAAAGTGCAGTTCAGAAGAGATCTCCACCCCTTTGCACTCAACAGATGTATGGGCAGTCCTGCAGGTTTCATGGTGTCAATTCCCTCTAGCAGGCGAGTCCATGCCATGTTGTGTTGCGGCACTTCTGGATGCTCGTGGAGGCCCTGCAGAATATCACGCAGGTGTACCAGTTTCTTTTGTTCTTCAGTGTATAAGGTAAAGATCATGGTTCAAGTCACTGTACAGAACACTGTCAGTAATTCGGATTACTGGAATATATAATGTATTCCAGGAGAAAATTACTTCAGAGGAAATATGAAGCATTGACATACGTGGACAATAAGGTGCAAAAAGTTGAGATGTACATGCTTTCAACTCCAGATAATCCCAAGATATAGATTACACAAATGACAAACAAGGGAGGGCATGGGACAGAGCTCAACAATTTCACTGAAACTGTGTAAGTAGAAACAGATAAGTGTCTCACCTGACTGGGCCATAGGAAAAGGTAAAATGCTCTCTAAAGGGCAGTGTATGGGATTTTTTTCCCAGTAACTATCAAGTTAGTGATGTGATGAAGTCATCAGGCACACTCATTAATATATTTAACTTAATTGAAATCATTTTAATTTAATTCCTCTACATATTTAAAAGTTAATTTCCATAATTGCATGAAGTACTGAATGAAAGAAAATTTCATGAAAATTCTAGAAATTATCAGCTTTTTGTTTATTATTACAGGGTATATTACTTTTTTAGAGTACTGATCAGAAATAGTTAAAACTTAAATACTATTCAAACCATGCACATTTTGTGAAAGCATTTTTTTAACAAGAACATTTTCTAAAATATGCATCAATGGACAACATTTTTTGTTGAAGTGTTTAAATGAAGGTCTTCCCCCTGTCAATTTTGATTTATACCAAGCATATCAAATCATTGGGGTGAAAACAAGAGTACTGAATTGATGCTGCATGACTGGATGTACTTTAATTGCATGTTATCTTGTCAACAATTCTCACTGTTGTTGTTGGAATTCATGGACACTTTGTAGTCTTTTAATTTGATTTTCCCTTTGTGATGGAAATATGCATCACAGAGTTGAAAAGAGGTGCACATTTGGGTGGAATGATCTTCATAGTACACGTTACTTTATCTTTCACATTGATAAACATCTCATGACACACTGTCAAATCTACTTGGCCACCCCTCAGACCCACCAACACAAGGAATCCATTGTTGGTAATGTATGACTTTAATACTGTTACCAAGAACTTTGTATAAAGCTCTTTTGTTAGTTTTCCTGACTTCGAGCAATTAACAACAACATTCTTATAGTTTCCTTCTAATTTCTTTACAGTACCAGCAGGCAGTGGACCAAATTTAGTGGCAAGCTCCCGCATACTTAAAAATACATGAGGTAACAGTCTCCCTGAAACAGTGAAACAGTGCTGAGCTGTACAAGAGTGGCTAGTTTTGGAGAGATTGAGGTTTTTCACCAAAATGGTCATTACACCCTAGCAATCCAGTAACCTATTATATGCTGGCATCCAGCCTATTCAGTGTTAATTATGTAAGCAACATTGGAATTTGACACTAAGTGTCTTCTTGTACACAATACTTATCTCTCCTTCCAATATTTCTCCAAAGCCATAACATCACATTCGCTGATGAATTTGATGATTTTTTTGTTGTCTTACTAAATGTTTACATTTCAAGCTTTATACCCAGGCACCAACAGCAATAAATTGGTGATGAGACTTTGGTCCACTATCACCAACCAGAAACGAAAAAGTCAATCAAGGAATGGTGCCACAGCTCATAGCTAAAATAAACGCTCAACTGTCTGCTGGAAATGTAATGGTCATTCTCTTCAAGTGTATGAGTGGTGTAGGAAGTTTAAAAGCAGTGTAACTTCTGTAGTGGATGATCCAAGTCTGGGGCAGGATTACCATGTAGTGACAAATGGGAACACTGTATTACTAGAGGAACTGGTAAAGGAGGACAGATGCCTAATTCTTAATGACATTGTCAAAAGTTTGAAGATAAGTATTGGTTCAGTGCAGAATGTTGATCACAATGCACTGCACTTCAAAAAAGTGTCTGCAAGATGGGTGCCACATCAACTAAATGTCAAATCGAAAGGCATTGATGCCTGTGACAAACTTTTGCCTCGTTTGTTTGTGGGCTCACTACCACCAACCAGAAACAAAAAGGTCAAGCAGAGAATGGTGCCACAGCTCACTGTCAAAACAAAAAAAGTAATACACAGTCTGCTGAAAAAATCATCCTCATTCTCTTCAGGGATGCAAATGGTGTAACTCTGGCACACTACAAAGATAGGGATTTGACACTAACCAGTACTTCTTATTCAGACATGCTGAAAAATCAGCTTCATCCTGCAATGAGGAGTAAACAATGGGGGTCTACTTAATTCAGGAATATTGCTGTAGCATGACAGCACCCGACTGCATACAGCCAGTAAGACAGTTTAGATCATCCAGAAAAGTAATATGAATGTCTTCTACATAGTTCTCATTCACCAGTCCTTGCTCTTAGTGATTATCTGTTCGGTGCTGGCAAAGAAGCAACGGGAGGCAGGAGATGAAGAGGTGAAAACCCTGGTGCACAACTAAAAGAATTCTTTTATTGTGGTATCTACGCACTTCAGAAGTGGTGAAGTACGTACATACTATGTTGAGTAATGACATGTCTGTGTCTTGTTCACTGTTACAGTTAAAAATATTATAGCACTTTTAAGTTTTTCATTTGAATCACGCTCGTATATTATCTTTTACAAAACTTTTGAGAAGGTTGTTATACTGTAACAGATAACTTAGTACCTGTCCTACCACCTTTCTTAATAGGGTGGTCTAACAATGGAGTACTTAGCCTGGAAAGATACTTTGTAAAATATATGCGCGACTGAGTATAGTAGTTACCTCAGAACAACAACCTTTCAAAATTTTGCTTGAAATATGATCAATCCCATGAGAAGTTCACTTGTAAGAGTGATATCCCTGCAAGAAACTGGAGAGATCTGAAATTGACTGAATGCTTGTGGTACTGAATGCCATCTATACGGGAATGCTTTCTTTGGCTGACAGTTGATAGTGGTCTATGCTAAGTGACATAAAGGCTTTGATTGAGCTAAGTAGTATAAGCGCAAGAACAGAGGTTTTTTTTCACTCAAAAATGCTATTTTATATACAGTAATACAAGAGTAATTTCCATAGCTATCAGTCTAAATAGAGTTGCATGATCATAATTTGATGTCAGCACTTTACACAAGAAACCAGGATGGGCTGCTTCTGTTCATTCCCCATCCCTGAAAGCTCTTCTTTGTGATGAGATTTGCATGGACAGTGTGTGACTGAGTAAGAATGAGTTAATTCATAAAGAAGAGAGCATACACAATATTCTGTTGAGTGACACATATAAATAGCTCCATTATATAATGCACATTGAATGCTTAGACATAATGCTGTAACAAGTTCAAAGTTCAGAAAAGGTACGACATTCTAAAGTTGCTCATATATGCCTCTAATTACTTCACTGTTGTTGAAAACCATTATCTGCACTTGTGTTAATGACCTGGAACTGTGATTAGTGTCTGAAATTTTGAGTAAACCAAGTTTCTGAAATAATTATGGATAGTGACACACCATTTATCGATTAGAAGACAGATGCAAAGCAGACAAAATGTGTTGCATTGTTTAGCATGTATGTAGCTAACTAATGACCTTAATTCACACTATTTGTTTCCTTTTTCTATAATGTACATCTAAAAGTTAAAAGAATGAACATAGTGGAAAATAGCATGGTAATAAAAAAATACACAGCTGAGGAAGGGAATTGTTGTACGAGTCACAGATTTATAAACTATGTGAGGTTTTCACTATATCTCTCACAAATTAGATGAGATTTTAGTTCTCATGGAACTGTGATTTCAGTACACACAGAGACATGCCACAAATGGTAAGAAAAGTGTAAGGTTATAACATAACCAAGAGGCTGCTTATTGCTATTTCCCCTCCATCCACATCTAGTCCATCCAATACTTTCTTCCTCTCTTTCTATTTCTGTTGCTCCCTCAACTCAGTCTGGTGGAGGAGACATAATGTCATAATAATACTGACAATAAAATTTTAAAACCGTTAATGGATGACTGGAGTTTCCATATTTAAAATTAATTAAATTCTGTTGCATCTCATCATAATCTTAAAAAGGAAAATGAGAGCACAGTATAACTCAAAACAGCACAGTTAAAAATGTTGAAGTAGTGTTATTGCAAGGCACTATTTTGAATCATATGACTGTTGTTGACGAGTTTACTTGTCATACTGCCTGCCGGCCACCAGTTTTCCCCTGAACACTGCTGACAAGTCAAGTCGCACCCATTTGCTGACCCCTGAGCGCTATATGAGTGCTGATGACGAGGTAACTCACACAGCAGACCTCCCACCCCATGCCTCAGTAGCTTTTCGCTTTTCTGGACGATAGCTTGTTGTCTGATTCTTTGTCTGTTGTGAGCCTAGGCTTCGCAATACAGTTCACTGTCCAGTAGAATTTACTTCAGTGTTGTTTGGGTCCTGTATTTTACAAAGAAAATGGCAAGATGTCATGGGTGCACTGAGAAAGAAATCATGGAGATTCTTACGAGGAGCGACAATGAGGATGAACTATTCGATCTTGAGGAAAGTGATAGCTCTTCCACAGAATTGGAAAACTGTAGTCATAAAATGTCTAAATCAGCAGGGGTGTCAATGCAGTCTCGTTTTTCAACAAGAGATGTTGGCTGATCTCAATCTGAAGACACAGAAAGTGATAGTGAAATGCCTATGAAGAAATAATGTCTTAAGAGATAAATTTGACTGGAAAGAAAATGATTTTCAGCCAGTTGATGATACATTACCGGGACATGTGTAAAATAGAGAATGAGCCAAACATTCTGTCAGTTTCCAGATTATATTTTATGGGAGTCTCACCTAACTCTGCCACCTCAAATATCTCTGGAACAACAATAGATATTCACAAACGGTTTTCACAAGCATGAATGTACAGCAGGGACTTAGGAAACCAAATACTGTGCAAAATTTTAAAATGTAAACACATACTATTTTCAACATAAATTTGAGTATTTTTAAATGGACACTCCCTATTATTTCTTATGCAATCAGTAGCATAAAAAAATCACAAAAATAATGACATTAGTTGCATCGCAATATTTCAATTACATCCCAATAAATTACTAAGCTAAGTTGATGCTTGAAATAAATGGAGCGCACAGCTGACACAAGTGCTGAGATTCAAGTGTGCACCTCACACTGCCGGTAATTGTGACATGATTGATGTACTATGTCAGTGGAGCGTTAATGTATGGTGGGGTATTGTATGACAACACATCATTGCACTGTATTTCATTGATGGCACTCCAAAAGGGTGATAGTTTAGCCCCTTTTTGTGCTGTACCTTACTTGAACTGGTCCACTTGTGTGTGTCAAATAATGCGGTATCAGAATGATGGAGGTCTTGCGTATAATGTTTATTGTTGCTAAATGACAGCTAAAGGTACAATTAGTGGTAACACACTTGGTTTCACATTTCTAAACATCATATGTTCTGAAATATGTGGCTACCGCAATCGCATCACAGTTTATGACGTAATGCATCGCATGCAGTACTGTGCTCAGAGCAGAGGTTGCCTGCACTGATACCTGTATCGGCACACGGTACACCTTCAGTGTACAAGTGTCTCCTAATCTGGTCTGCTGAACTGCTCTCATACTGTAACGTAATTCACATATGTTGCCACATCAAAACCTGTTTTCTTGTGGCTTGTTACAATTGTTTTCATCTAGTCGATATGTAAGCCTTCAGTAACGAAGAAAAACTAGGAATTGTTTTAATTTATGGCGAATGTTACAGAAATGCAACCACAGCTGTGACAATGTACGCTGAACGCTACCCAGATCGGCGGTGTCCATCAAGTCGAACCACTGGCAACATCTGCATGACACTCACGGAAACAGGAAGGTGGGCTTCCACAAAATGTCGACGTACAATGCCAGCGACTGGCAATGGAAATGAAATTACTGTTCTGGCTGCCATAGCACACAATCCTCAGGTGGGTGTATGAGAAATTGCACGAGGTGTAAGAATAAGCCACAGTAGTGCATGCAGAATCTTGCATGGGCATCAGTTTCATCTGTTCCATATCTCACTGCACCAAGAACTGTATGGGAATGCTTTGAATCCTGAATTCATTCTGTCGTTTTGCACTTTAGCAGCTGCAAGGTAATCCAGTATTCCTAAGCAATACGTTGATTACGGATGAGGTTTCATTTACAAATAATGTGAATCTGTGGAACATGCACTACTGGTTCGTGCAGAATCCCCACTGGATTCACCAAGTTGCTCATCAATGACAGTGGAGTGTCAATATTTGGTGTGGTATCATTGCTAATTGTATTGTAGATCCCTATTTTTACCATGGAACATTGAATGGACAGCGATATCCATCATTTCTTCAACACACACAAGCGCTCCTCATGGAGGATCTAGGGTTGGAAACTCGTCTATCGATGTGGTTCTAACATGATGGGTGTCCCACACACAATACAAAACTTGCCAGAGATGTTCCAAATAGGTGGATGGGGCAGGGAGGTACTGTGCAATGGCCAGCATGGCCGTCCAGCTTGACGCCATTGGACTTCTTTCCGTGAGGTGTAGAGAGAGACAGAGTGTATCAAGAGCCCTCAATGACAGTAGCGGATATGCAACATCGTATTACTGCGGCGTGTGCAGAAATATCTGTAAAAACTCTACAATCTGTGCAACACTCTCTTGTTACCCATCTGCAAACGTGTATTGACGCAAATGGAGGGCACTTTGAACATATGTTGACATGACACACTTTCACTGGCCAAGATGTGGGTGTATTTTCTATGCTGAATGTAATGAACAATAATACTGTTTCTGTGTGTGACAGGGCACTAGTAAATGTGTTTGGCAAAGTGAATTGAAGTGTGTCATCTCTAATTGTAGCTCTAGTTGTCATTTTGCTAGAATTAACACACATTTACAATTTAAAAAGTGTAACTTTGCACTGGACGTGTTACTTGTTTATTTTTGTGGATTGTGCATACCTTCCCATTGTGAGAGCCCCTGACACAGGCAGCGTAAGGTGCACACACGAGTCTCAGGACGTGCGTTAGCTGTGCATTTCATTTATTTCAAGCATTAACTTCACTTCGTAATTTCTCAGGATGTAACTGACATATTGCGTTGCAATCAATGCCATTATTTTTGTGGTTTATCATGCTATTGATTGCATACAAAATAATAGGGGGTGTAAATTTAAAAATACACAATTTTGTGCAGAAAATAGCATTTGTTTACATTTTAAAATTTCGCACAGTATTTGGTTTCCTAAGCCATACATACATTCATGTTGGTGAAAACCGTTTTTCAATATCTATTGTTGTTCCGGAGATATATGAGGTGGCAGAGTTAAGTGAGACACCTTGTATAGTCGACAAAACAAATCGGTTTTATTTATTCACCAAGGAGAAACTCCAGAATCATTGCATTCTGGAATATCAGTGTAGAAAGATACTGGATATGAAAAAATGTAATGTTTCATAGCTGTTTGTCTCCTCACGCATCATGTGAAAAAACTGAAAATTAGCTAATCATGAACCAGAGATGTTCTTCTAAATACTTCAATTATCAGTGCACTGATCTCAAAAGACAGCTTTTTGTTCTTATGAGAATGTTAAATTTCAGTAACAGTGCTGTCAATACTGGAGGAGACAGATTATTAAAAATTAGGAACATTGTTGATAAAGTTCGTACATCTTTCCATTGTGCATTTAATCCACATCAGAAACTCTACATTGATGAAAGTTTGTTATTATTCAAAGGATGCTTATCTTGCAGACAATTCATTCCATCAAAACAGAGTAGACTCATAATAAAAACATTTGTGTTATGTGACTATAAGACTGGCTATGTCTTAGATTTCATTGTTTATACAGGGGCATCAACAGAAAATGAGTTCCACAATTTGGAGAAAAGTGGTAACATAGTGGCTACACTATAAAGCCCAGTTTAGAACGTGAACATGTCCTCTACCTCAATAATTGGTACTCAAGCCCAGATTTATTTTCCTGGTTTCACAATCATGGGACAAATGCAGGCAGTACTGTCTGTAAAAACAGGCAATTTGCCAAAACTTCAGAAGAATCTGAAACAAGGAGATATTCAATTTATGTGCACTACTACAATGCTTGCTATAAAGTGCTGACAAAAGGAAATACTGGAGAGAGAGTACTGGAGAGAAAATTAAGAAACCACAAAACATGGTAGACTATGACACAAATATGGGAGCAGATGACAGTAATGATATGCTCCTTAGCTCTGTCAGATGTATACGAAAAACAATGAGGTGCTATAAGTTCTTTTTTTCACGTTCTTGATCTGTGTCTTTAAAACACTCATGTCCTACACAGGTCACTAACACATCATGAAATGTCGACAGCAGTGTTTAACCTGTCGCTGGTAAGGGAACTTACACAAATTTATGCATCTGAGCACTGAAAAGCTGGCAGCAGAAGGCATTCTGATAATAATCCTCTACGGTTTGTCAGAAGGCATTTTCCACACATTGTAACAAGTGAGCATTCCAAGAAAAATGTGCTAATGCATATATGCTGGAAAAAGAAAGTGCTGCAAAAAAGCATGTACAAATATAAAACTTGCAAGGTACCATTGTGTGTCATACCTTGTTTTAAAAATTACCACACACAAAAAAAAAAAAAAAAATACTAGTCATAAAACAGGACAAATACAACAATGCTATCCGAAAAAAAAAACCTTCGAAAATGAAAAAAAAAAATAAAAAACAAGATAAAATATATTTTTAACTTCACCAGTGCTGGTTCAAATCACAATCAAAAAGAAGGATGGAAAATATCTTCACAAAGTGGAAAAGGAACTCCGAAATTTACAAAAAAAAAAAAAGAGATATTTCACAGTTTTCAAATATTGGAATATTTGTTGAGTACTTATGTGCAATGATTAAAGTATGGCAAAGAAACAAGTATTTGTGGCAGACAGTCAGTCAATTCCGGCGATTCCAAATTATAACAACACTGATTACCATCTGTAATAGACAGCTGCGTCCTATAACAGGTAAAGAATCTGACTGCAGATGACAAACAACTCAGTTTGTTGTTTTCTCAGAAATAAATAGTAGGCCATGTGAAATTTAGCCAAACACATCACAAAATTAATTTAACGAAGTGAAGTACAATTGTTCTTGCCATTGCTCAGAGTAAATTCTGATGTTGCAGTGCGATATGAATGAATATCTGTATGTCGCTTTCTCCTATAAATGACATAATACAACGTTTCGAATAACAAAAACAATGTACTGTTATCTGTGGCTTATTTTATTCATTCTTGAGTTAGTACAGTGAGGAACCCATAGAGATATTCAGATGTTATAAATGGTTATGCAAGAAAGAACAATAAACTATTGAGGTAAATTTAACGAATCACATCACTTTCAGCATAAGCTACAAAAATCATGTAAAATAACTACAAGCAAGATATAATTGTTAGTGATGGAAAACAGTTTTAAAAATTTAATTAGATTATGCAGTAACTCATCTGAGAAAACTCTGTAGTGAGAGCATTTATTCTGTATCAGCCTTGAGAGGGCACAGTGCTTCACCTGGAGTCCCATCACTCCAGAAATATTCAGCACAGGGCAGGTGAGGCAGAGCAGGCCGCTCTGGCCCCAGCGGCAGCTCATAGAACAGGCACTTACAGCAGGTAGCCGGATTACACTGTGGGCCACAGCACCTCAGTGTGCCAAGAAGAAAGTGCGCCTCCAGCAGTCAAAGGGTAAATTTATTATTTTTCCATCAGCTATTGTTGTGACTTTTAGAGAACAGCTACCAACGTGACATGGTTACCATGTCCACTGATGGAAGAGTTGAAACCAAGCAATGTGGCACCATGCTTACAACACTGGACTTGCATTCAGGAGGACATGGTTAAAATTACTGGCCAACCAAAAAGATTTCTGCTTTCCATTACTTCCATAAATAGCTCCAAACGAATGCCAGGATGGTTCCTTTATAAAGGACATGCCCAACTTCCTTCCCCACCCCCAGCTTCAAGCTGCACCTCTAAGTGACCTCATAGTCAATGGGATGTCAAAGTCTAGATCTTCCTTCCACATGAGTTAAAACTACCATAATATACTATACCAATCACACATTTACAATACACCATACTCATGAGTGGTGTGATACTGGAGGGAATAGAATGTGATGGATGTTCCCACATACCACAGCCACCTCCTAAAGTTTGACATACTAGCATCAAATGTCAAAGTACACTACAACTTACAAGGCAGAAATAATTCTTAAAACCTATGAGTGCTTTGCTTCAGTAACTACAATCATAACACCTAACTTAGAAGCACTAACATTACTCATAAGTTATTAAGGTTTTGATAAACAACTGAACTGACTAGGACTTATAAAGATCCAACATACATGCAGTTCAGGAATACAGTCCTTACTCACACAATAATTCCTAGCTCTCTTCTTCAGTGCTGTGTAGTAGCTCTCAGAATAGTCTTCTGGGTAGGTACCACTCACAATGCAATTGTAAATATGTGAATAATAAACTTCACTAGCATCATCATTTTTTGCTGTTATATCAGCAGGCCGAGAATTACTGTTACTGCAGGAAGCATCTGTAGTCTCTCTTAGATTAGATTCCACATTATCACTAGCAGAGACTACATATTCCACTGTTTCTGAATTTGTGTCCTAGAACAGAAGTAATAGTATTAACTGTGATTTTCAAGTGAAATTACTTCCACCCATATGTCACCAACAATACAAACACAGGGGAAAAAATTAAAAAAACAAAAAAAAGGCTATCAGAAATGGTTTGTAGTTGATGGAAGTTTTCACTGTGTGAACACTTCTTTTTTCCTTCAAAGTAGCCACAATTAGCATTATAGGCTAGATGAACAGTACAGCTTATAAGCATTTGATCTTAACACACTTTATTTGCTTCTTAATATTACATGCCCACTGCAAAGACAGCGGTTGATGAAATGGGTAAGACGCTTTCGATGGACAGGAAACTTGAGATGAGTGATAAGAAGCCTGATGCCTGCCAAACAATCATCACTGTTCCATTCCATCTCTGTGATGATAACTTTTGTATTGCGTAGTAAGGTAAAACATCAGTTTCTGGAATATGGATGGACCCATGCAGTCTTGAAATATACAGGTACATGGAAATTGATGCTAGTGATAAAGAGGTCTTTTTTCAGCAAAAGACCAAGAAGCAGTAATTCTGTGGCACAGATGTTTCCTACTCTTTTTTTTCGATTAAATTCTTCTGGTTGTGTGACCAAATATTAAGTCATAAGGCTACCAACATCTTGTCTAATGTTGCATGCAGCCTCCGTAAGGCTCACCCTGATGCAGTAGGCAAGAAATCAGTAGTTTCATCACATAGAATGCTGCCACGTAACCAGAAGAATTTTATTGAAGTTGCCTTGGACAATGAAAGTTTACTCTTTTATATTCTTATTCCTTTTTTGCTAATGGCACTTCCCAACAACTGATTCTCTTTTCCCACTACAGCAGTAGATCATCATGTTATAAGAGTTTATCTGCCAGATGCACTTTGGCAAGAACAACATTTAGATAGCTGTAGAAACAATTCTTACAATCCTCATCATCCAGTAAGATGGGGGCCAGGTGGGGCTGGGGGGTGCTAGAAATTCACTGCCTCTTTTCCTACCTCTCACTGGTCACATGAAAATATCATCCCACTGGCTTGGTGAAACTGATGCATTGTCAATCTTCCAGCAGTAGACGGCCACGACTAGCAGTGCCCCTTATCTATACTTTAGCGAAATGAATGTCATAAATTTGTATACGGAGAAGGTAAGCAAAGTTTCATGAGCCATTAATAGACTGTATCAGGTGCAACGTGGTGTTCATTCATCATACTGGTCTTTGCTGCAAAATGAAGACTTCAGATGTGGCATTCTCTTCTGTGTAACTATTGCAAAGTATGACATAACTTGTACTGCCCTCAATGAACTTTCCTTTATCTAGGAACCTGGTTTTAATCAGAGCAATAACCAACATTAATGTGTGCTAGCCAGTAATATTCCTACATTTTATGTTCCAAATTCATGCTAATTTAATTCTTTCATTTTATGATTACTAACCATGATGACCATGCGGGTGCATATGTCCAATTGGACTTAAAATGTGGCATTTAACTGACATTTCCTAGGACCATCCATGTGTGAGGTGGCCACCAGCATTCTGAACAGGGCTGCCTGGACACCAAACCAAATCTGAGTCACAGGAAGGACATTATCATACATCTGCCACCTGCATGCACTTTCAAACAAGAGACTTCCAGTTTCCCCTCGAATCAGTTTCCCTCGTCTTTATCCATTATCCTTACCCACTACCAATGGACTGGACAAATACAAAAAGAGTAAGTGATGGAAAAAAATAAAGGAACACTAGCAAAAAATGCCACTGGCTTGACTCTGTTTAAGGCAATTTTCAACTTGCCAAGAAATTACCAAGACATTTGATCAGTTGACCACAGCTCGTACACAAGCTGTCAGAGTTAAACATCTAATAATATAAAATGTAATAATATGAGAAGTAAGTGATGTATTTATTTGCAGTATGGTAACTTATAATGCTTTTTTTACACACCTCAATACACACACTATTACTGGCACTACCACTGTATTCCACTTTTCTCCATGTTTTGCAACATTGCTGGCATAACATTTGTGATACCTGCACATAAGTGATGGCACAGATTTGGTAGATCACAAACTGGCATCTGGTACACCTGATTCTTAACAAATCCCCACAGAAAAAAATCAACTGGTTTACTGTCTGGGTTTCTAGGGGACCAAGCAACTTGATGGACTACCTCTCCCAATCCAGCGATCTGACAACTCATGGTCCAACAAATCCATCACAATGTTCACAAAATGGCATGGCGTGCCATCATGCTGAAAGATCACATCACGAGAGAAGTTGTGGTCTCATCCAAGAAACAGAATAAATCAAGGAATGCCTCATTTTCATCCATTTTTGCCAGAGTTGTCTCTGCAAATGCCTTACATCAGAGCATGTCCTCAGGCTTGATTTTGTGATTAAACTGCAGTTTGTGCACTCATGTGTGTAACCTTTTATGCACAACATCACGTACTGTCAAATGAGGTAACCAACAGCTTAATTTCTTGTCAGATTGACTTATGAGGACTCCGCTCGAAGGACATACAGATTAATTCAGCAGTAGCCTCTGAAACTGTTCGCTTGATGTGGTGGCCCAATATCAAAGGCAAACTCCCAGCTTCCCAAAGTAGATTTTCTCATTTCTTGATTGTTAAATAAGTGGTAACATCATCAGTTGTCCACAGTCCATACTCATGCTGAAAATGACATTGTACCATACATTAGCTTTGTGAGAGAAAGCACATGGAACACTTCCTACAGTGGAGTCCACAGGTCTACTATGTGAACAAAGTATTACGTGCATGCACACATGGTACTAACCGCCGCAAGTAAACCCAAAAAACATTTCAAGCTGCCATACTTGTACAAACAAATCACCAACCAATATCTCAACTATGTCTCAAGTAATTACATTTCATATTGTTATATGTTTAACCTGGGCATCCTGTACATTTATATCCACATGCTGTAAGCCATGAATAGTTGCATGCCAGAGGTTTCTACCCAGTTTCCCAAATATTGAAAATTCATTCCATCCCACACGTAGATGGACCGTAGGAAGAAATTACTTCTTAAATGCCTCTGTGTGCACAGTTCTGATGGGAACAATAAATAAGGCGTTGTAGAAAATACACTCCTCGAAATGGAAAAAAGAACACATTGACACCGGTGTGTCAGACCCACCATACTTGCTCCGGACACTGCGAGAGGGCTGTACAAGCAATGATCACACGCACGGCACAGCGGACACACCAGGAACCGCGGTGTTGGCTGTCGAATGGCGCTAGCTGCGCAGCATTTGTGCACCGCCGCCGTCTGTGTCAGCCAGTTTGCCATGGCATACGGAGCTCCATCGCAGTCTTTAACACTGGTAGCATGCCGCGACAGCGTTGACATGAACCGTATGTGCAGTTGACGGACTTTGAGCGAGGGCGTATAGTGGGCATGCGGGAGGCCGGGTGGATGTACCGCCGAATTGCTCAACACGTGGGGTGCGAGGTCTCCACAGTACATCGATGTTGTCGCCAGTGGTCGGCGGAAGGTGCACGTGCCCATCGACCTGGGACCGGACCGCAGCGACGCACGAATGCACGCCAAGACCGTGGGATCCTACGCAGTGCTGTAGGGAACCGCACCGCCACTTCCCAGCAAATTAGGGACACTGTTGCTCCTGGGGTATCGGCGAGGACTATTCTCAACCGTCTCCATGAAGCTGGGCTACGGTCCCGCACACTGTTAGGCCGTCTGCCGCTCACGCCCCAACATCGTGCAGCCCGCCTCCAGTGGTGTCGCGACAGGCGTGAATGGAGGGACGAATGGAGACGTGTCGTCTTCAGCGATGAGAGTCGCTTCTGCCTTGGTGCCAATGATGGTCGTATGCGTGTTTGGCGCCGTGCAGGTGAGCGCCACAATCAGGACTGCATACGACCGAGGCACACAGGGCCGACACCCGGCATCATGGTGTGTGGAGCAATCTCCTACACTGGCCGTAACACCTCTGGTGATCGTCGAGGGGACACTGAATAGTGCACGGTACATCCAAACCGTCATCGAACCCACCATTCTACCATTCCTAGACCGGCAAGGGAACTTGCTGTTCCAACAGGATAATGCACGTCCGCATGTATCCTGTGCCACCCAACGTGCTCTAGAAGGTGTAAGTCAACTACCCTGGCCAGCAAGATCTCCGGATCTGTCCCCCATTGAGCATGTTTGGGACTGGATGAAGCGTCGTCTCACGCGGTCTGCACGTCCAGCACGAACGCTGGTCCAACTGAGGCGCCAGGTGGAAATGGCATGGCAAGCCGTTCCACAGGACTACATCCAGCATCTCTACGATCGTCTCCATGGGAGAATAGCAGCCTGCATTGCTGCGGAAGGTGGATATACACTGTACTAGTGCCGACATTGTGCATGCTCTGTTGCCTGTGTTTATGTGCCTGTGGTTCTGTCAGTGTGATCATGTGATGTATCTGACCCCAGGAATGTGTCAATGAAGTTTCCCCTTCCTGGGACAATGAATTCACAGTGTTCTTATTTCAATTTCCAGGAGTGTATATGACTGCACAAGAATTATAAATTTACAAAACTGTCATAGACTGGAGAGAACTAAAATTATGCCTTTGTACCAACGATATTATGAAAAGGATAGTTGCTACTCACCATATAGTAGAGATGCATCCATGCCCCCCCCCCCTCACACACACACACACACACACACACACACACACACACACACACACACACACACACACACACACACGACTATTCTCATTCTTGTCTCCCATCCTGTTTATTTGCCGCCCTCTGCCAACACATCTGCCTGTCTTTCCCCACTCCTCTTCTTTTTCCCCCACCCCTGCTCCACAACCTCCTGACACTTTGCTTGTAGGTATTCTAGTCCCTGCACACTCCGCCACACAGCATTCGTTTCTCTCCTCACCCGTACACAACTATCCCTTCCGCTCCCCCGCCCCCTCCAGATTGCTGCTTGCATCCCACACGATAGCTGCATTCCAGCCCAAGATGCTGCAGTTGGTGGTCATGTGTGCATGAGGTGTGCTTACTTCTGTGTACGAATTGTGTGTGTTTCTTTTTTGCTGATGAAAGCTGTGGTCGAAAGCTATATGTTAGTGTCTTTTAATTGTCTCTGTCTGCAAATTAATGTGCCTTCTTTACAGTAAGAAGCAATCTGTCTTTTCCTATATTGTTATTCTTACCTGGAATTTCCACTGTTTTACTTTTGAATATATTTCACATAAAACAATAAAAGCCACTCAGGATTTGAAAAAAAAAAAAAAAAAACAGATATCTATACAAAGAAAAGTGGTTAGTGAAATATAAATATTAACATGAGTATTTGGTAAAATTAAAATTTGAAAGACCAACCACTCAAAACTAAAATAATAGATGGGCATGATTGGTTGATCACTCACTCACAATGGACCAGCCACTGTATCTCAAATTAAAATATCTTAGTTTGGGCACAAATCTATACAATGCATAAAATGATAAAAACTTCTCTTCACAAAACAAACATGATGGACATGTTGTTATCAATTCCAACTGTTGCCCTCTTGCCAGAACACAAAACATAATTAGCTACAATGTGCCATATGAAAACCGGTGGGCCTCCTGCTTGATGAAGGTGACTGTGTGCTTTAGGGCAATGACTCTTTCCATTAGAACAATGAGAATGACATTCGGCATGACCCTGAAACATGCAGCACAGCTTATTTCTCTACATCTCCAGACACTACCATATTGAGCCTTGATGATTCTCCTATGCCATGAGGTAAAAGCACACCACTGTATCACTGAGAGGGTCTACATCAGTGCCTCTGGCTGCCAGATTAGCTTGTTCGCCATTATTGCTGCCTGGTACCCAGCAAACAATGTATTCTGTCCATGTCATTGTAATAAGAAATTGTGTTCCAGAAAATTTTGTTTGCTGGGTACTTCTGTTGAATACTCTGATGAGCTCTTAAGGAACCTGTGCTGATGAGAAACTGCTTATACTGTTCATGTGTAAATGAGTTGCCACCTTCACCAGGAATGAAGCACTGGCAGTCAAACCAAAGTTAGGACTACTACACAAGGCAATCTTCAACTTGAGTTTACTTATATGACAACCTTTGCTTGTAAGAATTTGAAAAATTATGTTAGATATGGAACAGACCTGTGGCACATGATGAGAAAATTGTCGCAGCTGATCATGTGTTACAAAATCATCAGGATTTAACTGCATAAGATCACTCAAAGTTTGCTGTAGATAGTCTGAGCAATGTACTTGAGCTGGTAACTGTCCCACACGTGTAGCCTCTCTACTAGAAATCTCATTTTGTGGAATAGCATCATAAACACTGGTTGTTTTTGAAGTGACATCATTTTCTGTGGAAAAAATTAACTCAATTTAAGTTAGCAGACATAAAAAAAATCTCGGTATTAGTACCAATATACTGTATATGCCAGTGCATAAGAGACACATTTTTCCTTAAAAAAATAGTCTCAAAAACTGGATGCATCTTAGATACTGGTAGCAAATTAACGTAGATACTACAAGCTCCATTTCTTCAAAATTTCTATTTTTCAGCTTGAAGTAATTCATTGTTAGCTTCCTTGTGAATTTTGAGCATTCCTGCTGTACAGAGTTCAGTGGATGCACATGTCTCACTGTTGATGGTTTTTATATTGTTTGTTCAACTTCAGTTATTGTTGTGTTTAATGTGGAGATACACTTGTGTTTTACCTATGTTGTGGTCATATTTGCAGACTATGGCTGAAAAATAGCATTGCTATACAACTGCATTTAGGGTGCAAGTGATTGCATATCCTAAGGAGCATGGAACCAGGTTGGCAGAAAGGCATTTAGGGCCATCTCCAACTGAAATACTGAGAAGAATTGCAGTAAACATAATCCAAGACATGTAACAGTTAAATGGCAAAACTGGAAGCAGAACATCATAATTGCATTTTACGACAAACAGGAACTTCAGTTTCTAAGAAACTGATCATTCATCAAGCAAAATCAGTATCTACTACCAAAAGAATCACTCACTGACTTTACTGGATCAACATCATGGTGTTCAAGATTTACGAAGAGGTATTGGCTTTGTATGTACACCAAGAGAAAAAATACCACAGAAGATACCAGTCAAATATAAAGAACAAATTGTTGAATTTCACTGATCTGTCATTAACGCAAGGAAAAGAGAAAAGTTTTTACTTTCACAAACTGGAAACATGTATGAGACTTTGCTAACCTCTGGTGTGCCTTCTAATTTACCTGTGGAATCCGAGGACAAAAAGTGTTAATGTCAAAACTTCAGGGTATGAACGGAGTCACTGCAAAGCCATTTTATCCGGCTCAATTTGTATCAAGTGACAGTTCCTGAGGAACAGCTGCCAAAAGAATTATTTGTCCATGTACAAAATAAAGGGAAGATGGATGGACGAAAAATGAGGTTTACTTCAACTGTTACATGTATGTATCTACAGAGTGTTTAAGGATGAAGTGGAACAAATGGGTGCAATCTTCAGATTTTGAAACTACACTGTCAGGGAGGGGGAAGAGACCTAACATTTCTCCAGTTTGGGAGAGGGTGAAAGCATCAGGGAACTATTTAAAAATTGAAACAGTGATTAAATTGTTTATAATGTAGGGAATCACTAATGCACTGGATGGTACAGAGGATATTGTAGGAGGATTCTAAGTCTGACATGGTGGCTAAGTATTTCTGTCTTCAGCCCTGAGGATGAATTTTGCAGATCTGAGGAGAAAAATTAAAAGGTAAGCACTTTTCTCTATTTATATTGCCTAGATATTTGATGTACGTGCAAATATGTGTTAAAATTGTTTTGCAGCAGATGTAATAAGTGAGAAATTTTATCCCTAAAAATAGTCTTAAAAAGTGAGCAGTCTTTACCCTGGCGTGTCTTATATGCTGGCAAACACAGTAAATGACAACAATGCACCTCATAGCAAATCTGAACACAATATTTACAGTAATTGGTTAAGTTCACCTAATTACACCAACATAAATACTTCTCTCTCTCTCTCTCTCTCTCTCTCTCTCTCTCTCACACACACACACACACACACACACACACACAGCACCCTTCCTATTTGCAGTACAAGAATATACAAAAACAATGCTTCACAAAGGAATTATTCAAATGGGACAGGAATTTGTAAATGTGATGTACATGTGTAATCAAATAAATGATTACAATTTCAGAAAAAAATGAATGATTTATTCAAGAGCTTCGCAAACTGAGCAAGTCAATGATGCATTTGTCCATCTCTGGCCCTTATGCAAGCACTTATCTGGCTTGGCATTGATTGATGTAACTGCTGGATATACTCCTGAGTGATATTGTGCCAAATTCTGTCCAAGTGATGCGTTAGATCATCAAAATACCGAGATGGGTGAAGGTCCTGCCCACAATTCTCCAAACATTCTTCATTGGTCAAAGTAGTGTTTGGCAAGCACGAAGTCACGCGGTAGAAACTCTCCAACCAAAAGTGTCCTACTATGAAAAGAAGTGGCACCTCGGACCTTCACTCCTGGTAGTCAGGATGCATGCCAGGTGACGGACAGGTCAGTATCCCATTGTTGTCCAGAGCATCTCCAGACGCATCTTTGCTGGCCATCGGAGCTCATTTCAAAATGAGACTCATCAATGAAGACAGTTCTATGCCATTTGATGATATTCCAGGCCAAAGATTGTCTGGAAATGTCATAGACAGCAGTGGTACTCCAATCTGTCACCCAATTATTGTGTGGCTTTTGTTGTTAGGTATGTAGGTATGGATATGACCATGAAAAATAACAGTGCTATGTCACAGTCACAGATGAGAGAGGACATGTTGCCCATTATTAAATTCATCCAGTTATTTCGATGAGATTGTGAAGTGCATTAGTTATCACGAGAACATCAGGTTGACGTGTGTGTGTGTGTGTGTGTGTGTGTGTGTGTGTGTGCGGTGTTTTTTTTTTTTTTTTTTTTTTTTTTTTTTTTTTTTTTTTTTTTTTTTTTTTTTTTTTTTTTTTTGGGGGGGTCTATTCTTCTCGAGGTATTTACGGTGTATTGAATAAGTTTTAATTTATGTAGGGATGTTTGGTTTTTTGAGGTGGTGTGGTTTTGCTTTTATTTTTCATAGTTGCAGGTGTTGCTTTTTTTGGCATCAATAGTTGCAGTTGATCTATATAAGTCAAGGGAAATAATCAATTCCAATTTTTGCAGCTTTAGTTCAAGGTGCATCAGATGTGGTTGACCTACATAGGTCAAGGGAAGTGTCGGATTCCCGTAGTGGAATGATGTAATTTTTTCCATCATTTTGTGTGTTTTGAGATCATGGTGTGTGACCTTTTTTTTATAGATTATTTATTTATTTTTTGATATTTTATTTAGCTTGTCCCCACCCTTAGGTTTTAAACCCCCAGTCTCCGACAACTGTCCTGTTAGTCTGATGGTATTTCTGGAGGGAGATGTTATTGTCTTATTTATACGTATTTTCATGTTTGTTGCATGGTACATAGTTACATCATAGGCACCATAATGGAGACACTTAGAATAGCCATTTCCACAATACTGATGACATCATGGGTCAAAGTAGACGGGTGGAATCGGACACTTCTGTAATCCCAAAGATTGCACAGACTGATAGCAAAGTACTATGAATAATTAATTTGGCATCAAAATCTAAGTATTGCTACTGAGCTCCCTTTGGACTTTTCAGTACATTTACCATATTCTTGAAGTTTTCATGAGAGGGTTGTAAGTGCAAAGATGCTTGAGAACATTAATTACATGCTTCCTCAGAAAAATGGGATGATGACTTGATAGGTTGTCAGATAGCAGTAACTATACCTACACTGCCATGGATAAATAAAAAATGGCAGTGAACTGCTGGAACACCAAAGCATTTAACGTAACTGGCTTACCTTCAAGAGGTACAATTTCTGTACTGTCAATAAATACAATTAAAAAAATATTC
Source organism: Schistocerca gregaria (assembly GCF_023897955.1). Taxonomy (NCBI): domain Eukaryota; kingdom Metazoa; phylum Arthropoda; class Insecta; order Orthoptera; family Acrididae; genus Schistocerca; species Schistocerca gregaria. Next base: position 449,548,518 of record NC_064924.1, read on the forward strand.
CTAGGTTTCAGAACTGTAAATTCTTTCTTCAGGGAGTAAAGAGGGATTGGTTGGGGAAGGTTAAAAACGAAGGGAAAGTCACTCAGACCCCAAAATGAGAGAAACCTACTTGTTGTGACGGTGACAGGAAACAAAGATGATGGAAGAGGCATCAGAGAAAGAAGGTGGTAAAAAGACTAGTAGTAAGCATTGTGCCAGTTTCAGTTTAGATATGATACAGGTACAGAATGAGATACAATGAAACACACACACACACACACACACACACACACACACACACAGAGAGAGAGAGAGAGAGAGAGAGAGAGAGAGAGAGAGAGAGAGAGACTCCTCAAGGAAAGAACTAATAGTTCTGAAAGCTAGGAATAATGTTTTCACTTTTCAATGCATCTATTCGCACTACTGGAATTCTGTACCCTGAAAGTAAACACTGCCTAGCCTTTCTGTCTCTCTAGATCTTCCTCCTGAAACAATGAAGAGAATGTAACACATAAATTAAAATCAAGTTTCCTTTTCCACTTTCTGAGACTGGGCCTGGTGCTGGATATCTATAGCTTGTTGTTGAAGATGTAGGGCTTGTAGTGTCTTGAAGAACATAATTAATCTTATCAATTAGTAATGAAATGAAAGAGCCAAACACAAATGTGTTGCAGAAAGATATTATCCATCCAATTCCCCTTCTTCATGAACATTAGCATACCTCTGTTTCTCTGTCTTTAATCCATTTTATCTGTACTCCTGATATTATTGTTACAGTTATTACCTAGTGATCTCTCCCCCTACCCTGCTTAATAAGCAATCATAGATCCCATTCTGCACTATCACATCACAGATGTACAAAAGTGCGCTTGCTATGGGTCGACGGAATCCTCCAGTACTAGATGTCTTCTTTGATTTGTGATGTAACAAGAAGATTTTGTCAATGAAATTCGCCTAGAAAATCTGCAGTCCCAGTTTCCCAATAATTTCAAACATTTTCGCTATAAGGAAACCAGTGCTGTTTTGTCTTTATTATTATTATTCCTTTCCTTTCTCATATGTTATGTCTGGTTAAAAATGGAAAGTGACACGGACCTTGATCAAGCGTGACTTCCTTTTAACTGTACGGTATATGTTACATTGCATTTAGGAACTTTCGGGTAATTGAACGTGTATCAATAATTACAGATTTCTGTAGTTGTATATATACATTTGGATGTAGCTGTATTGCATTGATGTACTGGTGGATATTGTGTGGTATGACTCCTGTAGTTGATAGTATGATTGGTATAATGTCAACTTTATCCTGATGCCACATTTCCTTGACTTCCTCAGCCAGTTGGATATATTTTTCAATTTTTTTCTCCTGTATATTTGCTGTATTGGGTATGGATATTTCGATTAGTTGTGTTAACTTCTTCTTATTGGTGAGTATGATGTCAGGTTTGTTATGTGGTGTTGTTTTATCTGTTATAATGGTTCTGTTCCAGTATAATTTGTATTCATCACTCCCCAGTACATTTTGTGGTGCATACTTGTATGTGGGAATGTGTTGTTTTATTAGTTTATGTTGTAAGACAAGCTGTTGATGTATTAGTTTTGCTACATTGTCATGTCTTCTGGTGTATTCTGTATTCGCTAGTATTGTACATCCGCTTGTGATGTGATCTACTGTTTCTATTTGTTGTTTGCAAAGTCTGCATTTATCTGTTGTGGTATTGGGATCTTTAATAATACACTTGCTGTAATATCTGGTGTTTATTGTTTGATCCTGTATTGCAATCATGAATCCTTCGTCTCACTGTATATAATGCCTTTCCTTAGCCATGTGTTGGATGCATCTTGATCGGTGTGTGGCTGTGTTAGATGATATGGGTGCTTGCCATGTAGTCTTTTCTTTTTCCAAATTACTTTCTTTGTATCTGTTGATGTTATGTGATCTAAAGGGTTGTAGAAGTGGTTATGAAATTGCAATGGTGTAACCGATGTATTTATATGAGTGATTGCTTTGTGTATTTTGCTAGTTTCTGCTCATTCTTTAAAGAATTTTCTTAAATTGTCTACCTGTCCATAATGTAGGTTTTTTATGTCGATAAATCCCCTTCCTTTCTGCTTAATGTGAATCTTTCTGTTGCTGAATGTATGTGATGTATTCTATATTTGTAGCATTGTGATCGTGTAAGTGTATTGAGTGCTTCTAGGTCTGTGTTACTCCATTTCACTACTCCAAATGAGTAGGTCAATATTGGTATAGCATAGGTATTTATAGCTTTTGTCTTGTTTACAATTCTGTTTTCAGTATTTTTGTTCGTCTTTGTCTATAATTTTCTTTTAGTTCTTTAATATTTGTATTATCTATTCCTATTTTTTGTCTGTATTCTAGATACTTACAGGCATCTATTTTTTCCATCGCTTCTATGCAATTGCTATGTTTAGGAACTGTATCAATTTAGGATCAACTTTGTATATTTCCACTATCTGTAGTAACCATGAGTGGGGTACACTATCAAAAGCTTCTTGGTAATCAATGTATGCATAGTGGAGCGACCTTTGTTTAGTTTTAGCTTGATATGTCACCTCTGCATCTATTATCAGTTGCTCTTTACATCCTTGTGCTTCTTTGCAGCAGCCTTTTTATTCTTCATTTATAATTTTTTTCTGTGTTGTATGTGTCATTAATTTCTCTGTAATGACTGAAGTTAATATTTTGTATATTTTTGGTAGGCATGTTACTGGGCGATATTTTACTGGGTTTGCTGTGTCTGCTTGATCTTTAGGTTTCAGATATGTTATTCGTTGTGTAAGTGTACCAGGGACTGTATATGGGTCTGCAATGTAACTGGCATTTGTGGTATCATCTTGTGTGTGTCTGTTTCTGATTGTATCCACCTTGCATGTCTGTTATGTTGTACCGGGTTTGACCATATGTTGCTCCAGAAGTGTTCCATGTCTGTTATGTTTGGTGGATTGTCTATTTTAATGTGTGTGTTATCTATTGTCTGGTAAAATTTCTTCTGGTTTGTGTTGAACATTTGGTTTTGTTTCCTCCTATTTCCACTTATTTGTATAATCTAAGTCGTTTGGACAATGCCTGTAATTTCTACTTCTTTTCATCTAGTTACACTATCGCTTCTTGTTGTGAGACTTTACCTAACCTTTTTTGTTTTTTGTCTGATATTTCATTTCTTATAAATTGTGTTAGGTGTCTGATGTCTTTTGTAAGTTTTTCTATTCTGATCTGTAGCCTATGTTGCCATGGGTTTCTTCTGTATGTTGGTTGGTTCTGATCTCTTTGCCTTTAAATATGTCTGAATGTGTCTGTGTGTGTGTGTGTGTGTGTGTGTGTGTGTGTGTGTGTGTGTGTGTGTGTGTGTGTGTGTGCGCGTGCGAGTATATACCTATCCTTTTTTCCCCCTAAGGTAAGTCTTTCCGCTCCCGGGATTGGAATGACTCCTTACCCTCTCCCTTAAAACCCACATCCTTTCATCTTTCCTTTTCCTTCCCTCATTTCTGACGAAGCAGCCGCCGGTTGAGAAAGCTCGAAATTCTGTGTGTGTGTTTTATTCATTGTGCCTATCTACTGGCGCTTTCCCGCTTGGTAAGTCTTGGAATCTTTGTTTTTAGAAATAAAAATGTTTATGAGACATCACAACAGATATCAGGTGAAGTGGGCTTGGGAACAGCACTTGCTGGAAGTATTACCTTTATTTGCATGTAATCTGCTTTCTACTGGTCTTGTAACTTTTCCAGGAGTATCCATATTGTTTACGTGTCATTTTAACTGAAGTCTAGCTTCTCCGAACTACAGTTGTGGTAACTCTGAAAAAGACATTTGAAGTGGTTACTTAACTCTTAGTTATGGCCACATATAATAAAATCACAAGCATAAAATCTTCATGTTATAATAGCATACAAAAACTATGAATACCTTTCAGTGACTCTTTCTTTTACCATAAAACCACACTACTGGATTTCCAAAAGGCTTTTGACACTTTCTCACATAAGCAGCTTGTAGTGAAATTGTGTACTTATGGAATATCGTCTCAGTTATATGATTGGATTTGTGATTTCCTGTCAGAGAGGTTACTGTTCATAGCAATTGATGGAAAGTCATCAAGTAAAACAGAAGTGATTTCTGGCATTCCCCAATGTAGTGTTATAGGACCTTTGCTGTTTCTTATGTATATAAACAATACGGGAGACAATCTGAGCAATATCTAGCAAAGCTCCTGACAGTCTGAAAAAGAGTAAAGTAGAATCAATTTATAATGGTGGTGACAAGAGGGTGATCCTGGAAACTATAGATTTATAACAATTGTATCAACCTTTCAAAGAATTATAGAAATAGGCTATTGAAAACCGAGTTTTATAGAAAAACGTAATGTTCTGTATGACACACAACATGGATTTAGGAAAGTAAAGTCTATAAAAACAGCAGTGGCAGGCTTCATGACAATCAGAACATTAGAAGAACAAAAGATAGTTTCTAGTGTATTCCTGGATGTCTCAAAAGCCTTTGACTGAGCTGATTTTCAAGTGGTGAACTATGGGGGTAGTACAAGGCCCAACACTCTTACACTAATATTTATATTGTATGTGAATGATATGTCAGCGTCAGTATAAGAAAAGGTAATTAACTAAACAAATACTGTCTTTTTTATTGCTTTGTTTCACAAATTTTATTATGGTTACTGCACAACCTTGGCTTAATCCAAAATTACTTAAATGACAATTTTTTTGACAAATTACATACTGACTTACTATAGTTAAGCAGTTACACTAACATGACTAGATATACCTCGGAATAAAGTTATGTATCGCCCGAGAACTTTTTATCTACTTATGGGCTGCAGCCCAAAGTTCTACTTTTACCTTGGATTTGTGATATCATCTAAAAGAGGTGAATAATTGAATTGCGTTTGCTCATTTATTAACATGTGTCATGATATACACATTTGTTTCTTAATTTCTAGGATTTCCAACTGGCTGTCTTGCCCCCCTTTCCGCTATGTGTAACACCTGAACATCTATTATGTATTTGTGGGTTTTGTTAAGGGAATGTTCTGCAAAGACTTAATCAGGCATCTTCAATCTCCAGATTCTATTATGTTCTTTAAGCCCGATGCTGACTGAACTCCCAGTCTGTCCAGTGTAGCAAAATTGACACTCCCAGCATACGATCTTATAAACCTCACTTTTTGCGATAGCTAGCTGTTTGTCTTTTGCACTGAACAATAAAGCTACATATTGTCCGAGAGACGTAAAAGCACAGAGAAACCATTTGCCTTCAAAATGTTACTTATCCTATGAAACTTCCTGGCAGATTAAAACTGTGTGCCGCACCGTTACTCAAACTCAGGACCTTTGCCTTTCGCGGGCAAGTGCTCTACCAACAGAGCTACCCAAGCATGACTCACGCCCCGTCCTCAAAGCCTTACTTCTGCGAGTACCTCATCTCCTACCTTCCAAACTTTACAGAAGCTCTTCTGCGAACCCTGCACAACTAGCACTCCTGAAGTGCTAGTTTGGAACGTAGGAGGCGAGGTACTGGCGGAAGTAAAGCTGTGAGGACGGGGCGTGAGTCGTTCTTGGGTAGCTCAGTTGGTAGAGCACTTGCCCGAAAGGCAAAGGTTCTGAGTTCGAGTCTCAGTCCAGCACACAGTTTTAATCTACCAGGAGGTTTCATATCAGTGCACACTCCACTGTAGAGTGAAAATCTCTTTCTGGAAACATCCCCCAGGCTGTGGCTAACCATGTCTCCGCAACATCGTTTCTTTCAGGAGTGCTAGTTCTGCAAGGTTCGCTTATGTAAAGTTTGGAAGGTAGGAGACGAAGTACTGGCGGAAGTAAAGCTTTGAGGACGGGGGCATGAGTCGTGCTTGGGTAGCGCCATTGGTAGAGCACTTGCCCGCGAAAGGCAAAGGTCCCAAGTTCGAGTCTCGGTCCAGCACACAGTTTTAATCTGGCAGGAAGTTTCATATCAGCGCACACTCTGCTGCAGAGTGAAAATCTCAGTCTGTTACTTATCCTGTTTGACATTTTCCCTATAAAAGGTAATCCGCACAATTTATTTTCCAGTTTGTCTGTGTTATTTATTAGGGAAAATAGGGATCTGGTTCGCTTCTTCATCTTTTAACTTAGAATTTTGTCGGAGATGTTGGGAATCAAATTCATTATCTGTGACTATTGTATTAAGTTGATGGTCAAATCCTTCACATGGGTATAGAAAGGAGGTGGTCGATCATATGGTGGAATGTTGCTTGTTTACAGGCTGTAGAATGTTGGGAGGAAACTGTGATAAATGTATCAACAAAGAAGTCTCTTCGGTAATTTTAAATTTATGATTGCTGTATTCTATGTTTACGATAATGTCTAGGACATTTTTGCAGGGTCTCTCTAACTCCTTGCTGATATTAGTGTGCCTCTGGTTCATATTTTCCACAAATTTGTGTTTCCAATAGACAAATCTGTAAAAATACGAACCAGTGGAATACTAATTAAAATTCAGCAAGGAGTTAGAGGGACCCAGCATAAATTTCTGGATATTAGCGTAAAGGTAGAAGGCAGATAGATGCTATGATCTACATAAGTGTAGCGTAATACTCATGATATTAAACTTCGAGAAATTCGGGCTAGTACAGCTCTAGACATATCCTAAACAGAACTCCTATTTAGAAGCCCTGCCGTAACATTCATAACAGTGTCAGATTCTTTTCTGTGTAACATATCACAGTAGTAATGAAACTACAGCTTACCAGTTTTCAGTACTTCAGGACTGGTGCATACTAAACAAAATGGAATACATCTTTAACATTTAAATACGCAATTCCTACGTTCGTTCAGGATTCGGTTCACTGGTCAATGAGAATATTTCTTTGAAAGACCGTACGGCATTTTTTCAATTTCCTGTCATTAACCTGAAACATTCGTCTTGAAGCTCGTTGTGCATCAAATGGGAATAGTTGCATTATTCTATAATTGTAGGTGCCACATACATAATCTCCTACACAATGCAATCAGAACTCAGCGTCTCTAGTCTCTACTACTAGTGACTAACAACACCAAAACAAAAACAAGTCAAAGATCTGTAATATTTGGCAAAGATACTACCAACGAGTTTAAATTAACGACGTTGGATTCTACCATAGATGTTGTATATCTATGTTCTTTATTTACTTAATTTTTGGTCTTGTGACGTTTTGTACTGATATAGGGCAAGTCAATAAAGAATACCGAGAGGATAATGATGTTATGTATATTGCACAAGCTTACACCATTTAATAATTAGATGATTTTAGGAACGTCATTATATAATTGCGTACCTCTATGAAGAACATTTTTCTGATAAGTTGATGTCCTGGCATAGGAGTAATGACTGTTATTGTCCCACGACTATGCACAGTGCTGTTTTGCTGATATACATTGGAGGTTTCTAAATATTCTCTGGTAAAGACTATTGTTTGAAATATGTACAACTAACAATAGTCATAAGTATATGGCAAAATATATAAGAAATTGTCTAAAAGTGGGTCAATCAAGCCTGACAAATTATTTAAAGAAAATGTGCATAACTTCTTGTTAACTAATCCATTCTATTCATCAGAAGAATTTTTAGAAATGCCCAATATCAACTTAAATTTGTAAAAATTAATTTTGTAAAATTAATAGGTTAATTGAACTGACAAAGTGTATTGCTTGTAATAATACTGAATAACCAATAAAGAATCCGAATCTAACATGGAATATTCAGTATCTTTAATACCGGGAAAAAAGGGTAACATGATTGTTGTTTCTTTACATTTCGTATGATTCTGATAGCTCATTTTTGGGTTTTGAATATGGATTGACTACAAGGTGCATCCCACCAGAATATTATTCCATATCTGACGGCTGATTGGAGGTGTGCATGAGATTCCTGTATTACTGTTTCTCTGTTACAGCTTGTGCTAGGTATCTGTAGCATATAACAGACTGATGATCGTTTAGGTGTAAGAACTTTAACATGTATGTTCTATTTCAGGTAATTCTGCAAAGCTTTTCCTAGGAATTTCACAGCATCAACCAATTTTAAACTTTTGTTATTTGTTTTTCAGTGAAGGAACATTTGTTGCTTAGTGTGGGATACATGGAAGTTCACAGCTATCATATTTTCGATGTTTATGATAAGTTTATTTCTTCCAAACCAGTGTGTTAGCTCCAGAGATGATGTGTCTGTAGATATTTGAAGGTCTTTTTGGTTTAACTTGTAATCAAAATATTGGTGTCATCAACAAATAAAGTTTCTTGTTTGGTATGCACCATTTCATTCAGGTCACGCATATTCAAAAGAATGAGGACTGAACCTAATGTTGATCATTGTGGCACACCGTATTTCGTTGTAGCTTTTTCTGATGCGTATGTTGCTGTTCTTATTATGTTTCCAGTGATCTTATCATGTATAAGAACAGTTTTTTTGCTATCGATTAGTAACATATGAACTAAGCCACTCATTTGGAATATCTCCAATTTCCTTTGTTTCCAATTTACGTAATAGAATAGTGTGCTCTGTAATATAAATTGGTTTGGATAGGTCTAAGAAGGTTCCAGTAGCCATTCCCTTTTCATCTACAGCTTTTAGGATCACATGCAGGAATTCATAGACCGCTATGGATGTGAACCTTGATTGGCTGGAACCATGCTGACGATTTGACAGAAAAGAGTTTTTGTTAATAAACTCTAGCAATCTATTGGAAAAGAGCTTCTCAAAGATCTTTGAGAAACCACTAAGCTGAGCTACAGTCCTGTAATTGTTAACATTGACTGTGGCTTCCCTTTTGTTCAAGGGCGTTACTTCACAACCTTAAGAGGGTTTGGAAATGTACCAATGGAGAAAGAGTGATTAATAATATGCTTCAGTAGTTCTACAACATAATATCCAGCTTGGATTATAAAACAGCCTGGAATATCATCAAAATCACATGATGGTTTCTTTAATGATCTAACTCCCAGTATTTATTCACTGTATGTGACCTGTTTCAGAAACAGAGACCCACTTGGGGATTTGTGGTTTTCAATGTGATGCATATTATGAACTTGAAAGCTACTTTGGATGAGATCATTTGCTACTTTGCTAAAGTACTCCTTGAAGGTATTAGCAACAGAGCCTCATGGTCACTGTAGCCCATATTTACTACATTATTATTGTATGGAGAATGGGTTTCTTGAATAAAAATTTGGTCTAGTGCTGTTTCAGAATGGTTAGGAGTTCTTGCTGGCACATTCACCATGGGGATTTGCCATACCCAGTAATCTATATCTGCAGTTTGAAGGTTTCAAAAAATCAATGTTAAAGTCACCACAAATTATTTCCTTTTTTAGTGGATCTATAATACTTAACATTGTCTCAGATTTATCCAGGAAGTCCTCAAAGTCGCCATCAGGTGATCTGTATGCAGTTAGAATGGAAAGGTGGATGTTAGTAAGTTCAATAGCTGCCATTTCAAATACTTTTCCCTTAATAACATCAGAATGTATGAGGATTTCTTTATACCTTATTCGAAAAGACAGCTGACTTACCATGTTTATCGTGAGACCTCCAGAATGAACTGTCTAGGAGAAAACCAGATATATTTACAGTTTCTATTTGTTATTTTTTTACTCGGTGTTCAACTTTTGTATCAGAGTCTAGTATTAATTCTAGTACTTGTAATTTGTTGGCTATAAATTGAACATTACGATGCATTATATGAAATGGGAAAAAGTTGGTTTTGTTTTGTTTATTCCTACTACTTTTAGACATTTCTGATAAACCATTTACCTACTTCCTTATTCTGTTTAGCTTATGTACTTCCTTCTTCTTCTTTCTTCTAAAAAATCGTTCAGATGGGAAGGAGGCACTTTTTTCCTTCCACTCACTTGATTGGACATTGCTGCTGGTGCTGTTTCTTGTATATTCGTTTCCATAGAAGTGGTTGGCAATGATGTCGCTATCTTCAAAGTAATATGGTTGGAGTCATGAACGATGACGATCGAAGTTAGGCTTGTTCTGCACATCTACGTCACACGTACTCTGACTGCCGATGAGTGTTGAGTAAATGTTCTGAGCACTCTGCTCTGAATGCTGTAGCTAATGTGATAATTAAACTTAAGCACAGCGAGTTATTTAGAGAGCTTCTATTACATTTGTTGCGATTTGTTATCGCTGATGATTGTGGTAAATGATAAATTGTGCACAAGCAAGTGAGAGATATATTCTGAAGGATACATGCTTCCTTCAAGCGGGAAGCACGTTCATACTCATAAAGCAACTGTCGCTGGAATCATCAACAATGCCATCCCCATCCAGACCTCTACATGCCCTAACTGGCATCGTTCATGGATCAGACTATAGCATAACTATTTCTGGGTCATATCCAATGGGAGGTATCTGGTGTTAACACTTCTTGTGTACTTTCAGTCTGAGAGGACTTTTCTGATGATGTTCTTTAGGTATGGGAACTTCACTGTGCTTAGTATGAACATGAGTAGCACTTACCACAACTGCTGGGACTGTCTGGGATAGAGGAATGGTAGTTGAACTAGATGTACAAAGAGTACACTTCATAATTTCCACAATTTTTTTTTATAGATAACAGTTTTTTCCCTCCCACTGAGATGTATACCATGCCCGGTAAAGAGTCGACAGTTGATATCCTCTGTGTGTATGAAGCATGTTTTATGAAAGGCTTGGCAAATTTTGTAATACAATCTGTTTGCTTTCTCAGTTGCTTTGTTAGCACCGGAAAAATTTAGAAGATCGTATCTGTGCGGAATTCCTACAACAATCGTTGTTTGCTTCTCGAGTAACATCAGTGTTTTCCTTAAGCATTTTGTGGCTCCTTTGAGGTCATTTTTATAAACATCGTTGGCACCTGCTATTAATATCGTGCACCATCTGCTATTGGAACAGTTCTTAGGTATTTCACATATAGAAGTTCCTGGTTTAACGAAACTAGTGTTGTTTACTTGCTGATCATTTCGTAAAACGTTTGCGATTCCTTTGCTATGACTGTCAGAATATACACAGATTTCATAATTTTTCGTCAGCTCATTACATAAAGATGCCTTATTACTACTAACTTCTTTAATCTTCTTTGCTTTAGGAGGAATAAATAAAGGTTTATTGGCTGCATTTTGTGACTTCAGTAATTGTTGTATCTTGCTCTTGTGTTTATTATTTACTTCCACTATGATATCTCCATTCTTAATAATCTTTGAGTTGGTTATATTTGGCATGAGACTGTCATATTTATTAATTGACAGCACATGGTAGTTCGTCCTAGGCATGGTATGAAAAGCTGCCGTGCACCAATTGACCTGAAAGAGTTCATATTTTTTTGACTTCATATGAGATCGAGTAATAGCCCTTAGCGAATCTTTCACGTAACTTTTGGAGTCCATACATTCACTGAGGAGTGATTCTGCCACAGAAAGTTCCACAAATTTGAAGAGCATTTAAACTGCTGATTTGCGACCGTTACATTTTAGTCCACAATCACACGTTATTTTCTCTTTTTCAGCCTGTGTGAAACATTCGGAATGGTACCATTTCTGGAATGTTGGAAATATTCGGATTTTTTCATCACAACATAAATGACCCTTGGTACTGATCAAATAATTATTAAATGCGGAGCGTTTCGCCACAGCCTGTATACTTACCGCCATCTCGTATACGATCCATCTGAAGTGAGTGTGACTTACTGGAAGTGTTTCCAAACAGGGATAATCACGTGATTTTGGGACGACGCTGCTTATCTACAATTTGCGGTAATTGCGGAACTTGAATATTACACGTAGTCCCTTATGTTATACACGTTTCTGGGCGTTTCAGTTTTAGCAACCTCTATGGTGTAGTATAGTCATTGCTACAGAAGTAAAGAGAGTATGTGAAAGGAGGACCAGTAGATTTTCATAAGAATGTACAATGAATGACTAATTTCTGAATCTCATATTGATATAAGGCGTTTCATATTTTGCAAAGTGAGACAAGTGATAGATAAATTTGCAAGTCTGTTTGAGTAAACTGCAAATTAAAGAATACATATCAGTGTTATGTTCATATGTAGATGAAATTTATACATGACAGTCTGATTAATTTCCTCCACCTTATACAGGCTCTCAATCTTTTGTTGGTATCTAAGTATTTCTGTATGAGAAATTTCCCATATAGAGTCACTGTAACATAATTACTTAGGATAGATTCGACGACTTGAAACAGAGCACTAGAAAGCATTAAAAGTATTGTTGTTGGCTAGCACTTCTTTTTTTACTCCAAAATCCGAGCACTGATATTTTTTATTTTTATTTGTTTTTTTGTATATAGTGTATGGTTTTGCTTTTCTGATAAGATGGCGAAAAAATATGAGATATTTTACTTGTCTATAAAAAGCAGAAGAATAAATAAAGAAAAACTGAAAACAATAATGGTCAAGCAGGTGGTGCAGATCGCCTAATGTGTTTACAGTAAAAATTTCATGGTTCCAAATGCATTGCTTTTCCATGACATTTTGGTGCCCTCTACAGTGTTATTGTAACATAATAATTTAGAGCAGAGATTCGACAATATGAATAAATGCAATAGAAAACCTAAAAAAATATTGTTGGCTGTCACTACTTATCCAGTTACCAAAAACATGTAAGTAAAGTGGACTCTGGAGCTATGACAGTGTGGCGAATTAGCACAGTACCACTCCTCTTCACATCTATAAGCCAACTTCAGATTCTGTTATCTTGTTGTTAAGATGTCTGTAAACTATACGAAGTTTCACACTACTTCTGAAAGTGATCTATCTGTAGCAGCGAAGTACTAGCACTTAAAATATGTGAAGCACTATATGGGCGAAAATGCGACATACCAAAATCACATGAGATTTCCTCCATTTCTAGTCAGGAATACGTCTCTGCCGCTTGTCGGTTTTATTAATATTCATTGTGTGTACATGATAACTGTTTACAATGTACCACATTGACGTAGATAGTGTTATGTAGTAAATTTATGTTATGTCAAACTGGGAAACCATCTCAAATTGGCTTACAAAAGTCACCTAAGTTACTGCACAAGTGTACCACATGATAATTGGAATATCTTCTCACCCTCTTACACCATCAGCTACATCAATCTTACTAGTTTGAAGCTCACTCCTTTTCCTCATTAAAATCGTCCTCGAATATTTTCTTGCACAGTGAAACTGACATTTGTGTAAAGTTTATCTCAACAGTTTGAGAGTTTTAAGAGTACAAATTTAACAATTAAGTCGTTTTATTCCTTTGGCCTTCATACTACAAGAATATTGTGCTTATAAGGGCTAAGCTGTCAAAACTCACATAGTTTTGAGCAAAAATTTACACAAACGTCAAATTTACAATTTCATAATAGTTTGCAGAGAACAGCTGTAGATTCTAGTGGAAAAGAACTAAGCTTCAGTCAGTTAACACTTCTAAGCTGGTGGTATAAGACAGTGAAGTCATATTCAAAATCTCATGTGGCGCACATCTGCTGTAGCTTAGGTAACTTTTGTAAGCATGCCTGAAGTTGTTTTCCAGCTTGATGGAGCACATATGTCCTGTACCAGATTGTTGACATCGACTTCCCCTACACCACCATTGAATGTTGTAGGCAGCTATCGTTTACACTCTGTACACTGTATGCCATTAGTAGGCACAGTTGTTTGGAATTAAAATGATGAAATCGTTAAATTAAAATAAGTACAGTGTTCATCCCAGACACTCATAGTGAGGAAATGAGACCTGCTAACAATGAGAGTCATCTTTAGAGAGCTCCAAAACGATCACTTGGTGTTGTAGCTAGAACTACAGCTGCCTGTGTAGAAGGAATAAAAGGAAGTTACTCTCTAAAACATATGAGGGACTCTGAAATCGTATTTTGCGACAAATGAAATGCCAACTTACATAAATACATTGGAGCAAGAAAAGAAATTAAGTAAAAAATTAAAAACTTCATTTGAGAAATTATTTTATACTGTGAGTGAATGTGTTTCTACGTACTTGTTGAGGTTGCTATTTACATACAGATACTGTATGCCCCCAGTATTATTTTTAATAGTGTTTGTACATAGTATGTATATGCCATTTTATCTGTTCTAAATATCCTATGTATTTAAGTTATTTCCTGTTATTCTTAGTTAAATGAAAGATTTCTTGTGTGTGAACAAATTTCATTCTTTCAGCACAACTTCTGTGAGTCATAAATTATACATTTTTGATTCCATTATACAATTGTTACATGTAATTTGATTATGATGGGCTACCTGTTGCCTCCCTGAGATGCAAACAAACTACACTGAGACATCCTATCTTCTGTTGTGATCATCAGCTTCACTGTCCGAATACTGTCCATCTTGATGGATTTTTGTGCTTCCAACAACTGTTTTCTACATCCTGTCCTTAGATCCATCTTACATTGTCTTCGTCAGCTGAATCTTTTGACAACCACCACAATCCAACATCTCCTAACTTCTGATATCGATTCTCATAAAATATGAACTAAATTAATTTTCACATTCTATTTATACTGAGTGTTGTATGTTACTTATACCATGCCATATGAGTCAGTAAACAAACACAAAACAAAGAAAATATCTAAAGATCTATACATCTAGATGCTTATATAAAATGAGAAAATATTCAAATGAGTATAAGGCTAAGGTTGCAGTGGTGAGTTAGTAGTAGGTGGACCAGAATCCACATCCCAAGGCATTGCTGGTGCCTCAGTGGTGGATGACCAACAGTAGAGGAGGTGGGGGATGGAGTGGTTATTGAGGTCCATGGGGCTGGCACTGATAACCTGACCAACGACTGTCAGTAACAGCAGAATGCTGGAAATCATCTGAAAAACATCAGGATCACTGAATTCAAACGCCCATACAGAACTTTGAGCTTGTTCAAAAGCATGAACCACGAATAAACAATTATGTAAAGTGGGTTACTCCAAGTGAAAAGGTCGTTTTTGAGCCCCGAGTCTGATGTGTGAACAAGCAGCATGTTCTTGAGTGTGGAATGTGTGTTTAGATAGGGCATAGTGTGTATTTTCGCATCGAAACGGAGATGATAGATAAACTCCAGTGGAAGACTCTGCAGGAGAGACTCTCAGTAGCTCGGTTCGGGCTTTTGTTAAAGTTTCGAGAACATACCTTCACTGAAGAGTCAAACAGTATATTGCTCCCTCCTACGTATATCTCGCGAAGAGACCATGAGGATAAAATCAGAGAGATTAGAGCCCACACAGAAGCATACTGACAATCCTTCTTTCCACAAACAATACGAGACTGGAATAGAAGGGAGAACCGATAGAGGTACTCAGGGTACCCTCCGCCACACACCGTCAGGTGGCTTGCGGAGTATGGATGTAGATGTAGATGTAGAAACTAACAGTCACGAGTGAGACCTTGCAAGGAGGCCATACCTTCGGTATATGATGGCGCTGATTGTTTAAATGTAAGGAAAAACTGCCACCAGAGCAAGGTTATCCTGAAAATATTTGTCTATTTTACGTTTTATGCCTGTAAAACTCAAGCCACTTGGTTTCTTATCCAGAAAAAGAGGCTTGACAAGATCAAAGAAAAATTACACCTCCTTACATCACCAAAAAATTTATAAGCACCAAATTGTTGATTCATGCGGTCCACATACTCAGTGACGACTTTTTCAAAAATATACCAATGGGCTACAGTGCGATTGCCTGTAGCCTTTTGACTTACAAGGTTAGTAACCAAAACTAAATTGATTATATTAGTTTCATATGTACCAACTGAACTGTCTAGATATATTCAAATTTTATCATTAGCACTTTAATATTACAAAAAAATAAAAAAGAGATCAGGCTATCAAATTGCTAGTATGAGCCTGAGACTATCTAACTATAGTGCCATCACGAAAGTGGCACTTTAAGAATACCTCATACCACATGCTTGCTCAATATGCGACATGCAGTTCCGAAGAAAAATACTAACCTTTTAAATTCAGTGTTCTGCGGCAAATGATTGACTTCTGATTAAACACTTGTCCAGGACATGATCTGTCCATCCCAAAACCACCTTGATATTCGCCTAGATTACTCTATAATTTTGTTTCTACTCTGTTTAGTAGGATCTTGCAGAGTATGTTATATGCAACTGGTTGCAAAGCAATTCTTCTGTAGTTGTACACGTCTTGTTTATTGCCTTTGGTGGTCTTGATACATCCACTCTCATGGCTCTAGCAGTGTCTTCTCCACTAGTGTCGTCCTGAGCTATAAGGAGTGTAGATGTCAACAAATTGTGTGGTATCACCGCAAGACACCATACTTGCTAGGTGGTAGCCTTTAAATCGGCCGCGGTCCGGTAGTATACGTCGGACCCGCGTGTCGCCACTATCAGTGATTGCAGACCGAGTGCTGCCACACAGCAGGTCTAGAGAGACTCTCTAGCACTCGCCCAGTTGTACAGCCGACTTTGCTAGCGATGGTTCACTGCCTACTTACGTTCTCATTTGACAAGAAGATAGTTTAGCATAGCCTTCAGCTACGTCATTTGCTACGACCTAGGAAGGCGCCATTATCAGTTACTATTGATCTTATGAACTATGTACCACCAAGAGCGACGTTCATCATTAATGGATTAATGTTAAGTATTCCATCTGCTACGTCCGTTATTTTTAAATTCTAATTTCCTTGTCCTGTTCCAGACCTCACGCCAGCCTGTGTGAGCTAAATCGCGTGCCTTTCGGCTTCCTCTAGTAACGCGGTGTTGGCTCTCCTGCCAACCACAAAAAACTGCATGGCATTGTCTGTAAAGCCCATGCCCCTCGCATTCTGCAGATATTGTACATCGGTGCCATCAGAACTTCATGGATAAGGATGGCAACCTTTCTGTCTGAGGAGCACACATGTGCGACACACGCCTTCAATTCAGAGAAGTTGGGGAAGCTTGCTACATGGATTTCTCGTAAGAAGGATGAATGTTGACATCTCCTGCAGTGAGCGTTTGTTGGACAAAGGTTAGCTTATGTCATGTCTGTATTGTATTGATGTCAATAGTGGCTATACAGAAAGTCTATTGTCTAAGCACAAAAGGTGGAGGTGTCATCATAGCAGACAATTCTGAGAGAGAAAATCCCTGAAATTCACAGACCACAACCACAGTTAAAGGATATGGTGGTCAGAAGTGGCAGACAATATGCTATGACCCTCTACCTCCCCCATCGCCACATCATCCACAACCTCAACGTTATCAGTACACTGAGTAAGAGCTGGTGTTAAATGGATGGATGACTCCCCATTCCATTCCTTGTGGGCTGCTGTTTCATTGGATGGCTGGGCAGTAGTGTGACACCAGTGTCGTGACTGAGGTGGGGAACTAGTCATCTAGTATCGTTGTTTGGCATATCTTCCAAATCACCATCATCATCATTGTCCTCTTCCAGGTCACGTGTGTGAAAAAGGCGAGTATCTGAAGAAGCCCACTGCTGTTTCTTGTGGCACTGAGATGATCACTGTTGCTGGACTTGGATTTCAGTATTGTTGTCAACGGACACTCCACTGGTACTTCGTTATACACAAGGAAGGCTGATGCTAGCATGAGCCTAGCATTCACACCAATCTTCTCTTGAGACACAACCACAGACAGCTTGCGGCCTATGGTCACAGTAGATGTCATCGAGTTTGTTGGAAGCTGCAGTGCTGTGGTGTCCTGCCCTCCTGTGGCTACTGTTTCCATCAACACACCGCAACAGTCATCACCTGCCAAGGGTGGTGTGAGAAACTTGATGTAATGGAGGGGAAGAATAGTGGTCTCTAGGGGTACGACTACACCCTGTTGTGGAAAGTTCTTAAGACAACACAGAAGGCATGCTGATCTAACTTGGATTCTTGTCTGCACATGGAACACATTTGAAGTTTGCCATTATACATGATGATGGCATTACATTGTCCTACATTCAGGTAAGACGGGTCATGCTTTGAGAGGTCGATTACAGTTTTAGGGAGATGGCAGTGCTGGTACACTCTTGATATCAACTTGATATGCAAATTAAATTTATCAATTCTTTACCCCCACCTCCCGATGACGCCACGTGTTTTCCAGAGCTGCCACATGGGACCCTGCCCCATTCCCTCCCCCACCTACCCTATTGGCGGGAGTTTCGAATTTTGGCAGGAATTTCTTTGTCCCAGGGCTGAGCGGATGTCCCATCCCACCCCTTCCCACCCTGGAATTGGTGAGAAATTTACAATGGCAGTGCCATTTCTGGGACTCCAACCCTGGTCCTTCTGGACAGAAAGCCCAAGTGTACCCCCAAAACACATGGAAACTAACTGGGTGCAGAAGAAGAAGGTTACATTAGAGTACTTTATTTGTTTTGGTAGGGAAACTGAAGTAATAACCGCACCAAATTAAGTAATTAACCAAAAGATCGGCCCTAATAACAAAACTGTATGCATAGCGCTACACAAGGACTGCCTAAAATCGCAATACAGCTCAAAAATTGACGATGCAATACAAATGGTGTTATCAATACAAATGGTGTTATCTTGCTGGAAAAAATTTCGCAACACCGCTCGAATCTAGTGGAATATGTACTCAAACTATACCCTTCATCTATGAGCTGGCGGAAAAAAAGGCTAGGATGTAAGGTAGTATCTTCATTTTGTTTGGTGGGAAATATGTTCAACTGACAAGATGCTGGCGTTGGACAGAGAGAAGTTTAATGAGTGTATCACCTGTAAGCATAAGCTGAGCACTGTATCTATTGCTGTTTGACGACAGAGTTCACTACAGAAGCCAGCTTGACAATCACCCTGCAGTGCAGATAATTGAAGCCAATATACACTACCGCAACCGATAAAAAATGCATCCCTGTTCCAATTACACACTGAAATTATTGTGAAAAAAGCAGCACTCATAATGAACATGTCACAATGCAGTGTATGTATTGGGGAAAATCTTCATCCCAAAAGACTGCAGATGAGTGGTAGTTGGAATTGCATTAGTCTCGATGTACAACCAGGCACTAGCAAAATTACACTCCCTCTTACCTCCCCTCTTCCCTCCTGCTTCCTCCCTCCTTCCCCAGCGGATGAGTGGGCATGCCATGAACTTGCGGTCTTGATGAGGGGAAGGTCCTTTGCCAACACAAAAGGTAAATTTAGTGGCACTGCCCCATCCTACACGCTGCACCCCTGGTCGGGCACAGATGCATCAGTGATTTTGTGATTTCACACACACTGAACCATGCACTGTAACAATTGTATTTAATGTCAATGCATCTCTTATAAACAAGCATCTTTTTAAAAAGGAAAACACAGTATTGACGATTATAGATGTCCTCCTTCCACGAAAATAGGCGCAGTCCGTTTTCTTTTAGTTTTACCAGCAAAATCGGAATGTTTTTTTACGTTCAGCTGCAGGATACAATTAGCATCTCATTAATTTGTACCGCAGCCGTTTACAAATGATCAGACTGCATGTCCACTATTTTTCCGTGAGAACTACTAATCGATGTAGAATGTCCTCATTCTTTCAAAAACATATTCGAAGTAAAGAAAAAGCGAGAATTTAAACTCCGAAGAAAAAACATCTTTGTTAAGCAGTTTCGTTCAGCTTGATGGACAAATTACACAACCTGAGAGCGTCTCTCACGTTCAAATCAGTGTCTGTAAATAAAATGTGATGCATGTGTGTATTATAGACATTTCAGACATGTGAAATAACATTAGAGAATACAATCTTTCACACCATTAGCTCACGTGTCGGATAAAAGCATAAACATTTTACGTTCGGCAACAAGAAGCTGTAATTCAAGAGGATGTTGCTGTTCTGCACACATGGCTGGTCGCATTTAACCAATGCAATGCTATATCACAACTGTATCTATGAAAAAAATTGTGAGAGCCTGTCTTGTAATAGAACCTCCTAAGAGATTTTACCACGTGTCTCTCCCTTTCATTACAGTGAAACCAATTAGCATCTACCTGATTACATTTGACATTTTTGCTCCATAACTCCCTTCTTCAGACATGTCTGTAACGCTTCTATCATACAACAGATTCTTGCATTCCACTTTTGTAAGACATTTGATCATCATAGCGTTTCATGCAATCTACTCACCTGTCGGGAAAACACTATCATTTCTAGTTTTCACGACAAGCTGTAATTCAAGGTATGTCTACATGCAAAAAATAGAGCTAATACACTGCATCTGTAGAATATATCGTTGTTGATAACTGAACAACACATTCGAGTATTGTACTATACCGCTCGACTAATGTGCTCTTCTGCACTGTACATAAACACAATACTCTCGAAGGACTGTCTCCCTCTATCCAACAGACAAAATAGCGGAACTGGGATGATTATGTGTCGTCATCATGGGTCTTTTAGAGTACCAAAGAATGTGAGACAGGCTCAGTACAATGGCTTAGTTTGTTGTTATTTCTGGAGAATCTTGACATTATTGTTACGAAATATCGGTAACATAACTTGCATCGAAGATGTTACTCTTTAGCAGGAAGAATTTAAATGTGCTTACATCCCCTACAGAATCGTTTTGCGCAGAGTTTGTCGCTATTTGCGGCGCTGTAGCACTGTAGAAAATAAAGTGCAAGCGGTTGAAATCGAGACTTCGCGACAATGCATGCATAGTCTCTATATGTATATGTGTAGAGCTGTCAGCGGCGGATGTTTGCGGTTCGAATGCATAATTTGTTAACTGTTCGTCTATGTATTATGTTGCTGGGAGTGCAGACACTGTAGGTACGGGGAAAGAACACTCACAGTCCAGCATGCTTACTGCAGTCGACATACTGTCAACTAACGAATAACTTATTACTAGAATAAGAAAAATACCCAAAGTCTGCAGGTTGTAGATGACCTGACATGGTTGCGGTGACGTATCAGAGTTGGAAGGTGCAAACAGACGGTAGTGAAGCTTATCTGGTTAGTAATTTGGGAGTATACTTATGGAAAAAAAATATCAGAGTGGCACAGCAATGTCAGATCACTGTTGCAGATCCCTTCATGGTAGAGTGGCAGTCAAATGGACGAGTAGAACTGTTCCAGACTTTCAGTTTCCATCAAGTACTTCGCGACTTGAGTCTGCAGGTAACCTCTCTGATGTGCCATAGGAGTACACGGATTTGTTTCCAGACTTCGAGTTTCTAATCCGCACCACACATTGACTTTTATCTAGGTGCGAGAGTGTGTTACTTTCCAAGATCTTCCTACCCAAAATGCATGCATCTATCATCGGACAGAAGCGAATTCTTCGGATTTTTTGGTATGCTGGTGTATAGGACATGAAAATATCCTCATATAATATCATACAACGCATGGGTATGCCAGCAATATGACCATATACAAACGGAAAAATATAGAAAAACACGAAACAATTACATAAAATCAATGAAAATTGAGGAAAACGTGGTATAATTACGACAAATGAATGGGAAATAAGTAAAATTGAGGGAAATACCATGATACGTGTAAAATCGCGAAAAAAACGTGAAAAATTAAATTCACTGATTGAGAATACATAAAATTAGAGAAAAAGTACGATGAAATGTGTGGAATTCAGGTGGATTGGTAATACGCAGACACTCAAGACCGAGTAAAGCTTTTTTTATTCTCTGGCTGCATTCAGTTTTGATACCCCCTTTAGGTGGGTTTCATAACACATACTTCAACAAAGGCAACATAAGTATTACATAGAGGCGCCATGTTAAAGCATGCAAAACATATGTATCCCAATCCATAACTGTGTTCTCACACATTCAGTCGAATATAGACATAAAATTAGAGAAAAAGTAAGATGAAATGCGTGGAATTCTGGTGGAATCTCACGAGTAGTGGTATTCAGTGCTTTTTTTCTAAAAAAAATTATATTTCAAATGTATTAAAATTATAAAAAAAGTGCTCTTTACAAAATAATTACATTATTTCATGTCTGTAAGCTTTTCGATGATAAATTTAATTTTGTCAAATTGTATTTTACTACTGCATGGTCTTTTTTGTGGAAATCATATTCGAGGAAACTGAAAACTTTGTCATCGGAAGCTGTTGCCCTCTTTATATCTGCTGTAGAGGATTACGAGAAATCAGAGGCTGAGGACAATGCAGAGGATACAAATATCGGTCAGGAAGAAGATGAAGAAGGAAATGGCGAAGAAGCACAAAAAGCACAAGAGGAAGAACTTCAATTTTTTTTATTAATGTAATTGTATTTTCTGTAATAAAGGCATTAATAGAGGCAGATTTGTGATAAAGTTTACAATTAAAATCATAAACGTTCACTGAAAACATTTTTTGCCCACACCATTAATTTTTTCCAGATCCGTTTTGCAATAATGTATCTACCATTTTGAATTTTTCAATTTTGTTTTAAAATTCGTTGCAGAAGGGTCATAAACCCCATTATATCCATTTTTGGCCATTTTGGAGCAGATTTTTGCCATTTTGGTCAGGTTGGTGAGGTGGTACGCAGTTGTCTCACCTAACAGTCTGAAGGCAGTGGCACTTGGTACAGTCCTTTGTCCGAGGAAGGCCCAGTTCGTCCACATTTTCTATCTATCATGGATGTGACTAAACAGCAGTGGCAGCCTGGAGCAACTGTCCCACCTCAGCAGACTGGCTGAGTGCTCATAGGCAAAGTCTTTGCATAGGCTGCAGGTAGCACTTCACGATTCGCCAACCAAGTTACCAGGTAAAAAAACAGACTGTCATTCTGTCAGAACCAGAGATGCAGGTGGTAAGATAAAACGCTGAGTCTGAAATGGGGTTATTTAAGCTGGACATAATATCATCCCTGCCTTCGCGCTTTCCGTCAATGCTAGGATGCCGTGGAGTGGCTGAGCTCGGATATTACATGTTATTACTCCCTACTGTGTGACTTGATGAAAGACATATTGGGTATTGTCATACTGCGCCATTTGCACTCCTTGTAGTGGTAATAGGTCGCGAGCGGCCCCCTGCCTTCCGTAACATTGGCATTCTTTGCGTGCTCCAGATTTCGATTGCGACACAAAGTATGAGCCGGACTTGGTCGTCTGTCGTATGCGCCAAGTAATAATTTTAAAAATTTGTATGTGCAACCGGGAACTGAACTAGATCTGTCGTGCAACAATAATTAGCAAAGATCTTGATATACAGTCGTATTATCTACCACTTCTGATCTGTTAATCGTAATGTTGAACTTGGACAAAGAAAGATCTTAGCAGTATATGAACGAAAGATATGCGCTTTGTGCTAGGGATCCTGTCTGAGACGAGAGGGGATGGGATGAGGAATGAAACAATACAAAAAATTTTCAACTCAGTCCCATAAAAGAGACTACGGAGAGAAATAAGATGAAATGGTTTTGTCATGTTAAAAGATTGGGAAAAGAAAGACTACCAAGAAGATCTCTGGAATGAATAGAATCTGGAAGAAGCCCAATCGAAAGACTAGTAACCAGATGGAGAGACCAGGTCAAGGGTGAGGTGAATCGAAGATGACTGCAATGGGAGGAAATGCTGGGGTGAAAAGAGAAGATTATGAGATCGACCTGCATATGGAGAAACGTTTCAAGAAGGAGAAAACGAAGAAGACTTACGCATGACGTAAAAAACCAGCGCAATGCCGCATAGTCGTGACTCGTCTAGTGAATAATAAATGACACATAATCACAACATTGCAGGTGTAATATCCGATATATGCCAACAAAGGTCGCTTTCTTTTAGTTGCTACCTTTCTAATTTTGATCAATAGCACAGAAGGTTTGTTACGGATACACCTTGTGAGTTAATGTAAAGTGCGAAATTTTATGCGTTTTCAGGATGATCAGGTAAAGTATATTGTGTAGCTTCTTTCTCTTCGTAAGCGACGACCCTTTTTACATTCCTTCAAAGAAACAGGCGAACTTGGCGGAAAATGCACTTTATCCATTTATGGAAAAAGGTATGCACTTAAGATCCAATACATGACTGTACATAGATACGCAGAAACCCATGACTTACCAGTTCACACAACACACAGCCAAAAGGAAACATTTCCCGAATGAAAAACGAATACAGTTTGATGTTTTTTTGGCTTACATCACAGAAACAATGCAATATCCCAAAAAAACTTATCAGACAAAAAATAGTCAACTTCAATCAGCTTTACTGCAGAGACATCAATTTTGTTTTCATTAAATGTAATAGTCAGTGGTTCTTGGGTCGTTTTGTAGTAGAACAGAAATGCATGCGTCAAGTAATCTGGGAAGTTCCAGATATGGTCCCAATTGCAATTGAAAAACACCAACGCAACGCAACTAATGCAATGCAGGACAACTTTGCTTCAAGTTTAATTAGTAATTTCGCTGTTACTGAATATTATGTGTACAAATAAACTTTTGCTGAATGTGCAAAGGCACATATTTATATTTATTTTAAGGGAAATAATTCATATCATTTGAAGGATACTAGGTATAAAATTACCTGTCTTTTTTGTAGTATTGTTGGGGTGTTTGATATCCAGGATTACAAGTCTAGGAAAACAGTATAATTTACATAACTAAGGATGAAACAGAACCATTTACAAATTGTAACAAAAATTCATTTTCATTTAATGTTAGTTTGGGTAGGTGGGCTAGTCTAGTCTAATTAAGGAGGGTCATTACACCTCTCTCTCTCTCTCTCTCTCTTTTATTTTTATTTTATTTATTTATTTATTGCTGGATTTGGGTTCGTTTGATTGAGAAGTACCATGAGTCACGTCGAGTCATGCATCAAAGTAAAGGAACTGGCCACGTGTGACTTGCTGTAGAGTAGTTGGGCTAAAAAAAGTTGTTACGTGGTATATACACACATCAAAAAAAGTTTTGCATCACCCCAGTTCCCAGAACTCCTGAAGATAGACGTTGACTGTGGATGTTCTACCACAGACACAATCCCTTTCACTGTTCAGAGACGTCACTAAACCCGCCTAAAGATGTAAACAACCAATGATGAACAGCGCCTATTAGACAGAGGGGATCCGACAGCCGATCACTTGCAGTCATTCCACCAGGAAGGAGGTACACGGCTCGTGTTGTCTGTAGTTCAAACATGCCTGAGGGTCAATACCGTGGTTCGATCTCGTCCGCATTGTTACTTTGTGCCAGGAAGGGCTCGCACCAAGGGACTTCACTCCAGACGTTCATGGCGAGGTCCATCTTTGCAACCACGACACGATGCACCGCGGTACAGATGGGCCCAACAACATGCCGAATGGACCGCTTGGGATTGGCATCATGTTCTTTTCACAGATGAGTGTTGCATATGCCTTCAACCAAACAATCGTCGGAGACGTGTTTGGAGGCAACCTGGTCAGGCTGAATGCCTGACACACTGTCTAGCGAGTGCAACAAGGTGGAGGTTCGCTGCTGTTTTGGGGTGGCATTATGTGATGCCGACCTACGCCACTGGTGCTAACGGAAGGCGCCGTAACTGCTGTACGATACATGAATGCCATCCTCCGACCGATAGTGCAACCATATCGGCAGCATATTGGTGAACCATTCGTCTTTATGGATGACATTTCGCGCCCCCATCGAGCACATCTTGTGAATGACTTCCTTCAGGATAACGACATCGCTCGACTAGAGTGGCCAGCATGTTCTCCAGACATGAACCCTATCGAACATGCCTGGGATAGATTGAAAAGGGCTGTTTATGGGCGACGTGACCCACCAACCACTCTGAGGGATCTACGCCGAATGGCCGTTGAGGAGTAGGACAATCTGGACCAACAGTGCCTTGATGAACTTGTGGATAATGTGCCACGACGAAACAGGCATGCTTCAATGAAAGAGGACGTACTACTGGGTGTTAGAAGTACCGGTGTGTACAGTAATCTTGACCACCACCTCTGAAGGTCTCGCTGTATGATGGTACAACATGCAATGTGTGGTTTTCATGAGCAATAAAAGTGGCGGAAATGATGTTTATGTTGATCTCTTTTCCAATTTTCTGTACAAGTTCCGGAACTCTCGGAACCGAGGTGACGCAAAACTTTTTTTTTGATGTGAGTATAATGAGTCCACGAAGGCAAGAAAGCGACAACTCTATTTGTTTGGTGACACTAATGTTACTAAAAGTACATTCATTGGAAAACTTCTTTCGCGGCAGCAAGATATTTATTTACATGCCTTATTGTTCAGAATTTCTTTTCAGTGAGTATAATTCGAGGGATAATCAAATTATATGGTTTGAAGAATGTGAATTGGCTACGTGGTGACAGTATTTTCAAGTACTGATGCGAACCTGTTTCTCTTAATGTAAATGATAAACCAGGCCTAATAATTACTTATCTGAGGGTGTCTAGTGAAATAGTTATAGCTGACGAAGCGTTGTTGCGGTTTGTTAACTGAACTTGCTAATTGTCATATTTGGCATTATCGGTTTATTAAGAAGACAGACACGTCGGGAAGTGTAGTGGCTAGTTCGCACCGATCCATGATGTATCGTCGGAGGCTGCAAAGAAACATATTGTTCGTCGAATTATCGCTTGACCATACCAAGACTCGGTTTTATGTGTAGCGGAGGAGAAAGTTTATTGATAACTTTCTTGGAGTTTGTGTATGGGGAAGGGGATTCTGAAGGTGTATTTGATACTTATGACAAAAACTTTCGTAACTTTTCTCATTATAACGTAAATGATAAGATGTCTTTTTTGCTAGCAAGCATAGTAATGTAATACTTAATAAGGTTATAACGTATGTGTCTTAGCTTCACGTTCGTATTGAAACATGCAACCGCACAGAGTAAGTTTGTTGAAGAACAATGACAGGTGGAGAAAATTAGAGTTGCAAGTCGAAATAAGTTTACGAAATGATACTAATTTCTTATTATCTTACATTCCTAAGTTGCTTTTGTTTGATTTAGTTTCCGGGGAATCTAAGGTGCACCATTCAGTTTGTCATTAACGGTTTCCTGTAACTTATTAAAGTGTTGAAACCGCATACGTTACAGTTAAATACCGAGACTATTATTAGTACAGCGAAAGAGCTTGTCCAGCGAGACGCTGCACACTGTACTGAGTATTCTTTAGCTCCGTACTCGTATCAGTTCCGTAGAAATCGTGCAGATAAAATTCGACAAATAAGAGCGCATTCAATTGGCCACCTTAAGCATATCCCCAACTGGTCACCTCTTCTCAATGACCCTACTGAACACCTTATCCTTAACGTCTTCTTCCCCTCCCTCACCATTACCTGTGCCACCATCTATGTCTGCTCCATTGCTCCTCTTCCTTATGACTTCATCTCACACATTGACCACACCTTCTCCACTTATGTGATTGCCGCCGACCTCAACATCCATAGCCGCACTCCTGCTGCCCTTCGGCGGTGGCATCAGTACCTCTCCACAATCCAAGGTGACCTTGTTCCCCTTCCCCAGCACACCTGACCCGAAAGTGACACCACCTCCGATGTTGTCATTGCCTCCGCCAACCTCCTTGGGCGTATCGCTGTTGCCGTCCTTGACCCTACAGGTAGCAATCACCTCCCTGTCCTCACCATAACGTCTGCTCACCGTCCCACTCTCCCTCCGTGGGCTGTCCTCCTCCTCCGTGAATCCCGCCACCTCTATCGCTCCTTCCTGTGACAGGGATACACTCCAACGCCACTGACAAATACAGCGACACATACGGAACCTTATTACAGCAACGAAACGCCGAGACTGGCGCCAGACCTACACACGACTCAACGCCACCCTACCTATCAACTCCTCCAAGTACTGGTCCGCCTTCCATCGTCTTACTGGTTCCCTTTCCGCTCCCCACTACCCCCTTCTCCATAACGATCGCCCCCTTCCTGACAACCTCAGCAAGGCCAACCACTTCGTTTCCCACCTTTCCACGGTCTTCTCCATCCCCGATGATCCCCACTTTGATTATTCTCTTTCCTCCACCGTCATGGAACGTGTCGATACCTCGGTCGCTCCACTTGCTCCTAGTCTCCAGTATCCTCTGTTATGCCAGCGTTGCCTGGATCTCCGCCCCCACCCGCTTTTACTAGGCCCTCCAAATCCTTGAACGCCATGCGCTCCACCTTGCCTTCTGTATCCGCCTTCCTTCCCCCACATGGCTCCTGTCTGAACTGATCCCCTTCCCCCACCTCCTCCTGTTCCTCCAACATCTCCGCATCCTTTACATTGTCTGCAGGCTTGATCCCCCCCACCCTCTGGTTTCCTCCTTCCTCTCCACCCCCCGCCCATTGCCGCGCCTCTATTGCTGTATCCCTCCCTCTCCCCACCTCCACACCCGCCATATCCTTCATCAGGGCAATTTCCAAAGCCTCCCCCTCCTGGATGACGAACTTCGCAGTGACATCTACCCTTCCTTCCAATTATAACCTGGCCTTGATCCCCTCCTCCCCAGGGCCCCCTTTTTCCTCTTCCCTCCTTCTCCCAGAGCGGATTTTCCTCCACCCCCCCTCCCCTGAGACCTTGCACCCCATACTTGCCTCTTTCCTTCCCACATCCCTCCCTACCTGGCCCTCTTCAGCGCCCACCCCCCCCCCCCCCACTCATCTCCCCCATCTCTTCCACTCCCTCGTTGGCAGTTAACAGTCAGACGTATGTGTGACCGGAGATTGTTGAGATTCCTGTAAAGGAGTTGGAAATGCACATATGTGTATAACACTCTAGATGATGCATCTAGCAGTGTTAAAGAGCCAAATTCTTCGGACGTTTATGGTGGGTGCAGTGCCATTCAGATAGGGCTGTCACGCACTACACAAAACGTGGAGCAATACATGGTGATGTATTTGACTCCCACATTTTTGGTGAGCAATCAACTCAACACTGAAAGCAAAGGAAGAAAGATCAAGGTCCAGCGTCGAATCAACGGCCGGTTCATTGCAGGCGGAAACCAAACTTGGACTGTGCAAAAAATGGGGAAGGATATAGGTCGTGCCCCTTTCACCGCGGCACCCGTCTTTAATCGTTTACGGAAAATCACGTAAATCTTGCACCACCCGAATGCAAGTCCAGCTGACATAACCGCTGGCATCACTTCTATAACACTGTTCGACATGGGTTCTATTTCTGATACCAAAGTATGTGCTTCTAGACCATTTTACCGTGGGAAATTCAAATATGTAAACAAAATATCGTTGTCAGGGATACTTTTTATCTAATATGTATATATATGTATATTCACATTTCATGGCAAACACAGAGACGTTATAGAGAAATACGGGTATGTGGTTGCATCCAGTAATGATAGAACGTGATAATTTCTTGTGCAACACACCTATGTCATTAAGACCACCTAAAATATCTCATTAAATCGAACGGCGACAGCCGGTCGCAGCCTCGGCAGTAAAGCTTCACGCCTCCTAGGGGCAGGTGCATCGGGTTTACAACAGTGGTGTTAGCCGCAATTTGTGTCAGTCTTAACGAGTGGGTGTTTTGGCTGACAAGTAACTGTCATATTTCCGAGCACGGTTGAATTTTTTAGTTCCTGTGTGTAAACTGATTGAGCCTGGTGCTGAAGGTAAAACGACTGCTTGTTTTCACCCATCAGCGTTCCTCTAGTTCCCTACTATTAATTTAATACAGGTGTATTACCAAAGAGGTATTTTTAAATTTGCAGAAATGCCACGTCGTCGTGGATGTCGATATAAGCCGGACAACTTCTGCTACATCTGTGGGAAGCTCACTCTTGCCAGAAATAGGAAGAAAATTTCTTCAGTCATAAAGAAAGCATACAAACATTACTTTGGAGTAGAGGTAGGAGACCAAGATAAAGAATGGACACCACATTTCTGTTGCGTTACATGTTACTGCAAGCTAAATCAGTGGTGGAAAGGTAAAGGGAATGTGGCGTTGTTTGCTGCTCCCATGGTGTGGAGGGAGCCAAAGGACATGTTACTGATTGTTATTTCTGTCTAACAAAAATTCAGGGTTTTACAAACAAAAAGTCGAAGAGGCACATTGTTAACCCAGATCTGCCTTCAGCGAGAATGCCAGTGCAGCATTCCGACAACCTTCCAGTACCTTCAAGCGCTCGAGGTCAAATTCCGAGTGACAGTGAAATAAGTAGTACTGAAGAAATCACAGATGATTCTTTATATCACTGCACAAGTGAGTCATCGCCACGTTTGTTAACACAGGCAGGTTTAAATGATTTAGTACGTGATCTAGGACTAAGTAAACAAAAGGCGCACCTGCTTGGTACAAGATTACAACAGTATAATCTAGTGCACCAAAGTACTGAAATCAGTGTGTTCAGGCACAGAGAACGTGCCTTTATTTCTTATTTTTCAACTGACGAAGCAGTGACACTTTGCAATGACGTTGCTGGCCTGATGAAAGTGCTGAACTTCACTTATATTTCACAGGAGATTCATAGATTCATCGAAAACAAGTCTGAAGGATGTTTTGCTCCATAACGGAAATAAAATACCCTCTGTTCCAGTAGCTTACGCTAGTTTGACAAAAGAAAATTACGAATTCGTGCAAAGGATGCTAAATTCATAAAAATACAATGAACATAAATGGAAAATATGTGCAGATTTCAAGGTAATTGCTATGGTACTGGGAATGCAACAAGGCTACACAAAGTATGCTTCTTTTCTTTGCGAGTGGGATAGTCGAGACCGAAATTCTCACTACGTGAAAAAGAAATGGCCTAGGCGAAGATGGAAAGTTGGCGAAAAGAATGTATAACGTGAAAGTCTAGTAGCTCCTGAATATATACTAGCTTCCACCGCTTCACATCAAACTTGGCCTGATGAAACAATTCGTGAAGGCCATGGATCCAACAAGCTGTGGGTTTGCATATCAAGCTACCAAATTCCCCCATCTTTCAGCTGCAAAAATAAAGAAAGGTGTATTTGTGGGCCCACAAATCATGGAGCTGCAGAAAGATGCAAATATTGAAGCATGTTTAACTGATAAAGAAAAAACCGCATGGGACTGTTTCAAGATGGTGTTGGAAAACTTCCCCGGAAGAAGAAGAGCTACTAACTACAAGGCAATGGTGAAGGATATGATCAAAGCATATCAGGATTTGGGGTGCAACATGTCTTTGAAGGTATATATGATGGACTCTCATCTGGACTACTTCACAGAGAGTTGTAGTGACGTATCGGATGAACATGGGGAAAGATTCCATAAAGACATTTCTACCATAGAAAGGCGCTATGAAGGGAAGTGGGTACCTTCTATGTTAGCAGATTATTGCTGGAATATCATTCGAGAGAAGAAAGATACACAATACAAGAGAAAAAGTGATGTGCATTACAAGGCAGCGGCTCATTGTTTGTCAATTTTCTGTAATTTCTCATGTCAAAGAAATGCTTCAAAGTGTATACACAAGGGTTGCTGTGTTATATGTTAGATCCCACCCTCCACTAATGTAATGAACTTATAACATCATAAAGATGTGCATTTGTTTGTCAAATTTCACCTCGCGCTTGCTGCACTATCAGAAACTGAAAAGATAAATAAAATTGCGATTACTCATAAATTATCCCTGACAGAAAAAACCAACAACAGTTTTCAATTCAGCGCTGAAAATACAACTAGGATCACAATACTTTTTATCAGAAATAGAAAAAAAGGTTTTTTTTGACTGAAGACCCCCTTCCAACCATGTCGTCATATATTGGTTTTGCAATGGGATGTTTTCTTAAACTCTTATTCGTATCTGAAGCATTTCTCGAAGATTTTTAAACATATTTTGCCCCTCACTTCATTATTATCTAGTTTATCAAAATAATCACAAGTTTCATTTTTTAATAGGAGCCATTCTGTGTGCTGCTTCAGAAACTCTCGTACTTCAACTGTATTAAACAGTGATACACAAGGGTCACGTCGAATTGTGAAGACAATGGGTTTTTATTCCCCAATGTGAAAGTATTGGAAACGAAACGTTGGCAAGGTGACGAAGTGTCACAAACCGTTCCCTACCCTCGCTCTCTCTCTTGAACACGCACCGGTTATTAATAATATTGTTGGCCTGTTGGTGTCCGCACGTTAAATTGTTGAAAGTGTTGAAATTGACTCATGCTGCCAAAATGTTCGGTAAACAATGAAAATGTAACTAATCATTACTAGGGTCATCCGATACGTCACCTAAGTACTGCTATGTATAAAAGTATTGAATAAGAAAGTGTGGTAATGAGATAAAAGTATTCGATATTCGGAATTCGAACCCGGTTGTACCGGAACTTGAGACAGACGGACCTAAATGCGTGGTCATGGCGACTGTTTGGTGCAAGCAGGAAAGGTTGGTTCGAGTCCAGGTCTGGCACGGACTTCCAATTGTCACTACATACTGCTTAGATTTACAAGTTCAGCATATATGGTCAGTTTGCACCGGGGATCATTTCGTCTGACTGCATCTTCACTGATTACGTCTTGGCCCGTTCTCGCGTTTCATTTGAGTGCGTTTAATGCAGTTCAATTACTTTCGCGTTTCTCTCTACCGTATTTTTAGTTCTCTTTGTCTTATTCTGATAGCCGTAATTAACAAGTACGTCTTATAGGCGGTGATACTGTGCAGAATATGTAGTTTCTTGGGTCTCCTTACTTAAGGCTGCACCGAAAAATAACAAAGTGACAGCTGAGAATGCTGTCTGCTCATCAATTACAGATTACTTACAGTACACGTAAAGTTTCGAGGTGACTCTTTAATGCTATGGATTGGCTTACTACAGGTTATCAAATTTTTCTTGCCGATACAGCTATTACACAAAAAGAGACAACGTAGTTTACTAAAGTAGAAATGGATCAAACTGCGGCAACAACGAAATACGGCTTTCTTAACGATTTATCGAGACTCGTCCGGCTTTAATACGAAGCCATTCAAGTCTGAGCTAGATAAATTAGTTTATCTGGAAGCCAGATTAAGACGAACGCCATTTAGTGAGCTGTGTAGCCTTCTAGTTGCTACAAACGTGGATAGAGCCTAGTAAATGGATATATCAATGAGTTACACACATGGTATTTCCGTGTAATTGATGCAATGCCCAAAACCACAAAACCTTTACAAAAATTTGGAGGGCATTACGTAACTGCAGTTATTTCTTGATCCATATGTAATACAACCAAAATCGAAGAAACCGTGAGTTGTAATCAGACACATATGAAACAATAACAGATGCGTTGAATAAAAAATGGTTCAAATGGCTCTGAGCACTATGGGACTAAACTGCTGTGGTCATTAGTCCCCTAGAACTTAGAACTACTTAAACGTAACTAACCTAAGGACATTACACACATCCATGCCCGAGGCAGGATTCGAACCTGCGACCGCAGCAGTCGCACGGTTCCGGACTGCGCGCCTGGAAACGCGAGACCACCGCGGCCGGCCCGTTGAATAAAGAGAGATATGTAAGACAGTCGTTTTCTCTCACGATTTTTGTCAGTTGGCATCAATAACAGGAAACAAACTTACACAATAACTTCTGACATTATATTCAACATTACCAGTTACTATATTCTGAAGTAGCTCTTGATTTTGTCACTGTATATTATGATGAATACGGGGAGTAATCCTTTAGTGTCATTGCAATTGATTTTTCTTAAATTCATTTACACATCGCTTTATGTTAATCTCATCGTGAATGAGAACCTTCAGGGATGTTGAAGATCCAAGCTGTACTTTGACAGACACCGTAGGCTACTTCTGCATAGCACACACATCAAAAAAAGTTTTGCATCACCTCGGTTCCGAGAGTTCGGGACCTGGACAGAAAATTGGAATAGAGATCAACATAAACATCATTTCCGCCACTTTTATTGCTCATGAAAACCACACATTGCATGTTGTACCATCATACAGCGAGACCTTCAGAGGTGGTGGTCCAGATTGCTGTACACACCGGTACTTCTAACACCCATGCTTGTTTCGTCGTGGCACATTATCCACAAGTTCATCAAGACACTGTTGGTCCAGATTGTCCCACTCCTCAATGGCCATTCGGCGTAGATCCCTCAGAGTGGTTGGTGGGTCACGTCGTCCATAAACAGCCCTTTTCAATCTATCCCAGGCATGTTCGATAGGGTTCATGTCTGGAGAACATGCTGGCCACTCTAGTCGAGCGATGTCGTTATCCAGAAGGAAGTCATTCACAAGATGTGCTCGATGGGGGCGCGAAATGTCATCCATAAAGACGAAGGGCTCACCAATATGCTGCCGATATGGTTGCACTATCGGTCGGAGGATGGCATTCATGTATCGTACAGCAGTTACGGCGCCTTCCGTTAGCACCAGTGGCGTAGGTCGGTACCACATAATGCAACCAAAACAGCAGCGAACCTCCACCTTGTTGCACTCGCTAGACAGTGTGTCTGAGGCGTTCAGCCTGACCAGGTTGCCTCCAAACACGTCTCCGACGATTGTTTGGTTGAAGGCATACGCGACACTCATCTGTGAAAAGAACATGATGCCAATCCTGAGCGGTCCATTCGGCATGTTGTTGGACCCATCTGTAACAATGCGGACGCGGTCGAACTGCGGTATTGACCCTCAGGCTTGGTTGAACTACAGACAACACGAGCCGTGTACTTCCTTCCTGGTGGAATTACTGGAATGGATCGGCTGTCGGACCCCCACCGTCTAATAGGCGCTGCTCATCAGAGTTGTTTACGTCACTGAAGGGGTTTTGTGACATCTCTGAACGTCAAAGGGACTGTCTCTGTGATACAATACCCACAGTCAATGTCGATATTCAGGAGTTCTGGGAACCGGGGTGATGCAAAACTTTTTTTTTTGTGTGTGTATATTATAAACTAGTGTCAATAAGAGTTTAAACTACTCACAATGTTACGAGAATTATTTGAATGGCATGTGTGTTAGTTGGAAAGAAGCTGCTTTCGAAAAAGTGCTGTTCTTCATCTTGCACTACTCAGCTGCTCTGTTTATCTACTACTAAATACTAAGCATTTAAATACTTCTACTTACTTCAAAGAGTGGTACAACAATATGTAATATAAATAGGAAATGCCGCACTTCAAGTTCGGCATGCTATTCCTCATCCAGATTCAAGACAAAAGTATATCTAGCAAAATCACATCGGGTGCAACTTGAAAACACATGTATGAAAACGTGGTGCTGGTAACACTGTCACATCGTGCAGCTCGTCTGAATGTGTAAACGAACGTGTATCAGCTGTTCTAGCACACTAAGAAGACTGTTCGGATATTAAACCCACATCCACCATGGAGGTGTTGTTGTTGTTGTCTTCAGTCCTGAGACTGGTTTGATGCAGCTCTCCATGCTACTCTATCCTGTGCAAGCTGCTTCATCTCCCAGTACCTACTGCAACCTACATCCTTCTGAATCTGCTTAGTGTACTCATCTCATGGTCTCCCTCTACGATTTTTACCCTCCACGCTGCCCTCCAATGCTAAATTTGTGATCCCTTGATGCCTCAAAACATGTCCTACCAACCGATCCCTTCTTCTAGTCAAGTTGTGCCACAAACTTCTCTTCTCCCCAATCCTATTCAATACCTCCTCATTAGTTACGTGATCTATCCACCTTATCTTCAGTATTCTTCTGTAGCACCACATTTCGAAAGCTTCTATTCTCTTCTTGTCCCAACTAGTTATTGTCCATGTTTCACTTCCATACATGGCTACGCTCCAAACAAAGACTTTCAGAAATGACTTCCTGATACATAAATCTATATTCGATGTTAACAAATTTCTCTTCTTCAGAAACGCTTTCCTTGCCATTGCCAGTCTACATTTTATATCCTCTCTACTTCGACCATCATCAGTTATTTTACTTCCTAAATAGCAAAACTCCTTTACTACTTTAAGTGTCTCATTTCCTAATCTAATTCCCTCAGCATCACCCGATTTAATTTGACTACATTCCATTATCCTCGTTTTGCTTTTGTTAATGTTCATCTTATATCCTCCTTTCAAGACACTGTCCATTCCGTTCAACTGCTCTTCCAAGTCCTTTGCCGTCTCTGACAGAATTACAATGTCATCGGCGAACCTCAAAGTTTTTACTTCGTCTCCATGAATTTTAATACCTACTCCAAATTTTTCTTTTGTTTCCTTTACTGCTTGCTCAATATACAGATTGAATAACATCGGGGAGAGGCTACAACCCTGTCTCACTCCTTTCCCAACCACTGCTTCCCTTTCATGCCCCTCGACTCTTATGACTGCCATCTGGTTTCTGTACAAATTATAAATAGCCTTTCGCTCCCTGTATTTTACCCCTGCCACCTTTAGAATTTGAAAAAGAGTATTCCAGTCAACATTGTCAAAAGCTTTCTCTAAGTCTACAAATGCTAGAAACGTAGGTTTGCCTTTTCTTAATCTTTCTTCTAAGATAAGTCGTAAGGTCAGTATTGCCTCACGTGTTCCAACATTTCGACGGAATCCAAACTGATCCTCCCCGAGGTCTGCATCTACCAGTTTTTCCATTCGTCTGTAAAGAATTCGCGTTAGTATTTTGCAGCCGTGGCTTATTAAACTGATAGTTCGGTAATTTTCACATCTGTCAGCACTTGCTTTCTTTGGGATTGGAATTATTATATTCTTCTTGAAGTCTGAGGGTATTTCGCCTGTCTCATACATCTTGCTCACCAGCTGGTAGAGTTTTGTCATGACTGGCTCTCCCAAGGCCGTCAGTAGTTCTAATGGAATGTTGTCTACTCCGGGGGCCTTGTTTCGACTCAGGTCTTTCAGTGCTCTGTCAAACTCTTCACGCAGTATCGTATCTCCCATTTCGTCTTCATCTACATCTTCTTCCATTTCCATAATATTGTCCTCAAGTACATCGCCCTTGTATAAACCTTCTATATACTCCTTCCACCTTTCTGCCTTCCCTTCTTTGCTTAGAACTGGGCTACCATCTGAGCTCTTGATATTCATACACGTGGTTCTCTTCTCTCCAAAGGTCTCTTTAATTTTCCTGTAGGCAGTATCTATCTTACCCCTAGTGAGATAAGCTTCTACATCCTTACATTTGTCCTCTAGCCATCCCTGTTTAGCCATTTTGCACTTCCTGTCGATCTCATTTTTGAGACGTTTGTATTCCTTTTTGCCTGCTTCATTTACTGCATTTTTATATTTTCTCCTTTCATCAATTAAATTCAATATTTCTTCTGTTACCCAAGGATTTCTAGCAGCCCTCGTCTTTGTACCTACTTTATCCTCTGCTGCCTTCACTACTACATCCCTCAGAGCTACCCATTCTTCTTCTACTGTATTTCTTTCCCCTATTCCTGTCAATTGTTCCCTTATGCTCTCCCTGAAACTCTGTACAACCTCTGGTTCTTTCAGTTTATCCAGGTCCCATCTCCTTAATTTCCCACATTTTTGCAGTTTTTTTCAGTTTTAATCTACACCATGGAGGTATGGTTCCAATATTTGCTGGGTTCTTTTTTTATTTTTATTTTTTTACAATTCCCTTCCCTAGTTCTTATTGTTTGTAATCAGGACATCATTTTGTCACATGACAATAGCCTATCGCATTACAGTGGGACCCATTATACTGGTTGCAAGTGTGTACTTTGCAGTGCTCATCCACAACTGGTCGTGTCCTGTTCATATAGGTTGGCTTCCCGACGGAGTATTCAAAATACGTCTATATGCTTTAGGTACTAGGTGCATCCAATAACCAAACTGCAGCTGCTCATGCGTATGCTTCACGGTATCCTCAAAGGCTCCATCCCAATATGAATATTTTTCGTCTCCTGGAGCAACGCCTTTGGGAAACTAGTAACCTTCGTCCCACAAGTAATGGACATAGGTCGACTAAGGACTTCACGTACTCCACAAACACAAAACGTGATTTTTGTAACCGTTCACCAATCACCTTAGTGAAATACCCATGACACTGTAACGCAGTTCCAGATATCTCAAAGACTGATTGTTCAAGTGTTGCGCGATGAAGAAACGCATCCGTATCATTACAAGTTAACTGAAAACCCGTAAACGTGGCTTTCAGGCACGCTTTGACATAAACCAGTGGGTTTGAATCGTGGGAGGAGTGTTTTTGGGGTCTTATGTGTCCCTGTATCGAACGATCCTTTGCACTACTTTGCCTGAACCAGTAGAAAACATTGCACTTGGTGTTCGTCGACAGCTGTGGTTTGAGCATGGTAGTCTTCCGCCATACATTTGAATTAATGTGCGTAGCTCTTTAAATGAAGCGTTTCCAGGAAAATGGATTGGTTATGGTCGATAATACACTTACTTAAATAATGTTGCACGTAGAAATGACGAAGCGAAAGTAATGAATTTTTCCATGGAACATCACGAGTCTTCGTTAGCAGCGAAAAGTGTACTGCTGCAAGACGTCTGAGATGGGAATATGGTGGAGGAGGTGGGCAGAGAACACGTGCGGTAATTTGCAATGTTTTAAATGAGAATTGAGAATCACACGAGGAAGAGCACTCGACAGTCCATGCTCGTAATATCAACAATAACAGATCGATTGTGTTGTGTTTAATTCAGTTCACTAAATGTTTTACAGTTTATTCTTTAAGATAATCAGAGCTTTAATCGTGTTTTGAAACACAGTAATGTACCAGCTGTGAAAATGAAATCTCTTTTATTACCAATTTTAGTACTGATATTCCCAACTATTACGCAACAGAGCAGCCTCCGAATTAACAACGCCCTTTGTTACTTTGTAGAACAAGAATATGAACGTTAAGAAGCTAGTATCGTACAAAAAAAGTTGGCATCAGTAACGTCGTTCAGATTAATTTCAGTTAAAGGGAAAATATATGCAAATTTTAAACTGTGTACCCTAGGTAGAAACACACACAAAAATATTTAACTTGGTAAAAAGAAAATGGGTCATAAAGTTTCTCTGAGACCGACTGATTCTTCTGAAATGTATAATATCGCAAAGTTGGTAACAGTTAATTGAATATCACTGTTGTTTGGACATATTTTGTGCTACAATTTTCGCTTGATACCCAAGAAGACCATTTCTTTGTTCCTTTACATTATTATTCAGAGAGCGACGGTACGCGAACAGGCTATCTTGCTTGTAAAGCACAAAACATAACGGTGTCGTAGAGAAAAAAATCTTAATTCCCAACACAATCAGATGGAGACAAGCGATCTAAATTTTTCAAAGATTAATTTTTTTTTATCAACACTTTAGTAGTCAAGATTGTAGATAAGAACACATTAAAAGATAACGTGTTTTTACTTTGATCTTTACTCTTAAAAGATTTTGGGAAAATATTAAAAATTTTTGGAGAAAAGGAAAGTGTGAATGTGTAACAAAGTATGTAGTAATTAATATCTGAAATACTTCTTTCTTACATTACGCTTCCTATTAATACTATGCCTCATACTACGGTATTACTGCCATGTAAACGTCACAGCAGACAAATATGTATTCCTGATAACACAAGGGACTTGCATATATCTTCAAAAAGATGAATAATAATAGGAACATAATTTTTTAAATATTTCGTTAAAAATGTATTTCCTGGAACAAACAGGTGCGTAGCATATGCCTCATTGTTTGTGCTAAATATGGTCTGTCAAAGGAGAATCTTCCTTACACAGAGATGACATTGTGATGAAGAAAGTAACCTTACTATATAACTAATACCTGGTATATTACTGTTAGTCTTTGAATCAGGCACTATAAAGTTATGTAAAGTCCAGACGTTAACTGAACGTCAAAATGTGTGGTACGTATGAATTACGACTCATAAAAAAGACACGTTACGAAAATGTCAGATCCATTTCAACAAGATATTATTTCAGAAAAAGCTTATAGAACGTTTAATAATACAAGCGTTAGTATATTTTCGAAACTTCAGAAAACATAAATCGTATTAGTGATTAGAAATTGACACACTTTCTCCAGGGTTCCATACACGTAAATTTAAGTATTATATAGTACACTAAAAGAAGACAATAGATAATGATTGACAGAACTAACCGAGTACACGTAATCCTACATCTTCAATTCCTCTTATATAACTAGTATCTACAGCTTTAAGATAACTGCTGAAGTAATAGTAATTACGTTCTGTGACAAGACAGCGTTAACAATTCACCCAATTTCTTTGTTAGTCACCCATATGTATTTTAGAAGTTAAATAAACTCCAACAATCAGACCAAACAGTCCAATTGCACTAGCAAATATCTCAATAATAAGCATCCTGACGAATACTATTGGAAAGGCGGCGTCTGCTAATGCTGCTCCTGATCCAACAATCCCAACGGACAAACCGGAAAACAAATTCACCAGCCCCACGCTGAGCCCAGAACCGAAAATCAAATAACCAGAAAACCAGTTTCTCTCTTTAAATGCTGGATTACTTTCTGCTTCATCCAGTTGGAATTCCTTCATTGCGCCACTGAGAATTATAGCCGTGATGATGCCATAAATAGCAACTGCTTCACAAAAAATGATCGAGATGAGATTTCTCGTCTGGATGCGCGGAGCCTTCACACTGCCACCAACGATGCTGGTTCCGGTCGTATAAATGCCCAATGCCGCTCCAGTTATGGACACTGCCACAGAAGATACTATGCCGGTTATGGCCCACATGTACGGGCTTGTCGCTGTCAAAAACCAGAAAATGTCTGGAGCGTAAGATGATGCACCCATCATGTAGAACAACGGTACAGCGATCACGACAGACAACAACAAACAAAAACTAACATAAAAAAGAACCTTCCTTATCGTTCCCGCCATGTCAGACGTAGATAACTAACTTCACTCAAAGCCATAGATTAACATTCACACTTGTGTATCAGTCGAATACATACAGTCACGACACTCTCTGGTGCTAAAGTTGTTACCAATAGACAGCAGGAGCGACACTAGCGCCCCAAGTGGTGAGAAAGCACACAGTCACATGGGTCGTAAGGACAATGCTTGTTTTTAATTATTTTCTATTTAATTAACGAAATACATGTTACATTTTTGCTTTCTATGCGTTCGTAAATTACCAGGGTACATGAATTATATGTTAAAACAGCCGAATCACACTGATTCAATGACATAAGGTAGATCTTATTCATGAAGAAATACTTTCGAATTTCTGTACATCTGCACCTTATCCCGCTTAATGCAAGAAAAAAATATATATACCATGTATGAGAAGCTTAATATTTCTGTTGTTGTCTGCTTTTATTATCACAGACATTTTCCTCGACACTTAAAAATTTTCATGGATTCTAACGGTTTGCCTATTCAATTCACAGATTTTTTTTAAATTTGCTTCAAAAGCGAACGAATTAAATGTTCAACCTATTTGTGGCTCAGATTTAGCAACAATTGTGAATTTAGTTTCTTCTGTGTTGAGAAACAAGTTTACTGCTTTTGATTATTTATTACCAAGGCTGCTTGGTTTTCCCTTAAGCTACAGTTGTGTTGGATTATTTGGTACGTTAAATAATGCAGATGTTTTCCACGTTCCACATTCACTGATTTGGTGCAAAGCGTAGAGAACAAAACTTGGCTTTTTTCGTTGGCTATACGATTTTTGCAAAAGATCATGTCTTCTGGTTTTTACCAAGAATTGTTCGTTATTAAAGGATAACGACTTTATTCAGTAAATCCTATTAGCTACAAGAGAATCGTAAATGAACTGTTCTGTAATGTACCTATTCGTACATCCCAAGATCCTTTGGAAACTAAAGAATGACAAATGTGGCGACATTCTGTAGTTATTGTCGATTTTTAGGGCACTACGTAGGCTCCCTATTTTAAAAACTATGTTACAAATCAATATAAGGGTTAATATACGATATCGTATTCTGAAGTGCTGCTTACTGGCCGTTTGGAGCGCTGCTATCGCTGTAACAAAAACGAGCGGGCGTGTTGCGACTTATTTTAGACTACAGTCCACCCCAGTGATAACCTGTTCAGTCAGTCATAGAGACCTGACTCTCTGTATAAGTTTATTTTCATGGCCATCAGTAGTGGCTGTTCGCTTAAGAAGCATACAGGACGCATACTTATAAATTTAGCAAGAAACGCAAGAAGCCCTGTTTGGTGTAATGGTTAGCAGCTGGCCCTCAATATACCCTAAATTATGCAACGCGCATAAGTAGACCAAAACGATACGATACTGTTTTATTAACCCATCACCGAGCAGTCACTAAAATAAGTCACAACTGTCTAATGTCTAGCTGTGGCCATATGGAGCGATTTTGAGGTGGAATAATAGCGTGATTATAGCTGAGGATAAAGCAAAAGCAAGATAGATTCGTTGAAAGAATGCTGAGTGATGTCTAAGCCATCCATGAAACTGTTTCCCGGATGTTGCTGGTACGACTTACCAAACTGGAAAAGAACAGAAGTACAACGCACAGACTGTCTATGCGTCACGGCATTATGACGCCCAAGGACGACACAGAAAATTTCATAATCTCTAGTTGGAACCGAAACTGCTTCAGAGCCGAGTAGGGTGGCAAAGACACTGGTTCGCATTCGGAACGATCGAATTCGGACTCTTGTCCATTCATCCAAATTAAGTTGGTTACTTCCATGAATACACTATCGAAAAAAAATCACAACACCAAAAAATAAATAATCTAGAGCAATGATATTTCGGGAATAAATTTGTCTAGGTAACATACTTAAGCGATTAACATTGCAAGGTCATACGTTAATGTAAGTACGAGAGGCCATTCATTTGCAAATGTGAAATGCTGGTACATTAATAACCGGTGTAACCGCCACAATGCTGAAAGCAAGAATGGAAACGTGCATGCGATGT
Organism: Schistocerca gregaria; assembly: GCF_023897955.1. NCBI lineage: Eukaryota > Metazoa > Arthropoda > Insecta > Orthoptera > Acrididae > Schistocerca > Schistocerca gregaria. The sequence continues at coordinate 449,591,191 of NC_064924.1, forward strand.
GTTGTACCAGTGGCGGACGTTAGTTCGTGAGATGGAGTGTCACGACTGTCAATACAGGGACGGTTGATGCTGTTTGTGGATGACGCTAGAGTTGCTGTCAGATGATGTCCCACATACACTACTGGCCATTAAAATTGCTACACCACGAAGATGACGTGCTACAGACGCGAAATTTAACCGACAGAAAGAAGGTTATGTGATATGCAAATGATTAGCTTTTCAGAGCGTTCACACAAGGTTGGCGCCGGTGGCGACACCTACAACGTGCTGACATGAGGAAAGTTTCCAACCGATTTCTCATACACAAACAGTAGTTGACTGGCGTTGCCTGGTGAATCGTTGTCGTGATGCCTTTGATAAAGGTCGGATTGCAGCCTATCGCGATTGCGGTTTACCGTGTCGCGACATTGCTGCTCGCATTGGTCGAGAGCCAATGATTGTTAGCAGAATATGGAACCGGTGGGGTCAGGAGGGTAATACGGAACGCTGTGCTGGATACCAACGTCCTCGTATCACTAGCAGTCGAGATGACAGGCATATTATCCGCATGGCTGTAACGGATCGTGCAGCCACGTCTAGATCCCTGAGTCAACAGATGGGGTCGTTTGGAAGACAACAACCATCTGCACGAACAGTTCGACGACGTTTGCAGCAGCATTGACTATCAGCTCGGACACCATGGCTGCGGTTACCCTTGACGCTGCATCACAGACAGGAGCGCCTGCGATGGTGTACTCATGGCGAACCTGGGTGCACGAATGGCAAAACGTCATTTTTTCGGATGAATCGAGGTTCTGTTTACAGCATCATTATGGTCGCATCCGTGTTTGGCGACATTGCGGTGAACGCACATTGGAAGCGTGTATTCGTCATCGCCATACTGGCGTATCACCCGGGGTGATGGTATGAGGTGCCGTTGGTTACACGTCTCGGTCACCTCTTGTTAGCATTGACGGCACTTTGAACAGTAGACGTTACATTTCAGATGTGTTACGACCCGCGGCTCTACCCTTCACTCGATACTTGCGAAACCCTACGTTTCAGCAGGATAATGCACGACCGCATGTTGGAGGTCGTGTACGGGCCTCAGTTCAAAAATGTTCAAACGTGTGTGAAATCGTATGGGACTTAACTGCTAAGGTCATCAGTCCCTAAGCTTACACACTACTGAACCTAAATTATCCTAAGGACAAACACACACACCCATGCCCGAGGGAGGACTCGAACCTCCGCCGGGACCAGCCGCACAACCCATGACTGCAGCGCTTTAGTGTAAGGGCCTTTCTGGATACAGAAAATGTTCGACTGCTGCCCTGGCCAGCACATTCTCCAGATCTCTCACCAACTGAAAACGTCTGGTCAATGGTGGCCGAGCAATTGACTTGTCACAATACGCAACTCACTACTCTTGATGAACTGTATTATCGTGTTGAAACTACATGGGCAGCTGTACCTGTACACGCCATCCAAACTCTGTTTCACTCAATGGCCAGGCGTATCAGGGCCGTTATTACGGCCAGAGGTGATTGTTCTGGGTACTGATTTCTCAAGGTCTATGGACCCAATTTGCGTGAAAATGTCAGTTCTAGTATAATATATTTGTCCAATGAAGACCCGTTTATCATCTGCATTTCTTCTTGGTGTAGTAATTTGATTGGCCAGTGGTGTATATTCGATAGGAGACAAATCTGGTGATCGAGTCAAGGCAACATGTTGACACCCTGTGGTGCATGTTGGGTTTCAACACGAGCATGTGAGCGAGCGTTATCCTCTTGGAAAACAGTCCCTGGAATGCTCTTCATGAATGGCAGCACACAGGTCGAATCACCAGTTTGATGTACAAATTTGCCGTCAGGGTGCGTGGGATAGCAACGAGAGTGCTCTGGCTGTCATACGAAATCTCATCCGAGACCATAATTGTAATTATGGTCCAGAGTGTCTAGCACCCAGAGTGTCTAGCACCCAGACAGATTAGTTCCAGGCCATCAACTGGCCTCCTGCTAACCAACACTCAGCCATCAAGGGACAGAAAACACAACAGACCTCTGTCCTGCCCTGTTGTGAGCTCTCGCTTGACACCACCGAAGTGGTAAACGGCGGTGATGTGGTTTCAGTGGAATGCGCACTACGGACCGTCTAGTTCGGAGCTGCCCTTGGAGCAACCGATTTGTAACCGTTCGCTGTGTCACTGTGGTACCCACTGCTCTTCAGATTGGTGTTGCAGATGCAGTACGATGCGCCATAGCCATATCCCGAATTCGATGGTCTTCCCTTTCGGTAGTGAGATTTGGCCGTCCGGAGCCCGGTTCTCTTGTGACTGTACATTTTCATGGCCGTCGCTACAGGAAATCATGTACATGGCTATACTTCTGCCAAGTCTTTTTGATATATCTCAGAAGGAACATCCAGCTTCTCGTAGCCCTATTCCGTGACCTTGTTCAGTGAGGCGCTGATAATCGCGACTTTGTCGCCTTAAAAGCATTCTTGCCTAATATCATGTCCAATCTCAAAGGTAGCTAATGCTTGCGACCGTTACAGTGAGTATTTAAAGTGAACCTGATTTGCAACCTCATAATAACGCTACTAGCTCCACTCTTATGCGACTGGCGCGAATTTTGAAGAGAGACCATTTTTCAGATGTAGAAATACGCCTGTCGTACAACTACTTCATGGTGCTAATTTTTTTCCGCCAGTGTAGTGTTAGGTGACCGCCAGTGTGGTTTTGTAGCGACGTCCGGCGCCAGCCTTAACAGATGTCGGTTAATCAGCTGGTCTGCCGGCGGATGTCAACAAGGTTCGCGCGCTGTCCGCCAGGAGCGCTGTGAGACGCTATTTTCTGCACCGCTCGCTCCATTAATTTAATCATTTGCTTTGACTTTTTTAGTATTCCTGAAACTGTTACTGTTCCCCTCACTTAGTTACCAAAAATTGGTAATATTTGTTGAACTGGAAATGTTTCATAGTGTTTTTCCTGCTGTTATGTGCGCATAAATGAAACTTCTCGTTTAAATAAAGTGTTGAACAGAATTATACGTCGCGCGTATCTTATTCTCGCCGTGGACAAGAACACCATAACGAGATCGCAAGTACAACAGACCCTACTTGCGGCAGTTTTTTAAAAAAATACAAGGCCCACTCCCTTACCCTTTTTTATGGGATTCGGTGTCTTGCTCGGTCTCTAGGGAATATAAAATATCATCCTTCCTTCTCTCCTTCGTCCTTTATGCTATATGTAAAGAATTACTCTTAGAACTGAAAATCGTGAGTTTCAGGGCAAGCCAAGAAACAGTTACTTACTCCTCATAATATCAAGTGGGTGCGATAGTGAAAATTTGAACTTACAGGGAGGCCTACAAAGGGTGGATCTGATCTTACACGATCTGCAATTGGAATTTTTTAAAAAAAACGCTCTTTGATATGGCCCCTATCAGCTGTCATAGATTGCTCTGTAAGTTGCTAAATGCCGGCCGGAGTGGCCGTGCGGTTTTAGGCGCTACAGTCTGGAACAGCGCGATCGTTACGGTCGCATGTTCGAATCCTGCCTCGAGCATGGATGTGTGCGATATCCTTAGGTTAGTTAGGTTAAGTAGTTCTAAGTTCTAGGGGACTGATGACCTCAGAAGTTAAGTCCCATAGTGCTCAGAGCCATTTAAAGCCATTTAACTTGCTAAATACAAATGCAGACAATGCTAAAGCCAAACTGCATATTTAAATATGGCTTTCTTACCGCGTAAGAATGACAGGGTGAAATCAGTAAAATTAAAGTCGCATAAAATTGTTGCTAATGCTATCTGTGACTCAATGGAATGGTGTCGAAAGGGTAGGAATTGCTGTCTTACATTAAATATTTATATCTCATAAATGTCAGTACAATGGTCCACCGTTATTCATATGAGATCCATGGGATAGATGAACTTCCAGCACAATTGTTACGAAGTGGACGTGTTTGGCGTTCCCACATCTCTGGCTTAGAGTCAGTGACTCCGAGGTTTGAAAGATTATCTTTCGTTTGCAAGTGGAAATATAATTCCCCTGGGAAGAAGAACTGAAATGTTTGGGCCAAAGCACAGCAGAAACGTTTTCCAGCATTCCATGTTTACTACGTGCATAAAAGATATATACACGCAAACTTTTTCTGAATGTGTTCCATGTCACACATACAAAATCGCAAACACTCCATGAAACGGCATTTATTTCATTGTACTCCATTATACAGGCAACGCGTGCAGAATTCTGTTCCATACGCAATAAACAATAGGACAGAAACAAACCAGTCGCCTACAACCAGCTACTGATGCGCTATTGGTATAATTACTAGAGTGTAGCATATCCGGCTGGTCCCGGTGGAGGTTCGAATGTTCAGCTGTGTGTGAAATCTTATGGGACTTAACTGCTAAGGTCATCAGTCCCTAAGCTTGACAGACCTCATGCTCTGAAAAGCATTCCAACCAGTGATAGTGGAGACCATGAAATCGACTTTTTCGAATACATACTGACAGCTTGTTACTCTTTGGGGCAGGCTCCTTGGTGTAGTAGACAGTTGAGACCTCCAGATGTTGAGCTATTTTACATAATAGCTCACTTAACAACTGGAAATATGTACTCGTTACAGACAATAACTCCACTACACGCACATAAACACGATCCAAGTGAAGTTATTTTGTCTACTCACATAAGAGAACAGAACAGTAAATGCTGTGAACGTATATGCCCGCATCTCGTGGTCGTGCGGTAGCGTTCTCGCTTGCTACGCCCGGGTTCCCGGGTTCGATTCCCGGGCGGGATCAGGAATTTTCTCTGCCTCGTGATGGCTGGGTGTTGTGTGATGTCCTTAGGTTACTTAGGTTTAAGTAGTTCTAAGTTCTAGGGGACTGATGACCATAATGTTAAGTCCCATAGTGCTCAGAGACATTTGAACCATTTTGAACGTACAGTTTGTAAACTGGAAAGCAAGCAGCGCTCTTGGTGGGTAAAGTTGCCTTTCTTGGAAGAACGTTATTGCTGCCGTACAGTATGACTAAGAATCAATTTCCTCTATAGCAATGTAGAAGAGTGTGCAGAGATTTACGCACATCCTGTGAGCAGGCGTTTCCTGCGTTAATATTACTAGTAATTAATACCTGTATTCCATGTACTGTTGAGGCACTTCGTGGAAAATAAACACCGTGGGCATGTCTGTGCACTGCGTCACCAGTCATTCTTAAAGCGCAATGCAGAGGGTCGATATAACTTTGTAATACAACCTGTCGTTGCTTCCTATGACGCATTGGGTTAGGTAGAGTGATGATGACGATGATGTTTGCTTTGTGGGGCGCTCAACTGAGCGGTCATCAACGCCCGTACAAAGTCCCAATTTTTACGCAGTCCATTTTTTTACCCAATCCAATCTAGCCACTGTCATAAATGATGATGAAATGATGAGAACAATACAATCACTCAGTCCCTGGGCAGAGAAAATCCCCAATTCGGCCGGGAATCGAAACCGGGGCCCCGTGATCCATCGGCAGCAACGCTCACCGCTAGACCACGAGCTGCGGACGTTAGTTAAGGTGGGGAAACATCTGCTCGCTCTTCAGTTCGTAGATCTATGAAGAAGCAAATTGCAAGACTGCAATCGGGCGACCTATCTTTCCTCGCCCTTCTACTGTCCACCCCTGCCCCTCCACATTGTTTCAGCCCCAGAATACTATTTACCCTTTAATCCAATTCTAAAGCACTTAGAAGTGGTACATAGATTTAATATTTGTTCTTAACCCATTTCATTTAACAGTAAATTGCCCGCCCGGTTGGCCGTGCGGTCTTACGCACGTTCCCTAGGGGGTCCACCGGGGGCCGAACCGCACAATAATCCTGGGTTCGATGTGGGGCGGGGGGGGGGGGGGGGGGGGGGTCGGCGGAAGGTGCACGTGCCCGTCGACCTGGGACCAGACCGCAGCGACGCACGGATGCACGCCAAGACCGTAGGATCCTACACAGTGCCATACGGGACCGCACCGCCACTTCCCAGCAAATTAGGGACACTGTTGCTCCTGGGGTATCGGCGAGGAGCATTCGCAACCGTCTCCATGAAGCTGGGCTACGGTCCCGCACACCGTTAGGCCGTCTTCCGCTGACGCCCCAACATCGTGCAGCCCGCCTCCAGTGGTGTCGCGACAGGCGTGAATGGAGGGACGAATGGAGACGTGTCGTCTTCAGCGATGAGAGTCGCTTCTGCCTTGGTGCCAATGATGGTCGTATGCGTGTTTGGCGCCGTGCAGGTGAGCGCCACAATCAGGACTGCATACGACCGAGGCACACAGAGCCAACACCCGGCATCATGGTGTGGGGAGCGATCTCCTACACTGGCCGTACATCTCTGGTGATCGTCGAGGGGACACTGAATAGTGCACGGTACATCCAAACCGTCATCTAACCAATCGTTCTACCATTCCTAGACCGGCAAGGGAACTTGCTGTTCCAACAGGACAATGCACGTCCGCATGTATCCCGTGCCACCCAACGTGCTCTAGAAGGTGTAAGTCAACTACCCTGGCCAGCAAGATCTCCGGATCTGTCCCCCATTGAGCATGTTTGGGACTGGATGAAGCGTCGTCTCACGCGGTCTGCACGTCCAGCACGAACGCTGGTCCAACTGAGGCGCCAGGTGGAAATGGCATGGCAAGCCGTTCCACAGGACTACATCCAGCATCTCTACGATCGTCTCCATGGGAGAATAGCAGCCTGCATTGCTGCGAAAGGTGGATATACACTGTACTAGTGCCGACATTGTGCATGCTCTGTTGCCTGTGTCTATGTGCCTGTGGTTCTGTCAGTGTGATCATGTGATGTATCTGACCCCAGGAATGTGTCAATAAAGTTTCCCCTTCCTGGGACAATGAATTCACGGTGTTCTTATTTCAATTTCCAGGAGTGTATTCTCATTTACTAGGAAGGGAACGGGACTACATGTGAACGTAATAGACTGCTGCATAAAGTAAAAAGTACACAAATATTTATTCAAATGCAATTATCTATAATGACACACTATCTGAAAGAACCTGCACAAATATTCAGTCATGTCTTGATAAGATTTCAACGTTTTGCAGAGATTGGCAACTTGCTCTAAATATTCAGAAACTTAAAATTTTGATTTCATAAAACGAAAAAGCTTAGTATCCTATAATATCAATGAGTCACTGTTGGAATCGGCCAGCTAATCTTACAAACATCTGGTTGCAACATTTTTGTAGAGGTATGATATGTAATGATCACATTGGTTCAGTAGTGGGTAAAGCAGGTGGTAGACTTCAGTTTATTGGTCGAATACTGGGGAAGTGGAATCAGTTTACAAATGAGACTGCTTACAAATTACTCAAGTGTATGGGACACGTACCAGATAAGACTAACAGGGGATATTGAACGTATGCATCGAAGATCAGTACTAATAGTCACAGGTTTGTTTAATCCGTGGGAGAGTGTCACAGAGATACTAAAGGAACTGAACTGGGAGACTCCTGAAGATAGACGTAAACTATCCTGAGAAAGTCTGTTAATAAAGTATCAAGAACCGGCTTTAAATGATGACTCTAGGAATATACTACAAACCCCTACGTATCGCTCACACAGGACTCGCGAGGAAAATATTAGAACGATACCTGCACACACAGAGGCATTCAGAGAATCAATTTTCCCGTGCTCCATAGTGAATAGAACAGGAAGAAACCCTAATAACTGATACGATGGGACGTACCCTCTGCCATCAACGTCACGGTGGTTTGCAGAGTGTAGATGTAGATGTACCTCTTTTCTAATTTTTTAAATACTCAAATAGCGAAATAACATTCATGGGGAAGTGCAGAGCAACGTAGAGTTTGCCTTTAACAGCTTTACATACTGCAATTTTCTGTTTTTCCAGGGCATTAAATTAAACCACCAGAAAATTATGTGTATAAAATATGCAGTTGATGCAGCAGAACTCTGAAGTATCTGTTGTTCCACTGCATATCTAACTGCTGCTAATTACTATGATTTAAAGATGGTAAGCAGAATCAACTTTCATTTAATGTAATGCCCTGGTTTTGTAACAATTTCGAGTAGGTTTCAAGCAATGTTCAATCTTTTACTCTTTCTCAAAATTCTGCAGCCTTACAACAGGCTCAATGGAGACAAATGGCAAATATCGTCTTCAACAAATTGATTGGAAAGCTTAATGTGTTCGGAATTTCTTAAATGGTTACTCATATTCTTCAGAATATGAGCTACATCAAGCATGATATACAGTTTCTTACCACCATCCTTGTGGTTTATATAAAATTAATCAAATGCAAAATGAAGCTAATAAATGAAAATAGATATTACAGTGTAATATGATACAGAATTTAAAGCACCTACATGATTGTGGTACGAATAAAGTAAATCTAAGAAGACAGTAAAACCTCAAATTTTCTGTCCAGCACGCCACCAATGACACTGCAGACGTTTATACTTTCTGCACACTATGGAATGGAATACGTAAATTTAAGAAATGCACAATGAGAGAAACATTTGTTTATTTCAAATACATCTAGCAGACTCGTACAGAAATTTATCTTTCCTTCCAATTTGACACAGCCATGTTTTACATCTTTCGCAGTCCTTTCTTGTTGTGGATTTCGTGAAAGAAGCATATTCACTGAGGGACGATGTATTAAATGTCAACCACTGAACACTGTTAACAGGTGAATTATATGTTTCGTTATTTAAGTAAATTAGGGTGGTCTCTCACAAACGGTGCGATGCACAATCGTTTTGACAATACCACGTGAAAGATCAAATCAAATGCCATAAGAAAATTTTACCAATTGTATTTGTTGTTTTTGTTGTTGTTGTCTACAGTCCTGAGACTGGTTTGATGCAGCTCTCCTATCCTGTGCAAGCTTCTTCATCTCCCAGTACTTACTGCAACCTACATCCTTCTGAATCTGATTAGTGTATTCATCTCTTGGTCTCCCTCTACGATTTTTACCCTCCATGCTGCCCTCCAATGCTAAATTTGTGATCCCTTGATGCCTCAGAACATGTCCTACCAACCGGTCCCTTCTCCTCGTCAAGTTGTGCCACAAATTCCTCTTCTCCCCAATTCTATTCAATACCTCCTCATTAGTTATGTGATGTACCCATCTAATCTTCAGCATTCTTCTGTAGCACCATATTTAGAAAGCTTCTATTCTCTTCTTGTCGAAACTATTTATCGTCCATGTTTCACTTCCATACATGGCTACACTCCATACAATTACTTTCAGAAACGACTTCCTGACATTTAAATCTATACTCGATGTTAACAAATTTCTCTTCTTCAGAAACGCTTTCCTTGCCATTGCCAGTCTACATTTTATATCCTCTCTACTTCTACCATCATCAGTTGTTTTGCTCTCCAAATAGCAAAACTCCTTTACTACTTTAAGTGTCTCATTTCCTAATCTAATTCTCTCAGCATCACCCGACTTAATTCGACTACATTCCATTACCCTCGTTTTGCTTTTGTTGATGTTCATCTTATATCCTCCTTTCAAGACACTGTCCTTTCCGTTGAACTGCTCTTCCAAGTCCTTTGCTGTCTCTGACAGAATTACAATGTCATCGGCGATCCTCAAAGTTTTTATTTCTTCTCCATGGACTTTAATACCTACTCCGAATTTTTCTTTTTTTTTCCTTTACTGCTTGCTCAATATACAGATTGAATAACATCGGGGACAGGCTACAACCCTGTCTCACTCCCCTCCCAACCGCTGCTTCCCTTTCATGTCCCTCGACTTTTACAACTGCCATCTACTTTCTGTACAAATTGTAAATAGCCTTTCCCTCCCTGCATTTTCTACAAATGCTAGAAATGTAGGTTTGCCTTTCCTTAATCTATTTTCTAAGATAAGTCGTAGGGTCAGTATTGGCTTCACGTGTTCCAACATTTCTGCGGAATCCTAACTGATCTTCCCCGAGGTCGGCTTCTACCAGTTTTTCCATTCGTCTGTAAAGAATTCGCATTAGTATTTTGCAGCTGTGACTTATTAAACTGTCAACACCTGCTTTCTTTGGGATTGGAATTATTATATTCTTCTTGAAGTCCGAGGGTATTTCGCCTGTCTCATAAATCTTGCTCACCAAATGGTAGAGTTTTGTCAGGACTGGCTCTCCCAAGGCCGTCAGTAGTTCCAATGGAATGTTGTCTACTCCCGGGGCCTTGCTTCGACTCAGGTCTTTCAGCGCTCGGTCAAAATCTTCACGCAGTACCGTATCTCCCATTTCATTTTCATCTAAATCCTCTTCCATTTCCATAATATTGTCCTCAAGTACATCGCCCTGGTATAGACCCTCTGTATATTCCTTCCATCTTTCTGCTTTCCCTTCTTTGGTTAGAACAGGGATTCCATCTGAGCTCTTGATATTCATACAAGTGGTTCTCTTTTCTCCAAAAGTCTCTTTAATTTTCCTGTAGGCAGTATCTATCTTACCCCTAGTTACCCAATGATTTCTACCAGCCCTCGTCGTTTTACCTACTTGATCCTCTGCTGCCTTCCCCCATTCCTGTCAATTCTTCCCTTATGCTCTCCCTGAAACTCTGTACAACCTCTGGTTTAGTCAGTTTATCCAGGTCTCATCTCCTTAAATTCCCACCTTTTTACAGTTTCTTCAGTTTTAATCTACAGTTCGTAACCAAAAGATTGTGGCCAGGGTCCACATCTGCCCCTGGAAATGTCTTACAATTTAAAATATGGTTCCCAAATCTCTGTCTTTCCATTATATAATCTATCTGATACCTTCTAGTATCTCCAGGATTCTTCCATGTATCCAACCTTCTTGTATGATTAAGTTATGCTCTGTGCAAAATTCTACCAGACGGCTTCCTCTTTCATTTCTCTCCCCCAATCCATATTCACCTACTATGTTTCCTTCTCTCCCTTTTCCTACTGTTGAATTCCAGTCACCCATGACTATTAAATTTTCGTCTCTCTTCACTACCTGAATAATTTCTTTTATCTCATCACACATTTCATCAATTTCTTCACCATCTGCAGAGCTAGTTGGCAAATAAACTTGTACTACTGTAGTAGGTATGGGCTCCGTGTCTATCTGGGCCACAATAATGCGTTCGCTATGCTGTTGGCAGTAGCTTACCCGCACTCCTGTTTTTAATACATTATTAAACCCACTCCTGCATTGCCCCTATTTGATTTTGTATTTATAACCATTTAGTCACCTGACCAAAAGTCTTGTTCCTCCTGCCACCGAACTTCACTAATTCCCACTATATCTAACTTCAACTTATCCATTTCCCCTTTAAAATTTTCTAACCTACCTGTCCGATTAAGGGATCTGACATTCCACACTCCGATCCGTAGGACGCCAGTTTTCTTTCTCCTGACAACGGCGTCCTCTTGAGTAGTCCCCGCCCGGAGATCCGAATGGGGGACTACTTTACCTCCGGAATATTTTACCCAAGAGGACGCCATCATCATTTAACTATATAGTAAAGCTGCATGCCCTCGGGAAAAATTACGGCTGTAGTTTCCTTTTGCTTTCGGCCGTTCGCAGTACCAGCACAGCAAGTCCGTTTTGGTTAGTGTTTGCAAGGCCAGATCAGTCAATCATCCAGACTGTTGCTCCTGCAACTGCTGAAAAGGCTGCTGCCCCTCTTCAGGAAACACACGTTTGACTGGCCTCTCAACAGATACCCCTCCGTTGTGGTTGCACCTACGGTACGGCTATCTGTATCGCTGAGGCACGCAAGCCTCACCACCTACGGCAAGGTCCATGGTTCATGGGGGTAGGCAATTGTATTTAGAAATTTCTGTGAGTTTAGTTGTGTTGTACTAACTACAAAAGTTGTACAACATATTTTTACTTTGCTCAAAACTATGGAAGATACAACAAAATTCGAGACACTGAAACACATGTGTTGTGATAAAAAGCAAAGACTACTCCCATTAGCAGTGATAGTCAAGCCCTGAACCCTTCAAACCATGCAAAATGTTTAATTCTCATACCCCATAAAAACAATTTGAAAACGCTATCTAACTTGAACAGATGAACTCAAACAATAACACACACACACATACTTTCATAGTTCAGTACAACGGAAAACAAATGAGTTTGCGTAGAAAATATTTAAATATTGCACGGTGAGTACCGATATGTAAAGGACTGTGAATTCAAAATGGTTCAAATGGCTCTGAGCACTATGGGACTTAACTTCTGAAGTCATCAGTCCCCTAGAACTTAGAACTACTTAAACCTAACTAACCTAAGGACATCACACACATCCATGCCCGAGGCAGGATTCGAACCTTCGACCGTAGCGGTCGCGCGGTTCCAGACTGTAGCGCGTAGAAACGCTCGGCCACTACGGCCGGCGACTGTGAATTCAGTTGAACATGTGTTAGCTTTCTGCTCATAGCATCCAGCCGTGCGAAGAGGACGTCCCATCTCTTTTGTAGTTGTTGTCTAAGTATTTAGAGAATCTATAAACCATCGGCCTCAAAATGTATTAAATGACTATCACTTTGACGTATAATCATGATAATTTGCGAAATCTATCTGCACTATATGTAACCAACAGCAATCGGTGAAATAGCTCCTGTTCATTTGTCTTGATTGGATCTGGAACCTAACAGCACGCAAAAAAAAGTCGCTTATTACTAATATCTTGTGGGATCGGAATTCAGTGACTGATTTCCGATACATCGTGAGTGGTGGTAGATCACTAAGTGATGCCATAAGGTTTAACAAGATGGCCCCCATTCAATTTTGCAACCTCTAGTCCTTTAATAAAAATATTGATGACGTACATAAGGTGCCCCACAAGCGTTTTACACTGAACTTTAGTAACTCGAAGAAAAATAACAAAAACTGTGAATTTTTAAGTCACACAGGTAGTAGCGACATTAGTGATGATGTATTACTGCCGCAGTTTTTTTAAAATTTCTTCCATCGGCACTGATACAGCGTTTTCAACGCTGAGAAAGAAATCGGCACTCATGTGTTATGGTTGCCATTGGAATGGATTCACTCCTTCAGAGTTCCCCACAGAAGGAAGACTTCCTGTATTTCGCTATAATCTTCTGGCGCTGCAATCTTCCTACAGACAACAGATTCGCTCACGAGTAGCAACATGGAGCTTCCTATGCTATCCGCTCGATCATTACTATGAATTTTAAACAGCACGGACGCTACAACTCTCCGACGGGTTACGCCAGAACTTACTATTACCTCTATCGATTTTGTAACTTTAGGAACGAGATGTTGATTTGTATTTGTAGGGAATTCCTGTATACAGTCTCAAATCTGGTCCGAGTCTCGGAAAAGTCATATTTTGTTCAGTAAACTACAGTGCGGAACTGTACCGAATGCCCTGTATGGCATGCCGGCCTCTGAGACCGAGAGGTTCTAGGCGCTTTAGTCCGGAACCGTGCTGCTGCTACGGTCGCAAGTTCGAATCCAGCCTCGGGCATGGATGTGTGTGATGTCATTAGGTTAGTTAGGTTTAAGTAGTTCTACGTCTAGGGGACTGATGATCTCAGATGTTAAGTCCCATAGTGCTTAGAGCCATTTGAACTCTGAATCGAATGCCTTCCGTAAGTCAACGAACGCGTCGTCAAAACGGGCGCCTTTGTCTACGGCGCCCAGGATTCCGTGGATGACCAGAGCGAGCTCTGCAAGCCATTATAAATTCAATGCACATACAGTGTTGTTCGGCACATTTATTAGCACTGCTGTAGCCTGGTAGATACGTTTCAACACCACTGCACGGAGACACCATAGATAAGACGAGAAACGAGAGCGGCCGACGTCGGGTCTGACTCAACCCCCAACCTAGAGAGCGTGTCTGCACAGCCCTGTCTAGCTGCGTATTCTGCGGTTATTTCCCTGTCTCTTGTAATTAAAACATCGCTCGCGAGAGACTTGCACTACCGCTGTCTGCTGACAAGATCTCGGGCTATTATCTCGAGTTGGTTACCGTAAAGTAGTTGCTGTTTCGTTGCAGCGGGATGTACATTGAGCACGCACGACACGACATTTCTCTCGTGATATTCTGTATTCAGTGTGCAGCTTTAGAGCGCACGTTGGAAGGTACTTAGCTCCAACGTTAGTCACTTTCTGTCCAATTCGGTAAACAGAGATTTTGCTAAACTGAGCTCGCTCGGTTCGTCTTTGAGATGTAGATGAAGGCGCCTATTTTGGTGATGCGTTCTTTGAATTCCGCAAGGCATTCGATAATTAACAAACTACGGGCTTACGAGATTTGTGACTAGATTCAAGATTTTTTAAGAGACAGAACTCAATATTTCTCAACTGCATAAGATACACAGGTGTAGAGCCAATTTCTGGAGTACCAAAATTGACTGTTTTTTACCATTACAGTTTACAGCATGTATATGTGATCTGGTGCATAACTTCTAAAGCTCTATGATGCTTTTTGCAGATGATGCTGTTATCTAGAGGAAGGATGCAACGCTAAAAGACTGTAGTGAAATGCAGAATGACCTGTAGTCGATAGATGTGTGCCGCAAAGACTGTCTGTTGACACTGAATGCCAACAAAAGGGAAGAAATACAGTAGAAGAAGAATGGGTAGCTTTGAGGGAGGAAGTAGTGAAGGCAGCAGAGGATTAAGTAGGTAAAAAGACGAGGGCTAGTAGAAATCCTTGGGTAACTGAAGAAAAATTGAATTAAATTGATGAAAGGAGAAAATATAAAAATGCAGGCAAAAAGGAATATAGACGTCTCAAAAATGAGATCGACAGGAAGTGCAAAATGGCTAAGCAGGGATGGCTAAAGGACAAATGTAAGGATGTAGAGGCTTATCTCACTAGGGGTAGATACTGCCTACAGGAAAATTAAAGAGACCTTTGGAGATAAGAGAACCACTTGTATGAACATCAAGAGCTCAGATGGAAACCCAGTTCTAAGCAAAGAAGGGAAAGCAGAAAGGTAGAAGGAGTATATAGAGGGTGTATACAAGGGCGATGTACTTGAGGACAATATTATGGAAATGGAAGAGGATGTAGATGAAGACGAAATGGGAGGTACGATACTGCGTGTAGAGCTTGACAAAGCACTGAAAGACCTGAGTCGAATCAAGGCCCCCGGAGTAGACAACATTCCATTGGAACTGCTGACGGCCTTGGGAGAGCCAGTCCTGACAAAACTCTACCATCTGGTGAGCAAGATGTATGAGACAGGCGAAATACCCTCAGACTTCAAGAAGAATATAATAATTCCAATCCCAAAGAAAGCAAGTGTTGACAGATGCGAAAATTACCGAACTATCAGTTTAATAAGTAACAGCTGCAAAATACTAACACGAATTCTTTACAGACGAATGGAAAAACTGGTAGAAGCCGACCTCGGGGGAGATCAGTTTGGATTCCGTAGAAATGTTGGAACACGTGAGGCAATACTGACCCTACGACTTATCTTAGAAGCTAGATTAAGGAAGGGCAAACCTTCGTTTCTAGCATTTGTAGACTTAGAGAAAGCTTTTGACAATGTTGACTGGAATACTCTCTTTCAAATTCTGAAGGTGGCAGGGATAAAATATAGGGAGCGAAAGGCTATTTACAATTTGTACAGAAACCAGATGGCAGTTGTAAGAGTCGAGGGACATGAAAGGGAAGCAGTGGTCGGGAAGGGAGTGAGACGGGGTTGTAGTCTATCTCCGATGTTATTCAATCTGTATATTGAGCAAGCAGTAAAGGAAACAAAAGAAAAATTTGTAGTAGGTATTAAAATCCATGGAGAAGAAATAAAAACTTTGAGGCTCACCGCTGACATCGTAATTCTGTCAGAGGCAGCAAAGGACTTGGAAAAGCAGTTGAACGGAATGGATAGTGTCTTGAAAGGAGGATATAAGATGAACATCAACAAAAGCAAAACGAGGATAATGGAATGTAGTCGAGTTAAGTCGGGTGATGCTGAGGGAATTAGATTAGGAAATGAGACACTTAAAGTAGTTAAGGAGTTTTGCTATTTGGGGAGCTAAATAACTGATGATGGTCGAAGTAGAGACGATATAAAATGTAGACTGGCAATGGCAAGGAAAGCGTTTCTCAAGAAGAGAAATTTTGTCAACATCGAGTATAGATTTAAGTGTCAGGAAGCCTTTTCTGAAAGTATTTGTATGGAGTGTAGCCATGTATGGAAGTCAAACATGGACGATAAATAGTTTGGACAAGAAGAAAATAGAAGCTTTCGAAATGTGGTCCTACAGAAGAATGCTGAAGATTAGATGGGTAGATCACATAACTAATGAGTAAGTATTGAATAGGATTGGAGAGAAGAGAAGTTTGTGGCACAACTTGACCAGAAGAAGGGATAGGTTAGTAGGACATGTTCTGAGGCATTAAGGGATCACCAATTTAGTACTGGAGGGCAGCGAGGAGGGTAAAAATCGTAGAGGGAGACCAAGAGATGACTACGCTAATCAGATTCAGAAGGATGTAGGTAGCAGTTGGTTCTGGGAGATGAAGAAGCTTGCACAGGATAGGGTAGCATGGATAGCTGCATCAAACCAGTCTCAGGACTGAAGACCATAACAACAACAACATACTTTCAAAAAAAGAGTTACCCGAGATACAGTATGTGATGAAAAGAATCCGGACACCCCCAAAAACAAACGTTTTTGATATTAGGTGCACTGTGCTGCCGTCTACTGCCAGGTACTGCATATCAGCGACCTCAGTGGTCATCAGACATCGTGAGAGAGCAGAATGGGGCGCTCTGCGGAACTCACGGACTTTGAAAGTGACAGGTGATTGGGTGTCACTTGTGTCACACGCCTGTACGCGAGATTTCCACACTCCTAAACATCCATAGGTCCACCGTTTCCGATGCGGTGGCAAAGTGGAAACGTGAAGGGACACATACAGGACAAAAATGTGCATGTCGACTTCGTCTGTTGACTGACAGAGACCGCCGACAGTTGAAGAGGGTCATAATGTGAAATAGGTAGACATCTATCCAGACCATCACACAGGATTTCTAAACTGTATCAGGGTCCACTTCAAGTACTGTGACAGGTGGGAGGTGAGAAAACTTGGATTTCATGGTCGAACGGCTGCTCATAAGCCACACATCACGCCGGTAAATGCCAAACGACGTCTCCCTTGGCGTGAGGGGCGTAAACATTGGACGATTGAAGAGTGGAAAACATTGTGTGGAGTGACGAATCACAGTACACGATGTGGCGATCCGATGGCAGGATGTGGTTATGGCGAATGCCCGATGAACGTCATCTGCCAGCGTGTGTAGTGCCAATAGTAAAATTCGGAGGCGGTGGTGTTATGGTGTGGTCGTGTTTTACATGGAGAGGGCTTTCAGCCCGTGTCGATTTGCGTGGCACTCTCACAGCACAGGCCTACGTTGATGTTTTAAGCACCTTCTTGTTGCTCACTGTTGAAGAGCAATTCGGGGATGGCGATCGAGCACCTGTTCATAATGCACGGCCTGTGGTGGAGTGGTTACACGACAATAACATCCCTGTAATGGACTGGCCTGCACAGAGTCCTGACATGACCTTTGGGATCTTTTGGAACGCCGACTTTGTGCCAGACCTCGCCGACCGACTTTGATAACTCTCCTCAGTGCAGCACTCCGTGAAGAATGGACTGCCTTTCTCCAAGAAACCTTCCAGCACCGGATTGAACGTATGTCTACAAGAGTGCAAGCTGTCACCAAGGCTAATTGTGGGCCAACACCATATTGAATTCCAGCATTTCCGATGGAAGGCGTCGCGAACTTCTAAGTCATTTTCAGCCAGGTATCCAGATACTTTTGATCACATAGTATAGTACTTTCTCCCATGTAATCTACGCGGCATGACCACGACCAAAAAATTAGAGCCCAACGGATTTTTATCGACTGTCGCTCTGTTCCACCCACAATTCACGACTGGAACGGAGAAGGGGGGAAAATGACGGTGGTGCGAGAGTAGCGTCCACGACACAACGTAAGATGGTTTGTGGCGTATAGACGTCGGTACAAGCATATCCAGTGATTGAACAAAACTACGGAAACACGGCGAGAAATGGATGCTCTATCATAAATGCGGACGCTAGTCTAATCTGTAGATTGCGTTATTGTGTTTCACCACGAACGGCACATGTGCAACGTCTTCAGTACGTCGTAAGTGTCAGTGGTGGTCAGAACAGTGTTCTGTGTGGTTCTGAGTGAACTATGTCGGATCTAAGTGAATACGAACGTGGGGAAATTATTGGTGTTTGTGAGGTGGTTGCCTCCATAAGCAAGGTAGCCGAAGTGCTTAGTGTCTCAACAGGCACTATATCGAAGACTTGGACCGCATACAAGGAAAGCGGGAAAAAAGTCACCCGCTACGTCACGATACGGGCGAAACTGTGTGTTGAGTGATCGTAGCAGAACGCCGATGAAGAGGATTGTGACGGAAAATAAGAGGACGACAGCTGCAAAGTAACTGCAGAACATAATGTCTTCTGTACAAACACTGTACAAAGGGAGCTCCAAATGAAGGGCGAGCTGGAATTCCAAAACCAGCCATCAGTGACGCAAACGCCCATAACAGGAAAACGTGGACTAAAAGCCATAAAAGCTGGACTACGGGGCAATGGAACGAGGTCAGTTTGTCGGGTGAGTCTTATTTCACACTGTTCCCGGATTCTGGTCGAGGTTACGTCCCAATAGGTATACCCGGCAGGGGTGCAGAGTTGATTCGAGTAGCCATATCGCGGTGTTCCATGAGCCCCATGGGTACTCCGCAAGGTCGCATTACTGCCAATGATTATGTGACCATTTAGCTGATTAGGTACAGTGTTTGTTCCCCAACGCTGAAGCTGTGTTTCTAAACGGGAGGGCCCCTTTTCACACACCTCGCATCGTCCTGGACCGCTTTTGTGTGTATTTTTTGCATCTCCCCTGGTCATCACGGTCGCCAAAATTCAATGTTCTTGCGATCTTGTGATCTAATTTGGAGAGAAGAATGGGTGATCGCTATCCCTCTCCATCATCGTTACCTTAACTTGCCACTATTTTGTAAGAAGAATGGTATAAGTTTCCCTTGAAAACCATATAGGATTGGTATTTATCCAGTCCGAGACTACTAGGAGCTGTTTTGAATACCAATGGGTTGTTGTTGTTGTGGTCTTCAGTCCTGAGAATGGTTTGATGCAGCTCTCCATGCTACTCTATCCTGTGCAAGGTTCTTCATCTTCCAGTACTTACTGCAACATCCATCCTTCTGAATCTGCTTAGTGTATTCATCTCTTGGTCTCCCTCTACGATTTTTAACCTCCACGCTGACCTACAATGCTAAATTTGTCATCCCTTGATGCCTCAGCACATGTCCTACCAACCGGTCCCTTCTTCTTGTCAAGTTGTGCCACAAATTTCTCTTCTCCCCAATTCTCTTCAATACCTCCTCATCAGTTATGTGATCGACCCATCTAATCGTCAGTATTCTTCTGTAGCACCACATTTCGAAAGCTTCTATTCTCTTTTTGTCCAAACTATTTATTGTCCATGTTTCACTTCCATACATGGCTACACTCCAAACAAATACTTTCAGAAACGACTTCCTGACAAATCTATACTCGATGTTAACAAATTTCTCTTCTTCAGAAATGCTTTCCTTGCCATTGCCAGTCTGCATTTTATATCTTCTCTACTTCAACCATCATCATTTATTTTGCTCCTCAAATAGCAAAACTCCTTTACTACTTTAAGCGTCTCATTTCCTAATCTAATTCCCTCAGCATCACCCGATTTAATTCGACTACATTCCATTATCCTCGTTTTGCTTTTGTTGATGTTCATCTTATATCCTCCTTTCAAGACATTGTCCATTCCGTTGAACTGCTCTTCCAAGTGCTTTGCTGTCTCTGTCAGAACTACAATGTCAGCGGCGAACCTCAGAGTTTTTATTTCTTCTCCATGGATTTTAGATTACCTGCACTGTATTCGGCCCGGGAAGTTGTGTTTTTGGTATGTTTTTGTCTTCGGAAAGTAACCGCGCACATGTCGTTACACATTAAGAGTGGCGCAACAACATTGACGCATTGTCAGAAGAGAGTACGCGTTCCCGGTTAGGTTGTAGACACAGTTGTTCTGCGCTAGGAATAACATGTGCATCGGAGCACTCAAGTCAAACTGCGCTGCAAATGGAAATGTGCTCCAGATTTGAAGTACGAGAGACAGTATGTTTCTTGCGGGCAAAGCGCATTCGCCGTGAAATTTTGGCAGTATATGGATCAAATATACAATGTTGCGTCCACCCTTAGTAAAATAAAAGAACATCTGTGAAGGGGGGGGGGGGGGGGAGATTTTCCAACGACGATGACCTTCACACAGAGGGTTTCAAGTGGCTCCATGACCAAGAAGCGGATATCCATCGTCGAGGACTGGAACAAGTTTTAAAATTGAATTGAATTAAAAACTGTCTTGACCATAATAAAATGTTATTGGCAATTGTAACCGGTTCCGGTCAAAATGTGCCCATATTCAGACTTTTTACACCATGACGGCAGGCAGTGGTGGTGAATGGAGCAGGTATCGTGAATCCACGGTCGTCAGCTGCCATCACAGTGTTTGTGGTCTGAAGATGTCACATTTTGACCTGAGCCGTTTACTACTGCCAATGAATATTTTATCGTGGTCAAGACCGTTTTAATTCAATTTTAAAATATTTTATCGAGACTACTGATGTTCTCTGTGGGATTTGTTCTCAAAAATTACTAATAGAAAGACTGGCAGCACGTTCCGGTCGTTATTTGCAGAGACTTAGTGACAATGTTGAAAATTAGTGTCAAATATCTGCGTGACTTCGAGGTGTAGTGCAGCATTCAGTAAAAATTACTTGGTCTCCCATAATAATGTATTACTTTTTGAAGTCACCTCGTAAATGGAAGGAGGAACCTCCGTACAATGCCCCAAACTGGTACGTTGAAGGCAGGCACAACTGTGGTGCACTTTTCATCTAACCAAAGCGTCAGCGTCTTCACGGCCTTCTTCGAAGTGTTTATACCATTCGTAAGCCTTGGATTTAACGGTAACAAAAACCCACTACCAGCAATATTTAAGATTTTCAAACTTGACTGTACTTCTTTCCGTTCTTATAGCGAAAAGTAATAGGAATTCTCTGATACTTTTATACAAAATAAATAATCGCCATTACTACCAAAACATTTTTAGCGTTTTTGGTAGCGGCAACAGACGAAACATCCGATATAGCTAACACGGTACGGATACTTTTTAGATTTATTTACCAACGCAACAACGAATAAAATCGCCAAAATCGGCCATACTATACACGAAATTACAGAATTTTCGTTCCTTTCTGGACACATCTCGCAAGTAATTTACCCAGAAGGATTTTATGAGGACAACATTGTCTTGTTTAGTAGCGTTTCACCCTACTAGTCTCGTCAACAGACACTGGACAAAACAATTTCAGTATCTGAGAAGAGAGACAAAATCTTACTAGTAGGCTATTGATCCTTATTCAGCATGAAATGAAGCTTGTATCCGACATGGCATGGATAAATACAAGTCAAGCGAAACTGACACAGGGATACATACCGACCCGTTCTGCAAAAATGTGCCTAATTCAGAAAGTGTTCTCCGAGGTGAAAACGACTGCACAGCTTGTCCTTTAAAATACCTCACAAAGGTTAAAAATATTTTGACCAGGGAGGGGGAGGGGGGTGGGGGGGGGGGGACCATAGTAGGTATTTTACTTCTTTACCGTGTCCGTATGTTTTTAAGTAATTTTGCGGAGGGGGATAGAAACGATACAGCCCCCGCAGTTTCGCCCCTCCGTTTGATTTTTAAGTGGGGATAACCCCCACTTAAATGTTGTCCTCGTAAAATCCTTCTGGGTAAATTACTTGATGTGTCCAAAAAGGAACGAAAATTCTGTAATTTCGTGTGTAGTATGGCCGATTTGGGCGATTTTATTCGTTGTTGCGTTGGTAAATAAATCTAAAAAGTATCCATACCGTGTTAGCTATATCGGATGTATGTATGTTTAGAGTGATCAAGATAAAAATAAAACAATGTTTTAGGCACGGAAGGACTTAACTGCTTACGAGCAACATCCTCTATTTTATAAAATAAATAATTCTTTATCTCAAAAAGACCCATTTCTTTAAAAACTCAAAATAACGTTTTCTTCAAAAATTTACAAAATAAAGGGTTAAGTGCAACGCCAAATGAAATCGGTTGTTAACCGAGGAACAGGCGTTCGTTTACCTGATGGAAACTGTGCAAGGTATACATGAGGTGGAGAAGTTAATTAACCGAAACAACCAAAAAATTCAAGTTTCTTACTACTGCATAAATTAGTTTAGAGTCTGGTTGTACTTCGGACGACGATATTTCCGCCAGAAACATTTCATGATGACTTCATAGTTTACGTTTGTATTCACAGATGGGACCCACTGACTCCCGTATATAGCCCTGCCGAGTTACAAGTGCCCACTACGTGTTTTGGATGGGACCAGCGTCGTGAACCACGATGAGGTTCACAAGTAAATCCTCGTTCTTTGCAACAAATGGTGCTGAACACTTGCTGTTGTGAAGCAAATGGTTACAACTGCGTGCTGAAGCAGGACATCGACTTGGAACCTGTGAGTGGACAGCTGCTGACAAAATTGAGGTTGGGTAGGGTGGGGGGCGGATGTAAACTGTCCATGGATATCTCAACCGAGAGGAGTATTTCCCGCAAACGACAAGGTTCCAGCTTCGAGTGCCAGTACAGCATACAGATTTTACTCTCCGAGCCAGATATCTGAAAGCATGGATGACGTCACAGCGGAGACTGTTGCGGAGCTCGCAGCAAGCATATGCACGGCGAGCTGAGAACATTGACCGCTCTACGCTGAGCACACGTCTCGGCTTTCACATAAATGTCCCGGTGTCTCGAGATAATCACTCTGGTCACATAATTGCCCCGGTTTTAATCGAGAAACAAAGTGCGTGCAGTAACATTTCTTACTTACTTAAAAACTATGAGGATTACATTCCCTAGTAGTAGGACGCTATAGAAATGTATTTCACAATATTTACCGTATTAATAATAAAACAGCTTCTTCCTAACGAGGAACTGCTAAAATCAATCCATTCATTCTTCTGATAAATACTTCTAAGGTAAATCTTAGGATAAAATACTTACTTTGTGTGACGGCAGGGGTGGTCGAGCGGTTGTAGGCGCTACACTCTGGAACCGCGAGACCGCTACGGTCGCAGGTTCGAATCCTGCCTCGACCATGGATGTGTGTGGTGTCCTTAGGTTAGTTAGGTTTAAGTAATTCTAAGATCTAGGGGACTGATGACCTCAGACGTTTAGTCCCATAGTGCTCAGAGCCATTTTTTTACTTACTTTGGGTCTTATTACAGATTAGTAACATTTATATTTGCCACCCCAATTCACAAATTGAAGATACACTCTTGTTTTGAATTCTTCAAGTGTAGCATCATCATGGGCCTATTACCATCTTCAAAATATCACGGTTCTACAAGAAAAATAAGAATAAGACGTAACTGCAGTAATGAAGTTAAGTATAAACTATAGACCGAGCGAGGTGGCGCAGTGGTTAGCACACTGGACTCGCATTCGGGAGGACGACGGTTCAATCCCGTCTCCGGCCATCCTGATTTAGGTTTTCCGTGATTTCCCTAAATCGATTCAGACAAATGCCGGGATGGTTCCTTTGAAAGGGCACGGCCGATTTCCTTCCCCATCCTTCCCTCACCCGAGCTTGCGCTCCGTCTCTAATGACCTCGTTGTCGACGGGACGTTAAACACTAATCTCCTCCTCCTCAGTGGTATAGGTGGATACCGCCTGCAACATGTGTTTGCAAACAGAGTTGGTATTAAAGAAGTAATAAATAAAAACATCTTGCGTGATGCCGAAGCTTAACTGCATACTTTGCCTACATTCATTCTGTTATATCATATGGAATAATATTTTGGGACAGCGTGTCAAACCGAGCAACAGTTTTTTGAGTGAAAAAGCCTGTAATAAAACTCATTTTTAGTGTAAATTCAAGCATATACAAACCTGTTCGAGGACGTGAATATTCTAACCATTGTTTTTCAGTATTTATATTCATTAACGAAAATTTTGCAAATAATATGCCCCGATTTTCAACCAATGATTCAATACACAGTATTAACACCAGGAAGAATAACAATCTACATAAAGACCTAAAATCACTTACGTTGGCCCGGAAAGTGGTCCAATACTCAGGAACAAATAGTTTTAATAAATTGCCAGCAACCATTTAAGCACAGTTTAAGCTGTGTCTGAAAGACTTTTTTGGTAGGCAACTTCTATTCTTTGGACGAATATCTTAATAGGAACTGTTAGACCAGCTTAAGTAAAAATCTCTATTAGTTTTAAGTTTTGACAGCACTGAGTAACAACAGTCAAGATTAGGCATTTTGTATTCGATAAATTTATTAGAAGTGCATAACTAAGTCTCATTCTGGCAGTGTATTAATTCTGTAAATAAAAGAGGTTCCAGTTTACTGCAATATCTTGACAATCTCTTGAAAAATGATCATGGAAGTGAGTATTATATTCAAATGTTATATGCTTTTTATGGTATACCTTCGGACATGCTCCACACTCGGTAGAATCATCTCATTTTAGGATCTATGGAAGGAAAACTCCTCCTCCTATAAACTATAACAAAAGTGTCCTGGTTTTTTTCTCTTTGAAATCTGATCATCTTGGAATGCGAGCACTTACCTTCAGTCATCATCAGGTAGCACAGCTACTCCTTCCGTCATCTTCAGAGCTAGAATCACAGTAATTAGTTTCGCTATCACTGACTGCACCACCTAAATCTATGACTATTTTATCTATTTCATTGTCGATAAATATTTATTTCTGTATGTATTCCCCTTCAATTTTTTTAACGTGTTCGCACAATGGAATTCAGTCTTCTTTATTCACGGATTTAAATTTCTTCTCACTCAAATTTTTCACAGACGATACATTGCAGAGAACGTTCCTAGAAGCTCCCAACCTTTTACAATCGACCAGATATTTTCTATTGGATTTAATTCTGGGTGGTAAGGAGGAACGCGTAAAGCAACGTGACCAGCAGTTTCAAGGATTTTATCGACGGAATACTCGGCGGTCGTTGCCTTGGTTCTTCGAACGAGCTCAGAAAGAACGGTCTTCAACATGTCCTCCGAGAATGGGATACGCTCCTTTGTTAGCCACTTTCTGATATCGTCTTTAGTTGAGTGAGATGTTGGAACTTTGTTTATTTTAACATTGTGATATGGCGCATTGTCGAGAACTATTACAGAGTAAGATTTTAAATTGGGAATCAGCTTTTCTGTCAACCACTTCTCATAATTCTGTTGGCTCATTTGGTTGTGGCAATCTCCCGTTGCTTGATTTGACTTCCACATGACAAGCGCATTAGGAATAAAGCCATTTTCGCCGCCTGCATGAGTTATTATTAGGCGTTGTCCCATTGATACCGGTTTGAGGAGACTGTGAACATGATTTCCCAATTACATGTGACGATAAAATAAAAGTTTCATCAACGCAAACAATGACTCTGGTTTCTCCCCTACATTTTTTATTTGCTTCAAATACGATATTCTTTTTTCTCCAATATCACTTCTTTCTAACAGTATCAGCTTACTTGTTTTTTTTTTTTTTCAGCGGAACCCCAATTTCTTTAGTAGCTGCCTTACACTAGTGTTGCTATCTTGAAAGTCTACTGCTTCTTTCAACTTCTGTTTAATTCCTACCACTGTAGGAACACGTTTATCAGCCAGATAAAAGTTGTAAACAATTCTCCTAACAACGACCTCATCAAAACTGTCAACATCTATAATTCTTTTGCGTTTATGTTTTTTTATCTGGAGTCTCAAATTTCATTCTCCCGCGATATTCCGATAGCCTGCCTCCCCTTTTAATTTTTTGGATAGTGCTACACGAAACGCCTGTGGCCACTTCAGCTCTCAGCTGAACTTGCTCCACCGGAATTTTCATCCCCTGAGAGGACCCAGCATCCATAAACATTAAAACGTTATGTATAATGTCCCGTGACTGACTCTTCAGTTTTCTGCCTTTTAGTTTTGAAGTACTAATAGACGTCATATTCAGTATGAAGTTACTGCGCACTAGTAACACAAATACCGAAAAAGAACACACAGATCGTACTTGTACTGTACTCACAACGGACGCACTGGCACACTGAGGGCAGCCGAATGTATTTGGGTATAGCTGCACACTTCTGCACATGCGCAGTGGCTATCCTGCTGTTTCAGAGTAACGGTCACGAAGCTCTCAGATACCTGGCGCGAACTGTACTTGTCAGGAAATTACAAAATAGCGCCCACGCCAAGGTTACGTGAAAGATTCATACCCGACAGTAGCCCGAGCTTTCCTTTAAATGCCATTGGCTTTGTTTTGTGGCAGTAATTTTGTAAACATATGTTGCTGCTGTATGATTTAAAAAAAAATTCTGTATGTGCTAGTTCATCTTAATAGCCTTATATAGAGAGTATTCCATTAAGTGAAACGTTTTCACTATATTCTTAGCACATCTTTCGGGCATACAGGGTGTTAAAAAAATGTATTTACATTTTGGGAGATGGTAGTATGGACCAAAACAAGGCAACATGTCGAGTAAATGTGGGCTCTAAAATGCATACTTTAAGAACTAAAAACATTTGTTCAGTAGAAGAGTCGTGTTTCACGGTCCCGACGATAAACCACTGCTCATGCCTCCTTATGCACTTTAGAACCCATCTATACTGGATACTTTTACTTTTTTTTGTCCATATCACCTCTTCTCAAAATATGTGTACTGAACAGTACATACAATAGGCTGCACCATAGTCTCATTCGATTATTTTTGGGTACCAGTAACACCTATACAAAATGTTCTTTCGTCATAGCGGTATCTTACAGCACCTATCAGATAACTTTTCCTTTTTTTTTCAAAATCTTCTACAACGCTATCATGCTTGCATCGTCAAAAGCTTTCTCAAAACCAATAAATGCTACATGCATTTTAGAAATGGATTATTTTCCTTTTCTATTACTTTTTTAAGTTTGAAGACTGCTTATATACACGACCAGTCTCTTTTAAAACCTGTATATTTGTTGTAGATTAAAATGTCTGCGTTAGTTTCTAGAGTTAGATTTAAAATTTACAGATGTATTTTATTAGACGCATCTAAAAGTCTTACTTATCGGTAATTACTAGCCTTTGATTTGTTTCCTTCGATAAAAACAGGGGTTAATGTTGTTTAGTACCGTTTTTTGTGGATTTTATGATTATTCCAGCACGTGATATAAAATTTTAACAAACGTTGATGGAATAATATTTCAGCATATTTGAGTAATTTTGTATTTATTCTGTTGCACCAATAAATTCCCGCAATATGATGACAAGGCTGTCGTTCACCCGAAGATTGGTTTGAAAGCCTCACTGCCTTGTGATGTTTGGCCCTATTGGAAAGCATTGTCCATAGTAGTTGTACAGATGGAGTGCAGTAGGCCATGCGCCCATCAAGTACACTGCCCGATGGGAAGTATTGTCTAATGACACATCATTGAATTTCTTGATTTATAACCCACACATTTTTGTATCATTCAATGCATGCCTGTGTGAATTTAAAAAAGACGTCAAATTTTAACTTATTTGGGAAAATATTTTCATGATATTTTACTTTTTCGTGAATTTTCGAGGCTCTAAAAACCAAAATTGCTATGAACTTGAAAACTGCAGACCAGTTGTGTTTTAACAAGGACCATTTACGAAAATTTTCATTGTTTCCTGCGATTTACAAAGACGCAATTTTATGCTACAAGGTCTGAAACTATGATAGATCGACTAACTTTCAAAACTGGACTAAAATTTAGATTTTTCAGCACCATTTTAGGACATGAACTGATAATTTTTTAAATTTTACAAGTACTATTTTGGGGCACAGTAAAGGTTATCATACTCTATGACTCAAAACCTATACTGATGGAAATGGAAGGTGTATGGAAAGTGTCGCACGTTGAAGCACCAGTCCGATATTTATCGAACTTCGTAAATATGTTCCTCATGTAGCATGCACCATTTGCGACTTTAGTAGTGTCAAGCGAGAGCTTATTAGAGGGCCGGCCAGAGTGGCCTTGCGGTTCTAGTCGCTTCATCCTGGAACCGCGCGACTGCTACGGTCGCAGGTTCGAATCCTGCCTCGGGCATGGATGTGTCTGATGTCCTTAGGTTAGTTAGGTTTAAGTAATTCTAAGTTCTAGGGGACTGATGACCAGAGTAGTTAAGTCCCATAGTGCTCAGAGCCATTTGAACCATTTTGTTAATATCAAACATCAGCAATATCTCGTAGATTACATTAAAACTAAAGTAACTGATGAAGACATTACTTGATAACAAAAACGCTCTGCCTTTCTTCGTTTACTTGCGCCTAGAAATGGCTATTGAGTACTGCCAAACCAAAAGGCAAGAGATCTTACTGCCTTCCGATATACGTCGCTGTCAGTTCTTCCATATGATTTGTTCGACATGACCTGTTTTAAGTTGTGTAAGACAGACAATGTTTTAGAAAATCAATGTTTTCCTTTGCAATAAACAGATATATTTTCATTCTAAGCTATCCAAGTACAAAATTTTCGCAATATTAGTTCAAATTTAATATTCGCTTCTATAATCTAGGAAAGTATTTCACAGTTGCAAAACTCACATCCGACTCATTGACCTTACACTTAGTCGCTGACCTTAAATTCTAGCTCAGAGTGACACCAGATTAAGTAACCTAATTTAGCGAAGACTGTTTCGCAATTCACTCATTTGGCTCCATAAGTATAGTGTAACAGTAATTTCTGTGTGTATGCAATGCATACGGTATGTAGAATTTAGTGGTGCTCTCTCTTCTACTTCTGTATAGAATATGCCTGACCTAAAGGGGCCCTTTATCATTACAGGCCCTGGGCAGTGCAATATCATACTGACAACAGTAATGTGCTTATACTGCCAACTTGACTGTTCGTTTTACCTGATCTTGTAATCATTTAAATAAAACAACATGACCTTCCAGTGGGAGACATTTCGTCCCCCTTTTCCTTCTGTGAATTTTGTCAGTAAGCCTTTTGCCTTCCAACCAGCGAAATGTGGCAGAGTACGGCCGATAAACGATTTACAAACCACGATTTAGTGCCGTTAAGGCGATTTCTTTAAACATTGTCATAGCTGAAGGAATTTAGTTTCGTCTTAAATTGTCCCAAGCAGCAACGTTCACAGATATCTCAAATAAGAAAAGCTCTTTATCCAGGTACAAACCTTGTAAAACAAAGTTCACACCGTTTGTGTCAGGTTGATCTTTTCGTCTGATAGCGCTGCATAAGTATTTTGTCTAAGAGGTATCACAAGTATCGCTGATGGTCGATTCGAATTTCTTCAGAGACGCTGGTATTGCGAAGCAGCTTGGCAGTCAGAAAGCCAAGATCTATGACCATTAACGCAACTTACTGAGTCGAGTCACCAAGAGGATTTGATGTGTAAAGGTTTTCTTGCGATTTCGATTCAGATTTTTTTCTGGCAATTCGAAGCTCCATAAAATATATCAGAAAAAAAGGTCGCACATTACTGCCTGTGCGCCACTCTCATCAGCCTCATAACGCATCGTGAAAGATAATAAAAGTTGTCACGTATGTGAAGAAGCCAAAAAATTGAATTTTCTGTGGCAGTGTCTTAGTTTACATGAGGATTACATAGCACGAGTCATTCAAATGGAAAGGGAATATCAAGAGAATTTAGTGAGTCAATTCAGTACCATACGCGGAAGTGATTGCACTGTCACAGTGTTGCCTAACGTTTGTGACGATGTTGCCAATTCTCAGCTGTGCTAGGAACAGCTCTGTAGAGGTAAGGGTGGAGAATCCCGTGCTCGTGTCATAGGATATGGAGAGGAGGCGCAGTGTTTGGTTAATATGCAGCGTTTTCTCCTACCACTTGTGTCAAACATTCAGGTGTATAATCTTCCACCACGATTACAGTTTCCTACAAAATATATACGAATAAAACACTTGTCTTGTTACTTTGTGACAAAAGATTATTTCAGCACAATAAAAAGTCTTTGGAAATCACTTATGCCCACCTGTCACAAAGTAAGATAAGAACACTTTGCACCTCGAAATCGATTGCATCTATGTGCAGTCTTGTGATGTTTAAATAAATCGTCTTAACGGCACTAAATCGTGGTTTGTGAATCGTTTACCGGCCGTACTCTGCCAACTTTCGCTGGTTGGAAGGCGAAAAGCTCACTGACAAATTTCACAGAAAGAAAAGGGGGACGAAATGTCTCCCACTGGAAGGTCATTTTGTTTTATTTAAATGATTACAAAATCAGGTAAAACGAAAAGTCAGGTTACCAGAATAAATCGGTTCAAATAGCTCTGAGCACTATGCGATTTAACTTCTGAGGTCATCAGTCGTTTAGAACTTAGAACTAATTAAACCTAACTAACCTAAGGACATCACACACATCCAAGCCCGAGGTAGGATTCGAACCTGCGATCGTAGCGGTCGCTAGGCTCTACACTGTAGCGCCCAGAACCGCACTGCCACTCCGGCCGGCTGTCAGTATATGCACATTATTGTTGTCAGTATGATGTTGCACTGCCCAGGGTCTGTAATGATAAAGGGCCCGTTTAGGTCAGGCATATTGTATACAGAAGTAGAAGAGAGAGCACCACTAAATCCTACAATCCGTATGCATTGCATACACACAGAAATTACTGTTACACTGTACTTATGGAGCCAAATGAGTGAATTGTGAATTTTCCGGTGAGAAAGAGCACTGGCAAACAGTCTTCGCTAAATTAGGTTACTTAATCTGGTGTCACTCTGAGCTAGAATTTAAGGTCAGCGACTAAGTGTAAGGTCAATGAGTCGGATGTGAGTTTTGCAACTGTGAAATACTTTCCTAGATTATAGAAGCGAATATTAAATTTGAACTAATATTGCGAACATTTTGTACTTGGATAGCTTAGAATGAAAATCTTTCTGTTTATTGCAAAGGAAAACAATTGATTTTCTAAAACATTGTCTGTCATACACAACTTAAAACAGGTCATGTCGACCAAATCGTATGGAAGAACTGACAGTCCACGCTTCCCACACACTGCGGCATTACGCTATATCTGGCACTGATCAGGCCAGTGCTGGAATACGCGGCCGTAGTGTGGGGAAATGCCGCCGACTGCCATATCAAGCGGTTACAAGGCCTACAAGGTAAGGTCCTGCGCCTTGCCATGCACCTCCCGCGGGACTTCCCCACCAGGGACCTGCATGACGTCACAGGGATCCCCATGATTAGGGATCGCTTCAAACTGCTGGCGCGGCAGTTCTATGAACTGTCGTCCCAGTCAGACAACAGGTTAATAGCAAACCTGGGTACCCAGGAGCACAGGAGGTGGACCACACGATGGCCCGACATGCTTCGGCAGTGATCGCCAGTGGAAACACTCACGACCACTGTTAGAGCAAAATCAGATACACTACACACGCACACAACACTCATGTGACACATAGGACACACACAACACGTTAGGCCATCAGAGACACAAGTACACTTAGGATAAACAGGAATAACAATTGGGTTTAGCCTGTGAAACCACAGGGCACTTAGGATGTCCCTTAGGTTAAGAGTCGCTCGCTCACAGCGACGTATATCGGAGGGCAGTAAGATCTCTTGCCTTTTGGTGGTGGTGTGTTGGGGCTTATGGGCTCTCAACATAGAGGTCATCAGCGCCCTGACACACATTAAAAGGAACGAATGTGGACAGGCCTAAGAAAACTAAAGCACACACTCAAAGAAAGCAGGAAAAGAAGGAAAATGCTACATAAGAAAGTAAAACCTAAGGAAAGGGAAAACATAGCAACAAGAATGTCACAGGAAATTGTTATTGGCTGGCCACTTACATAAAATATGGGCGAGCTTGTCACACAGTGAGCAAATTAAAATCCTTTCCCTAAAATCTTTGTAAAAACATTTGACATGGCACAGAACTTTAAAACTTTAGCCATACTCGTCCGAATGTTGCCTAAAAGAGATGGCAGGTCCGCTGGCAAGTCAGCCGCGGCCCGCTGGTCAGAAAATAAAACGCAATGCAATAAAACGTGGTGCACAGTGACCTGGAAGCCGCAAGCACCACACATTGGAGGGTCCTCCCGCCAGAGCAGGAAGCCATGCGTCATAGGGCTGTGGCCTATTTGAAGCCGAGTGAGGAGAACCTCGTCCCGTCGATGGGGCTGAAAGGAAGTACACCACACACGCGTTGTTGGCTTGACTATAAGGAGTAAATGAAGAAAGGCAGAGCGTTTTTGTTATCAAGTAATGTCTTCATCAATTACTTTAGTTTTAATGTAATCTACGAGTAATTGCTGATGTTTGATATTAACATGAAAAGGATTCCGTAGACAGGGAAAGAACCTGTTCTTGGGAAACTACTTCTATGGTGACCAAAAGGCATCAAATGATCTTGAAGTACAGTGTTCCAGCAGCGGTATGAAGAAAATTAAGGTAATAATGACGGTAATAATCGAATTAACGGGTAACTTCACACATCCCAGTGGATTTTCTCGAACTAAGAAATTTGCTGAATTTGCGAAAATTTCAAAATGGCTTCACATCGAGCCTATGATGGCTAGAAGAGTCCTTACATCCTGCCGACATGAGAATAGCATAATCTCCGCGTCAGAAGCTTGCTTCTACTTAACCATTTAATAGACTCGCGTTTTTTCCTCCGTGACTAATTTTTTAAGCTAAACACATCATCCGTTACAGCACACTCCTGGGGTTGGGAAATGTGGTCACAATGGTCTGGTGGAACGAACTATCACAGGTGCAATGCGTGGGTTCAGGCATTTACTTTTAAGAGTCACAAACAGATTTACTTTACCTCTGGTAACCTCAAGAGAAAGACGTTATAATTCAGAATCCGCATTAAACATCACGCTCCTTCATTACCAACTGGGCAGAGCCGGTTTACGTTGGGAAATTACATAGCGAAAGTCATGGTAAACAGAAATACAGCCGCCAGTAAACTTACTTACACCAGAAAATTTTATTTTATTTGATGAACCGATAGCCATTTAAAGGGACAGAGCTCTTATTTTACTTGTACTTGATTGAACTAGAGATGTTGAAAAATTTGGTGTTGGACTGTGATTCGAATTCGTATCTCCTCTTTCGAGGATCTGAATCTCTCGGAGCAGTATAGTTGAATCATTTCGTTCCTTTTCCCAAGACTGCAATCTTCTCTAGGTCTCCTCCAAAGGTACGTATGTGGGTCCGAATCCTGATCTAGCACAAAAATATTCATAATTTCATTTCAAGCTCTATCACGTGCACACCGGCCTACTAGTGAAAATTGACGTGCATTTTTAATGTCTGTTTATGTGTTGCCAACAACCGCAACAGGTGTCGTTATTTGTGGTCAAACACGCACACATCTTACTGTTGGTGAGCAAGCAACTGATACTTTAGCTCTATTCGTGGATGCACGCTAGGTGTGCAGTTCGATTGTCGCTTAGGCCTCAAAGTTTGTATCCTTATTTTAGATTGGCTCTGAAAATGGCTCTGAGCACTATGGGACTTAACATCTGTGGTCATCGACCCCTAGAACTTAGAACTACTTAAACCTAACTAACTTAAGGACATCACACACATCCATGCCCGAGGCAGGATTCGAACCTGCGACCGTAGCAGTCGTGTGGTTCCGGACTGAGCGAATGGAACCGTTCGGCCACCGCGTATTTTAGATTCAAACGCCTAGCAGCTGGTAAGAAAAATCGGTACATAACATTTGATATTACGTAGTTAACAATCCGATTACGTGTTGGGTTCGTATCTCCGTCACAGAACGTCACATCATGCACTTCATCTTTAAATGCATGCACACTTTGTTACTTCAAAATGGAGGTATATCAGACATCTTTCGTGGTTAGTTAACAGGGAGAAAAGGGGATTGATAGAAGTCCCGGTTTATTACAAAAGGTGTCGTCTTTTATTTTCAGGTTTAGATTTGGTTACTGGTATTGGCTGAAATGTCGGTAATTCATGACTCTTCATGGCTAGTCATCAATGTGATATGATTAGAGTAGATTAGATTACATTAGATCATTTCATAGATCATAAATACGATATTATGTAATGATGTGGAACGTGTCATTTTAATGAAAGATTTCTTTACATACCATGATTCAATTTCCTTAAACCAATTTTTTACTCTCTCTCTCTCTTTCTCTCTCTCTGTCACACACACACACACACACACACACACACACACACACACACACACCTTTTTTACTTTTATTTGTCAGTTGTGCTCGACTATTGGTGAGGCACTGAAACGTCTGCGAATGAGTTTCTTAGTTTTGAGTACACTTACGAAATAAATATAAAAACAACTCTGAGCATTACTGATTTATGATGCTTAGTTTGCAGTCAGTTCCGAGTATTATTAGTAACGACACTTCAGTCCCTAAACCTAATCACAGAACTGCGAATCAGACCCATTACGTATTCCAGGCCATAGCAGCCTCGTCTTGAAGACACCAGCTATGGTCACTTCCCAGCCCACTGTAGGATCACATCGGTTCGTCTTCTTCCTGCTGGTACTGTAACTGAGATTTGGCAACAAGGCAACGTATGTTTGGCAACTCTGTGACCGACGAGTTACTTCCTGGTGTGCACGGAATTAAGCCTCAAAGTTCACTTGATTTTACCTGTCATTTCCTTTGAATCATCCGAGTTATTATCGCTTGAGGTGTAATAAAAGATTGTAAATGTACTGTTTTCAGCCCGGGAAAGTCGTTTCACGTGGAAATCGCAACTAATCTCGTCCTTTAAATAGCGGTTTACGAGTTCTAGCTACGATTTGTCTCGTAAGAGGAAGGTCAGACACATACATCTTCGCCAGCTCTGTGGTAACATGCTGACCTGTGAAAAAGCGTCTGTTATGATTCGCAGTTTCACTTACTGTAGCGTTTTTATGCCTCCGGTGAAAGAGCTACAAGCAGCCAGGTCAAACATCGATAAGGAAATCGCAAGAAAATACTTTCGGCTCATAGTGCAATGGTGACAAACTTACAATACTGCGCATCAGGTAATACCTCTTTCCGCTTCTGACAAGCAAATTTTGGGTTTCTAGGAATACATAGCTTTATTTACGAAATGCCACATTTGCATACCTCTTGAGTATGACACAGGATACCAATTAAACACAGACCCAATCAAAATCTTAGTGAGTAGTATTTTACTAATTCGTGACGATAGAGGCACGCTTGTGTACAGATACTCAGATTTATTAAAACAGACTTTCGTCGTAAGGTTATCGTGGGTAGTTTTATTTCATTTCTTATAATACAGCTCACAATTTTCGTAAGGTTTCCTTTAGTGTTGTCCAAACAATAGTAAACATGAGAGAGAAATTAATCATCAACGATATATGCGAATTCTCTGATGTGACCTATAACAGTCTGACAATGCACAAGCAGTTTGTTGATTACATGCATGTAGAAAACTTGTTCTGAGTTAAAGCTTTCAAACAAGGTTTGAAGAAGAATTAACAGCCATTACCAGACGACAGCTAATGCAGACAATACTTTTCTGACGTATTTTGGCACGATGCGCTCTCCCCATACATAATACAAAAGTTTCGATATGCATCTGCTGCCTGGTTGCCTATTAAATCTGAAAAGAACAAAATGTCGCTGAAGTTAGCCCTTTTTCCACATGCGACTATTTTGGGTTGAGAAGTGAAGGGAGTGATGTTACAAGTTCCATTACGTTGATAACTTCAGCAGACAGAACTGCTTTTAAAAAAAAATGCGGCATTGAATGTACTCGAACTCGCGACATCATATCTTCGGGTCGCGACACTTACCATTACGATACTAGCTGGCACATAGCTACTACACCTCTAGAACTCAAAAACAAGTTCTCCAGAACTTCTGCATTCCACAGCACTGTGGATATTGCATATGGCCTGGTCTATACTTACGACAGACGAACAGTTATAACTTTTCTTTTGCACTGCAGGACGTTTTCATCAAACAGATAGCCCAATAGAGTAGCTCAAGTGGAAAGGAACACTGACTATTTAAATTTCTGCATCCTACGCTGTTGGCCGTTCTGTGTAGGTGGCAGTTACGTGATTTTATTTCGGTGATTACAAAATAGAGTCGAATTTATGCACTGGGTAGCCGAGGCAGCTAGTTCATGGTGATTCGGTCAACCAAGTAAATGAATTTACTGAACATGCTGCAAATTACTACAGGGAGCCTGTATGTCAGAATTCTCAACCAGTGTCACGCAACGGCGTTACGATAGAAAAAGGAGCGATAGAGAAGAGGGTCTGGTGGTCTGTTGGACTGATGATAGGTTCATGTATCTTTGGTCTTGGTTCGATTCCAACTTCTGTTAATAATTTTAAATAGGGAGAGACAGATTCTATTCTCTTCTGGCTACAACAAGTCAAGAAGATATAATTGCATCGTGGTCTGCAATTCACTTTAAAAATTATATTCCTTCTCTACCACGTAGATGTTAGGTTGAACCACAATAAAGTCTGGAGTGGCGACATGTAGAAACTCTATCACCAGTAACCATTCTTATACTAGTTATTTATTTCTAGTGACGAAACAAACGCTATGTAGGCTCACAGGACACTTATTCAATCTTTTATCTGAGCTTCTGTATGTCGATAAAACTGGTTCTGAACTGGGAATGCAACTCAGACCGCCCTTAACGCGGAAATTGATCCCTTCGTGACAATACGTCTCGGCTACAATTTGTTTGTTCAAAACTGCAGATTCCTCAACAACTCCAGATATTGCGCGTGAATGGGTTCGAATCCTGGCTTGGCACTAAAGATTTCATTATGTATTATCAAGCTCTAGCATCAGAATACCTATCTGTTGGTGGACAATAATTTTGAATTTTAGTGTATTTTCATTCGTTGTCAACACTTTCGATATGTGACGTTTTTGACTCCCAGTGAGACACAGAACTATTTGCGAGATCACTGGAAGTCCAAGATGTTATTCCGACGCGACTGTTACGGTCCGAATCCTACCTCGGGCATGGATGTGTGTGATGTCCTTAGGTTAGTTAGGTTTAAGTAGTTCTAAGTTCTAGGGGACTGATGACCACAGATGTTAAGTCCCATAGCGCACAGAGCCATTTGAACCACTTTTTGTTATTCCGAGCTGCTGGTGGAGAAAAATTCGGTAGCTGACCTCTCTTTGTGTGGGGCTCTGTTCCCAGTCTGCACTAAACTCTTTGTCATATTATTTCTAATTCAAACATGCTCATATGTCGCTGCTGGTGCAACAAACCCATATTTAACGTTCGTTTTCTCTAGAATATAACAGCGATAGGTGCCGGATTGGAGTCCTGGGAAGGAAAAACTTAATGTTTCGTCTCATCATTTCAGTTACAAAAAATCTAGCTACTGCCGAGAAAATCCGATATGTCACAGCTGATTATGCTTCTATATCAATCCGATTAGGTTCCGGGTTCGAATCCCTGTCCAACACAAAGCTTTACCTCACGGCATTTCAAGTAAGTTAGTTGTGAAGAAGCAATATTTAACATCTCTCGTAGTTCGTTAACAGGGACAATAGATGCTGCGTAGGAATTCGCGTCCGTTGAAAATGTTTGCGTTATGTAATTTAAAGTTGATATTTGCTAACTTATACTGTCTAAAATCGAGGTGTATCATTCTCTGTATGCCTAATCAGGAATGACTGTTAGTTTCCGTCAGTCACGAAATTCTTGCTTTGTCTGCATGACCTGTGTTTGAATCCATATTCAGAACGCGACGGTTCGTCATGTCATTTGAATTTCATACATAATCTCAACTAGCTGCTCGTGAATAACTTAAACTTTTAATCTCATTTTGTGTTAAATAATACGTTCGGTGTGTTACTTTGAAGATGAAATCATGAATATGACGAACGTACTAAGTACATTACCTATCTGACGTAATGAGCTGGGTAACATTTCAGGTAAGTCATTTATTGTAATAAATGTGAGCTTACAAGCCTTAAGGACAGTCTTATCTGTGATAATGTGTTCCCTGATATTTGTAGTATCATGGTGTTACTTTAAATCTTGAGTTATTCCGATACAGAGCAGTGTTTTCTAGTCGTGACTTGTTGGAATCATTTTCAATACTCAAATGACTGTACCAAGGAGCGATTAGAGGACCTGCTAGACAGCTGCGTTATGTGGGTTGCATGCGAATCAAGCGAAATGCAATTCAGGTCGTTCGGATACTTTTGAGCACGACTGTGCATATCGCTATCCCATGACTTCTGTCACCTCAGTGCATGTTGGGTTTCTGAATCTCTACAGTATCTTCGGCGTAATTTCTAATCAGTTTAGGTGCACCACTTTGAAGGAAACCAAATTTATCCTCAGGTTTCGAGTATGCTATCTTCCCAATAAAACAGCAATTAGGCGGCCAATAACCACAAAAAAAATCCAGTTTGGAATTTTTAAATGGTTTCCAATGTTTTGAAACACTATCATTCGAAACTTTATGAGAAATGTGAGAGAACAACATGGAGCAAAGAAGTCCCACATAAAAGTAAGAAAGCAATATACCAAACATATTGTGTTACCAATTCTGTTGTACGCTGCAGAAACCAGGGTCATGGAGTAAAGGAAAAAGTAAGAGGCGAGCAAATAAAATGAAGTTTTTGACGAGTATGGTAGGCATAACAAGAATGTAAAACGATGAGAAGTGAAAGAAGGAACATAACAAATGAGGAACCTGTACAAGAAAAAAGTGAGGAGAAACTATTGAAACATTAAAAAGAGCATGGATGAGAAATAGATGCCCAAGAAGATGCACGAGGTGAATATGTATGGCAAGAGACCAAGGGGAAGGCCAAGGAACAAGTGGCTGAAAGCATGAGAACAAAGAATCCGGAACAAAGAAGAAAACTGGCTCGCAGTAGCGACAGAGAGGTCGTGGGAAGACAAGAGGAGATACACTTGTTCCAGGCAGATCCTGCTAATGGGCTGTTACTGTACAAGATGATGATCTTCGAAATAATGCCTTTAAAATCGCCAGGCTTTCGGTTTCATTGCTTTTGCCATGATGCTTTCTCATTAGTGATGACTGTCCGCCTCGATAGCTGAGTGGTTAGAGCGGCCGACTGCTGTGCAAAGGGGCCCGGGTGCGATTCCCGCCTGGCTCGGCGATTTTCTCCGCTCAGGGACGGGCGTTGTGTTGTCTGCATTCTTTGAGACAAAAATTTGGGTAATACACAGACGAAATACAAGCCTTTGCTTGAGACTGTAATGAACCATTGGTGGTCAGAAGCCTCTGCAGTATCTTATTCTGTATCTTAACACGTATACCCGTTTCCAGCATTTTCATTGTGAGCAACAGTCCACGAACTGTTGCCTTGTCTCTGTCTTCAAACCAGTATCCCCGGAAATATCTACGAAAACATCATATGAGAGAATATCCATGTATGTACAACAATGAAGAAGGAAGAATAACACTGGACGACAAAGAATGAAGTGCTCGGTTTAAAAAGTGTATACAGATGTGTAGTTCTTCGACCGTGCTGACAATCTGTACCTCTAAGAAGCAATGACGGAAATAAAACAAAAGTTCAACAATGGGATTAACCCTAGCATTACCAACGGGGGGCCTCGTAGGTCCACTGACTCAGTTTTTCTATGTTGTATCCACACCCTTTGATATATGAACTTGAAAGCAAAGGTAATTAATTGTTCGTTGTTGAATGTACTATTGAGTCATTACAGAATTTCGGAATAAAAATGTAATTAAAATTCATTTACTTGATTTAATTCTCTGTAGGCCTTAGAAGCCCACCCGTTGGTAATAGCAAGGAAAGATTTACGAGGTTGAGTCTTCCGTTTCAAATTCTTACCATGAAACGAATTTTGGCATTGTTGCCTTCAGACATATTATTATGAAGTGGACCATTGTTATTTTCAGTGTTTCTGCTGCTGTTGAACCAGCAACATGAGTAGACAACATTTACGTGATAGTTCCATTGAAAGAGTGCTAGAAGAAGTTTTGAACGAATCAGATTTAGAGGAAAGTGAAGTGGATGATGATGTGGAAGAAATTAGAACTGATTCATCGTCTGAGAATGAAGATGAGGTTGAAGCCAATCCACCAGATGATAATGATACGGAATGTGATAAATTCATTGCAAAAAGTGGACGAGAGTATATTACGAAGCCATCTCGACAATATCGGCGTTCTGTACAAAATATAGTGTGAGAAAGAATGGGGCTAGGACAACAAGGAAGAATTACGTCTCCGAAAAAGGCTATAGAGCTCTTTTTTACACCTCAAATTATGAATCTAATAAAACTACACTCAAATGAAGAGGCTTCTCGACTAGGTATTCAGCACACAGATGAAGATGAGTTATTTTGTTATATAGGACTCATGCTAATCATGGGTTCAAATCACGACAATAAGATACCTGTCCAAGATTTATGGTCTTTGCTTCAGGGCCGACAAGTGTACTATGGATCAAAGAGTCGGACCCGATTTTTCGAATTGACTAAAATATTGAGGTTTGATGATAAGAACACAAGAGAAATTCGTCGCCAGACTGACAAGTTTGCTCCAATGAGGGAAATTTTTGAAAGCTTCAATTCTTCACTTCCATTGTATTTCATTCCGGGTCTACATACAACAGTGGATGAGATGTTGTCTTTGTTCCGTGGTCGCTGTCCATTCAAGGTGTTTCTAAAAGAAAAACCTGGAAAAAACGGCATTCTAATTCGAATGCTGTCTGATTCTGAGACTAGATATGTGATCAGCATGGACATCTATACAGGCAAGTCAGGAAATACACAGCATTCAAATGAACCGATGGAAATTGTAAAGAGACTAATAAAACCTGTTCAAAAATCAGGCCGTAATGTTACCACAGATCGGTACTATACTTCAGTGGAGCTTGCTGAGACTCTATGGAATGATTTTCACCTCACACTTATTGGCACCCTACAGTCTAACAGACGACACATACCTGAAGAGCTGAAGACTACAACTGGCCGCAGTTTACACTCTTCCATCTTTGCTTATACTGACCCTCAAACACAGAGGCCACCAGTTACTCTTGCATCAACGCTAGTCCGCGAGAAGCCAAGCGACTGCTGTTGATGCTTTCAACTTATCACTCAGAAGGGGTGTTGAATGAAGACTCAAAAAAGACTAACATAAATCTTTTTTATAATTCTACAAAGGGAGGCGTGGACACCATAGACCAGATGGTAAGACACTACAGCACAAAGAGAGGAACAAGAAGATGGCCTTTGTCCCTCTTCTACACACTCATTGACATAGCAGCAATAAATGCATATTCACTCTTCCTCCTCAACTTTCCGAATTGGAAGAAGAATTTGCTAAACTGCAAAATGGTTTTTATCACTAACTTAGGTCTCGAACTAATAAGATCTCAAGTAGATAAACGGGCACAAAATTTGTATGGACTTCAGAAGCCAGTAATAATGGCAATGGAAAGCATCACACAACGGAAGCTCAGCTGCTCTGTAGAACCATCATCCTCAACAGCAGAACCAGGAACACGTGGACGGTGCCACCTATGCTGCCAAGAAGCTGCATCTAAAAAGATTATGTACAACAAGCTGGGAAAGTCAACTGTTACCTGCTCTCAGTGCCACAAACACGTCTGTGGGAAACACTGCAGGAAGACAGTGTTGTGTGAAAAATGCGTTGCAGAATGAGACAGTAAATTTTGTTTGCTTCATGTAGTGTATCGAATTAAAAAAGTCGTTTTTATAAGAAAACACTATTTTGAAACATTACTCCAAAAAATATACAAACTGAATCTCGTGATTTGTTCATTTTATTCCTATTATAATAACATATTTTATTATCCAGTATACAAAAACAATGTCTAAGCATTTTGAATTGTTATTAGAGGTATCAGAAGTAAATAAACTTGATTTATGATAAAATAAATTGTGGTATTCTTTATGGGCCTTTGAGGCCCCCCCGTTGGTATTACATGTAACAAAAAATACGTTGGTAATGCTAGGGTTAAAATGTATATCAATGTTAAGATTATATTTTGACGTTGCTATACTAAGTGAAAGTGAAGAAGAATTATAGAAGGTGTTCGAGGGATTGAACGGTCTCATCACTGCAGGATACAGACTGAGAGAAAGCCATAGAAAGACGAAAGCAATGAGAAGTAGCAGAAATGAGATTATCGATAAACTTTGCATCATAATTCGGGATCGTGAAGTAGCTGGAGTTAAGGAATTCTGTTACAGCCGCTGAAAAGTATACATGGCAGACGAATCAAGCAGGACATAAAAAGTACTTTGGCACAAATAAAGGGAACATTACTGGCAAAAGACAAATATGCTAGTGTCAAACATCAGCCTTTATCTGAGGAAGAAATTCCAGA
This sequence comes from Schistocerca gregaria, assembly GCF_023897955.1. Classification (NCBI taxonomy): domain Eukaryota; kingdom Metazoa; phylum Arthropoda; class Insecta; order Orthoptera; family Acrididae; genus Schistocerca; species Schistocerca gregaria. Next base: position 449,633,664 of record NC_064924.1, read on the forward strand.
GAATGTACATTTGGGGCACAACACTGTTAGGTAGTGAAGCATTAACTGTAGGAAAACCGGAACAGAAGAGAATCAAAGCATTTGAGATGTAGTACTACAGAAGAATGTTGAAAATCAGGTGAACTGATAAGTTAAGGTATGAGTCGGTGAAAAAAGGAACATACAGAAAATGCTGTCAAAAAGAAGAGAGAGGACGATAAGCTGTGTGTTAAGACATCAGAGAATATCTTTGATGGTGCTAGATGGAGATGTAGAGAGTAAAAGCTGCAATGGAAGGCAGAGAGTGGAATAAATCCAATAAATAATTGAGGACCTAATATGCCTGTGTTATTCTGAACTGAAGAGGCTGTCGCAAGAGAGAAATTCGTGGAGGGCTACATCGTACCACTCCGAAGGTTGATGACTCAAAGAAAAAGAAGAGATGGGCCAAATTCTAATGTTTGACAATATTTTCGCCTGAGGAAGATGAGATTTGCTTACATATAAAAGTGGTCATCTTATGAACAACATTTGGTTGCGAATTTTCCTAAACTTTGAAGGTTCGAAGCAGTGTGTGTTGTATATATTTAAAATATAAACAGTTTTCTTTGATAATGGCCACATCTTCTGACACTGTAATACTTTGAATTATAGAACCTATTATGTAGGTTTTACTTTATTTTAAAACCTCTACCACGCTGTGGGCACGCGAGCAGTTCTAGAATTCCAAGATAATTGTTGTCAGAGTCTCCCAATTGAAATAAGACCATGTTTTGATAAAAACTGAATAACTTGAAGTACACACTCAAATATGTTTCGCCTGTATTGTTCCTTCCCTTCCTTGTATTTGTTAAGTGTAGGATCGAAGCACTCATCTCTCTTGTTTAGAGTTGACAACACAACTATATTTTTCTTGTGTACCAAATTTTCTTCACGTCGAGTTAGAGTAATATTACTATACTTACACTCTTTGATGCTTTCCAGTTCAGTGAGTCCCATTTTTGGTTTTAGATATTTCCGCAATACCTACGAAAACCCACTGATTCAACATGGCACCATTCTAGTGTGTAAACTAGATCACTAGATGGCAGCACTAACAAGACAATGAGAAAAAACTGCACAAATTCAAAAAAGAATTGAAATCATATTTAATGTGTTGATAGGAAAATTTACAAGTCAAATATAATATTTCAATTTTTTTCTAATGCAACATGATATTTCGGCTGTAAACGGTTAAAACCCTTTTCGACAATGACGAATGTGTATTCGAGAGCTATAACTTCGCAAAGAAAGCAAAACACACTACCTTTATCTTGTGGGTAGAGAATAAGTTCTGTTCGTGTTTAAAATTTGTAGATTTGCGAATCTAGGACTTCAAGCAACGCCTCGTTTTAGTTTCAACTTTTTAGTACCTATTGGAGGAAGTGAATTCACAATTAATGTTCTGACTGTCATGACTGTCTTCTGCAGTCCAACACTGTTTTGAATTTTAATTTCATTTTGAAGCCCATTCTCAAATATCGGACGATAAACAGTAAGACGTCGCAAACACAACACACTTTGTGCTAACGTGGAAGATAGAAACCGACGCTGTGGCATTCGGCGGGCGAGAATGAGCACTCTGGCGTATCTGAAAAGCGTAAACATTAAACGAAATGTGCGTGAAAACTTGGCAGTTTTGTAACATGGTAATGTAAAAGCACACTGTGGCTAAACATAAAACAGGATCGAGAAAAAGGACTAAATGACCTATCAGACTTATGGAGGATGTTGGTTATGCAACTATCTCCCTTGCCAGGACCGGTTCGAGAACATTTTTTCTACACCCTCCTCCTTTTCCTCAGACATTAGTTACCTTTCCTTGGACTCTTAGTGAGGTATTTAAAATAAATATAAATCCAGTGATTATTGAGTAAGCTCCACACATAATTCCTCTATAGCAGCAATAAATTTCTGAAACTTACTCCAGTGCTAAATATTAAGATACGCCCGCATGTTACGGCCGGTATTTCACTATCAAATATCTTTGTCCAATATCTTTGTCAACGATATTTGATGGTGTAATAGAGAACTTTGTCAGATGTCATCAATATTTGATCAAATCTAGGGCCTCGCTGTAGATTTGATCAAAGGAGTCGCTTGTCTTCTGTTCACTGCAATATGACATGTTACCACATGGAGCGCTAGCATCGCTGCAGCATTCTGTCGTCTGTAGTGTTTTAAACTTTTAATAATCATTGCCGGTAAATACAATTGGTGTGTGCCGACAACTACAAAATTAATAGAGATATATGAAGCTGACGAGGCGTTTTGCAACGTGAGGCACGCTGAATGCAAACATAGATTAAGAAGATTGGAGACCTAACCTAACCTAACCTAACCTAACCCAACCCTCCCCTGTAGCAAGGAATCGGAGGGTTACAGTGAGCCTGTCTTCTGCAAATGTAGCAGTTCTTAAGTGAATATTGTGCTTTGTTATATGAGGATACACTTCATTGAGGACCTACAGAAATGTATGCTCATCCATTCTTAAGTAATTGATGTACAACATGACGTTCTCCACTACAAGATCACGTAACAAGTTTTGTTGAATGCTTTTATCGTGTCGTCGTAAAACCCACGGCTTCACCTAGGTATGAATCCTTTTTTCCCCCCGCTTCTCTTCCGCATGTGCACACAGTGCAATTGTGGTACATGCAACTGCTGCGGTTAATAACAAGTTGTTGTTGTCAGCCATCGTGAACTTTGACGAAAAATATGATGACAGTGTAATACCCCTTCTAGCGCTACGTCAAAGATCTTTGCCAAATATATTTGACGGAATATTTGATCACATCATTGATCAAATCTTTGACAAAGAAATTTGATAGTGTAATACCGGCCCATGCAGTCACAAATCTATGTTTTGGTGAAAGTTGTAGAGCAGTGGTTGCCAACCTTTCTGAGACTATTACCACTCAGTGTAATCAGATAATTAGCTGATACACCCCTCCACCTACGATCACTCAACATCAGCGCCTAACTAAACGCTGGAAGGAAAAAGAATTTTCTTTGAACACTTTTATTTTTAAAACGACGAAATGTAAATGATATTTAGTGTCTGTAGGTGTTTTGCTAAATCACAAACTCATGAGCCAATGAGACAATTGGCACTACTTATTTCTAACAACCTTTTGTTATTGAATGACTAGCTGCAGTGCTCCGAGTTGCCCAGGATGGTTAATATTTGCCAGACAAAGTGATTGGCCCTGTGCCTATTAGCTTTTTTGATTCGTTTCTTCAAGCAAATTTTCACAAACTCTATATTTTCTCTTGTATTTGAAAAGATCGTTAATTGCATCATCTGTTGTTACATTTTGCGATTAGTATCTTAGTGTGTTTTTTTCACTGTTTCAAGTAGGGCTGTGTTTGAGCATTATGTAAACTGTTCGAACAGCTTACATCACAGTTCGGGAAATCTGGAGTTCTATTCGATTTTTTGATAAGCCTGCGATCTAGTGACTTGTTGGTGCTATACCCATAACCTGCCTTAGCGTTTGTGTGGGACTGTGGAATTTAATAATAAAAAGTAACTCTGAAACACGGACTAATAACTTCTAGGGTATATGTCACATGTAACAACGGCAACTAACCAATACATAAGAGTTTGCAGTCATGCTTCTGTCAAATTCTCGAGCCTTGACTCGTCCCGCGATCTAGCGACATCTGATGGTACTATCTCCAAGACGGCTATTGCGGCTGTAATTTGTTCTCGCATAATTCCTGCAGTCAGATATCAGGATATATTTCGTTTGTTAGACATTTAATTTTTCATTAATTTTCTTCATTGTTCCATCTGAATGTAGAAATATGCGTAAATAGGAGAAGAACCGTGAAGTAAATCGGTCAAGTACTTTTCGAGATGTTTGGTAACAACGTTTCTCCTTTCTATATTTTGTGTCTATATTTATAGTTTGTGCATTACAGAAATTTATAGCCTATGTCCGCTAAAATGTGTATTCGGGATCGTGTAGAAATCTGATGTTAATCGGAATAGAACTTTTAAGAGATTTTTTTGTAAATTCTACATCTACATCTATACTCCGCAAGCCACCTGACGGTGTGTGGCGGAGGGTACATTGAGTACCTCTATCGGTTCTCCCTTCTATTCCAGTCTCTTATTGTTCGCGGAAAGAAGGATTGTCGGTATGCCTCTGTGTGGGCTCTAATCTCTCTGATTTTATCCTCATGGCATCTTCGCGAGATATACGTAGGAGGGAGCAATATACTGCTTGACTCCTCGGTGAAGGTATGTTCTCGGAACTTCAACAAAAGCCCGTACCGAGCTACTGAGCGACTCTCCTGCAGAGTCTTCCACTGGAGTTTATCTATCTTCTCTGTAACACTTTCGCGATTACTTAATGATCCTGTAACGAAGCGCGCTGCTCTCCGTTGGATCTTCTCTATCTCTTCTATCAACCCTACATGGTACGGATCCCACACTGCTGAGCAGTATTCAAGCATTGGGCGAACAAGCGTACTGCAACCTACTTCCTTTGTTTTCGGATTGCATTTCCTTAGGATTCTTCCAATGAATCTCAATTTGGCATTGTTTTACCTACGATCAACTTTATATGATCATTCCATTTTAAATCACTCCTAATGCGTACTCCCAGATAATTTATGGAATTAACTGCTTCCAGTTGCTGACCTGCCATATTGTAGCTAAATGATAAGGGATCTTTCTTTCTATGTATTCGCAGCACATTACACTTGTCTACATTGAGGTTCAATTGCCATTCCCTGCACCATGCGTCAATTCGCTGCAGATCCTCCTGCATTTCGGTACAATTTTCCATTGTTACAACCTCTCAATATACCGCAGCATCATCCGCAAAACGCCTCAGTGAACTTCCGATGTCAACCACAAGGTCATTTATGCATATTGTGAATAGCAACGGTCCTACGACACTCCCCTGCGGCACATCTGAAATCACTCTTACTTCGGAAGACTTCTCTCCATTGGGAATGACATGGCGCGTTCCGTTATCTACGAACTCTTCAATCCAATCTTACAGTTGGTCTGATAGTCCATTTACTTTGTTCATTAAACGACTGTGGGGAACTGTATAGAACGCCTTGCGGAAGTCAAGAAACACGGCATCTACCTGGGAACCCGTGTCTATGGCCCTCTGTGACGTATAGCGCGAGCTCGGTTTCACACGACCGTCTTTTCCGAAACCCATGCTGATCCCTACAGAGTAGATTTCTAGTCTCCAAAAAAGTCATTATACTCGAACATAATACGTGTTCGAAAATTCTAGAACTGATCGACGTTAGAGATATAGGTCTATAGTTATGCTCGTCTGTTCGACGTCCCTTGTTGAAAACGGGGATGACCTGAGCCCTTTTCCAATCCTTTGGAACGCTACGCTCTTCTAGAGACCTACGGTACACCGCTGCAAGAAGGGGGGCAAGTTCCTTCGCGTACTCTGTGTAAAATATAAATTCCCCCTAATATATCACATACATTTACGTTTCAGGTCAGATTACGAAATCTTTTGTAGACAATGAATGATCTTCCCGTTTTATTGAGGGTGAAGTATATACCACTGCTCTTCCTAGTGACACATGCCTCAACATTTGATTCATCCACGTTCTGCACCCCCATTGCAAGTCAATCAACTGATAATTTGTACACTGTAAGAATTGTTTGTAAATTTCTTGATTGCTTGACTCATTACTTCTGAACTGACAATAATTGGAAGACTTCAGGCTATCCATGCTTCGTATCTAAACACTGCCATTAATAATAATAATAACCCATTACATAGTTACTATTGTGTTGTCGGTTTGTCTATCTGTTGCGACCTGAATAATGCAGCAATTTCTGGTCCATTGCGGGAACTACCTACAATACGGAGAAGCCGTTTTCATGAGGTATTTCAGCATGTAAGAAGCGGAGGGCTGAATTGTCGCTAGCCAGATAGTCGAGTTTGTGCTGTATTACTTTTCCTTGATTGCAAACCTATCTGTAATAACGAAGAATTACGTAATAAAACTCAGTTACTCATACAAAATTCGTAATTTTTAAAAAGAAAAAAACTAAGTTTGGCAACAAATAAATAAAATAATGTCTTACCTGCACCGGCAGCTGTTCATCTCCTGCATACGCAGTTGTAGCTATGGGATCATCATTTAAGCTCATACTGTTTCTCTGTTTCTCATAACAAGATTTTTCGCTAAATGTATAAGGTGACGTAAAAATATACAAACTTTCATAGTCGTAGTTTTTTCATTTTCGTCTCTTCTTACAGTATGCTCAAGATAACCATTTTGTGGTTTTTTTCCTTACCCCGTTGACTTCCTAATGTGTGAACTTACTGTTTCTGCTGTCTACATAACGACTAACCGACTGACGAACATGCGTCTGAAAAAAAATATCTGGCGCGTACACAATTCGGAAATGCTGTTCTGCCTCGAGAAAAAACTATTTTACTTCCGTTAGTGGCTCTATGTGTTTTTGGAGAAGTTTCTTCGTCTTCAGTGGGTCTTATTTATGTATGTATTCATTTATGTATTACTAAGAGAATAAATAAAACCCACTGAATATGGGTAACTTCTCCGCAACTTGTATGGCGATTTAAAGAAGAATAATTGTAAATGTGGTGTTTGAGTTGGAAGCCCAGTCTAGCACAAATTTTCATGTTGTCTTACTGACATAAATCAATGCCCGTTGGCAGCTAATGTCTTTGCGTTACTTTGTGCCGCGAAGAACAATTGTCTTTGCTCAAGGCAGAAATACATTTCCCAATTACACACGCGTTAGATAGTCTTTCAGGCATATTTTCGTCAGTTGGGTCATCGTAATGTAGGCAACAAAAGCAGAGAGAGTAGTTTCACGAAAGTACTTGTCAAACAGACACAAAACAAAGTACTAGTAACTAGCATTGGACAAGAGCACTCTAACACAATGGTCGCCAAACAGTGATCGCGAGCCACTTGAGACTCCTTGGCCTCCTGATTCTGGTTCTTCCGCAGAATGAGGGCGCGCGTGTATATTTCCAGAAACTTAAAATGTAGCCGCGTGTCGTGAAGTTGTACCTTCAACAGAACAGGCGAAACGTACGACCGACGTAGATTGGGTCAGAATCCCGAAAAAGTTCAGAGTTAAGAAGTATCGTGTAATAGTTTGGCTAGAGTAATGTTGGGACTATTGAATGCCGGTCTTCGAAGCGGCTAGGTTTTCTTCCGAACGTTGAATTTCTTTCGGATGAAATACTTTTGTTCAGCGTAATCAGACAAATTTTTTTTTCAATGCAGACTATTCCAGAAGGAACGTCCTTCAGTACGAACACTTATTTCACTTTGTAGTCATTAATTATCAATTGAGTTTTGTTAATTAACTTCTTACCGGAATGCAAGCAAAATAGATTGTAAAACGCGAGCGAAAAAAAGATATAAGTTCTAAATTCCACGACATTCCGCCTTCTTTTTCAGTCCGTCCTTAAGTTTGTACTATTATCTTCTCGAATCAGCCTTAACATCCAGCTACTAGCCGCAACTCCGCCTTTGAGCCATTTTTAAGCGATAATTGCAAAATGTCATTATTTACACAGAGAAAATCGGATTTAAAACTTAACTGAATTACGAAAAAACACAAATAAACAGATAATAATACAGCTGTTATTTCTGTAACATTGCTAATAAGCTATTACAAAGTAAAAACATATTACGATATATAAAAGCATATTTCAAATACATTAAAAATATAAAAAAATAGTCTTTACAAAGTAATTACATTATTTCATGTCTGCAAGCTTTTTCTTGGTAAATTTAATTTTGTTAAACTATATTTTACTGTTAAATATTGTTTTAGGAACTCATCTTCGAGAAAAGTGAAAACTTTCTCGTCAGAAGCTGTTGCCTCCTTGGCATTTGCTGCAGATGATTACGAGAAATCAGATGCTGAGGATGATACAACGTATACAAATGTTGATGAAGAAGAAGGAACTGAAGATGAAGTATAAGAAGCACCAGAGAAAGAAAGTTAAGAAGACTAATAGAATTTACAATCTTTGTTACTAATGGAATTATATTTTCTGTAGTAAAGACAGTAATGGAGGCGATTTTATGAGAAGGTTTACCATTAAAATTATAAACATAGACCGAAAACGTTTTTGCACACTTCATTAATTTTTTTCAGATTCCTTTCACCATATTGGAACAATCATTTCGAATTTTTCAATTTTGATTTAAAATTCGTTTCCATTAGGGCCGTAAACCCTATAACACTTACTTTTGACCACATTGCCACATTGGAGCAGTTCTTGCAATTTTGGCAAGGTTTTCAGGACTCTGATCCACTGTGCGATTTAAGAACCGAGTTTGTTGCTATTTGAAAGAAAAGTTAATCACGAGATACAGACTTACCGTTGCATCAATCATCAAGAAACGCTTTGTGTTCACATGTTTCCGGAAGTTGTTTACCGAGTTGTGGAATTAGTGTATAGAGCTTATGAGCCCCATTATAGCTACAGCTCTTAATCATCAACTTAAAGAGCTTTTTGGTTGAAAAGGAGAGTCAGTAAGCAGCTGGTTATCAAGAGGAAATGTTTTGAAACGTTTTGCTTCATTATTAAAAGAAACTAAAGAATATGCATATGGAGTTTTCGCAATTAACGAACGATCAGTGGATCCATAAATTTTATTTAATAGTACTCGTCACGTTTCATCTAATTATGCTTAATAGTGTACTACAGGGGAAAGGAAACAATTTTTTCCAATGTTAGATGAAATTTTTCTCTGAAAACAAACGATCTTCTTGCTCAAGGTTTTGAAAGAGAAACTCTGACTCATTTTCCAACCCGCTTGAAGCATCACCAAGAAAATAATGATACTGATAACTCTTTCAAATATGAGGGAAGCATTACTTAAATAACTTCAGGACTTCACGAACGGCAAAGCAACGTTGCCCTTTGCTAAAAACTCTGCTAATGCTACTGTAATAGTATTAGATTTTTCTCGCTTTAATGTTGACACTGACAGCTTTGAAATCCAATGCTGGATTTTAAAAAAAACTTGTGGCGCTTAAGGTCAGAGCACAAGTGATTTGCTCTGAAGGACCTCTAAAAGGAACATATTACGTTTATTTATAACACTTGGAATAGTATTTCTCACTCATGTAGTCAGCCGAAAACACTAGCGTTTGCTGGTCATTCCTTAGTCAGGTCTACGAAGTCATGTGAACAATCATTTTCAAACATGAACCTTACCAAGAGCCAATAGAGAAGTCATCTTATTGATAAGAAGCAGCCAAACGTTCCAAGGATAATTAGGAGACAATGATTTTCAATGCAGGATTACAGAAGACTTCGGCATTTTCTCCAACATACTATCACACGACATTTAGCTGACAACTGCAATAAAAAGTAAGTCATAGAGTTGGGTCAAAGTTACCACTGCGATCGCTCTTGAAAACCCGAAGATCAAATGGCGAGAGCGCTAAACATTCTTCTACTCTATCTCGACAGGTGTTAATTAAAAAATCACTTGCACAGAACGATAAATACATCAACAGAAAAACAACTGTTAGCCTCAATATTCGAGATATTTGTGGCAAAGTGGTTCACTAGCGTTAGTTTGAAAGCCAAGGATGTGGAGAAATTCCGATTTTAGCAGATTTATGGCTGGCAACCACACAAACGCACACTTCTTCTTTGAGATGTAAATTATAGAACTGCACATTGGCTTATGGGTAATTGGAAGAGTCCTACAACTGCAGAACAAACAGGTTAGAGTAAATGTATCACGACTGGAAAGTGTTATAACGGAACGCTCTTTTGGAAATGTGGAGCGGCATTTTCTAATTCTTGGATCAAAAATGCGATTGGCCACACAGAAAGTCCCACTATATTTCTCTGCACGTCAAGGACGAATATTTTACAATTCCGGAAATGGAAGAAAAACGGGAGGGACATCAAGCAGCAGCAGTGGAACTGAACATGTCAAAACTGTGGATGTTCACTGTTTTCATACTACGACACTGCTCATTCGTAATTCATTTTTCATTTCCTGAAAAAAGAAAGTTTGAACAATACATGTATTTATGACAATCAGCACTACTTTTAGACTTGTTACCAAGAAATGTTCTAAACAATTACTTCCTAACATACCTACGAATACGAACACTGTCCCATACCCTTAATCAGACTAGAACTGACAACGTCCATAGCTCTTAGATCTCGACCACCAGAACGTCTGTTAAAATACTCTTGGCCAAGGAACGTATAAATTGTTGGTAACATACTTCAATTAATAATAATTTAGTCAAAACCAAAAGTTATGGACAATTGCATAGTGGTGCAGATGCATTCACCTTCAGTCCACCTGACTTTTTTCTATCTCCGAGAGGAGTTTTTCCTTTTCTAAGCGTAACACCTGTAACTGCAGTTTACTCTTTTCCTCATGTGCCGCGAGGACTTTCAACTGTTTGAGCATGACGAACCTCTGTAACTCAATTAGACTCATTCCTCTCGTCTCCTCAGTCTCGTAGTCATCGGGTTTTCTTTTCCCGTCACTTCTGCTGGCTACCTCATGGTTGGGCTTCGAACCTGGCTCCACCTCACCAAACACCGCATTCGGAGATGATGCAGTTGCTTCCTCAGTAGAAACTTCATAGCCCTCTGAAAAGGCCAAAGTTGCTATAGTTCTCTTCATGCAGGTTGCACAAGTTAATGAAAAAGTTATGTCGTTCATTCCAAAGTGTCTTACCTGCCAGTTCTAGAGATGGATAATTTTCTAGTTGCAACAGGCCCAGGAATGTTTTTTCCCAGTCTTTTAGATTTTTGGCTTTGTTGCCTGTCCCTCTCACATTTGCTTTCCGTTTCAACCTATATTTCATGTTTCTAATTCTTTTAAAAATCTGATTTTCTGTTAATGATACACCAAATTCAGTACGCAGGGCTTCTCTTATTTTAGCCATAGCATTATATTTCTTCCTTTTTGATTGCGGCGGCCGTAATTTGTTAAAAATATCGCTGTGACATTTTAAAAGTTCCACAAAACGCGTTTGAAAGCGGATAGTTTTTTCCATCACTGCGGAACTAGCAGCACATTTCAGATGTGTGCAGGGGCGATAAGGCGAACTGCTGGCTTCACCGTCCGAGTAGGTCAGAGCAGCGAACACATGGCTCTGTTATGCAGTGGGAGTTGCTGTTAATCCAGACGGACGGGTCGTGCCACACCAAACACAACGTCTCAGGTTTCCTTATGAACCACGACTGTCAATGCGCTTCACGATGTTTCCAAAACTATCCAGTGTTAACTAAGTGGTCGAAAGCGTCTCAGCCGCGATCGCAGAAACAGACATCCGATTCACGTAGAAACGCACGTTCCGGTAATCTCATCAGACTATACGGAAGACGCTGAACGACTGCGGTTGGACGCAAGGAAAGCTGCGGAACTGAATGACATCAGCTCATGAATCACGCAGTCGTTAGCCGACTTCTATCGAGTCCCCGCCTTTGTCTCTCTGGTCACGTGATAAGCGAATGATGGACCTGTACTTTCCGGTGATAAGTCTGCGACGAGGCAGTGTGAGAAAATCATCATGCACAGCGGCTGAAAAGTCTTTCGATTTAGGCGGAGTCTCCCAGCATATAATTCCATACGCGTTTGAACTTTCGTTTCGACTGTTACCACTGTACTTTGTCGAAACAGAGGCTCTAGAGTAGGGACATTCGAACATTTTATCTACCGCCCAATTTTGTTTCTTTGTTAGTTGAATTTTCTAACCGTCCATCAGTTCCACATTAGTGGTGGTTTATAAGGGACAGAAGTAAGAGTGACAATAATCCAACTATATGAAACAAAATTGAAAAACAAAATTAAAAAAAAGAAGTTAAGTCCCATAGTGTTCAGAGCCATTTGAACTATTTGAATTACCGGCCGGAGTGGCCGTGCGGTTCTAGGCGCTACAGTCTGGAGCCGAGAGACCGCTACGGTCGCAGGTTCGAATCCTGCTTCGGGCATGGATGGGTGTGATGTCCCTAGGTTAGTTAGGTTTAAGTAGTTCTAAGTTCCAGGGGACTGATGACCTCAGACCTTAAGTCGCGTAGTGCTCAGAGCCATTTGAACCATTTTTTTGATATTCGGATTTAGGTTATGACATGTTCTATATGCCTGCCATCATTGGCGATGACGTGGTGCAGAGAATAGCGAAATACTGCATGAGCCGTTGAAGTGTCGGAATATCGATGCTGCCGATCACGTCCTGAATGGCTGTCTTCAGCTTAGCAATGGTTTTGGGGCAATTGCTGTACATCTTTAATACAGCCCCACAAAAAGGAGTCGCATATGTTCAGATCCGGAGAATATGGTGGCCAATCGAGGCCCATGCCAGTGGCCTCTGGGTAACCAAGATCCAGAATGCAGTCCCCAAAGTGCGGCCCCAGAACAGCAAACACTCTCCTGCTTCGATAGAGTCGAGCTCCGTCATGCATGAACCACATATTGTCGAGATCAGGGTCATTTTGGATATTGGGGATGAAATAATCTTCCAAAACCTTGACGTACCTTTCGGCTGTCATCGTGTCATCAAAAAATATTGCACCGATTATTCGGTGACTGGACACTGCATACCACACAGTCACCCGTTGAGGGTGAAGAGACTTCTCGATCGCGAAATGCGGATTCTGAGACCCCCAAATGCAACAATTTTCCTTATTGACGAATCCATCCAAATGAAAGTGGGCTTTGTCGCTCTACCAAACAATGTGTGCTCATACTAGTTCCCATCACGCCCGCGGCCAACTGTGGAGTTTGAACGTCCTAAAGTAAACCTTTTAGAAATTATGACGATTTTATTTCATGTAGTTGAGTAACTGTCAACCTCTACCTTTACGTTATAAAATTTATAAAACATAGTTGCAGCAAGTTGAAGCATCAATTAATAATAATAATTACTTAGCAAATACTTTATGTCAAGCTTTTATGAAAACCTAATGAAAATATGAGGGAACCATCCTTAAATGACTTCAGGACTTCACGAACAACTAAGCAACGTTGCCCTTTGCTAAAAAATCTGCCAATGCTACTGTAATAGTGTTAGATTTTTCTCGCTTTAATGTTGACACTGACAGCTTTGAAATGCAATGCTGGATTTCAAAAAAACTTGTAGAGGTTGAGGTCACAGCACAAGTGGTTTGCCTTGAAAGACCTCTAAAAGGGACATATTATGTTTATTTGTAACACTTGGAATAATATTCCTCACTTATGTGGTCAGCCGAAAACACTATCGTTTTCTGTTCGTTCCTTAGTCAGGTCTATGAAGTCATGAGAACAATCATTTTCAAACATGAACCTTATCAAGAGCCAATAGAGAAGTTATCTTATTGATAAGAAGCTGCCAAACGTTCCAAGGTTAATTGGGAGACAATGACTTTCGATGCAGGATTGCAGAAGAGTTTGGCGTTTTTCCCAACACACGCAATCTCATACCTCCCCCCCCCCCCCTCCCCCCCATGAAAGGTGGAACGCCTACCAGTGGGCGATGGGAACCAGGTTAGCTACCACTCTTCTAGACTGTTACCATTCCGAACAAATGAGGTGTTAATTCATTCTATAAAACCGTAACACGAAGAAGTGCTACCAGTAAGGTCGGCAGTATTCCTTGCGTCACCGAATGTCAAATTCAAATTGGATTTAGTGCTCCACGAAGATGGTGTAATGAGCCACTGTGCTCGTACCGTTGTGTGGAACATTGGTAAATACCTACTGATCGAGTTGTCGGTGCTGTTGACGAGCTGGATCCGAATTCAGGAGTAGCAGGTTCTGAGTTAGGTTATGCCATATTCACTGAATTATCTAACAAGTGGCGAGAGGTAGGGGGGGGGGGGGGTAAAAGTTGCTTAAAAAATGTCTGCAACCAATTCTAATCACATTCTACTTCATATATTTAATTTCGATATTTGTAAGACACTGAAATCTAGCTTTCCTTCTGTAATTTTACTGTAGTATTTCGGATAATTCTGATTTCTCCTTTCTACTACAAATAGGCAGAAAGACACAAATTATTGCTGGTAAGTTGTAAGCATATTTCGTGATACATGTGGCAAGCGTTATAAGTACGGGAATGTCAGTCTGCCTCTCTTAGATGTTGCTCACTTGTGGAGGTTCCTTAGTGAAACTAAACATTGCTGTAGCAGTCATCAGCCTAGGATTGGTTAGATGTAGCTTTCCTCGCTGGTCAATCTTCCACAAGTCTTTTCGCAGCTGCATAATGATTCTGCTTCCTGTATTGAGGCGTAGACCTCCTCTGGAATGTGTGAATCCCTTCCCTTCCCCCCTACTCCACACTTCTCTCCAACTCTCCACAACCATGCCTAAATTCGCTTCCAATCAACCTATTCGTCCTCTGACACTTTTCTGTAGCTAACACACCAGGTGAAGTTTCATTGACTTCAGCGGTGTGTGTCAGGACAGCGTTTCATCTGCTCCCTGCTCTTGTCGTCGTACATTAAAACCACGATAATACATCAGCATACAATAGGTTGACTTGCGCCACAAACGCATTTACGTAATAAAAGAAATACCTGCAGCCGTCCTTAGATGTTATTTGTTATATAACATCCAGTTTCAGAGACTCAGTATGCCCATCTTCAGGCCTTAAATGACGCTGAGGGGGTTAACTCCAATCGTATACACACGATGGTAGTCGCAAACACAACATCGCTGTTACAGTAATATACGGAAACCAGTTCATAGATGTTGGCCGCTGATGGGATCGTGTACACAATTGAAGATCGCCCTCTCAGCGTCAGTTAAGACCTGTACTGAGTCAACCGAAACTGATTGCTATATGAAAAACAATACCGAAAGAACGGCTGCAGGTGTTTCATTTTATTACGTAAGTTAACGGCGGAAGTCCCTCGAACCTTCAGTCAGAAGGATGGTCATTAAAAAGCAAATGTATTTCGTGAAGGGACAACGGCCTTGCCGCAGTGGATACACCGGTTCCCGTGAGAACAACGTAGTTAAGCGCTGTCGGGCGTGGTCGGCACTTGGATGGGTGACCATCCAGCCGCCATGCGCTGTTGCCGTTTTTCGGGGTGCACTCAGCCTCGTGATGCCAATTGAGGAGCTACTCGACCGAATAGTAGCGGCTCCGGTCGAAGAAAACCATAATAACGACCGGGAGAGCGGTGTGCTGACCACACGCCCCTCCTATCCGCATCCTCAACTGAGGATGATACGGCGGTCGGATGGTCCCGATGGGCCACTAGTGGCCTGAAGACGGAGTGCATATTTCGTGAAGGAATGGTGCTATTATGTTTGAAGAAAGAGCACCCCTCCAATTACGCGACTAGTCAGTTTGGATCCCACAGCCAACGACACCATACGTATTTCGCTTTATTGCTTCCTTTTGATGAACTGTGTCGAAACACTCCTTTCTGCCTTTTCAGTTCAGTACCTCTTCATTGTAAGAATCGATCTTCATCATTCTACGGTAGCAGCAAATTTCGTAAGCTACTGTTCTTTTCATTTCTGTTTTGTCTGTCGTCCACGTTTTATATACATGTAACATTACACTTCAAACAAATATTTTCTGCAAATACTTCCTATCAGTTAAATTTATAATGGTTCTTAACAAATTTATCTTTTTCTGGAAAGCATTACGTGCCGTTGCCAGTCTCTGTATTATATCCGCTTTACTTTCTTCGTCGTCAGCTATTATGGTGCCCAAATTGTAAAGCTCGTCTACCATGCTCAATCTCTCAATCCGGTTCTTTCAGCATCACGTGACTTTAAATCTGCTGCACCCAATTAACCTTGTTTCAGTTTTATTTATAATACGTTAGTAAGACACAGCATTCCGTTCAAGTTCCAAGTCTTCTGCCGTCTCTGGCAGAATTACGTCATTAGAAACCTCGAAGTGTTTATTTCTTCTCCCTGAACTTGAATTCGTGGTCTAAATTTCTCTTTAGTTTCCTTTACTACTTGCCCTGTGTCCTGACGGAATAAAATGCGGGATAGGCTTCAACCCTGTCTCATCCCCCTTCTCAATTACTGCCTTGCTTTTTTCTACTTAGACTGTTAGAACTTTGAGATATACATTATAACTGTTTATTCCAGGTAATTCTATCAAAAGGCTTATGATATAAATGTGGATTTGTGTTTCTGATAGCTGTCTCTTAAGAAAAGTTATAGGATTCATACTGCTTAGAGTGTTACTACATTTCTACCGAACCTGAGCTGATCTTCATGTAAGTCGGCTCCTAGCAGTTGTTCCAGCTCTCTGTTAAATTATTTTCAAAAATGGTTCAAATGGCTCTGAGCACTATGGGACTCAACTGCTGTGGTCATTAGTCCCCTAGAACTTAGAACTACTTAAACCTAACTAACCTAAGGACATCACACACATCCATGCCCGAGGCAGGATTCGAACCTGCGACCGTAGCAGTCGCACGGTTCCGGACTGCGCGCCTAGAACCGCGAGACCACCGCGGCCGGCAAATTATTTTCGAAGTATCACGCCACCCATATCATGCTGTTCCACTTTCTCCTCTCTTTCCGTAATATTCTCTTCAAATTTCTTTTCTTTATATAGCCATTCCATATGTTTCGTCCACCTTTTAGACTTCTTTTATTTGTACTGGCTTCCCTTCTAAGCTCTAGGTGTACATAAAACTATAAAACTGATTGTCTTTTCCCAAAGGTTTTATTTGTTTTTACTATAAGCGGCATAAATCCTTCCAACAGACATGTAATCACCTGTTGTTGTTGTTGTTGTAGTCTTCAGTCCTGAGACTGATTTGATGCAGCTCTCCATGCTACCCTATCCTGTGCAAGTTTCTTCATCTCCCTGTACCTACAGCAACCTACATCCTTCTCAATCTGCTTAGTGTATTCATCTATTGGTCTCCCTCTACGATTTTTACCCTCCACGCTGCCCTCCAATGCTAAATTTGTGATCCCTTGATGCCTCAGAACATGTCATATCAACCGGTCCCTTCTTCTCGTCAAGTTGTGCCACAAATTCCTCTTCTCCCCAATTCTATTCAATACCTCCTCATTAGTTATGTGATCTACCCATCTAATCTTCAGCATTCTTCTGTAGCACCACATTTCGAAAGCTTCTATTCTCTTCCTGTCCACTATTTATCGTCTATGTATCACTTCCATACATGGCTACACTTCATACAAATACTTTCAGAAACGACTTCCTGACACTTAAATCTATACTCGATGTTAACAAATTTCTCTTCTTCAGAAACGCTTTCCTTGCCATTGCCAGTATACAATTTATATCTTCTCTACTTCGACCATCATCAGTTATTTTGCTCCCCAAATAGCAAAACTCCTTTACTATTTTAAGTGTCTCATTTCCTAATCTAATTCCCTCAGCATCACCCGATTTAATTGGACTACATTCCATTATCCTCGTTTTGCTTTTGTTGATGTTCATCTGATATCCTCCTTTCAAGACTCTGTCCATTCCATTCAACTGCTCTTCCCTTCTTTGGTTAGAACTGGGATTCCATCTGAGCTCTTGATATTCATACAAGTGGTTCTCTTTTCTCCAAAGGTCTCTTTAATTTTCCTTTAGGCAGTATCTATCTTACCCCTAGTTACCCAAGGATTTCTACCAGCCCTCGTCCTTTTACCTACTTGATCCTCTGCTGCCTTCACTACTTCATCCCTCAGAGGTACCCAATCTTCTTCTACTGTACTTCTTTCCCCCACTGCTGTCAATTGTTCCCTTATGCTCTCCCTGAAACTCTGTACAACCTCTAGTTTAGTCAGTTTATCCAGGTCCCAACTCCTTAAATTCCCACCTTTTTGCAGTTTCTTCAATTTTAATCTGCAGTTCATAACCAATAGATTGTGGTCAGAGTCCACATCTGCCCCCAGGGGCAGATGTAATCACCTACAGTTCTGCGTTTTTACCCTAGTGGCTCCTGCTTTACTATTTCGCCCTCCAGTCAATCTTATTTTTAGGTGTCTCTGTTCCATTTTGTATTTCGTTTCCTACATTTTGATATCTCGTGTGCTATCGAAAAATTCCTCCTGGGCCTTGTTTTCACTAATTTTTTCCCAATCTTTTCAATATTTTAGCTCTCAAAGCTATCCATTCCCGTTTTATTGCATTCTTCCTTATTTTTCAGTTATTTGTTGACTAATGTTCGCTTTGAAACTCTAAAATGGCTGTTTCCAATTATTCAGGTCTCATCTCCTTGATTTCTCCCTTTTTTTTTTTTTTTTTTTTTTTTTGCAGTATCTTATCTTCAGCTTTAGTCAACAGTTCATAATGAATAAATTAGGATCAGAGTTGCATCTACTCGAAAATATTCTGTGGTTAAAATCTGTCTTCTGTGCCTTAGTTGTACCGGTATATAATTTGTCTGAAATCTTTCGATGTCCCTACATCTCTTCTATGAAAACAACTTCCTTTCATAATTCTTAAAGCATGTATTTGCAAGTGTTAGCTCTTGTTCTGTGCAAAATTCTGCCAGACAGCTTCCCTTTTCATTCCTTCCTCCAAGTCCATGGTCTCACATTATTTTCCTTTCTCTTCGTTTTTGCATTGCCGAATTCCATTCCCCCATAACAATTAAAATACCAATATTGAGAAGGAAAACAGTTCAAATGTTGTTTGAAATCGTATGAGACTTAACTGCTAAGGTCATCAGTCCCTCAGCTTACACACTACTTAACCTAAATTATCCAAAGGACAAACACACACACCCATGGGAGGACTGGAACCTCCGCCGGGACCAGCCCCACAGTCCATGACTGCAGCGCCTTGGACCGCTCGGTTAATCCCGCGCGGCGAAAACACTTCCTAATGTTGTGCAAAATTATATTTATTTGGTCATGAACCGACTTTCGACTTCTCAGACCATCTTCAAATGACAACTGTTTGCCACAAATACAGAAAAAAATGATGTGAGTCTTACACAGGTATTAGTTGAACAGAAGATGAAAAAATGACAGAGTGTTTACATAGGAAAAAACTTACATTTTTTCTCACATAGAGATAATTTACTAGAAGTAGGGGTAAACAGTTTTTATGTGGAGATACATTTGACAGCTGATCTGAATCTAGTCTTTGTATCGTAAACTGAATTTAACAGAGAGGACAATGGATTGAGTCTGATCATTTATTACTGGGCTGACAATTTGTGTTTTGTGTGTGTTGATTCCCAGTATTTCCAGTAGGGTTATCTTTCTGCTTTTCTTAACAGTGTGTAAGATTTCACAGTCTACGCCATCTTAACGGTTTTATGTTAAAAGATGATCAGCAACGACTGCATTTTTCTTCCTTAATTTCCAGCCTCTCTCACGTTAATGCAGTCTAACTGCCACAGCTCTGCCTGATTTACCAATATACATTTCTTCACACTGTTTGCAAGTGATTTTATATACAACAGTCTGTGTCAGCGGTTGCAATTTGTCTTTGGTATTGAATAAAAGTTTTTGAAATTGTATTGGTATTATAAAATACAGGTCTGCAGTTATGAGACTTTAACTTTTTTTGCAAGATTGTCCGAAATGTTGCCAGTACATGGAATTTTGCACCAGGCTTTGTAATTACTGAGCGATTGCTATTGGGCAGTTTACTGAAGTGGTGTAATTTTATGCATTTTCATTGTTCGTAGTATATTATCAGTTAGATCGTCTCTCAATAATTTATTTTGTCTCATGTATTTTTTCGGTCCCTCAACCATTTGCGGAGCTAGCAGGCATGGATAGTTGCATTTCTATGGTGGGGTGTGGATTTGTACCTGCATGTCCTATCTACACGATTAATAGGTCTAAATTCCGCACTCTGACTCAATGAACACCGGATTTTTTTTTTTTTTTAATGAAAATATACGTTTGAGCAGTCCCCTGCTCGTAAATCTGAGTGGAGGACGATTTTACGACAGTAACATTTCACTTAGATGGATTCCATCATCGTTTAACAATATACAGTACAGCTGCATTTTATCGAGATACATAATGGTTGACATTTCAGCGAATTCTTAGACCCCCGTAGCCGCTAACGGATTATTCCAGGTATTGTTCGCTCAGTGTATTTCTTTATTTACAAGAATATTTCGGTTGTTGCCACCATCAGATCAAAACTTACAACTTGTAAAGCAATGTCCAGTGTCAAACCGAATAAAACATTTTCCTAAGCGGTGCGTTAACTGCAAACTCACGATTTATTAAGATGCGTCTCTCGGGTTTCCACTCTTCTATAATAGTATACAGTTCATTCGAGACCATACATCTCTTCTACAATCACACCCACGTGAAGCCACAAAATTTTCTCCACTGTTTTATTCTGGCAGAGAAGATGACTACGCATTACTCCGGCGCTAACGTATCGTCGTACGAGTAGGCCCACTTTACATTGAGCTCATTCAATGAGCCATCCTTAGATTTTTGGTCAAGTGGGATATCTTGTTAAAGCTAAAGAACAAAATGCGTTCGATATTATAGATAACATTCCATTTCGCTACAATTTTTTTGACGTTGTGACTTGCCTCTACATTAAGTATCACATGCTGAAAGCCTCACGGAACTATGGACGTGCAAGAATCTCGCTCTTCGCATTTGTCTTAAGATGACGAAAAGAACGGATGTGTCAATTTTCGTTAAATCGTCTGAGCGATGCCGATGATGATGATATATCGAATTCAAAATATAGATATTTTCATTATAACTAACTAAGGTACGAGAATAGGGTTTGGTTCCCAAGTATGTGAGTGGCTCGAAGACGTCTTAAGTAATAAAAACCAGTACGTTGTCCTCGATGGTGAGTGTTCATCGGAGGTGAGGGTATCATCTGGAGTGCCCCAGGGAAGTGTGGTAGGTCCGCTGTTGTTTTCTATCTACATAAATGATCTTTTGGATAAGGTGGATAGTAATGTGCGGCTGTTTGCTGATGCTTTGGTGTACGGGAAGGTGTCGTCGTTGAGTGACTGTAGGAGGATACAAGATGACTTGGACAGGATTTGTGATTGGTGTAAAGAATGGTAGGTAACTCTAAATATAGAAAAACGTAAATTAATGCAGATGAATAGGAAAAAGAATCCTGTAATGTTTGAATACTCCATTAGTAGTGTAGCGCTTCACACAGTCACGTCGATTAAATATTTGGGCGTAACATTGCAGAGCGATATGAAGTGGGACAAGCATATAATGACAGTTGTGGAGAAGGCGGATAGTAGTCTTCGGTTCATTGGTAGAATTTTGCGAAGATGTGGTTCATCTGTAAAGGAGACCGCTTGTAAAACACTAATATGACCTATTCTTGAGTACTGCTCGAGCGTTTGGGATCCCTATCAGGTCGGATTGAGGGAGGAGATAGAAGCAATTCAGAGGCGGGCAACTAGATTTGTTACTGGTAGGTTTGATCATCACGTGAGTGTTACGGAAATGCTTCAGGAACTTGGGTGGGAGTCTCTAGAGGAAAGGAGGCGTTCTTTTCGTGAATCGCAACAGAGGAAATTTAGTGAACCAGCATTTGAGGCTGACTGCAGTACAGTTTTACTGCCGCCAACTTACATTTCGCGGAAAGGTCACAAAAATAAGATAAGAGAGATTAGGGCTCATACAGAGGCATATAGGCAATCATTTCCCCTCGTTCTGTTTGGGAGTGGAACAGGGAGAGAAGATGCTAGTTGTGGTACGGGGGAACCCTCCGCCACGCACCGTATGGTGGATTGCGGAGTATGTATGTAGATGTAGATATAGTATATTGGATTTTTGGCTTCTCAAAAAGAGTGAAATTGTTTGGAAAAATAAAGTTGAACGTTTTGTAACAGGAATCTAATATCAATTAAATTAAGGTTTTTAAAAGTAGTGTGCCTTGAAAAAATAAGAAGAGTTTGCTGTATATGATGACTGCCACGGAAGCCTAAAGGCACAAAATTATATAAACTAGTTTCTACGTCCGGGAGGACGTATTATGAGCGCCAAACGCTTCCCGAAGAACTTCCGCGTCGGTGCTTCCGGCTCACACAGGATGTGGGCTGCTGAGCCCCCTTATTACTATTGGAGGTGGGCGGTACGTGAACCGCCCACTGGCCTGCAAGGTACATGCTGCTGCACCCACTGCTAGTAGTAGCTTCGGAGCCGTGTCCCGCTCCCCTGTGGCTTGGTTTGGGCAATGGATACCCGTCATCTTCTTAGCACATAATACGCTCAAACAATGAACCCGTTGTAGAAGTTAACAAAACCGTGTCTCAAGTTACACGGTTCCAGAGTACACCGTCATCAGCGGCAAATATCAAAGTACTTCCTGTACCTCAGTTTGCGCTCCCTGCATCACGAGACACTCATATACACAGAAATCAGTCTCTTTCCGAACACTGGACTATGTCTGCCGTCATTATGTTTACTGGGCTTGTGGTTGTATCCGTAAGTTTCTCAGTAGTTACAGGCGGTGGTGATTTTCTACATATGCATCTACATCTACATGGATACTCTGTAATCAGATTTAAGTGCCTGGCAGAAGGTTCATCGAATCACCTTCACAGTTCTCTATTATTACAACCTAGTACAGCGTGCGGAAAGAACCAACATCTATATCTTTCCGTACGAAGACTGATTTCCCTTATTTTATCACGGTGATCGTTTCTCTCTACATAGGTCGGTGCCAACAAAATATTTTCGAATGCGGAGGAGAAAGTTGGTGATTGGAATTTCGTCAGAAGTTTCCGGCGCAATGTGAACAAATCCTCCATCATTTCTGTGACACTTTCTCCCCTATTTCGCTATAATACAAAAAGTGCTGCCCTTCTTTGAACTTTTTCGACGCACTCCGTCAGTCCTATCTGGTAAGGATCCCACACCGCGCATCAGTATTCTAAAAGAGGACGGACAAGCATAGTGTAGGCAGTCTCCTTAGTAGATCTGTTACATTTTCTAAGTGTCCTGCCAGTAAAACGCAGTCTTTGGTTAGCCTTTCTCACAAAATTTTTTATGTATTCCTTCCAATTTAAGTTGTTCGTAATTGTAATTCGTAGTTGTTTAGTTGAAGTTACGGCCTTTAGATTCCACTGACTCCCAAATCGTTTATATAGGTAAGGAACAGGAGAGGGCCTATAACACTACCTTGGGGAATAACAGAAATCACTTCTGTTTTACTCGATGACTTCCCGTCAGTTACTACGAACTGTGACTTCTCTGACAGGAAATTACGAATCCAGTCACACAATTGAGACGATATTCCATAAGCACACAATTTCACGACAGGCCAATTGTGTGATACAGTGTCAAAAGCCTTCCGGAAATCCAGTCTGAAATCCCTTGTAAATAGCACTCAACACTTCGTTCGAATAAAGAGCTAGTTGTGTTCCACAAGAACGATGTTTTCTAAATCCATGTTGACTGTGTGTCAGTAGACTGTTTTCTTCGAGGTAATTCATAATGTTCGAACACAACATATGTTCCAAAATCCTGCTGCATATCGACACTAATGATATGGGCTTGCAATTTAGTGGATTACACCTATTACCTTTCTTGAACATTGGTGTGAACTGTTCAACTTTCCAGTCGTCGGGTACGGATCTTCCGTCTAGCGATCGGTTGTATATGATAGTTAAGTATGGAGCTATTGCATCAGCGTACTCTGAAAGGAACCGAATTGGTATGCAGTTGGACCAGAGGACTTGCTTTTGTTTAGTGACGTAAGTTGCTTCACCACTCCGAGGATATTTACCTCTACGTTACTCATGTTGGCAGTTGTTCTTGATTTGAATTCTGGAATATTTACTTCATATCCTTATGTGAAGGCATTTCGGAAGGCTGTGTGTAGTAACTCCGCTTTGGCAGCACTTTCTTGTATAGTAACTCCATTGCTATCGCGCAGAGAAGGCTTTGATTGTGTCTTACCGCTAAAATACTTCACATACGACCAGAATCTCTTTCGATTTTCTGCCTGGTTTCGAGAGAAAGTTTCGTTGTGAAAACTACTATAAGCATCTTGCACTGAAGTAAGCGCTAATCTTCGAACTTCTGTGAAAGATCGCCAATGTTGGGGATTTTGCGTCTGTTTAAAGTTGGCATTTTACTCAAGTCCCAGAGATGGAGATGCCATAACGTTAGATCTGCTGAATGTGGTGGCTGAGATAGAATTCACGAGAGGACTTCGAAAACTAAGTTACACATTGTTGTGGAAGGACAAGTAATCTTTATTGAATCCCACACTACACCTCAACGTGACACACGTAGGTCTCATTGTTTTTCAACACAATCACCAAGTCTCTGCAGACAACGGTCGGTAAGTTTCACCAATTGTTCAATTCATCGACGACGGAAACCCACTCCTTGGTCCCGGAGGCTATTTGATAGTCGCTGTGTGAACCTCCTTCTCGTTGGAAAGTCTCTTTTCCTCTCCCAGATGGATAAGATGGAAAAGATGGAAATCAAATGGTACAAGATCTGGACTTCCCTATCAACAACACGTACGACTTTGTCGTCTTAGTCAAATCGCTATCATCATTTCACTACGGCTTGAAGCAACACCGCATTTGGTCCTTACACCGCCAGAATTTTACGGTGAATCTGTGTATAATTTACACGTTTTTCCTCAAGAACCGTACTTTCCGACTTATTTAACTCTGGAGTATGTTTCCAGTTGCCGCCCCATTTCAGTTATCCATACCGCAGTTGAGGTGCGTGTGAAGCAAACTTGGAACATATACACTTTTCTGACAGTGTACCATTCTTGTTTCACAATGGTCTTAGCGTGGCACAATATGTTTAACCTACTTCCTGAAGTTACTAAGTAGCTATCCCCGTCTAGTCCATATGAAACCCAGCAGAAAACAAGTTGAGGCTTCTTCATGTGGGGACGAGCTCCTATCACTTTGGAACGGAATTACCAATTACTCTGTCCAGTTTGTGTAACTGGCACTTTTAAATCACTTTCAGAAGAGTTGGATCGAGGTTACAGCCTGGATCCTTGCCCTTCGCGGTAAGGCGTGACCTTACGGACTGCTCGTGAAGCTCACTCGATAAGGGCAGCTTCCACGACAGGGAATTTTCCAGGATCAAGTCCAGGTCAGTCACACAGTTATGATCTTCCAGCGTGGAATTATGTCTGTTGAGGCCGTGAATCACAATTCATTCCGATGTTGCTCGCCTGCGGGTTGCTGTAGGCGCAGTACTTGATCTGAAGATATGGAATGAATAGTTCGACAATGAGAGACGACGGGAGACATATTAGGTGCCGATTTCATCCCATGTAGCCGGCAGTTGTGGCCGAGCGGTTCTTGGCTCTTCAGTCTGGTACCGCGCGACCGCTACGGTCGCAGGTACGAATCCTGCCTCGGGCGTGGATGTGTGTGAATTCCTTAGGTTAGTTAGGTTTAACTAGTTGTAAGTTCTAGGGGACTAATGGCCTCACCTGTTAAGTCCCATAGCGCTCAGAGCCATTTGAACCATACCATGTAAACATCCCCCACACGGGGAAACATCCACCACCTGCCTGACTGTTGCCCTATTGGCTTGCGGGATGCAACACCCCATCTACATCTACTTATATACTTCGCAAACCATCATACGGTCCCCATAAGAGGGTACTTTGTACTACCACTGTTCCACTCGCAAAAGGTGCGAAAGAAAAACGACTGTCTGTATGCTTCTGTACGAGCCCTGATTAATTTTGTGTTCGTGGTCCTAACTCGAAATGTATGTTGGTGGCAGTAGGATCGTTGTGCAGTCTGTTACAAATACCGGTTCTCTAAACTTTCTCAACCGTGTTTCGCGATCAGAACTTCGTCTTCAGTCCAGGGTTTCCCATTTGATCCACATAGCATTTCCTTAATACTTGAGTGTCGATCGAACCCACCGGTTACAAATGTAACAGCACGCCTCTGAATTGCTTCGATGTCTTCCATTGAACATGTTGGGGATCTCGAACACTGGAGCAGCACTCAGGAATGGTATGTAAACTGAAAGTGGAGGGGAGAGAAAGAAAAGAAAATGGAAGAAGCTATTGATGTCAGCAGCATCAGGATTTTTTGCTGAATAAAAATGTTTGTAGCACCAGGATTCGAACCCGCGATCTCCTTATCAACAGCCAGTTGCGTTAACTATTGCTCTACTCAGACGAAGTGTTTGTAGTACATGTGCGGACTATCTCGGTGCACCCTCAGCCGCCCCACACTCCCACCTAGCGCCATCTATCTGCAATCTCCTTCCATGTTCATGCTCGCTACTTTGAGATTCCCACAGAAGGTCGGACGTAATTATGCATCCGCACTGAAGGTGGTGGATTCATTGCTCATTGTGGCAAATCAATATAATCATTCACATAACTGATTCGCCTAGATGGGCAACGAATCCACCACCTTCAATGCGGATGCATAATTACGTCCGACCTCCTGTGGAAATCTCAAAGCAACGAGCATGGAGGACGTGGAAGGGGACTGCAGATAGATGGCGCTAGGTGGGACTGTGGGTCGGCTGAGGGCGCACCGAGATAATCCGGGCATTTGCGATAAACGGCGTGTCCGGCGGTAACGCAACTGCCTAGTAAGCAGGAAATCCCGGTTGCCTGGTCAGGCACACACGTTTCACTCGTAGTCGCTGATTACGCAACAAGTCGCAATGCAGCTGACATCAACAGTCCTTCCCTTCCCTTCCCTTCCCTTCCCTTCCCTTTCTCCCCCCGCCACCATTAATTTACATAATATGTACCACAGCTAAGGATTTCGCGCGGTGTCTGCTCTTTCGGACACGTCCGAAAGAACAGATACCACGTACTCATATGCTTACTCAACGATGTATCGTGTAACTGTTCCGACTCAGCCTTCTTTATAGATAAGCTACAATATCCTAGAATTCTCTCAATAAACCGAACTCAACCATTTTCCTTCTCAGCAACCGACCTTAAGTGCTTGTTCCATTTCATGTCACTTTTGCATTGTTACGCCTAGATATTAATCGACGTGACTTTGTCTAGCCGCATCATACCACTAACACTGTACTCTAACATTCTAGAATTGTTTTTCCTACTCATTTGCACAAGTTTAAATTTGTCCACATTTAGAGCAGTCTGCTACGCAGCTTACAACTAAGTCGTAACCCCCCCCCCCCCCCCCCCCCCTTCGGCGTGTAATAACTTGTAACGCAACTGAGCCGTCGCTTTTCCAACGGAAGTGTTTCTCAACCAACCTAACGTCTGCGCCTTGTGGCTAACAGGCATAACTATGCAGGCGGATAGCTACTGCATGTCGTATGAGGAGTATGAGGAGGTTATTCTACGTGTATGGCTGCTGTTCCTTTGGTATTGCCAGCACTAAAGTAGCTAATGATGTTCTCTATTGTGGACCATCTTTATTTTATTTATTTATGCACTGAGTCATCAGTCTCCTGACTCTTTCGATGCGGCCCGACACGTATTTCTCTCCTGTGCAAACCCTTCATCTCAGAGTAGCACTTGCAACCTACGTCTTCAGTTTATTGACTGATGTATTCCAATCTCGGTTTTCCTCAACAATTGTTACCCTCTACAGCTCCCTGTAGTCCAAAAGGAAGTTGTTCCCTGATGTCTTGAAAGATGTCTTACCATCCTGTCCCTTCTTGTCATTGATTTCCTTATATTCCCTTCGTCACCGATTCTCCAGTGAAGCTCCTCATTCCTTAGCGTATCAGTCAACCTATTTTTCTGTAGCACCACATCTCTAATGCTTCGATTCTCTTCTTTTCCGACCTTCCCAAGGTCCATGTTTCACTGCCATACAAGGCTGCGCCCCAAGTGTACATTCTCAGAAACTTCTTCCTCAAAGTAAGGCCTATGTTTGATACTAGCAGATTTCTCTCGCCCAGGAATACACTTTTGGCTGGTACTACTCTGCTTCTAATGGCCTTCTTGCTCCGTCCGTCATGCAGAATTCCTTAACTTCTCTACTTCGTGATCACCAATCCTCATATTATGCTTCTCGCTGTTCTGATTTCTGCTACTTCTAATTACTTTCGTATTTATTCGATTTACTCCCAATCCCAATTCTGTACACATTAGACTGTTCATTGCATTTAAGAGATTCTGTAATTCTTCTTCACTTTCATTGAGGATAGCGATGTCATCAGCGAATTTTACCATTGATGTCTTTTCGCCTTGAATTTTAATTCTAGTCTTCAGCCCTTCTTTTATTTCCATCATTGCTTCCTCGACTTATAGATTGGACAAAACGGGCGGAAGACTACATCCCTGTCTTACACTCTTTTTAATTCTTGGTCTCCCGCCCTTAATGTCCTCTCCTGCTTCTTGTACGTATTGTATATTACCGTCTTTCCCTACAGCTTACCCCTACTTTTCTTACGTTTTCCAACATCTTGCATCATTAGACACTGTCGAGCGCTTTTTCCAGGTCAACAAATCCTATGAATGAGGTTTCATTTTTCTTTAGTCTTGCTTTCGTTATCACCCGCAAGGTCGGAATTGCCTCCCTCGTGCCTTTACCTTCACTGATCGTCATCTAGTACATCCTCAACATTCTTTTCCATTCTGCTTTATATTATTCTTGTCAGCAACTTCTGTTCATGAGTTGGTAAGCTCTAGCAATCTTCGGAATTTTGTGGGTGACGTTTTTCCGAAAGTCAGATTGTATATCGCGAAACTAATACATTCTATACATCGAAGTGAATAGTCGTTTGTTGTCATTTTCCCCATGATTTTAGAAATTCTGGTGGGAATTTACCTATCCTTTCTGCCTTATCTGATCTTGAGTCTCCTAAAGCTCTTTTAAATTCTGATTCTAGTCCTGGATTCCTTATCTTTTCTATACCGGCTCCTGTTTCTTCTATTACGTCACACTATAGAGGCCTTCAATGTACACTTTCCACCTACCCCATCTCTCTGCATTTCACAGTGGAATTCCGATTGCAATATTAATGTTCATCGAGGCTCATTTTGACTTTTCTATATGCCGAATCAGTCCTTCCGATTACAATCAATTGTTTCTAGATGTCTTCACGTTTTATATTCAGCCACTTCGCCTTAGCTTCCCTACACTTCCTGTTTATTTCATTTCTAAGTGACAATACTTCTGTATTCCTGAATTTCCCTTAACACTTTTATACTTCCTTCTTTCACTGGTCAGCTTAAATATCTCTTCTGTTATCCATGATTTCTTCGCATTTACCTTCTTGTACATATGTTTTTCTTTCCAGCCTCCGTGAGTGCGTGAGTGCCCTTTTTAGGGATGTTCCTTCCTCTTCAACTGAACTGTCTACTGAGTTATTCCTTATTGCAGTATCTACAGTCCCTGCCTAGTAGATCGGTATTCCACTTCTTTGCTGAC
The DNA here is from genome assembly GCF_023897955.1 of Schistocerca gregaria. NCBI lineage: Eukaryota > Metazoa > Arthropoda > Insecta > Orthoptera > Acrididae > Schistocerca > Schistocerca gregaria. The sequence continues at coordinate 449,662,928 of NC_064924.1, forward strand.
TGATCCTTTCTGATTAGTCTTTTAAATTTCAGCCTACTCTTCATCACTACTAACTTGTGATCTGAACCTATGTCTGCATCTGAATACGCCTTGCAATCCAATATCTGATTTCGGAATCTCTGTCTCACCTTCAAGTTATGTAACTGAAATTTTCCTGTATCTTCAGGCCTTTTCCAGTTATATCTCCTCCCCTTGTGATTCTTGACAGAGTATTCCCTACTACCAGTTGAAATTTATTGCAGAGCTCAATTAGTTTTCCTCCTCTCTATTTCTACTACCAAGCCCATACTCTCCCGTAACCCTTTCCTTCCGCTCCTTTCCCTACACGCGCAGTCCAATCACCCACGACTATTAGGTTTCCATCTGCCTTTACGTACTGAATACTCGTTCAGTATCCTCTCTTACTTTCCTTACCTATTCAGCTTCGGCTTGCGATGTCGGCGCGTAAACCTGAACTATCGTTATCAGTGTTAGTTTGCTGTCGAGTCTGGTGAGAATAACCCTATCATTGAACTATTGAAAGTAACTCAATTTCTGCCCTGCCTTCTTACTGCCTACTCCAGTTCTATCATTTTCAGCTGCTGTTGATATTACTGTATACTCATCTGACAAGAAATCCTTGTCTTCTTTCCATTTCACTTCAGTGACCCTCACTATATCAGCATTGAGCCTTGGCTATTTCATTTTCAGATTTTATAGCTTCCCTACCGTGTTCAAACTTTGTCGTACCATACCCCGACTCGTAGAATTCATTCATTCTTTTTCCCCATGATCACCTCTCCCATGGCGGAGATCCGAATGGGGTACTATTCCGGAATCTTTTGCCAATGGAGAGATCATCACGACACTTTTCCAATTACAGGCCACATGTCCTTTGGACACACGTTACGCGTCTTTAATGCAGTGGTTTCCATTGGCTTCTGTATCCTCATGCCGTTGATCATTGTTGACCCCTCTGCCTTTTTGGAAAGTTTCCAACCTGTAGGACAAGAGGGTGCCCTCACCTCTGTCCCCTCCTCCGCCCTCTTTGACAGGGCCGTTGGCTTAATGAGGGTGACTTCGTATGCCAGAAGCCTTCTGCCGCCATTTCTGACGAGTTTTCTTCAACATTTAAGTGCTGGTGGGTTTTGAACTCGGGCCTGAGAATGTTTTGATTATTAATAAAATACGCTACTCTTGCACTATGGGTGACACGTCTGTACATTGTTAACATCCGTGATAGTGGAGGTGAACCCACCACAGTTGGGTTCTAACCCAGACGAGGTACGCTTGGAACATGCAAATCTACCAGTACCTGCATGAGTCGAAAATGAAGTTTTCAGTGAGTCGGGAACTTATAATGTGAAAGGAAAGAGAATTGGGATACAAAGTTGCATCCAAAAAAATGTCATTTTAGTTTAATTTAGTTCAGTTATTTGAGCGTGGAATGTGTTAACAGTTCGTAAATGTTATACTTAATAACGGTGAAAGATAGTGACCATTTAACTAATTAGTTTTAACCTTAGTCAGAGTGGTGTTATTGAGGTCTCTCTTATAGTATATTTTCCAACCTATTACACAGGAACTTATGATTTCCCTGATCACAAGGGAACATGTAATCTCATCTTCTGAATGTGTGAGAGCATGGAAAGGAAATAATCGCTGCCACGTCTCACACTTCCAACATTTCTCGTCGGTTTGCTTTACAGCTTGCTTTGCTCACTGTACTGATTGAATACAATGCAGGCCGGCCGGAGTAGCCGTGCGGTTCTAGGCGCTACAGTCTGGAACCGAGCGACCGCTACGGTCGCAGGTTCGAATCCTGCCTCGGTCATGGATGTATGTGATTTCCTTACGTTAGTGAGGGTTAATTAGTTCTGAGTTCTAGGCGACTGATGGCCTCAGAAGTTAAGTCGCATAGTGCTCAGAGCCATTTGAACCAATAACATGCGGAATAGGCTGTCTCACTGTCTGACTCTCTCAAAAATTACTGACCCCCTTTTACGTCGTACAACTCGTCTGGTTTCTGAATATACATTTTAATATCATAACTGTGTCTCACTCGTATATAGATGTTACTTATCCAGGAATTGACCCCCAGGGTAGAGGAGTACCAAAGTGCGCGCGAAGATTGAATGGGGAGAGAAATCGACTGTGTCCTTTTCATAGGAACCATCTCTGTATTAGTCTTGAACTCTTTATGGCAATCACGGAAAACTTAGATTTGAATGGCTGCACAGGCATTTGAATACTTCACATTCCGCATCTGACAAGTGAGGCTATCAAGAGAAACACATCGACTTTGATCGGCTTTGAGTATGTTGTAGGGTAGGGCAATATAATAGATACATACTTCTTTTAACCGTGCATATAGGCATTAAGGAGGTGAAACACCCAATTGAAAAAAAAATGAGGTCTTATATTTCTGAACGAATACCGTCTAAACGGTAGCAGATATTTTAAAAAATCACATAAAAGCACAATGGTTGTTAATGCACATTACAATCGTGCACCCAGATGTGTCGAAAAAAATAATTGTTTTCAAAATTCCCTCGCTCTCACTATTTTGTATTTCATTTCAACTTTTGCCCATAGCAAAAAGCTATATCCAGGAAAAAGAAATAAAACCCTTGAGGAAGAATGAGATTTTCACTATGCAGCGGTGTGTGCGCTGATATGAAACTTCCTGGCAGATTAAAACTGTGTGCCGGACCGAGTCTCGAACTCGGGACCTTTGACTACCGCTGGCAAGTGCTTTACCAACGTGTTTTTTTTTAATCTCATTTTGTTCGCTATTGTTCGTTGCATCTGCTCGGGGCGGATGTCGTAAGACATCCGTTCAAGTTCGTTGTTGATCGATTAGCTCAGTTTTTTTTAATTATTATTACAGAGGGCTGCTAACCCTCTGAAAGTACACGCTGACCTACCGTGACGGCGTAACTGAGCTACCCAAGCACGACTCACGACCCGTCCTAACAGCTTTACTGCTGCCAGTACGTCGCCTCCTACCTTCCAAACTTTCCAGAAGCTCTCCTGCGAACCTTGCAGAACTAGCACTGCTGAAAGAAAGAGTATTGTGGAGACATGGCTTAGCCACAGCCCAGGGGATGTTTCCAGAATGTTATTTTCACTCCGCAGCGGAGTGTGCGCTGATATGAAACTTCATGGCAGATTAAAACTGTGTGCCTAACCGAGATCTTTTCCTTTCGAGGGTAAGTGCTCTACCAACTGGGCTACCCAAGCACGACTCACGCCCCGTCCTGACAGCTTTACTGCTGCCTGTACCTCGTCTCCTACCTTCCAAACTTTACAGAAGCTCTTCTGCGAACCTTGCAGAACTAGCACTGCTGAAATATAGGATTTTGCGGAGACATGGCTCAGCCACAGCCGGGGGGATGTTTCGAGAATGAGATTTCCACTCTGCAGCGGAGTGTGCGCTCATATGAAACTTCCTGGCAGATTAAAACTGTGTGCCGGACCGAGACTCAAAGTCGGGACGTTTGCCTTTCGCGGGGAAGTGCTCTACCAACTGAGCTACCCAAGCACGACTCCCGCCTCGTCCTCACAGCTTTACTGCTGCCAGTACCTCGTCTCCTACCTTCCAAACTTTACAGAAGCTCTCCTGCGACACTTGCAGAACTAACACTGCTGAAAGAAAGAGTATTGCGGAGACATGGCTTAGCCACAGCCTGTGGGATGTTTCCAGAATGAGATTTTAACTCTGCAGCGGCTTTTGTGCTGATATGAAACTTCCTGGCAGATTAAAACTGTGTGCCAGACCGAGACTCGAACTCGGGACCTTTTCCTTTCGCGGGCAAGTGCTCTACCAACTGAGCTACCTAAGCACGACTCCCGCATCGTCCTCACAGGTTTACTGCTGCCAGTACCTCGTCTCCTTCCTTCCAAACTTTACAGATGCTCTCCTGCGCAGAGGATAGGAGACGAGCTACTGGCAGCAGTAAAGCTGTGAGGACGAGGCGGGAGTCGTGCTTGGATAGCTCAGTTGGTGGAGCACTTGCCCGCGAAAGGCAAAGATCCCGAGTTCGAGTCTCGGTCCGGCACACAGTTTTAATCTGACAGGAAATTTCAAAAACCTTGAGGTTTTACGTACGCATTGTAATTCTGTCAGATACAGCAAAGGATATGGAAGAACAGTTGAACGGAATGGACATTGCCCTAAATGAGGATGTAAGATGATCGTTAACAAAAACAAAACAAGGATAATTGTTTGTGGTCTAATTCAATCAAGTGATGGTGAGGGAATTACATTAGGAAACGAGACCCTTAAAAATTATAGATGACATTTGCTATTTGGTTAGTAAAATAACTAAAGATGGCTAAAGTAGAGAGGATATAAAATGTAGACTTGCAATGACAAGAAAAGCTTCCTGAGGAAGAGAAATTTGTTAACATCGAAGATAGATTTAAGTGACAGGAAATCTTTTCTGAAAGTATATGTAGGGAGAAATGAAACATGGACGATAAACAGTTTAGACAAAAAGGGAATAGAAGCTTTCGACATGTGGTGCTACAGAAGAATGCTGAAGATTAGGTGGTTAGATCATGTGACTAATGATTAGGAACTATATGACACCTCCTGTCTAGCAGAAGAGATAGATTGATAGGCCACATTCTGAGACATCAAGGGGTCATCAGTTTAGTACTGGATCAAAGGGCGGAGGATAAAAATCGTAGAGGGAGACCAAGAGACGAATACAATAAGCAGATTCAGAATGATGTAGGTACAGTAGTTACGCGAAGAGTAAGAGGCTTGCACAAGGTGGAGTAACATGGAGAGCTGCAGCTGCATCAGACCTGTCTTAGGACTGAAGACCACAAAAATATATCATCATCGTTAGTACCAATGTCATTACGGGTTGTTTAATAAGACTTTCTTGCATAAATCTCTCTCTCTCTCTCTCTCTCTCTCACTACTTGCGCATAATCATTTGTTGCTGGTCGTGGTTGACGTTTCACATGTGGCTGAACACTTCCCGTTTCCTTAAATAATGTAACTATCCGGCGAACGGTCCGGACACTTGGATGATGTCGTCCAGGATACCGAGCAGCATACATAACACACGCCCGTTGAGCATTTTGATCACAATAGCCATACATCAACACGATATCGACCTTTCCGCAATTGGTAAACGGTCCATTTTAACACGGGTAATGTATCACGAAGCAAATACCATCCGCACTGGCGGAATGTTACGTGATACCACGTACTTTTACGTTTGTGACTATTACAGCGCCATCTATCACAAAGCGAAAAAAGTGCTCCAACTAAAACATTCATATTTCTTTACGTACTACATGAATATGTAATTAAAAATAGGGGTTCATATTTAAAAAAAAAACTCAGTTGATATCCAGGTGACCTATGGCAGCGCCATCCTGCGGGCCAACCGTAGCTCCATATGGTTTCCCCCTTCAAACTAGACAAGTTTCGTTCTTTGTAGTTTTTTCGTTTGACGCTTATTTCGTAAGATATTTGGCACAGTCACGATCAACGGACCACCCTATATATTTTGTGAGGTACGAAATATATTCTGTTGTATTTGTGTTTTCTTTTTACATATGGTGAATTTTTTTGCTTCGAATTGTAACCTCCTCAGATCTAATTGGAATTAATTTGAAACTGTTTGTAAATTATCGTTGTAACATTATTGCAAATCTGTAGCGCTTTCATTTTGCCCACCAATCAGAAGCACAAGCACATTCGCCTTTGGAATAGAACTTCATCATGTATGCCTGAATTTGGCATCAGCAATGGTATATGTCAAATGTCGAAATGAAAAACAAAATAGTGAGGGGGAGGGGATTTCGAATACAACCACTTTTTCGACAAGTCTGGGAGCATCACTGTAACGCCCATCAAGAACCATAGAACTTTTATTTCAAGTCTTTTTTTGTGTCTGTTAGCGTATCAACGGTGTTCGTTTAGAAACATTAAACACAATTTTTTCAGGGGGTGTTTCACCTCCTTAACGATTGTATGGTCTCGTATAGGAAGTATGCTCTTATCATGCTCTTCACTACAACATTCTCAAAGCTGGTCAATATCGAAGTGAATCGCTTGGGAAGGTTTACTTGTGACTCAGCTGGCATAATCAGTGCGCCACATCACCCAGTCCCAATGAGCGGACGCGGCCGGATGTGCTGGTATGTCACTTCCTGCCCGTCTTAAACTCGATTGCCTCTCTGGCGGCGAGAATGACAACGTTCCAGCCACGTGGAAACACCGAACTGCTTCATTCGCCTTGGCCATGTAAGCGCTCCCCCTACAACACAGTTGATATCTCTAATTATATTCGTCATGAGTGAATATCAGTTATTTATTTTTGTGTCATCAGCCTTCTGACTGGTTTGATAGGGCCCGCCACGAATTCTTCTTTATCTCAGACTAAAACTTGCAATCTACGTCCTCAGTTGCTTGCTGGATGTATTCCAATCTCTGTCTTCCTTTACAGTTTTTACGCTCTACAACTTCCTCTAGGGCCATGCAAGTTATTCCCCTTTGTCTTAACAGATGTCCTATCATCCTGTCCCTTCATGTCAGTGTTTTGAAATAGTCCTTTCCTTGCCGATTCTCCAGAGAAGCACGTCATTCCCTATCTTATCAGTCCACCTAATTTTCAACATTCTTTTTTAGTGCCTTATCTCAAATGCTTCGATTCTCTTTTGTTCAGGTTTTCTCACCGTCATTGTTTCATTACCATACCATGCTGTGCTACAAACGCACTTTCTTAGAAAGTTCTTCCTCAAAATTAGGCCTATGTTTCATACTAGTAGATTTCTCTCGGAGTGAGATGCCCTTTGCCATTGATAGTCTACTTCCTTGCTCCATCAGTGGTGCATTATTTTACTGCCCAGGAAGCAGAATTCCTTATCTTCACATATTTCGTGACCACCAATGTCGATGTTAAGTTTTTCGCTGTTATCATTTCTACTGCTTCTCATTACTTTCGTCTTTCTTGGAATTTCTCTCAATCCATATTTTGTATTTATTAGACTAGTCATTCCATTCAGCATATCCTGCGAATTTTCTTCACTTTCTCTGAGGATACTGATGTCGTCAGCAAATCTCATCATTGATGTCTTTTCACTTTAAATTTTAATTCCACTCTTTAATCTTTCTTTTATTTCCGTCATTGCTTTTTCGGTTATAGATTGAAAAGCAGATATAAAAGACCCCTGTCTTACACGCTTTTTAATCCGACCACTTCATTCTTGGTCTCCTGCTCTTAATGTTCCCTCTTGGCTCTTGTACATATTGTATATTTTCCATCTTTCCCTATAGCTTACCCCCTACTTTTCTCAGACTTTCGAATTTCCTGCACCACTGTAATATGTCGAACACTTTTCCAGGTCGACAAATCCTATAAACGTGTCTTGATCTTTTCTTTAGTCTTGCGTCCAACATCAATCGCAAGTTCAGAATTGCCTCTCTGGTGCCTTTACCTTTCCTAAATGCAAACTGGTCGTCTTCTAACACTTCCTCAGCTGTCTTTTCCATTCTTCATCTCTTACATAGATTACTTCTCCTTTTTTGAACTAAACTGAATACGTAAGTGATATGACTTCAGTGAAAATGCCGTGGATATATTCCTTCCTTTATATAAAACTTCGATCTATGAATGAGTAATAACGCGATCTGAATGCTATTTGATTGACATGATTGATATACTCAGAAGTAGGAAAGACTCAAAGCAAGAGCATCCAACATTACGATCAACATAGCTAAACTCCTGGCAGGATCTGAAAGTACTTCTACAAGCTACTTTATAAATACTATATGCGCAATGGAGTTGAAAAACATCACTTTGTATGCTCTAACTTCTATTCTCAGGAAAGGTGAATTACAGTAATCACACCGAACATATTTAAGATCAGCTGGAGTTTTAGAAATTGCCAGCAGCATAATATAACACGTGTGAGACTGGTTCAGATCTATCTTCCTACGACAGTTGCGCAAGGAGACTCTGTGAGTGTTTTACAGATTTGGTGTTGAACCTACAGGCTGCAAGGTAGGAAGATACCAGCTCACAAATGCAGAGTTCAGAAGAGTGCAGCAGTATGGCCTGTAGAGGAAACGTTATCGCTAACAGAAATTAGAGTACAGATTCAAGAGTAACTATATGTTAGCAAAAATGAAAGTCTTAGATTTTCGTTACTAAAGTTTATTTTTACTCTTGAGTATGACCTTGTGACATAGCAATGTTAGCGAAATTAGGTACAGAATGGTAAAAAATTGATATTTTGTGTTCACAACTGTGAACCGAAATTCCTAACTATGATAAGGTTCTTTAATGGGAATATGCTTGATGACCACGTCTGGGGATCAATAAAATACAAATAAATGAACTACAGTTGTAGCCATAGATATCAATTACGCTAAAATACACAATGAAAATCCAAAAACTGAATGGGAGTCGGTAAAGAGCAATCAAAAAGAAGTACACAATTAAAACAATTCAACAAATACATAGTATATAGCACTCTAAAGTGGCTGATCAATCCTTTCCGTTAGATCGAATATCTTGCGTTTCTGCTTCAATTAAGCCCGACAGTCATGAATATGTTTAACTACAGGTCATGGTTGAATGTACGAAAATTCGGAGAAAAGGAGATGATCGCAGTTTCGAGTGTCAATTGAATATCACTTTCTGATGTTCACGTTGCGTCGGCGGCGTCAGTGGAGTCTGTCAGTTCGAGCTGTGAGAATCTATTCTAAATCTCTCTCGACTGGTAAACACGAGTCGAACACATTTCCTATGTCTTCGGTGGGGCCAAGACTCCTAGTTACTCACTAGCTAAGTTAATTGGCATGGTACCCGATATTGGCTGGAATAATGCGAATGTTGTTGCCCTCAAATCGATCACAAGCGTTAACTGTCAGTGCTTGGTGCAGAACTCCATACCAGGAGACTTTGAAGTTTAACTCCTAATGAGTTAAGATGTAAACAAGTGTTCACATAATGACTCTTGGAATCGTCTGAGTCCAGCGCGAGTCGCCTTGCTCAAATATTCGACGATTTTCTGCAACAAGGGAAGCGAATTACTCTGTCTGAAATTTGTCTATATCAAAGCTGGTGGCCATGCATTCTCTTTCGGGCTAATCAGAGCTTTCATACTTGTTACAACTCCAGCCACTAGAGTTTTTGTAGCCTATCACAGACGTCTTTCCTTTCTTAGGGCGGAGCTTAACTTCTGCTACGTAATACTGAAATAAACAGCTTTTTCTTTCATGCGAGTTTTAACACAGGTGGCTACAGTGAGTCACCAGTGTTTTGAGTTGGGTTTCTCCGGACGTTTATCTTCCATCTCCAGCCATGTTCCTGTAGAAAGGCTTTCTGAAGGCTCGTTGTCAAAAGCAGGGACAAGGGGCGTCTTTTGCCGATGGCCTACGCAGTGGCTCCAGCGTCTCATTGTGTCCGCTAGGTGTCCCAATGCGAGATTTCACCCCAATGCAAGACGCACGTGCTGTCATTAAATTCTCCTTCGCTCACGACTGCGTCTCGCAGCTAGGGTCTGGAAAATTACTTGCCTGCAATTACTAGCTTGAGTGATAGTGGTTTATATTCACGAGATGCTGGTATGTTTGCCGCCCGTGATTAGCCGACCGGTCTCTGGCGCTGCAGTCGTGGCTTGTGCGGCTGGTCACGGCGGAGGTTCGGGTCCTCCCTCGGGCATGCGTGTGTGTGTTTGTGTGTTTGTCCTTAGGATAATTTAGGTTAAGTAGTGCGTAAGCTTAGGGACTGATGACCTTAGCAGTTAACTCCCACACATTTGAGCACACACGTTTGTTGGTATGTTCGTTTGATCTGCATATCAATAAAATTTGTACATTTTCACGTAACTATGTCATGTGACATATCGAATTAACCAGAATTATTTCAGGAATTCAATGTAAGGTGTGTCTGACACTTTACAACAAAACTGTCTTGTACTTATTGTGAAATGAATGCACATAATTGAAAATATGCTGAAGTTAACATTCATATATTAAATATGCTGATGTTAATATTCATATATTAAATTGGGCTCAGATCAACTACTGACTTAAGAAACAATACATGAGCAGAATGAGATTTTCACTCTACAGCGGAGTGTATGCTGATATGAAACTTCCTGGCAGATTAAAACTGTGTGCCCGACCGAGACTCGAACTGCTTCCTTTCTTTCAGGAGTGCTAGTTCTGCAAGGTTCGCAGAAGAGCTTCTGTAAAGTTTGGAAGGTAGGAGAAGAGATACTGGCAGAAGTGAAGCTGTGAGTACCGGGCGTGAGTCGTGCTTCGGTAGCTCAGTTGGTAGAGCACTTGCCCCCGAAAGGCAAAGGTCCCGAGTTCGAGTCTCGGTCGGGCACACAGTTTTAATCTGCCAGGAAGTTTCAATACATGAGCACATGGAAACAGCCGCAGAAAACGCAATAATTTTCAGAAATAACTATGGGATCAAAGCAATTACAGAAAATTTTGAATAATTTCATGTTATGATTCAATAAACAAGTGGTAAATGCAGTATCACGGTACATTTGTCCTCTAACAGACCACATGAAGTACATTTTCATGATGGACTTGGATCAGAACAAAAAAGAACCACACAATCTTAAACTCCTATAGTGGTATTAAACAAGTGGGTTGGTAACGTGTACCATGAATAAGTGAAATACGAATACTGATCCTTGAACATGGATCAAGTCTCTGGCTTTGTGCGAGGATTGACTGAAAAGTAATGCCTCCACATTCGTAACTCTTTAACAGTTGGCAGCATTGGTATGCAGCAGGTATTAACTTGTTTCGCAGCCTCTTCTCTACAGCTCCATTTGGCGAGAAGCCTTAGCAATAACCTTTTGAGATGTTACAGCATAAATTATGGAACCCTGCGCAGACGGTCGGTCAATGCTATTTAAGCAACGTGCAGTTATTGAATTCTTGATAGCAGTAGGTGTCAGCCCAAAGAAGATTCATCAGAGAATGAAAGCAGTTTATGGTGAGTGTTGATGTGAGTACTGTGCGTCGTTGGGCGAGTAAGTTTAAAGATTTTGAGGCGGAACCATCCAACCTACATGAAAAACAAAGAGTTGGAAGTCCTGTGACAACAACCACCGAGTTTCAAAAGCAAAATGTTGACAGATTGATTTAGGACGATCGTTGTATCACTCAGAGAGAAATCGCAAGCACAGTCGGCATTTCACAAGAACGTGTGGGTCACATTATTGCTTTGCTTGGCTATCGGAATATCTGTGCATGATGGGTACCCCGGATGCTGACTCCTGAAATGAAAGTGCACAGACCTGAAATTTGTCAGGAGCTCCTCTCACTTTACAAGGATGAAGGTGACGCCTTTTTCCATTCAGTTGCGACAGGAGACGAAACGTGGGTATACCATTACGACCTGGAGACGAAACATCAGTCTATGGAATATCGACACACAGCCTCGCCCCAGTAAAAGAAAATCAAGACACAGCTCTCAGCTGGAAAAATCATGACCACAGTGTTCTGGGACGCAGATGGTCTTATCCATGTTTATTTCCTTGATCGTGGAACAACAATAAATTCAGAGCGATACATCACAATACTGCGAACTCTGAAACGACGACTGACAAGGGTCCGAAAGGAAAAGGGAAATGTTTTCCTGCAGCATGACAATCCCAAGCCACACACTTCACGTGCCACCATAGCAGAACTTCAGAGACTGTAGCTCACCACCGTACAGCATCCTCCACACAATCCAGATTTAGCATCGTCTGACTTCCATCTGTTCCCGATAACGAAAGATGATCTGTGGGGAGATCATTGTGCTTCTGATCAAGACTTTGAGAGAACTGAGAGACTGGAAACAGAGTGTTGACTTCTTCCATGACGGCTTCAGTAAAACTTGTTCATCGTCCGCAGAAATCTATCCAATCGGCTGGTGAATATGTGGAAAAGTGAATATTGTTAATTAAAGATCACATTCTAAGGATTAGTTCTGTGTTTAATTTATTAAAATATTCCCATCCAAACCCAATTAACGAAGGTGGAGGCATTACGTTTCATTCAACCCTCGTATAAGGTATTTAATCTTGTTAACAAAACGTATGTATCTATAAAGCTGTAAACTCTATGAATAAATACAATGCATACAATGCATGCTTCCAAACAACAATCTCACCATAAATTTAATAAACGTTGCAGCATAGAAGTGGCTGGGGAAATGAAACATGAAAATCAGTGAATAAGTGCAGTGGGCGTCTTTGTAATGCCTCTAGTCTTGCTGTTAGCGGAGGCACTCACGTCGTTCGTCTGTTGCCAGAACCCATTAATGCCAAATTTTGGTCCACTGTTGAAAAGATTACTTTAGTCGCACCTCCCAAGTTAATTTCTGTGGCTATTTTAAGCAATGTTGCTTGTCTGTTAGCACTGACAACTCTATGCAAACGCCGCTGCTCTCATTCGTTAAGAGAACGCCGTCGGCCACCGCGTTGTCTAGTGGTGAGAGGTAATACCCGAAATTTGGGTACACAGTGGATCTCGGAATACTGAATTCCCTAACGATTTCCGAAATCTACCAATCCGTGTTCAAAGTCTGTTAGTTGCCATCATGTGGTAATAATCACACCAGAAATGTTCATGCATGACTCACCTGAGTACAAACAACAGTTCTGGCAATGCAGTGCCCTTTTACACCTTGTGTATGAGGTACTATCGCCGTCTGTATACATCGCTAAGTCATGACTTTTGTCACCTCGCCGGCCGGTGTCGCCGTGCGGTTCTAGGCGCTTCAGTCTGGAACCGCGTGACCGCTACGGTCGCAGGTTCGAATCCTGCCTCGGGCATGGATGTGTGTGATGTCCTTAGGTTAGTTAGGTTTAAGTAGTTCTAAGTTCTAGGGGACTGATGACCTCAGAAATTAAGTCCTATAGTGCTCAGAGCCATTTGAACCATTTTTTTTGTCACATCAGCGTAGAAATGAAAATTATGGTATGGATGATCAAATATGACCAATTCATGACCTTTATAATTCTGTTTCAACACAAAAACAAATGGGTAAACAGAAATTTGGAGTTAAGTGGTGTGAGATGAACAAAGAGGTGAAAACTTGTGAGACTATGTAAGGCTGTATTAACAACACGGTGGCTATTCTGGAAGCTGATAACTTAGATGCAGGTCGTAATTTTTATCTCAATTAGCTTTCTGTCTGCTCCGACATAGTCTTGAAGCCTGTATGTGTTAGCATTGGCATTTGCCGTATTTTCTACATAATTCGACCTAATCCGAGAAGGAACAGAGCATTGCTCAAACGAAAGACACCACTTTCTTCTCGTGTGATTCTGTATCTCTTAAATATGTCACGTAACCCCTCTCTATCACAAAATTACGAGTTTCATCCAAGACAGCGGCTTCCAAAATGGCTGCTCCGTTGGTGACACAGCCTCACAAGTCTTTCCCGTCTCCCATCTCATATTACTCGACTTTAAATTTCTGTTTACATATTTTTGCTTTAGAAGGGTGATTCCACAGCTATGGGCCACCATGTAGACGTGAATAGTAATCTATAATTTAAGATCAGAATTGTGCAGGTAGTATACAATCTTAAACTAAGTGTTTTAATAAGAGAAACAACTGATCGCAAAACGTCTGAAGACTTGAAAAACGAATGCGAGAGAGGTACCGTTTCTAGAGTGCTTATGACTTTTGCATCTACATTGATGGCATCACCTAACTAAAAACTACACACTCTTCTGTGATGTGACCCCGGAGGATTCTTTACCTATAATGATGGAGGAAGATATTGGTTTGTAAAGGTCGAGTAGGGCATAGTGCCCCGTCAACAACAAAGTTATTGAAGACGGAAGACAGGCTCAAACGGGGAGAGGTTGAGGAAGAAATTGGTCCTATCCTTTCCGAAAGAATCACTCACGGTATTTGCCTTAACGATTTAGGGAGGCAACGAAAAACTTAGATCTAGGCGGTTGGACATGGCTTTGAAACGAAGTCCTCCTAAATGCAATTCTAGTGCCTTAAGCTCTTCACAACCTCTCTGTCATTTATTTATGAAAACCCCTCTCAGGTAGGGACTAGAGACGAACAGGTCGCTAGGTTCCTAGCGGCTAGACTCACTGCACAACGGCACAACGGTCAATCAGGGTGTCTGAATGAGTGCGGCTAAATTTTGTGCGTCGTTGAATCTGTCTGTGGTCATTATGAACAGATGCTGAGGTTAAGCTAAACGTTGTATACGCCAATTAAAAAAAATCAAATATTCATTTCCTACCCTCATTTCCAACGTCCATGAACCAAGGACCATAGGTGCAACCACAACAGAGGGGGTATCTGTTCAGATGCCAGAAAGATGTGTGGTTCCTGGAGAGGGGCAACAGCATTTTCAGGAGTTGCAGAGTCGGCAGTTTGGATGAGAGATTGATCTGGCCTTGTAACATCAACTAACCTGGTCATGCTATGTTGGTACTACGAACGGTCGACAGCAAGGGGAACTACAGCCGGTATCTTTTTCCAAGGCTTGTAGCTCTACGGGATACTACAGATGTTATTTTCTCCGAGGACAGCCAGCTGTAATGTATGCTTAAATAAAAAAATGAGTAAATAAAAATGGGTAAAATATCCGGAAATAAAATAGTCGCCCATTCGGATCTCCGGGTGGGGCTACTCGGAAGAATGGCGTTATCGGGGAAAACAAAACTGATGAGATAATAAAAAATTCAGATACTTAAGGGATAGGAGAACTTAACTATTTTGGGTACTGTTGAATTCGATACTAGAAAAAGCCAGAGAAGGAATAATAATAGGTGAATATCGACTGTGGGAAGGGAATGACAGAGGACCCCACATGGTGGAATTCGGCACAGAGCATAATTTAATAATCGCTAACACTTGGTTAAAAATCATGAAAGAAGGTTGCGTACGTGGAAGAGGCCTGGAGACATTGGAAGATATCGGGCTGATTATATAATGGTAAGAGAGATATTTAGAAATCAGATTGTAAAATGTAAGATACGTTCAGAGGCAGATGTGGATTCTGATCACAATTTACTGTTTATGAATTGTAGACTAAAACTGAAGAAATTGCAAAAAGGCAAGAAATTAAGATGTGACGTGGATATGTTAAAAGAACCAGAGGTTGTTGGGCGTTTCACAGGGAGCATTAGGCAACAGTTGACTAGAACATGGGAAAAGAACATAGCAAAAGACGAATGTATAGCTGTGAAATATGAGACGCGGAAAGCAGCAGAGAATCAAATAGATAATAAGACAAAGTATAGTGGAAATCCTTGGATATCACAGCAGACTTAATTGATGTCGGGAGAATATATAAAAATGCAGCAAGTGAAACAGACGAAGGGGAATATAAATGTGTAAAAAATGAGATTGACAGAAAACGCTAAATGGTGAAACAGGAATGGCTAGAGGACAAATGCAAAAACACAAAATCATGTATAATTAGGAAAAGATAGAGACTGCTTACAGGAAAATTAAAGGGACAACTGGAGAAAAGAAAAGCAGCTGTTTCAATATCAAGAACTTGGATGGAAAGCAAGTCCTAAGAAAAGAAAGGAAAAGTGGAAGGAGCATACAGAAGGACTTTCCATGAGAAATGAACTTGAAGGCAATATTATAGAAAGAGAAGAGAAAATGGATGAAGATGAGATGATACTGAAAGACCAGAGTCGAAACAAGACTCCCAGGGTAAACGACATTTTCTCAGAACTACTGATATCCTTGGGAGAGTAATCTGTATCAGAACTGTTCCACCTGGTATGCAAGATGTGTGAGAAGGCAAAATAGCCTTAAACTTTAAGAAGATGTAATAATTAAAATTCGAAAGAAAGCAGGTATTGACAGGTGTGAGTCTTACCGAACTGTCAGTTTAATAGGTCATGGTTAAAAACATTCAGGCAAATTTACAGAAGAATGGAAAAACTGGTAGATGCCGATTTCGGCGAAGAGCAGTTTGGATTTCCGAGAAATGCAGGAACACATTAGGCGGTACTGACTTAGCCTTATCTTATGATACAGTTTAAGGAAAGGCGAACCGACGTTTACAGCTTTTGTATATTTGAAGAAAGCTTTTGATAATGACGAGTAGACTACACTATTTGAAATGCTCAAAGTAGTAGAGGTAAAATGGAGCGAAAGGTTGTATACGACTTCTGCAGAAACCAGGCGCCAGTTACAAGAGTCGATTAGCATGAAAGAGAAGCTGAGATTGAGAACAGAGTGGGAGGTTATTCAATCTATATATTGAGCAAGTATTAAAGGAAATCAAAGAAAAATTTGGAGAAGGAGTTACAGTTCATGGGAAAAAATACAAACTTTGAGGTTTACCGAAGACATTATAATTCTGTCAGACAGTAAACGACTTAGAAGAGTAGTTGAACGGAATGGATAGTGTCTTGCAAGGAGGGTATAAGATGAATATTAACAAAAGCAAAAGAAGGATAATGGGATATAATTGAATTAAATCAAGTGATTCTGAGGGAATTAGATTAAGTAGCGAGACACTTAAGCTTGTAGATGAATTGTGCTATTTGGGCAGCAAATTACTGATAGTGCCTAAAGTATAGAGGATATAACATATAGACTCGCAATGGCTAGAAACGTGTTTCTGAACAAGAGATATTTGTTAACGTCGAATAAAGATTTAAGTGTTAGGAAGTCTTTTCTAAATTTCTTTGGGGTGTAGCATTGTTGTTGTTGTTGTGGTCTTCAATCCTGAGACTGTTTGATTCAGCTCTCCATGCTACTCTATCCTGTGCAAGCTTCTTCATCTCCCAGTACTTACTGCAACCTACATCCTTCTGAATCTGCTTAGTGTATTCATCTCTTGGTCTCCCTCTACGGTTTTTACCCTCCACGCTGCCATCCAATGCTATTTTTGATCCTTTGATACCTCAGAACGTCCTACCAACCGGTCCCTTCTTCTTGTCAAGTTGTGCCACAAACTCCTCTTCTCGCCAATTCTTTTCAATACCTCCTCATTAGTTATGTGATGTACCCATCTAATCTTCAGCATTTTTCTGTAGCACCACATTTCGAAAACTTCTATTCTCTTCTTGTTCAAACTATTTATCATCCATGTTTCACTTCCATACAAATACTTTCAGAAACAACTTCCTGACACTTAAATCTATACTCGATGTTAACAAAATTTCTCTTCTTCAGAAACGCTTTCCTTGCCATTGCCAGAACACAATTTATATCTTCTCTACTTCGGCCATCATCAGTTATTTTGCTCCCCAAATAGCAAAACTCCTTTACTACTTTAAGTGTCTCGTTTCCTAATCTAATACCCTCAGCATCACCCGACTTAATTTGACTACATACCATTATCCTCGTTTTGCTTATGTCCTGCTTTCAAGACACTGGCCATTCCGTTCAACTGCCCTTCCAAGTCCTTTGCTGTCTCTGACAGAATTACAATGTCATCAGCGAACCTCAAAGTTTTTATTTCTTCTCCATGGATTTTAATACCTATTCAGACTTTTTCTTTTGTTTCCTTTACTGCTTGCTCAATAAACAGATTGCATGGAAGTGAAATGTGGACAATAAACAGTTCAGACACGAATATAAGTTTTTGAAATGTGGTGCTACAAAAGAATACTGCAGGTTGAGGATGGAGTTCCAGAGCAGACCACACCTACTTGTTCACATATTGACCCAACGACATCGTCAGTTACATTTGCAGTGGGCAAGGGACGATCGAGTTTCATCTCATTCTTCGGGTAAATCACATTTTTGCTACACAAGGACGATGGTCGTCTCCACAAACACTGTCATCGAGGTGAACGGCGGCTCGATACGTTCAGCACCCCACGGACGCATGCTAGTTGGAGCAGTATTATTCTATGGGAGACATTTTCCTGTTCTTGCATGAGACCTTTGGTAGTAATCGGCGACATACTGACAACTGTTAACCACCTGCTTCCCTTCATGCTTGTTGTTTTCCCAACGGCGATATCATCTGCCAGCAGTATAACTGTCCGTGTCTCGGAACCAGCACCGTAGTACGAGGTGCATTCAAGTACTAAGGCCTCCGATTTTTTTTTTCTAATTAACTACCCACCCGAAATCGATGAAACGTCTCGACGTAACCGCCCTGCAGACGTACACATTTTTCACAACGCTAGCGTCATGATTCCATGACAGCGGCGAAGGCTTCTTTAGGAGTCTGTTTTGACCACTGGAAAACCGCTGAGGCAATAGCAGCAACGGCTGGTGAATGTGCGGCCACGGAGAGTGTCTTTCACTGTTGGAAAAAGCCAAAAGTCTCTAGGAGCCATGTCAGGTGAATAGGGAGCATGAGGAATCACTTCAAAGTTGTTATCACGAAGAAACTGTTGCCTAATGTTAGCTCGATGTGCGGGTGCGTTGTCTTGGTGAAACAGCACACGCGCAGCCCTTTCCGGACGTTTTTGTTGCAGTGCAGGAAGGAATTTGTTCTTCAAAACATTTTCGTAGGATGCACCTGTTACCGTAGTGCCTTTGGGACGCAATGGGTAAGGATTACGCCCTCGCTGTCCCAGAACATGGACACCATCATTTTTTCAGCACTGGCGGTTACCTGAAATTTTTTGGTAGCGGTGAATCTGTGTGCTTCCATTGAGCTGACTGGTGCTTTGTTTCTGGATTGAAAAATGTCATCCACGTCTCATCCATTGTCACAACCGACGAAAAGAAAGTCCCATTCATGCTGTCGTTGCGCGTCAACATTGCTTGGCAACATGCCACACGGGCAGACATGTGGTCGTCTGTCAGCATTCGTGGCACCCACCTGGATGACACTTTTCTTATTTTCAGGTCGTCATGCAGGATTGTGTGCACAGAACCCACAGAAATGCCAACTCTGGAGGCGATCTGTTCAACAGTCATTCGGCGATCCCCCAAAACAATTCTCTCCACTTTCTCGATCATGTCGTCAGACCGGCTTGCGCGATCCCGAGGTTGTTTCGGTTTGTTGTCACACGATGTTCTGCCTTCATTAAACTGTCGCACCCACTAACGCACTTTCGACACATCCGTAACTCCATCACCACATGTCTCCTTCAACTGTTGATGAATTTCAATTGTTTTCACATCACGCAAATTCAGAAAACGAATGATTGCACGCTGTTCAAATAAGGAAAACGTCGCCATTTTAAGTATTTAAAACAGTTCTCATTCTCGCTGCTGGCGGTAAAATTCCATCTTCCGTACGGTGCTGCCTTCTCTGGGACGTATTGACAATGAACGCGGCCTCATTTTAAAACAATGCGCATGTTTCTATCTCTTTCCAGTCCGGATAAAAAAAATCGGAGGCCTTAGAACTTGAATCCACCTCGTACAGTGGTTTGAGGAGCATTATTGTGAACTCACGTTGATAACTCGCCGAGGAATTCGCCTGATGTAAATCCAATGGAACCCTTCCGTGTCGCTATCGGGTGCCGTCACTGTGTAAGCAGATTAGCAGCCCGTTATTTACGCGAATTACATGACCTGTGCGTAGATGTCTAATGCGACATTCCTCCACAAACCTACTAACAAACTGTCGGATCCCTGATACGCTGCATCAGAGATATTTCGTTGTAAAGACGACAAACAAGGTATTAAGCAGATGGTCATAATATTTTGGTTCATCAGTGTAACCAATGAGAACGTACTGAATAGCAATGGGGAAAAACGAAATTTGTGGCGTAACTTGACTAGAAGAAGGGATCGGTTGATAGGACACATTCTTTGACACCAAGAGATTATCAGTGTCGTACTGGAGGAAAGTGCGAGAGGTAAAAACTGTGTTGGGTGACAAAGACATGAATACAGTAAGCAGGTTCAGTAGAATGTCTGTTGCAGCAGTTATTCAGAGATGAAGAGTCTTGCACAGGATAGAGTAGCATGGAGAGATGCATCAAACCAGTGCTGCAATCGGCAACGCCTATATAAGACAAGTGTCTGGTGAAGTTGTTAGACCGTTTACTGCTGCTACAATGGCAGCTTATCAAGATTTAAGTGAGTTTCAAAGAGGGGTTAGAGTCGGGGCGCGAGCAACGGGACACAGCATCTTCGAGGAAGCGATGAAGTCGGGATTTTCTCGTACCGCCATTTGACGAGTGACCACGAATATCAGGAATCCGGTAAAACATCAAATCTCCGACATCGCTGCGCGCTACGGGCGGAATCAGATCATGCAAGAACAGGACCAACGACAATTGAAGAGAATCGTTCAACGTGACAGAAGTGCAGCCCTTCCGCAGATTGCTGCAGATTTCAGTGATGGGCCATCAATAAGTGTCAGAGTGCGCACCATTCAACGAAACATAATCGATATGGGCTTTCGGAGCCCAACGCCCACTCGTGTACCCTTGATGACTGCAGGATACAAAGCTTTACGCCTAGCCTGAGCCCGTCAACACCGACATTGGACTGTTGATGACTGGAAACATGTCACGATACAAATCGAATCGAGTGGATGAGCGTGAATGGGTATGGAGGCAACC
Source organism: Schistocerca gregaria (assembly GCF_023897955.1). Taxonomy (NCBI): domain Eukaryota; kingdom Metazoa; phylum Arthropoda; class Insecta; order Orthoptera; family Acrididae; genus Schistocerca; species Schistocerca gregaria. The sequence goes on from NC_064924.1 coordinate 449,683,382, forward strand.
TCGTGAATCCATGGACGACGCATGGCAGCAGGGGACGGTCGAAGTTGGTGCGGGCTCTATATGGTGTGGGGCGTGAGCAGTTGAAGTGATAGGAGACCTCTGATACGCCTAGATACAACTCTGACAAGTGACACGTACTTAAGCATCCTATCTGATCACCTGTGAACTCCGACGTTGGTAATTCCAGCAAGACAATGCGAAACCCCAGACGTCCGGCATTGCTACAGAATAGCTCCAGGAACACTCTTCTGAGTTTAAACATTTCCGCTGGACACCAGATTCTCCAGACATAACATTATTGAGCATATCTGGCATGCCTTGCAACGTGCTGTTCAGAAGAGCATTCCCTCGTACTCTTACGGATTTAGTGACAGCCCTGCAGGATTCACCGCGTCAGTTCCCTCCAGCACTACTTCAGGCATTAGTCGAGTCCATGTCACGTCGTGCTGCGGCTCTTCTGCGTGTTTGCTGGGGCCCTACACGATATTAGGTAGGTGTACCAGTTTCTTTGGTTCTTCAGTGTATATATGTGGGACCAGCTACAGGTATTTTTGGGACACGAAAGTTGTAGTCTCGCACTTATAGAATCTTCATAACTCGCCTGCCGTGTTCTGCCGTGAGCATTGAGCCCTAAATACCTGGAGCTTTCGCAGAACGGGCATAGTGTCTACCGGTATACTGCCCTCCTATCGGTTGAATGGTCCTATCTTCTCTAAATTTTCCGCCCAAGTCTTATTGTAGCCCGCCTTCCGGGACCTTTACCGTACTTCACAGCGCTCTCACTGCAGAAAAACGCTTTAGGAGTTTGGGAGTGGCGGACATCTCTTGCAGGATTCTACTGACTCGTCATGATGGCCGTGATGTTACCTGCTGTCTGCAATGTGTTGGCTCGCGACGGCCGTCACCTCGTTCTGTTCAGTACACACAACAGCCTTCTGCGAACGCTGTCCTACCTGGTGTTGGCGTCACCTCTTACAACCAGCGTTAAGTTAATGGTGCCCTGCGGCCTGCTTTGATCTGCCTGCTGTCTGTGAAACTGCCAGCTCAGCCACTCGTAATTCTCAAGAAATAAAACGTCTACAAATACTTCATGAACTGGCAATCACTATCAAATAATCTTTAACAAAAGTAATGGAATGCCATATTTTCAAATCAAATTAATTCATTTTATATTCACTCTATATAATTTTTATCTCAAATATCGATAAAGTGAAAGTCGAAGGAACCGTCAGTTTTGCCATCTTTCAACGCTACTACGTGTCATACACTGGGGACTCGCCTCAGCTTCGGATGGCTTACGTTATGTATCTACAACCAGATCGTGTACCTAGAGCAGCGCTAATAAATCATGTACACAAACCTTCTTCATGAATCAGTCTATCTACTGAAATACCTACAGTAGTTCCTGAGATTAGCCTTCACATACAGACAGGAAAAAAGGTTGGGGCCTTCATTTTGTAATATGTATAGAAGGTGTCGTAGTTGTGGTCTTCAGTCCAAAGACTGATTTAAAGCAGCTCTTCATGCTACTGTGTCTTGAGCAAGCCTCTTCATCTCTGAGTAAGTACTGTAATCTACGTCCCTCTGAATCTGCTTAGTGTATTCACCTCTTGGTCTCCCTCTCCGATTTTTATCCCATACGCTTCTCTCCAGTACTAAATTGGTGATCCATTGATGCCACAGAACGTGTCCTACCGGCTCATCTTTTCTTTTGGTTAGGTTCTACCATAAATTTCTCTTTTTCCCAGTTCTGTACAGTACCTCCTCATTAGTTATGTTATCTAATCATGAGCATGCTTCTGTAGCACCACAATTTAAAAGCTTCTTTTCTCTTTTTGTCTAACTGTTTATCATCCATGTTTCGTTTCCATACATGGCTACACTTCGTACAAATACTTTCAGAAAGGACTTCCGGACACTTAAATCCTTACTCGATGTTAACAAATATCTCTTCTTTAGGAATGATTTTCTTGCCATCGCCAGTCTACGTTTTATATCCTCCCTACTTCGACCATCATCAGTTATTTTGCTTCCCATATAGCAAAACTCATCTAGTACTTTAAGTACCTCATTTCCTAATCTAATTCCCTCATCATCGCCTGGTTTAATTCAACTACATTCCATTATCCTCGTTTTGCTTTTGTTGATGTTCATCTTATATCCTCTTTCAAGATACTGTCCATTTCGTTTAACTGCTCTTACAAGTCTTTTGCCGTCTCTGACAAATTTGCAATGTCATCGGCAAAAGTCAAAGTTTTAATTTCTTCTCTCTGGACTTTAATTCCTACTCCTAATTTTTCTTTTGTTTACTGTACTGCTTACTCAATATCCAAACTGAATAACATCAGGGATAGGCTACAACCCTGACTCACTCCCTTCTCAACCACTACTTCCATTTCATGCCCCTCAAGTCTTATACATGTCACCTGGATCCTGTACAAATTGTAAATAGCCTTTAGCTCCCTGTATTTTACCCGTGCCACCTTTAGAATTTGAAAGAAAGTATTCCAGTCAACATTGTCGAAAGCTTTCCACAAATGCCATAAACGTAGGTTTGCCTTTCCTTAACATATCGTCTCTGAGAAGTCATAGGGTCAGTATTGCCTCACGTGTTCCTACGTTTGTCTGGAATCCAAACTGATATTCGCCATGGTCGGCTTCTACAAGTTTTTCCATTCTTCTATAAAGGATTCGTGTTTTGCAACCGTGACTTATTAAACTGATAGTTCGGTAATTTTCGCACCTGTCATCACCTGCTTTTTCTTTTTTTTGGAATTGGGGTTATTACATTATTCTTAAAGTCTGAGGGTATTTCACGTGTCTCATACATCTTGCTCACCAAATTAAAGAGTTCTGTCATGGCTGACTCTTCCAAGGGTATCAACAGCTCTAATGGAATGTTGTCTACTTCTGGGGCTTTCTTGCGACTTAGGTCTTTCAGTGCTTTGTCAAATTCTTCACGCAGTATCATATCTCCCTTCTCTTCTTTCTCTACGTCCTCTTCCATTTCCGTAATATTACCCTCAAGTACATCTACCTTGGACAGACCTTCTATATGCTCCTTCCACCTTTCTGCTTCTCTTCTTAGCTTAGGAGATAGTCTACAGAAAGGCCAACCTACGTTTACAGCGTTTCTACACTTACAGAAAGATTTTTTTTGACTGAATTACACCCTGAAATTTTGATGGTGTCTAGGATAAAATACAGGGAGAGCGAAAACGTACCTTGTGGATCAGAACAGGTAAATTAAGAGAAAAGGGACATGTGGTCGTAGACTTTCTCCAATGTTATTTCTCTGTACACCGTGCAAGCAGTGACTGAAACCATGGGGAAATTTAGAAAGTGAATTAAAGTTCAAGGAGAAGAAGTAAAAATCTTGAAGTTGGTTCATGACCTTTAATTCTGTCAAAAACAGCAAAGGTATTGGAAGAGCAGCAGAATGGAATGGATAGTACTTTGTTAGTTAAGTGTTTTGTTGGTTACTTGGCCTGATGTTCCATAGATCATTTGCATGATGAATTATAACGATGCGGAACAAGTCATTTTATATTCATATAATAAATTATTCTGCAAATATGGCGACATGCTGATTATTTGCAAGTGATTTCATTAAACAAATTATTAAAAAATATTATAAGATGAAAGAGAGTAGCCGGACGCTGTGGCCGAGCGGTTCTAGGCGCTTCAGTCCGGGACAGCACTACTGCTACGGTCGCAGGTTCGAATCCTGCCTCAGGCATGGATGTGTGTGATGCCCTTAGATTGGTTAGGTTTAAGTAGTTCTAAGTCCAGGGGATTGATGATCTCAGATGTTAAGTCCCATAGTGCTTAGAGCCATTTGTACCATTTTGAAAGCCAGCAAAAGTGAAACAAGGGTAATGGAATGTCCATGTCGTCGAACTGAATCACGAGTTTCTGACTGAATTAGGAAATGAGACATTAAAATTAGTATACGAGTTTGCTTTTTGGGCAGCAAAATTACTAATGATGGCCGAAACAGAGAGGAGATAAAATGAGACTGACAATAGGAAGAAAATTGTTTATGAAAAAGAGTAAGTTATTAATGTCGGATAAAGTTTAATGTTAGGAAGTCTTTGCTGTAGATATTTTTCTGGAGTGCAGCTTTGTACAGAAATGAGTTATGTATAGTAAAGAGTTCAGACGAGATGGTAACAGAAGTTTTTCAAGTATCCTTATATATAAAATTCTCATGTCACAGTGTTAGTTGCCACACTCCTCTGAAACGCCTCGATCGATTCCGATGAAATTTTACTTGTACATTCGGTACGTCTGAGAATCGGTCGTAATCTTTTTTCATATCCTTAAGGGTGGTCCACCCCAAAAGATTCTTTTCTTATTTTTTGGACAGAACTTTTCCTTTTTATTTTTTTATGATGTGGCATTACAAAATACAAGCAACCACAAATTTTCACCCTTCTATCACCAAATACTTGATCAGTCATTCCCGCCAGGTGTCTACCGGTGATAGTATTTCACTATTCGACAGATAGGTAATTGAAGAAAACGTACCAAAAGCAACGACTCGAATATCCCTCTTTGAATCGACGTAAGTTCAACTAGGTAGCATGCGTCATTCGCCAAACCGACATTTAGGCCTAGCGCACACGCATCGATTTTCGTCGTACGGAAAAATATCGTACGATCAGATTCTTTTAGTGGCACAAAGAAGTTCTTATGCTATCCATTGTTCCTCTATAAGAATGTAATCGTACAATACTTTTACGTACGATAAAAATCGCTGGGTGTGCTCTTGACCTTATTCATAATGCTGGCGAACATGATTCGACACGAAACTGCCGCTATGTTTGTAAGCTCATGAACGAGCCGTGTATCGGCTGCAATTGTTAAATCCGCGCGATCTACCGTAGAAGCGCTAGAACTAATAGTGGTCGATACTGCTGGACTTCCCCCTAAGCCTTTTCTCACTCCCTACACAGTTTTCGGCCATTATTATTGTTTGTGTAACGAGTTCCCGTCAACAACGGGTATTGTGTTACACGTATACATTGTGTTACACGTATATATTATTCTTATAGACTAGAGATAATTTATATGGCAAAATAGCTATAACATATAAAGAATTTCAGAGGCGAACAAAGTTTGCTGTGTATATCTAGTGGTGCTATCGATGACTGCCGAAGATTAGCTGGGTAAATCGAACAACAGATGAGGAGATACTGCATCAAACTGGGAAAAAAATTATGACAAAACTTGAACAAAAGAAGGGAGCGGAGTATACACCGATGAGCTGAAACATTATCGCCACCTGCTTAACGGGTTGCTTGTCCGTGTTTGCAACGAAATACATCAGGGATCCGACAGTTTGTTGGTCGATTTGTGGAGGTATGTGGCATTAGATGTCTAGGCACAGGTCACGTAATTCGCGTAAATAACGGGCTGCTGATTTGTGTACGCTGTGGTGGCACCCGATAGCGACCCAGATGGATTCCATATGATTTACATCAGGTGAATTTGGTCTCCGAGACATCAATGCGAATTCACTATAATATTCCTCGAAAAATTCTACCACGGAGCTGGCTCCGAGAAAATGACAATTATATTGCTGAAAGATGACATTGCCATCGGGGAAGACATCAAGCATGAAGGGATGCAGATGGTTGGCAGCTGTCAGCGTGTCTTTGGTTACTACCATAGGTCCAATGCAAGCGCAGGGCAATGTATCCCATAGCATAATACTGCTCCGACCAGCCTGCGTCAGTGGTGCGTGCACGTTTCGAGCCGCCGCTCACCTCGATGCCGGTGTCTGTGGAGACGACCATCGACCTAATCTAGCAAAAATGTGGTTCACCCTAAGAATCGAAATGTTTCCACTGACGGACGGTCGAACCCCGATACTCCCTTTCCCACTGCAATCGTAATTGACGATGTCATTGGGTCTGCATGTGAACACACAGGGATGATCTGCTGTGGAGATTCATATTCAACAATGAACGATGAACGGTGTGCTCCGATACACTTGTGGGTGCACCAGCGTTGTGCTCTTTCGGCATAGATGCGACAGATAACCTTCTATACTACTTTACAGGGCAGATATGTTCTCTCAAGAGTCTTGCGTCCAACCATTTAGCGCCTAGTGGTAGTTTGGTAATGGAAGGGAACTATGGGGTTAAAAATTCTACAGGGAAACAAAGGCTTTGAAACGTCCCCTTAGAAAAATTATACAAGACTGTGCTTAAACTGACACACAATATTTTTAGCGCAACGCAATCTGACTTTCAAAAATCCCTACAAAAGAATGGCCCTGACTAACATTAACCTATATCTTTCACAAATCACTTACCTCACCAAAAATTTTCGTTACTCGAACTATTGCCATACAGCGAGCGCCACTACTGCCAGCTAAATAAAATATTCAAACTACGGAAGGCACTAACTACTGATAGGCATAGTTAGCAAATGAAAGATTTTAATAGAGAACAAACAATGTATTTACCTTACTAGTCATAATATATATAGCACTTCATGACATCCAGTCTTACAAATTTCAAAACTCCACCATCTCTCTCCCTACATCCACCACTGCTGGCGGCTCGCCTCTAACTGCGCAACGCTACGCGCTGTTAGTATCCAGCTGCCGCTGCCCGACACTACAATGGCAGACAACAATGTAAACCAGCCACAGACTGCACACGGCACAGCCAGTGATTTGAATACAGAGCGCTATGTGGCGTTACCAATAAAAAAACGTAAACAGCCTACTTACAGCTTCAACACAGTAAGCAGACTCATAAAGATGTACGTTGCAGTAGTTTTTCAGAGAGTAAGAGGCTTGTGCATCTTGATTTCGCGTAGCAAAGACTGTTCCATAAATTTCGGGCATGCATCTACATCTACATCTACATCCATACTCCGCAAGCCACCTGACAGTGTGTGGCGGAGGGTACCTTGAGTACCTCTATCGGTTCTCCCTTATATTCCAGTCTCGTATTGTTCGTGGAAAGAAGGATTGTCTGTATGCTTCTGTGTGGGCTGTAATCTCTCTGATTTTATCCTCATGGTCTCTTCGCGAGATATATGTAGGAGGGAGCAATATACTGCTTGACTCTTTGGTGAAGGTATGTTCTCGAAACTTAAACAAAAGCCCGTACCGAGCTACTGAGTGTCTCTCCTGCAGAGTCTTCCACTGGAGTTTATCTATCATCTCCGTAACGCTTTCACGATTACTAAATGATCCTGTAACGAAGCACGCTGCTCTCCGTTGGATCTTCTCTATCTCTTCTATCAACCATCTGGTACGGATCCCACACTGCTGAGCAGTATTCAAGCAGTGGGCGAACAAGCGTACTGTAACCTACTTCCTTTGTTTTCGGACTGAATTTCCTTAGGATTCTTCCAATGAATCTCAGTCTGGCATCTGATTTACCAACGATCAACTTTATATGATCATTCCATTTTAAATCACTCCTAATGCGTACTCTCAGATAATTTATGGAATTAACTGCTTCCAGTTGCTGACCTACTATTTTGTAGCTAAATGATAAGGGATCTATCTTTATATGTATTCGCAGCACATTACACTTGTCTACATTGAGATTAAATTGCCATTCCCTGCACCATGCGGCTGCACGCCCGAAATTTATTGGAAGAGTTAGAGTCTTGTACAGGGTAGAGTAGCGTGGAGAGCTGCATCAAACCAGTCTTCAGGAGTGGAGGCCACAACAACAACAACAACAACAACGACAACAACAACAACAACAACAACAACAACAAAAATTCCTTATCTCAGTGTTCAGTTTGATCTTCTATCTTCTGTGTAATTTTGACCCTAATGTTTGAGACATGTAGGTGTAGTGCTTTTTCTCCGAGAAGTGATCTACAGAAGAGTTCCGATCGAAACTTTGCAGCATCATACACTGTGATGGCAACTGAGTGCGAAAGAGGCGAAAGGCAAGCAGATACTCCCACGGTGCGAGCTGGCCCAGAGGAGAGCGGAGATCGACAAGGAAGCGGCTGCCGAGTCACCGGACATCCCATGTATGTGGAGCAGTTTCACTCGCCGCCGCCGGACGTCATCCCGCTTAGTTGGCACTCGTGGGAAAGCAGCAGATTCTCCGCCGTCGGCGTCGCACGAACGTCTTTCTGGGCGTTAAAAAGAAAAACGAAGAATCGACCTTAAAGTCTAAAAAAGAAACCGCTGTAGCACGTGAAGCAGAAGGCACGAAGGCGATTCTTTAAAAGTGATGTGTCTGTCCTGCACAGCTGACAGCTGAAGGCTGTTCTGTGTGTGCCCGCAGCCTAAGCCCAGCAAAACCTGATCAGGTGTTTGGCAGTAATGACTCAGAATGCTCATCATCTCTCACGCGTGCAACTTAAGAAAGGGTAACATTAATGGAGCAGTTTCTAGATTATTCAGATTACATTGCAAGCTTTCCATAAATACTTGTCTGTGTGTGAGAAAACGGAATACATTGATTTCAAAAACTTTCTTCTCATGTAATGATTTCTTTATTAGATATCGCGTTCAATTGGTGAGCAAGACTGACTATTGGTTGATTCTGTGTTGTGTGGAATAAACATCAAACTTAATAAAATGCAAAATTTGAAATAAAGAAAATGGTCAGAATGTAACTGTGTACTCAGTGAAAACTATATAACTAAAACTCAGCACCAGAATACATTACGAATGTTGCGTAACATGAAGTCAATGTTAGACTTGGGACATCCACAAAAATAAATTACTACTGTACTCAGAATAAAATAACTGTTTGAAATCACCAGTACTGTTCACCGAAAATTAACCTACTTCCTAGCACGACACCTGACAATCCCGACTACACATTGCTCAAGAGATCTGCAAGATGAGATCTGCCCTGAAATAAAAGTGACTTACTTCTTGCTCAGCATGCTGTTTTGTGTCTGATGTTCTCGAAAGCAAACACAAATACATACCAGCAGCTAAAGAAAAATAAACTACTCACGAATAATTTCTTTCTTTTTGCTTGTCAGCAACATCCTGTGACTTGGTGTAGCGTACGGTGCAATGCACACAAGACAAAATCTTGACAACTTTACTATGAACCATGCAGGTGGGTTTCACTCTAAAGAAACTTGTTCTTGAGAAATCAAACACTGATTATTGACGAAAAGAGTGCACAGCGTAAGAAAACTCTAACAATTACAAAATTCTCTCATTACAAAAAAGCTACGAACATTTAAAATTGTTGAGTTATTTGTAACAAAATGAAAAACAGAGATCAATTTAACACTCATATTGAAAGTTATTGGTTATCTGGGGGATAACCATTTCATAAAATCATGTTCTGACAGCATTTATTTTCTGGGAATGCCTTTAGTACCTTAAAAATTCCTCCAAAATCATCCCCATTAATATAAAGAACGAGTAAGTATTATAAATGAGTTTTCATCTCCATAACAAAGTATTTCGGACATCTTCATCCACATTCACAGGAAGCAGGTCACATTCTCCGAAAAACTCAACTGCTTGCTACAATGCCTGAAATAAGAATGCTCCAGCGCTGCACAACTGACTGACAAGCAAGTCAACCACAAGTAAAACTATAGACAGAGTCAAGGATCTTATCAACAAGTCATAGAGATCGCTCATTGATGTTTGTCCCAGTAGAGTAAAGCTGAATTATTTACAATAGCAGGAAACATCTGAAAACCTTACAAGTGTTATAAATGCGTTATAAATCAAGGTATTAAGTCCTGTTAACGAAGGTCCAGAAATACGAAAAGGTTCTCATATACTTGAGTGGCTCGAAGGCTTCTTAAGTAACAGAGCCCAGTACATTGTACTGGACGGTGAGTGTTCATCAGAGACCAGGTTATCGTCAGGAGTGCCACAGAGAGGCGTGATAGGACCATTCTTGTTCTCTGTATACATAAACGATCTGACAGGATGAGCATCAATCTGCAACTGTTTGCTAATGACACTACACTGTAATGCAGAGTGTCGTCGTTGAGTGACTGTATGAGGCTACAGTCTTACTTAGAGGTTCTGTAACACTGTAAAGTGATATGTAAAATGAAAGGAGTACGTAAGGTCGGTAGTGGAGAAGACGAATGGTCGATTTTGGTTTATTGGAAGAACTCTAGGAAAGTGTAGCTTAACTATATAACAGACGATGCACATAACATTTTCGCGACCCATTCTTGGGCACTGCTCGAGTATTTGGGATCCCTACAAGGTTGGATTAAAAGAAGACATCGAACAAATTCAGAGACGTACTGCTAGTATGCGAATATTTGTTTCCCATACAGTTTAAAACACCACATCTACGTGCAGTAATCGTTCCTGGATACCTGATGATGGATAAATTCCGAAACGCGTCATACGAGCAATAAAGTCATTCCTTGCCGATGTCTGGCTTTTACCACTACGACTCAGTCAGCCTGAATGCAGAACTACTGATTGTTTTAATTTCAAGTTTGAAGTCGGATAGCGAATTACAAAAGAAAATTTTTGTCATATAATTACAAATCAACAATTTTCTGATTTTTTCGTTTACTTGTACTGTGAAATCTTACTTGTTGCTGACTTCATCATTTTAGATCAACTGAAAGTATCCCATAGGTTTTGATGAGTGAGTTTCCGAGGATCAAAATATATGACATAAATGGCGGTATATTTTGATCGTATTGATTTAGTAGCGTCAAATTTTTCACCTCAGTATGTGACATAAATTTCAACTTGATACGTCTACCTGTTCCTCAGAAAAATGTTTTTTAACAGTAGGACAGACAGACGATCAACAAGACGGACCCATAAGAGTTCCGTTTTCCCCGGTTGAGGCACGGAACCCTGAAAAGCAGGCAGAACGGAGTTTTTTGACTGATTTATCCGCTTTGTTATCCATCAGTAGGTCTAGAAATTTAACATATGGAGTTTGATATTGTGTGTGTCCAATGATCTCTACTTCTTTCATCTACTAGTCACTTTCACTTATCCGTAAATGTGTAGTACGAGTTTTCTATGAAGCAGTTATTAGGCTGTTCCAGTATTTACGGGCTGTGAGACCTATCTGTGTGTTTGGACCCTTTATCAGTATACTTGTATCATGATCCTCAATTCGAGTTATTCAGTTTTGACTATGACTCAAAAGAAGGTAATTAATTTTTGTAACATTACTACATGTTTTATTCTAAAATTCACTTATCTTTATTCGTAAAATATATTTCCGATTATCATCTGTGTTCTTGATGGATATATATTCAAAGACAATCGATTTCAGAGTCGTTAAACGTCACTGTCAGGCCCTTAGCAGACAGTATGAAAGCATTGATGTTGTAAGTACATGTCCAGAAAGATGTTCGTACATACCATTCATTGCATTGGATGCGCTAGTTTTGTCACAATACAGATAAAATGGATCTCTTGAGTAGTAGATAAGTACTGAAGTACCCCATATTATTACACTAAAGAGTTTAAACCAAAACAACTAACATATTTCCACCAATCATTAACATTCAAAATAATATTATGTTCCCAATACTAACATCAGAGTCGCTTCTCTGAGTATTAGTTACTCTGGGTGTATTAATGCATATCAGGCGGCGAGCGGTGAGCGTATTGGCGCAAAGTGATTGGCAGCTTCCACTGCGAGATGGCAGGCACCAGCTGTTCTGTGTGTGCCTGCAGCCCAGCAAGAATTGATCAGGTGTTTATCAGCAATGACACCAAATGTTTATCATTACTTATTCCCAGTACTAACGTCCTGAGCGTTCTTACAGGAGATGTTGCTCTGTTCCAGGCCAGCTCTAGCAGCAAAGTGTCCCATAGCACGGTATATCAAACACAGGTTTCTTGTGGTGACCGTTTTTCGGTGCAACTGTATATAAATTGCAGTAGTCTACGTAAGAAGAATGGCACCGACACCGAAAATCTATATTTACATACATGTTCTGCAGGTCATCGTATGGTGAATAGCGGAGGGTACCTTGTACCACTACTAGTCATTACCTTTCCCGTCCTACTCGCGAACAGAGCGAGGGAAAAACGTTTGTGTAATGGACTCTTTACAAATCTTTATTTCTCTTATCTTCGTAATCCTGAAGCGGAATGTACGTTGGTGGCAGTAGAATCGTTCTGTAGTCAACTTCAGATGCCGCTCCTCTAATTTTTCTCAATAGTGTTCCTCGAAAAGAAAGTTACTTTCCCTTCAAAGACGCCATTCTGGGTTTATGAAGCGTCTCCTACTCGTCTGTTGATCTAACACGCCGGTAATAAATTTAGCAACCCGTCTCCTAATTTCTTTGATGTCTTCCCTCTACCTGGTGGGAATCCCAAACACTCGAGCTGTACTCAAGAAAGGGTCGCCCTGTTGTTCTACAATTGGTCTCCTTTACAGATGAACCATGCCTTCCTAAAATTCTCGACCATTCATCTTGTCCACAACAGTCATTACGTGCCCGTTCCATTTCATACAGCCTTACAAAGTTACACTTAGATTTGGAGTTATTCTGTGACGATGTTACAAACTTTCGGGGATGATGGAGGAGGACAAACTTTCGGGGATGATGGAGAACGGTAAAGGTGTCCATTTGAGGCAATAACCCAGGTTCGGAAATGGCGGAGTCGAAAGTTGTTTGGAAGTTTGTGGTAAGGACTTATGGGACCAAACTGCTGAGGTCACCGTTCCCAGACTTACGCACAACTTAATATAACTTAAACTAGCTTACGCTATGGACAACACACACCAATGCCTGAGGGAGGACTCGAACCTCCGACGGGGAAGAGCCGCGCGGGCCGTGACAAGGCGCCATAGACTGCGGCTGCTACCAGGCGCGGCTCGAAAGTTATTAGCGAATTCGTTGTGATATCTCTGACAGTGGAATACATGTACCAATATTGTTGTTGCCAAGATCACAGAATAGGCAACTTTCAGAGGTGATAGTAGGGACCAAAACAAAAAGAAAATGTCAAGTAAACGTGGTCTCTAAAACGCATGTCGGTACTTCAGGAGCTATGGGCACTTGTTCTTTCTCACTGCTATGAAACACCTCTCCTCTACTGAACAAGTGCCCATAGCTCTTAAGTTACGTAATTTATAGCTCGTATTTACTCGACTTCTTTTCTTATTTTCATATACACTACCTGCTCCCAGCATACGGAAAGCCAAGTGCTTGCAGTGGATGAGTTTGTTTCACAGTATCGAAGATGGAGAGCTGCTCAGAACACTTCAGTTATGACTTTTAGAGCCCATGTTTAGTGAACATTTTTTCTTTATTTGGTAAACAATACCACCTCCCAAAATATGGAAAGCAAGGAGTTTGCAATGGAAGATATCTGTTTTACAGTATCGAAGATGAAGCAGTGCTCTTATCTCTTAAGTTATGCACTGTAGAGCCCATAATTACCGGACTTTTGTCTCTTCCTTTGGTCCGTACTATCACCTCTGAAAGTTGTCTACCCTACAATCTTCGCAATAACAGTACCAGTACGCGCATTTCCGTGTCAGAGGTATCAAATCGATTTTCGCTTATAGTCTTCGACGCGGATGTTTCCGGACCAGCATCCCTTACCTCAGATTGGTACATTTATCCTTTTCCATGATCCTTTGAAGTTTGTAACATTGTCACGGTATTACCCTGTACTTGCATACATTTACAGGTGTCGGCTACTATAACTTTATTTGATACACCCTGAAGAGCCATAAAAACTGGTACACATGCCCAATACCGTGTAGGGCCCCCGCGGGCACACAGAAGCGCCGCAACAAGACGTGGCATGAGCTCCACTAACGCCTGAAGTAGTGCTGGAGGGAATTGACCCAATGAAACCTGCTGGGCTATCTCTTCTGAACAACACGTTACAAGTCATCTCAGATATGCTCAATAATGGTCATGTATGGAGAGTTTGGTGCCCAGCGGAAGTATTTAAAATCAGAAGAATGTTCCTGGAGCCACGCGGCAGCAATTCTGGACGTGTAGGGTGTCGCATTGTCCTGCTGGAATGCCCAAGTCCGTCGCAGTGCACAACGGGTATGAATGGATGCAGGTGATCAGACAGGATGCTTGCGTACGTGTCACCTGTCAGAGTCGTATCTAGACGTATCAGGAGTCACTCTTACTTCTCACGCCCCCACCATTACAGAGCCTCTACCAGCTTGAACAGTCCATGGATTTATGAGGTTGTCTCCACACCCGTACACGTCCATCCGCTCGATATAATTTGAAACGAGTCTCGTCCAATCAGGCAACATGTTTCCAATTATCAACAGTCCAATGTCGGTGTTCACGAGCCGAGGCGAGGCTAAAACTTTGTGTAGCTTTGTGTCGTGCAGTCATCAAGGATACACGAGTGGGCCTTCGGCTCCGAAAGCCCATATCGATGATATTTCGTTGAATGGTTCGCACTTTGACACTTACTGATGGCCCAGCATTGAAATGTGGAGCAATTTGCGGAGCGGTTGCAATTCTGTCACGTTGAACGATTCTTTTCTGTCGTCGTTGGTTCCGTTCTTGCAGGATCTTTTTCCGGCCACAGCGATCTAGGAGATTTGATGTTTTATCGGATTCTTGATATTCATAGTCCACTCTTGAAGTGGTCGTACGGGAAAATCCCCACTTCATCGCTACCTCGGAGATGCTGTGTCCCACCGCTTGTGCGCCGAGTATAACACCACGTTCAAACTCACTTTAATCTCGATAACCTGCCCGTGTATCAGCAGTAACCGGTGTGACAACTACGCCAGACACATTTTGCCGACCACAGCGCCGTATTCTGCTTCTCTGTATTTGAATACGCATGCCTGTACCAGTTTCTTTGGCGCTTCAGTGTATTTGCCCTTCTCCATCATCCATGAATGTTTTTAAATCACTGTGGAAGTATCCTAGACTCAATCGACGTTACCGTGTCGAGAAGCAAACTACTAATACCGCACTCGAATGTTAGATGATATTTTTTCCTATTTATCTGCATTATCTCATATTTTTCTACATTTAGAGCATGCTGCAAAGTATCACAACAACTAGAAATTTTGTCTAAGTTGTCTTGTATCCTCTTAAAGCCACTCAACGAAAGTCTTTCCCGCACACCACAGCGTCATCAACAAACAGCCGCAGACTGCTGTCCGTCAGATAATCTGTCTACATACAGAATAAGAGCGGTCCTGTCACATTTCGCTGGGGCACTTTTAATGATGCTCTTGTCTCCAATGAACACTGCCGTCGAAGACAACGTCTATTACTTAACAAGTCTTTGAGTCATTCACATATCTGGTAATCTACTCAGTATGTTCGTACCTTAGTTAACAGCTGCAAACGGCCAGCCTGTTGGTTTAAAAGTTATGTTAGAAAACCGGAGTGATAACACTAAAAGGTGAAGGCTTTCAACCGGTTTCCGACATGAGTGAGAGCTGCATGATTTTCAGAAAATGAATCTGACGCCATTCTGACACTCGCTGTAGTTCGCTTTTAAAAAAGCGAAACGCGTCTTGCTGCATAAATACATTAAAAAAAATTCACCATGCAAAAGTGTTTTCTTGTAAACGACAGCAATTTATATCAAATTCTCTTGTCTCTCATGAAAGTTTGCTCACTAGTCTTTTATCTTATCAATTACTTTGACTGGCTCAAGTTACTTGCCTCTCTAATCGAATTATTTATTAGTATACGAGTATTTCGTAGCCCTTGAATAACCCACCTGTTCTCACACTAAAAAAACCTCACTTTTCTTGAAGTTATTACAACAACAGTGACTACTTCAGCAATATCTCCCTGAAAAACTCGATGTTTCATAAGATATTAGTTTTCTGGTCCTTAGGCAGTGGAATTGTTTGGCGATATGCTTTCTTTTCTGCTTCGTTGATGGCCCCTTGCATAGATACGCCAAATACTTGATGCACAGAGCTTCAGCATAACCCCTCACCCCCCCCCCCTCTCTCTCCATTTCGCTACTTTTATGCTTTTTCAGAGAAAGCTTCACCGCGTATGTAACTGATATACAAAGTGTCCCACAGATGGAGCTATCATTTTTACGATGGTAAACAGACACTGACTCCAGCGAAAACGACAGTGATAAAAGGATCTGCCATAATCATCCAACAGGGTAAATACTTCTAAGGAAGTAAAACATTACAGGTAGTCTTTTTCACACTTGTACTGCGATGCCATGACATAAAGAGCTCTTACCACACATTTCGCAGCACCATGAAATGCTGTTTTTGCGTCATTCGCTTTGATCGATGGCTCAGGTACTTAAATAGTATATTGCTCATTGAAAGATTTGACAATTATCACCCGGGATGCTCTTTAATACATTATCTGATCAAAAGTATCCAGGCACCTATCATTCTAGATTAATAGGGGGTGTGACCACTCTTCGCCTTTAAGTTGGCTTGAACTTTACTGGAGACACTTTCAGTGACGTATCCTAGTGTCTGTTGAGGAGTGACAGTTTGTTCTTCCCCATGAGCCGAAGCCAGAGAAGGTAACTATGTCTGACGCTGGCGTATGGGCCGAAATCGTCGTTGTAACGCATCCTAAAGGAATTTCATTGGGTTCAGGTCGGTACTCTGAGCAGACCGGTCCATTTCAAGAATGTTAGCGTCCAAAAACTACTGCCTGCCGGATGCTCTTTATGGCAGGGTGCATTCTCAAGCTGATGTGAACAGTCACCGGCTTCTCACTGCTCCTCTACTGTACACAGAACACAATGCTGCAAAATGTGTTCCTATCTCTCGACATTTAGCGTTGTACTAAGCCCAATAACAGGGTCACTCCCTCACCACAAAAAACGCTTCCATACTCTGTACTTCACTGTTGCCAGTACATATGACGACAGGTACCGTTCTCCAAACATTCACCAAACTCAAACTCTTCCATTGGATTGCCATAGCGCACAGCATGATTCATCACTCCAAATCGCTTGTTTACACTTATCCACAGTCCAGTAGCGTCGCTCTTTACAGCACCTTAGGCATTACTTATTTTTTCTTTTTTTTTTTCTTCTTTCTTTCACTGGTGCCCTGTCCCGCGCTGACGCAGAGTCGGCATTGTTAGGAACGGATCTGGCAAGGTTAGTGGAAAGGGGTGGCCAGATGCCCTCCCTGCCGCCACCCCGTACCACCCGGGACAGAATTAGTGGATTCGATCCGGGGCCAGTGCGCTTAGGTGTTACTTATCATTGGCTACAAAAATGTCTGGCTTATGTGGAGCTGGTCAACCATTGTATTCCATTCGTTATAACTCCCTAGGTAGAGTCACCGTGTCACGTGGACTGCTGATAGCACTTTGGAACTAGTGAGCGACCCCTTCTGTTGATTTCATTCGATTTTTTACGATGGTCCCATGCCCGCCAGTACATGCCGTCTGCATGGTCTTGGTTTAGCAGCAATTGTTCCTTCCTGTTTCCACTCCAGAGTCACAGAAATCGACATGGGCAGCTTTAGAAGGGTTGAAATGACCCTGACGGTCTTGCTACTCAAATGAGATGCCACGGTCTCACTATGTCACGGACTACACATCGAGTCCGATGTAGCAGAAGTATAAGCAGCATGGCTGCTGTTCCTAAGTGGGAACTCTGGTGGTAGCGACTGCCTCTCTGTCGAATGGTCATCAGGCTACTTCTGTAGGTTTTGGAAGTAGGTTACGGCGGCGAGGTCTTCAGGGGCAACTGTCTTCTACCGGAACCCCACTCCTCCTTCATCCACTTCCCGGCGACCTGATAGATGTGCGCCCAGTTGCTGGGGGTGAAGATGGGGAGGGGGTTGATCGCTCGCAGCTCCTTACGAGACACCGCCTCGTGCAACAGGCCACGGGTGTGGCGGAGGTCGCACGGTTGGAGGGAAGGGGAGGCTTGGGAATGTCCGGCGGCGTCAAAGGATACGGGTAGTCCGGTGTGGATGCCGCAGTCTTCTTAAGGAGCGGCAGCATACTGTGCTCATCTGGGAGCGGCTGGCACAGGGGCGGCTCTTCCTCCTCGAAAGCCTCTTCCTCGACGTGGGAGGAAGCGGACGGCGTCTCTTCCCCGGTTCGTGGGACTGTTTCCACAGCGGGGGACAGTCCAGGCGACTCGACATCCATCGCCACCTGCATTTCTGCAGGGGGCGAGTCGATGGGCGTCTGCGTGGCGGCTAGCATCCCCATTGGGCGCCCCGCAGGAGCGGCGGGGGCGAGGGCAGGCACCTTCTTCTTGAGAAGAAGCACCTCCTCACGCAGCTGGTGGTGAACAGCTACGAGCTCTACCCTTAGCGATTGGATTGGATTGTTTGGGGGAAGAGACCAAACAGCGAGGTCATCGGTCTCATCGGATTAGGGGAGGATGGGGAAGGAAGTCGGTCGTGCCCTTTCAAAGGAACCATCCCAGCATTTGCCTGGAGCGATTTAGGGAAATCGCGGAAAACCTAAATCAGGATGGCCGGAAGCGGGATTGAACCGTCGTCCTCCCGATGCGATCTACCTTTAGCGCGGCCCGTTCGGCCGCAAAGGCGGCTTAGCCGCTTAGAAGCCGGCCATAGCATCATCGGTGGCGGCTTCGAGTCGGCGCGGCTCGCACCCCTCGCCAGAGCGGGGGTGGCGGCCGTCTTTGCACCAAACACTGCCGCAGGGCGTGTCGCGGCGGGCTGGCGGCGAAACTCCTTGAGATAGCCACAGCTACGCGAGTTTGCGGCATGTGAGCCGCCGCAGTTCACTCATATGCTGGCCACCCCTCGTGGCTTGGTGCAGCTACGAGTGTCATGGACGCTTTTGATAGGGTATTGTATTTTTCCCTCTCGACGTATTTTATGGGAATGAAGAAGACCAGTTCTGTCTCGGGTCAAATAACAAGTCGCAACTTGGTTCTCTCA
Source organism: Schistocerca gregaria (assembly GCF_023897955.1). Lineage (NCBI taxonomy): Eukaryota > Metazoa > Arthropoda > Insecta > Orthoptera > Acrididae > Schistocerca > Schistocerca gregaria. Next base: position 449,702,176 of record NC_064924.1, read on the forward strand.
CTCCATCGGGACCATCCGACCGCCGTGTCATCCTCAGATGAGGATGCGGATAGGAGAGGCCTGTGGTCAGCACACCGCCCTTCCGGTCGTTATGATGGTTTTCTGTGACCGGAGCCGCTACTATACGGTCGAGTAGCTCCTCAGTTGGCATCACGAGGCTGAGTGCACCCCGAAAAATGGCAACAGCGCATGGCGCCATGGATGGTCACCCATCCAAGTGCTGGCCACGCCCGACAGCGCTTAACTTCGGTGATCTGACGGGAATCGGTGTATACACTGCGGCAAGGCCGTTGCCAACTTGGTTACCATTTAAGTTTAATATCCCTATCTCCCAGAGCTGACTGTGTGAGAACGATATCCGTTGGGACGAAGTACATATCATCTTCATTAGGACTACACTTAGCGAACACTGGGGTACTGAAACCGGCTCGTTCAAAACCACTTTCTTTATATTGTTAATATAGTGTTCTAGAAATATATTTACGATAACAAGCAGCATATTCCACCACCATTAACTATTTTTTTTCTTTCCAGAACAATTTTCTGTCTACATTAAATTGTCCCCGTCAGGAACTCAGAGGGCAGTATTGTTTTCTACAAACCATCAGCCGGCAGTCGTGGCCGCGCGGTTCTAGGCGCTGCAGTCTGGAACCGCGAGACCGCCTTGGTCGCAGGTTCGAATCCTGCCTCGGGCATGGATGTGTGTGATGTCCTTAGGTTAGTTTGGTTTAACTAGTTCTAAGTTCTAGGGGACTAATGACCTCAGAAGTCGAGTCCCATAGTGCTCAGAGCCATTTTAACCATTTTTTTTACAAACCATCAGCTGCTTATTCAATACCATAAAATAGCTCGCTAATTATACTAATACATTTAGATAATAAATGAAACTGTTCCTTAAGCAAAATTTATTTCATACCACAACTGAGGTTTACTGTCCAGGAGATTCGTATGTACATGTAATGGTAACAGATACATTTAAGTAAACCCATTAGTACGAAAAAGTTTCGGACTTTTTTAACCTTTCATCGTTACATAAGACAGAACATAACGTAATGCAATTTTGTCATATGATGACATGATCGGAGACCGTGGCTGTTATTTGAAGACAAAGTTTTATGTTGTTGAGACAGCAACCAGCCACAAATTTACTTTCAGTTCCTTTATTCAAAGGGTACCGTTACCGGTTTCGAATCGTTATGATTCATCTTCAGACGGTTTACATGCTTTTCTTACAACATGTGCTGCGTTTTTTTACAGATTAATTGTCGTGAAATGTCGGTTTGGAGTGTTTGTTTTCATAACATTCGTCCAACAGATGTGAATACATTCCCACTGCATTCTTATCGTGGCACAGGTAAAATTTTCTCACTGAACACTTTACATTTGTCACTGAAAAGATTTCTACCACGCAACACATGTTTTCATACATACCAAGTGCACCACATGTTGTAAGGAAAGCATGTAAACCGTCTGAAGATGAATCATAAAGATTCGAAACCGGTAACGGTACCCTTTGAATAAAGGAACTGAAAGTAAATTTGTGGCTGGTTGGTGTCCCAAAACCATCAACATAACGTAATGATTCATACATAATCTCTGGAAAACATGTCTTGTTTAAAGAGTCTTTAGATTGCAATTACTGAAATGTTACTGTAGCGATAAAAGAATCTGTTTGCAAGTTTTAAACTCGAGGTTCCTAAGTGTCATGAAAATTCTAGGAGAAATCATCGTGCGTGCCATCGTATTTAAATCGTCAGGCAGTGAAATTCAGAAAATGTTTAAACACTCACTCAACCATGTGGACACAGAATAGAATACGCATAGCCTTTTATCACTGTCGTTGTCGCTGGAGTCAGTGTCTGTTTACCATCGTAAAAAATGATAGCGCAATCTGTGGGACACTTTGAATATCAGTTACATACGCGGTGTTCTCTAAAAAAGCATTAAATGGCAAAAATACTAAAGCGGTCATACATAAAGAGGGTCAAAAAAGTCATCAATGAATTTTCTGTCTTGACTTGTTTAGTATCGTTTAAAATGATGTGTAGAGGTGCAGCATTTCGTAGACATAGTTGTCAACTTAGTATCTGCCATGAAGGAGTTAAGAGTGAAGACACAAGCTGTATAACAAGAAATTCCACCATATTTCGGGCGTGCATCCAGAACAGTATCATTTTTTTCTTACGATATATCGGCCATGTTCAAGATAAGTCACCCGTATAATTTCAACCACTTGCCAAAATACTGTAGAGTGAACGCTGATGCGTCAGAGATAACACTGTCAGCGACAAGAATGGCATTCATAGACAATACTTTATGCTTCTTAGTGTAGAAGAAAGCAAGTAAACAGTCGGAAAATTTACAATGCTTACGAATTAGGTGGCTGATTATTAAAGTTGATAGTCTGTGTGTGAATACCAGGCAGTGAAGAATCAGAAAAACATTACTTTTGACAGCGCAGTGGAATGAGTGCTTTCCACGATTTATCGAGCTGGAAACCCCCGTCTAGTTTGAGCAGTTACATAAGACCAAAAAAAAAAAAATATCTGCTGCAAAATAACGGAGAGTCGAACAGCAGCGACACATCCGCCTTCTACACACCAACAAATGTGCTATCTGCTGTGGCTGAACACTGTATTTCCACTGCCATTCCGTGGATCACTGAAAAGTTAAGATATTGGCCACAGTCCCATGCTGCCGGGATTCAGCGGTCAGAAGAGCTGTGGAAATATAATTAGCTGTCGACTTGTTTAACCCGGACGAGGGCTTCCAGCTACAGAACTCAAGGAAACCACTCTGCGCTTTCAGAGAAAATTTGTTTCTGAAACTTAACTGCGTGGAATTCCAACACAAGCCATTCATATAAACAGCCAATCACATCACTCGAACGCACTGTGCATTTATTGACTCTACACTTGCTTGAAGTATGTCTACGACTGACGTTCTTGTTGCTCACAGTGTTTTCTCTGACGCAAGAGCATTTACTCTTCAGCCTTGTTTAAATTCTGTCAACGAGTCATTTTCAGATGGCCGAAACACTGGAAGAAGAAATAATACTATTAAGGATGCATGTGCGAAAGATGATGGAATATTCTATTCGCCGAGAGAATTTCCAGAAACATATGTAAGACGTGTATATTTCTATTGTCTACTGCCAAATCACAATTTATAAAAAATGTTTATATTTTATTAATAGGATTAAGTAGGAATAATTAATATTTGTCATGTTGGAAATAATTGTGGTAGCAGGGAATGTCTGCACCAAAGTATTGCTGACAAGAGAGACCGCAAAATGATACAATTTTTAAAAGTGCGGGAGAGACCGCGTATGGATACATTTCAAGAAAAGAGTGGGAAAGACTGCACATTGATACATTTTGTAACGGTAGCAGGGATTGTCTGCACCATAAAGCATTGTTGGCAGGAGAGACCGCACTTTAGCGTTCGTAGGAAGTCAGTAGTAAGCGAGATGTGAAGCGAGTTGGTAGCAGGTCTGAAGAGAGAGGTTGAGAGGAGTAGTGTGCCTGCCAGCCATCAGCTATGATTTACAAGAGATTATAAACGGATGTACAGAGACATCAGCTAACTATTATCATATGAGGAACGAATATTATTGAATTATTTTCTTTGCGAAACTCAAGACTACTGAAGGTATGTTTGCGCAATGCTTGTTGTAAGATTATTCTAAAAAGTAAGTCCCATTTGAACGTTTGTAAAATCATTTCATTACTAACAGTAAATATTTGAAGCGTTTTCAGAATATAATTAATATTTGCCAGCAATGTTGCATTACTGATTATAATCCATCCCAAAAACCATCAACATAAAACTTTGCAAAAATTTTATTGTTGTCAAGAAAAAGTGTAACTATGAATTACGTAACTTCAGTCACATTAATTAAAGAATAACGTCAGCTTTGCTAATAAAGAATAACGTCTGCTTTGGTAATAAATACAGCCACTTATTATGACAGCCCACCAGCAGTTAATAGAGTAAACCTGAAGAAGTATATTCAAGTCGCAGTTCGATGTAGCGGTCAGATGGCGATCCAGTAACAGTAAAAAAAAGGTAAGGAACAGTTTTGGGTTCTTGCAGATAACGACTGAGGGCCACGACGTTGACACATTCCATATTTCGTCGAAATCACTTTTAATAAGCAGCAATTAAATTTGAATGCGAAGATAGAGAAAGAGAATAAATTTCAAAGGGAAGATTGCAATTGTTATTAGTAAGCAAGAGATAGAAATCCTAAGGGAAGGTTACATAGGTTATTGGAAAAGGGAAAGTTATCATTAAAAAAAGAGGTATAGAGGAGACGGGAAGGTTTCATATATACCAAGCTGGGTGACGCAGTGGACAGACACCGTGAAACGTAGAATTTTGTTCCCACCGCTACTCTTCGTCGCTGTAACGTACTACCTATTACAATTAGCAACGCTGATATTTATTACTCTTTCAACTTGTAACTTTTAGATTATACTTAACGACAAAACGTATACTTAACTGGAAGACAATTTGTGTATTAATATCTGTAAAAGTCATTTGTGACGATTTCCTTCTGAGGTCTAAAATGTGAACGTTTCTCTCGTTTTGTATGGGCGATTTTATGAATGGCATGAAACCATTGTAGGGACAGTGGCATGAGTGCTTTTGGCGGGCTTATCAACGCTTTGCATATTCGGTGCCCGCGATAGCGAATTACCGGCGCCGCATACCGCTACTCTGCAGACGCTTGCATCGCGACGGAGACGACGCTACGCATCGAGAAAGGGATGTAGCAATGCTGTTCCGCCTTATTAGAGCAAATAAGAGAGTCACAGTCTCGCCACTTGTTCTCGTCTGCAGCAATGTGGTATTCTGCTGAGAATGAATCCAACAGAGTCTATTCAACGTTTGATACTTTCAGATTGCGTTATCCTTGTCTTGAGCCAGAGTAAACACATTAAACTGATAAACCGTAGTGTTTGCCAACCAACCGCCATCCCGCGCCTATTTGTGTTGCCAACACTTCATGATTTGTTTGCCAACTCGCTTAACTTTGTGATCAATAAACTTTTGCCATAACTTTTGCTTATAAAAGATTAATCCTGTGTTGCTATATTGATCTGCCATCAATAATTGACTACAATAATGGCAGGAACACCATTTCATTAAATTATTCCTGCATTGAAGTTTTATTTAAAACTGATAAAAGTGATAACCTGTAATGCAGGCTAGCAACAACACCATCGTCAAAGGCCAGAATCAATTTAGCAGCCGCATGTCCAGTTAGAGAAGTGGAAGGCATACAAGTTAAAGTGATTGCTCTCATGGTGCAATCTTATAGTCATCCACAGTCTTTCAAAACAAACTCAAGACCAGTTTAGTCTTGGCAACAGCTGCCAGTTACCATAAGAATTGCTGGTGCTAAATAATTTACTATTTGTAAATTTTTGTACGTTGCTTGTTTCTACACTACTGGCTATTAAAATTGCTACACCTCGAAGATGACGTGCTACAGACGCGAAATTTAACCGACAGGAAGAAGATGCTGTGATATGCAAATGATTAGCTTTTCAGAGCATTCACACAAGGTTGGCGCCGGTGGCGACACCTACAACGTGCTGACATGAGGAAAGTTTCCAACCGATTTCTCATACACAAACAGCAGTTGACCGTTGTTGTGAAGCCTCGTGTAAGGAGGAGAAGTGCGTACCATCACGTTTCCGACTTTGATAAAGGTCGGATTGTAGCCTATCGGCATTGCGTTTTATCGTATCGCGACATTGCTGCTCGCGTTGGTCGAGATCTAACGACTGTTAGCAGAATACGGAATCGGTGGGTTCAGGAGGGTAATACGGAACGCCGTGCTGGATCCCAACGGCCTCATATTACTAGCAGTCGAGATGACCGGCATCTTATCCTCATGGCTGTAACTGATCGTGCAGCCATGTCTCGATCCCTGAGTCAACAGATGGGGACGTTTGCAAGACAACAACCATCTGCACGAACAGTTCGACGTTTGCAGCAGCATGGACTGTCAGCTCGGAGACCATGGCTGTGGTTACCCTTGACGCTACATCACAGACAGAAGCGCTTGCGATGGTATACTCAAAGACGAACCTGGGTGTACGAATGGCAAAACGTCATTTTTTTTGGATGAATCCAAGTTCTGTTTACAGCATCATGATGATCGCATCCGTATTTGGCGACATAGCGGTGAACGCACATCGGAAGCGTGTATTCGTCATCGCCATACTGGCGTATCACCCGGCGTGATGGTATGGGGTGTCATTAGTTACACGTCTCAGTCACCTCTTGTTCGCATTGACGGCACTTTGAACAGTGGACGTTACATTTCAGATGTGTTACGACCAGTTGCTCTACCCTTCATTCGGTCCCTGCGAACATTTTAGCAGGATAATGCACGACCGCATGTTGCAGGTCCTGTACGGGCGTTTCTGGATACAGAAAATGTTCGACTGCTGCCCTGTCCAGCACATTCTCCAGAGCTCTCACCAATTGAAAACGTCTGCTCAATGGTGGCCGAGCAACTGGCTCGTTACAATACGCCAGTCACTCACTACTCTTAATGAACTGTGGTATGACGTTGAAGCTGCATGGGCAGCTGTACCTGTACATGCCAACCAAGCTCTGTTTGACTCAATGCCCAGGCGTGTCAAGGCCGTTATTACAGCCAGAGGTGGTTGTTCTGGGTACTGATTTCTCAGGATCTATACACCCAAATTGCGTGAAAATGTAATCACATGTCAGTTCTAATATAACATATTTGTCCAATGAATACCCGTTTATCATCTTCATTTCTTCTTGGTGTAGCAATTTTAATGGCCAGTAGTGTATTTTCATTCATTTGTTGTTGCGACTTCTGTGTCACTTTTTGATTCTTCCTGGCAGAGTACGACATTAACGGGTGGGAACGTAGGTTTTTTTTAGGTTCATGTGTGTTAACAAAGATTAGGGTTGTTTTATTTGATATGCATTGTCAGTGATTTAGAGTTAGTGGCTCGCTAGACCAAATTACAGCGTAGAATTGTGTGGCATTGCGATGAGGAGTAACTGAAACCTCCTGAAATTAGGTACTCAAATGCATGCTTAGCAGAAGTAACACTCGTTTGTTCCAAAGTAGTGAGAATATTCCAATCTCGTCATAAACGGATCAATGTCAGACCGGTAGAGAAAGTGGCGGAGAGTTCTCCGTCGAATGTAGTAGCTGAACTTGCGGATATGTTGAACGCAGAATTTTCTGGTTATGACGAGATAAGTCAGTCAGACAACGAGGACGAAGGTGAAACCGTAGCAGGGCGCCATGTAGAATGTGCAGACATATCAAGAGGTACAGTTAGTGAGAATGACGGAGCAGATTCACACACAAAACGTTACAGCATGTGAAATCGCATTCGTCTAGTGCGGACGATCTCAATTTGAGGCCTTCCTGCGATTTATGCAGGAAGCGAACAAGAAGAGGCAGGGGAGAGAGAAGATAGCCATGAACGAGATGAGGGACGTAATCAACAAGGAGAAGAAGGAGATACGGATGGTAGTGAACAGCTTGTTGAAAGTATAGAACAGGTTAAGAAGGAAGTCGTGGGTGTTAAAAACGAGATTAGTAGTCCAAGTTGCAAACAAGCTTTGTTAGCTAAAGAACAATTAAAACAGACCAAATCCGAAATGTGCAAAACCAAAGAGGTTCTTCCTACGCTCCAAAATCGGGGAAGAAGAATCGTAGAGATAACGCAAGAAAAAATTAGTGAGAACGTAAAGCGAACCGAACAGATTGAGAACAGACAGAAATATCAGAGGTTGAATAAGAGCAGACTCTGATCAACTCACAGCAAAACGAGCTAGCAAAAGGCGTCCAGCAAGCACGTCAGCGCGTTGCGCAATTAGAATCACGGTCTGGTATGGCAGCACTTCCTCATGATCCTGGAAGGAGAGAAGAGCATGCATGACATTTCGATACGCAATATGAGGCGAATGTTGCAGGAGAACACAATAACCCCCATAAGGTTGCGACAGAGTGGGTGCCGTCGGTGACGCGAAGTATGGCAAAACGAGAACTTGAACACAATTGTGTACGTCTTCGGCGGACGGGCACATTACTCCGTGAATCTGACGACAGAAGAGGAGGCCTTAACAGTGCAGAAGGGTCGTGTGGACTCCGATTTATGAAGACGCGTCCTGCAGAAACGAGGATAAATTCGTTGGCACGTAATGTCGAACCATAGCACCAAACATCTCTTATTCATTCAAATGTACCAAGTGTATGAAGAGAAAAACAATACATTACACCCAAAAATTTGGATAGCCCAATACCATAAAGTGCTACCGGAATTGTAGCCACTGAAGTACAAACTGGAATTTATCTGCTGTGTTTTAGAGGGATCGATTTCGGAACATATGTGCAGTGTTTCTGAGAGCTGTCGCTCTTATAAAGAATTCAGTGGCGCGTTCCGTAACACATATTGTTCGCAGGACTCGTAGTAAGCAATCAAGTAGGAGATTATGCTTCGCAGAGACTTAGGAGCGTCAGGATTTCGTAGCCCAGTGAAATTCTTTGAGTTGCTAGTTAAGAAGAAGCAGTTTTTGGACCGACCGTACAGTCCCAAAGAAATCAGGAGGCACGTCATATTACCTCTGCATTGGACGTGGGACGAGGAGATCTCACGCTACAAAGAGATGGTGTCAGAAAAATTACACTTGCTAACCACGCAATACGTGAGTAAATTCCTGCTGAAAGCCTCTACCTAAATTACACCGCAAGACGGGAGGAAGATAGAAATCAGTCTTGACGTCAATAGCGTTATCGCACTCGACAAGAGGTGTGCTATGCTATTGATAAAACGTTAGGGAACTTGAGAAAACATTCCATCGAATGACAAGAAAAATCTGGAATAAATCTTACTATAAAACGCGGATGTATTTTTGCCGAAAACAAGAGCTATCCGTAATTTCAAATACGCATTCAGAGTGCGTGAGCATACAAATTCTTTGTCCCACCTTACCAGATTCCACTGATTTCTTAAAAATCAAGACGAT